>NC_138778.1:156034151-156634151 GCF_965119305.1 Pelophylax lessonae | reverse complement strand
TGACCGGCGGACATCAGGTCCGCCGGTCACACGCGCGGGGGGGTGCGTGACCGCGCGGGAGCGCACCTCCGGCGGCGCGCGCTCGCTCCCCAGAGCCTCACAGGCTAGTGATGTATATAAACGTCACTTTGCCTGTGAGGGGCTGACCGCCGCAGTATATTTACTTGCGGCGGTCGGCAAGTGGTTAAAAGAAATTTGAAAAGTTTTTGAAAATTTTCCAGATCTCTAAACTAAGCTATCATGCAATGATGGGATTCATAAACACTTTACAATCAATAATAATACCAGTCCAGATAGCCTTTCCTGGATATAGTGTGTCTTATATGTTGCTTGAGGTCCCCTTCACACCTAGGCGTAGCAGAAATGAGCGTTTCTGCAAACTTGCGAAAAATGCCCTAAAATGCACAATGGGCTTGTGGTGCCATTATTTCTTAATGACTCCCCAAACACCAGTAGCAGTCGTGTGTTTTCAGTGGGACAAAATGTGCAAAAATACAAGAAGAAAAACACGCTTGGCTCAGTGCCAAACTTTGGTACATGAGCTTCTTTAGCACATTTTTGGAGCAGAGGGAGGCTCATTTACATTAATGGTTTCATTTCAAAAATGTGACGTGGTAGCATTGCTCAGGTGTGAACAGGGCCTGAGCCTGTTTAAATACACTGCTCAAAAAAATGAAAGGAACACTTTGAAAACACATCAGATCTCAATGGGGAAAATATCATGCTGGATATCTATACTGATATGGACTGGGTAATGTGTTAGGAATGAAAGGATGTCAAATACTTTGATGGAAATTAAAATGATCAACCTACAGAGGGCTGAATTTAAGGACACCCAAAAAATCAAAGTGAAAAAATTATGTAGCAACCAAACAATTTTGCTGAAATGTCATTGCAGCAACTCAAAATTGTATTTGTATGGCCCCCCACATGCTTGTATACATGCCTGACAACATTGGGACATGTTCCTTATGAGACAACAGATGGTGTCCTGGGGTATTTCCTCCCAGATCTGGACCAGGGCATCAATAAGCTCCTGAACAGACTGAGGTGAAACCTGGTGGCGTCAAATGGACTGAAACATAATGTCCCAGAGGTGTTCTATGGGATTTAGGTAAGGCGAGCAAGGGGGCCATTCAATAGTATAGATTCCTTCATCCTCCAGGGGCTGCAGTCTCTTGGCACATGAGGCCGGGCATTGTCGTGCACCAGGAGGAACACAGGACCCACTGCACCAACATAGGGTCTGACAATGGGTCCAAGGATTTTATCCCATTACCTAATGGCAGTCAGGGTGCCATTGTCTAGCCTGTAGAGGTCTGTGCTTCCTTCCATATCCTTCCCCAGACCATCACTTACCCACCACCAAAGCGGTCATGCTGAACGATGTTACAGGCAACATAACATTCTCCACGGCTTCGCCAGACCCTTTCAGGTCTGTCACATGTGCTTAGGGTGAACCTGCTCTCATCTGTGAAAAGCACAGGGCACCAGGAATGCCAATCAAGCTCCACAGTTTCAGGCAGTGAGCACAGGGCCCACTAGAGGACGTCGGGTTCTCAGACCACCCACATGAAGTCACCAGTGGATTGCTGGAGGTAATTTTGTAGGGATCTGGCAGTGCTCTTCCTGTTTATCCTTGCACAAAGGAGCAGATGCCAGTCTTGCTGATGGGTTAGGAACCTGTACGGCCCTGTCCAGCTCTCCTAGAGTAACTGCCTGTCTCCTTGAATCTCCTCCATGCTCTTGAGACATGCTCTTGTGCTAGGAGACACAGCAAACCTTCTGGCAATGGCACGTATTGATGTGACATGCTGGAGGAGTTGGACTGCCTGTGCAACCTCTATAGGGTCCAGGTATCGCCTCATGCTACCAGTAGTGACACTGACCCTAACCAAATGCAAGACTAAAGAAGAGATTGACTCCAACTAAACTTTCAATCGAAAAACTGGTTCCCTAAAGAAGAAGATAATAGTCACGGCAATCATTGGTTTGTGAGATTAATCACCTCTGTTTTACATTTTCTAATAAAACCATGTATTGAAGATGTATTTTGCAAATACGAATTTGTATTTTCCAATGCTTACAGGTAACTTGGACATCCCCAGTCTTTGGAAGGCAGCGAGGACTGCATTACCGATTTAAACTAATATGTTAAAATAGGAGTTTGACACCATGCTGGGGCTTATCTCACAGCGCAGGAGAGCAAACATTGTGGCATTCTTAAAATTGAGTACGCCCGTGGAATGGTGCCAAACTATGGTACTTAAAATTCCCCATAGGCGACACTTTAAAACCCTTTACAGCTTACCAGTTTAGAGTTACACAGGAGGTCTGGTGCTAGAAGTAGTGCTCTTGCTCTGACGTTCACAACGATACCTCGCAAGTGGGGTGCAATCACCGTTTACATTTGCGTGAAGAACTTACGTATGCGTTAGCATTTGCGTGTAAGGACAGGGGGAGATAGGGGCCCTTTAAAGTTTTATTTATTAATTTATTTAAATCTCTCCTCTGGCCTCCAAAGCAGCCGATCAGACCCAGATTGGTCTGATCAGTTGCTTTCCTGGCTGCTAACAAAGAGCCGAACCCGGAAGCGACAAAATCCTTGATGCTTCCAGGGTCACAGAGAGAGAGGAACGTTAGTTCCTCTTTCTCTATGTAGTGCAGCCTTCACCAGCGGTCGCAGCACTCCCCGGATCCGCAATCAAACGGGAGAGCCTGGGAAAGGCGGTGGTGGTGGCAGGAGGGAAGGGGTGGGTGGAAGCTTGATATTTGCATTCTATGTAATGTGATGAAAATTGTGAACCATGCCTACTATGTATTTAGTGGTTGTGCGTGCTGCACCTCATTTAAAGTCCCAGGGCATACTCATGTTTTAGGGCGAACCCCCCTTTCACAGATGTGATCGCGTGGCTGTTCAGCCACTTTACTCACTTCTCCTAAAGAGGGAATCGCCGGCTGAAATCTTGATACTGGAATGAGGACTGTAGCTGCCGATATAACCGCTTCAACTCAAGGACATCCATGAACGTCCTTGGACTGGAAGTGGTTAAAGAATGCTGCATAAAATCAAAGATTAAAAAAAATAAAAATCTATGTAGCCAAGCACCCTTAGACATAGCTCCATACCAAAAACACAGACTTTATAAATAATAAAAGTTTTTACAGAGAGCACTAGATATATTGTTTTTGTTTCCTATGGTGGACCATTATATATATGAAGAAAAACTGGGATCCTGATACATCCAAAGACATCCATCCATCCATTCACAGTTCTACCATCCCTAATGGGGAACAATGTTCTGTGACTCACTGGTGAAACAGGAGTCAAAGCAGGAGGAAAAACTGGGATCCTGATACATCCATAGACATCTACCCATCCATTCAGAATTTGATCATCCCTAATGGGGCACAGCTTTCTTTGACTCTCTGGTGAAGTAAAAGCTGGAGGTGAACTGCTAGGAATCACTGGTGGTGGAGTCTTTTTGAGCACCTGTTTTTGAATTGATTACCTCAGAGGTGGTGGGATTGGGTGGTGGTGGGATTATCCCTTAAACCTTTGGACTGATTTAGGCCTCTTTCACACGGGCGTTCCATTTTTTTCGTCCGTTCAGTCACTTTTTTTTTTTTACGGACACGGATGACACTTGTGTCATCTGGTACGTATGTCCGCATATTATCCCATCAGTTTGCGGATGATATACGGACATAAGTTTGTCTATGGGATTGCGGATAAAAAAGGAAAAGGAATTGGCAGCACTCCAGGTTGAGTCAAAATCCAGATTTATTGACTAGACATCCAAATTATGACAATCGTGACAAGGTAGACGCGTTTCACACACCGACTGTGTGCTTAATCATTACCATTACCAGATATGGGATTGCGGATGACACCGCTGACATCCGATTTTGCGTCCTTTCCATTTTTTTAAACGGCAGAAAAATAGGGTTCTGTTCCGTTCCAAAAAACGGAACAGAACTGAAAGGACGCAAATCGGATGTCAGCGGATGGTCATCCACTGACATCTGCAATCCCATTGACATGCATTATGTCCGTATATTATCCGCAAACGGATGGGATGATCTACGGACATACGGAACGCCCGTGTGAAAGAGCCCTTAGTTTATTATCCCTCACAGAGGTGGCAGGATTCATTTTATTTATTTTTTGGAACAATTGAATATCACTGGAGACTTTTTTCCTTTGAATATGTTGTAATAGATGCATTGTATGTTTATTTCACTTGGAGTTTCTTGTATTAAAGAGGAAGTAAACCCTCCTCTACAACTTGTACCTATAGGCAAGCCTATGATAAGGCTTACCTATAGGTACTGTAAATATCTCCTAAACATGTACCATTTAGGAGATATTTACCTTACATGTCGCCAGTGACGTCACTGGCGCATGCGCTCTGAAGGAACGGCCGATCGTGCCGTTCCTTCAGAGCCCCGTGCCGTGACTGTCGGCTCCCGCGCGCGTGCGCGGGAGTGACGTCACCGCGGCTCCGGCCAATCGGATGGCCGGATGCCGCGATCCCGGAAGACGGGCGACTAGACATGTCGCCCGTCATAGAGGTGAGTGAGCGGCACGGCGGGGGCTCGTTCTGAGGTAAGTATTGCATAATGAGCTAATATGCGATGCATACTAGCTCATTATGTCTTTCTTTTGCAGGGTGTAAAAAAAAAAAAAAAAATATTTATACGAGTTTACAACCTCTTTAAGTCACTCCCGTATCAATCCTTACTCCCGATACTTGAAGATCTTTTATGTAGAAACAATGTTGGTTATACACAGATTAGTTGAGATTGCGCTGTATGTCCATTACAGTTCTACTGTTTTTATACTGCACCAAAAATGAACCACTTAGGACATGGGTGCTCAACGTGTGGCCCTCCAGCTTTTGCGGAAGTTCAAGTCCCAAAAGTTTATCACTTTTTGGTCTAGTGATTTGGTGTCAGCTGCTTTTTTCACTTTTTAGTTAGCGCAGTAATTTTATTTTTCTTATTTCAAGTCCCATCATGCCTGTGCCTTTGGAAGTCATGCCTGTAACTGTCAGGGGCTTGCAATTCCTCGTGGGACTTGTAGTCCTACAACAGCTGGAGGGCCACAGGTTGAGCACCCATGATGTAGGACTTTTAAAAAAAAGGCAACTGACCCCTGTAAAGAGAGCTATACGATATAACAGTCATGCATTTTTCAGAAAAACTGACCAGTGTGAAAAGGGGCCTTATTGGTTCATGTTCTCATCCATTTTAGGCTAAAAAGAGGCTTGCTGCAAAATCATTGCAAACATTCTCCATGTAACTATAGCTTTATCTCTCATATCTACAGTTCCGATATGCCCATTAAATATTTATATGTACAGTTGTAAATGTTATCAGTAGTTTTTTTTTTTTTTTTTATAGAACTCAGTCTTTAAAATTTATTGGACGGATATAAAAAAAAGTATTTGTAATAATAAAGAACAGGTCTTCAATGGTTACCACCCTATGTTATTTGTAAAGAAATATTTAATATGGAGTTTTCCGTCATGTTCCTTGTACATGAGTAACAATGCACTCATTTACAGGAAAAGCTTTAAGCTGCTGTACCACTAACTTTTACAAAAGCCATGTTGAAATTCAGGTTTTTCTTTGTGTAGTGTGTTTTTTTTTTTTTCTATTACCATAAGAAAACACCTATTTTAGCTTTAGGACTTTAGGATTTTGCCTTTTCTTACTTGTATTGTAAGGCTACAGTAGTGGAAAATCTCTCTCGTATAAGGGAAACTTTACAACTTTAGATTTTGCTTCCAATCTCAGCATCATTTTTAATAATATTTTATGATAAGATCTGCTTATTTACAGCTTAAACTTACTTTGACCATTTAGGTCGAGCCCATCCCCAGACATGTATACTTACTTAAACAAAATAGAAAATTGGCACGCTAGCACTAAATAGTGATGAATATAATACAAAAATATTAAAAAAAAAAAAAGTTTCCAAAGAAAGAAGAAGTCCCAGTGATAACAGTCCAATGATAAGCTTATAAGTCACTCCAAAAGGATAAAGGAAACCCAGTGTTCATCATAAGTCCAATATACACCATTGATGTTAATACCAAACGAGAAAACGTGAATCACCCAGGGGCGCCTCCACAATATGATAAGTAATGTCTGCTTACCAGAGAGAGTTGACTCTAAATTATAAGAGTCAGCAAGGCAATATAGGAAGATGTCCCTTCAGGCAGAAGTCCTTAGCACCCTTCCTCCTTATCAATGAGAACACTCACATGGAAATGATTTAAAATATTCCCATAGTGTAAAACTGTATATAAAATGCATTACACGTGAAAAGTACCAACTAACTACAATGAGACAATAAAAACGCGCATATATGCGGCAAGTACCAGTCCCAGGAATCCAACCGACAGCCTCGGGGGGTCGGCGGGCGTGCTGATGTCATGAGCATTGACTTCACCCAATTTATTTTGATTAATTTCCATGTATGTATTTTGATTCATTTCCATATATGACCTGTTGGTGAACCACCTACCATTCCCCATGTGAGTGTTCTCATTGATAAGGAGGAAGGGTGCTGAGGACTTCTGCCTGAAGGGACATCTTTCCATATTGCCTTTGTGACTCTTATAATTTAGAGTCCACTCTCTCTGGTAAGCAGCTATTACTTACCATATGGTGGAGGTGCACCCGGGAAATTCACCTTTTCTCGTTTGGTATTCACATCAATTATGTATATTGGACTTATGATGAATACTGGATTTCCTTCATCCTTTTGGAATGACTTATAAGCTTCATCATTGGAATGTTATCACTCATCTGAATTTTTCTCTCCTTGAGGGCTTTGCTTTGATTTTTTATATATTTTTATATTGCATTCATCACTATTTTGTGTTAGCGCGCCAATTTTGTATTTTGTTTATTGTTCACAATCACATCCGGATTGTTGTTGCCAGCTGCTTATTGTTTGTCTTAGGCCCCGTTCACATAGGGGCGATCCGACTTCGGGAGGGGACCTCCGAGGTCGCGGTGCGAGCAGCGCGCCGCGACCTCGGAGCGGCCGCCACGGACTTCATAACATTGAAGTGTATGGCGGTCGCCTCCGGGTCGCCCCAAAGAAGCTCCGGATCCTTTTTCTAAGTCGGAGCAACTTGTGTCGCTCCTATTAGAACGGGTCCATAGCTTCTGTATTGGAGGCGACCTACGGCGACCTGTGAGGCGACCAGGTTGCCTCACAGGTCGCCTATGTGTGAACGGGGACTAAATTTAGCAGCGCAATAACATATGGAATTATTTATACTTACCTAGCATCCATTCCTTGCCACCTCTGCGCACTGCCAATGCCCTCGATAATAGAGTTGGGCTTACAGGTATGGAGGACCATATGACCTTCCAGCAGTGACATTGCTTGGTCCTCAGCAGCCAACCACCAAGGCCTGAATGGGCAAGATGACACTGGGGTTGATTTACTAAAACTGGAGAGTGCAAAATATGGCGCAGCTTTGCATGGTAGTCAATCAGCTTGTAACTTCAGCTTGTTCAGTTAATCTTTGACAAAAAAACTGGAAGCTATGCAGTGCTGCACCAGATTTTGAACTCTTCAGGGGTAATTGACAGGTCAGCTCACCCAAAACTTATATATAAATGCTGGAAAGTTTAATCCCAAACTTTCTTATAGTGAGATTTCCAAACTTGAGTCGATAAGCATACATGGTAACATTGGAGGAGATTCAAAGTGGATATCGAGTAATATTGGGCAATTCAGTAGATGCAACTATTGGGCAGAGCTGGTAAGTTTGCCAGGGATATTTTGCCACTGGAGTGTCTAAAGCAGCCCAACCATAGCTGCATTGCAGTTTGAAGAGATGTCAAGAGGAACATGGTTCCTCATTGGTTTCCTGGGTCACTGGAGAAGCAATCTGATTGGATGCTGTCGCACATTCTGACTCTGGCAGCCATCTTGGGTCTGGCAGAGCCTATTTAAGGCCTTGGCTCCTGGGCTTAGTACGCATTTTGCGTGTAGGTAGTGTCCTGCAGACCTCCCTATTTGGGCACAGACCGGGCAGGCTGATTTCCTGCCCATACCTGGATAGACATTTAGCCAGTCCTTGCTGAACCTAAGAAAGGAACATTAGTTTTCCACTAGCCCAACAATAAATTGCTAAAATATCAGTTTTGGATCAGCTGGGTTTTAAAGTGGGCCTTTTCTCAAATGCCAACAATAAGCTTTCCTAGGATTATGAAATGAATGAATAGAGATTATTAGAAGAATTAAAATATTTAAAAATATTCCCTTCAGTGCTGACCCATATTTGAAGTCCTCTGCCATTCAAGTGAGCCGATTTTCTGGTTTTACCACTTAGTATTCATTTGATGTCCAGTTGGCTAGGCCTTCAGACTTGTTGTCACCACGGAAGGGAACCTGGAGAAGCATTTTCACCAATAAATTCCCTTTAATCTATCACAGAAAGAGAATTAATGTTCTGTGAACACTAAACATTATGTAAACAGTACAGGCCCCATTAAAGTCTAAGATACGATTCCTAAATAAACTTGTGTAAAATGATTCCACGGCAAGGTGATATAAAGCACTGCTGGTCTTGATACGTCTGTCTAAAGCATGAGACATCTGCTTTGCCAGAGACAGATGATTCACTGCCCCCATACCCGCTTTCATGGGTATATATTTAGCTGTTGGCATGACGCTGCAACAGCTTTGATTTCACAACATACTTTCCAAACAGAGGCAGACACTCTTGCTGGAGTTGGGTTACGGATTGTAACTTAGCCAATTCTAGAGGGCACGTAGGCTGCCCTTCCTCGTCAGCATCCTGTAGGGCCCAGCACCTAACATACTGTCATCTACCTCTATTGAGGCAGCAGGAAATGTTCCATTCTGATTGTCGTCTACTTCGTAGATAGATGTTTACTGCCATAGTGCAATTTAAGAAATGTAAAAGCTAAACACAGGGATGGGATTAGTTGTCTAGTAGACTAATAGTTAGGCAGTAACTTGGTTAGCTAGACTTTCTTGGAGTGTTGCATCATGCCTTATGCAACAAATAAACAGAACTGCTCTGGCAAATGAACATAGGTAATTTAATGTAACAAACTTTTGGTTGCAGACATGTACACTTCTTGGAGTATAATGAAGTATAAAAGTAGTTTGCAAAGTTCTGCAAGCCATAACAAGCAGTTAGCAATTATCTTTCAATGACCTAGGAGGTCATTAGGAATAGTTGCACTATGCACATCATTGATCTTTGTAGTGTTTTATTAACCAGTTCTCATCCAGCCTATAGCAGATTGACAGCCGGGCGGGACGCTCCTCCTTCTGGGTGGATGTCATATGACTTCCTCCTAGTCTCGTGCGCCCAATCTCAATCCAACGCTGTGCCCATCTGAAGCGACTCTCTCCTCTTCTCCTTGCGCTCCCAAGCTTTGCTGAGAGCAATGGGATGGGATTCATTGGCTGCTGTCAATCAAATCCTATGACGTATGAGTGGAGGGAGGGGCCAACCTGCACGGTCTGTGTCTATAGACACAGGCAGAGAGGCTCGGGATTGAGCCCACAGGTGTGCCACCAGAGGAAGCTTAGGCGGGGGATCTGAGAAGAGCAGGATTGGGCTGCTCTCTCTTTATTACACAAAGAAGGTAAGTATAACATGTTTGTTATTTTAAAACAAGGGTCTCCAAACTTTCTAAACAAAGGGCCAACTTACTGTCTTCCAGACTTTAGGGGGGCTGGACTGTGGGCATTGGGATTAGAAAATGTCCTGGTGTTAGTGGGAGTAAACAATGCATCTTTGGTATTAGGGGGAGGAATAGTGCCCCATCGCTGGTGTCAGTGGGACGAATAGTATCTCATGATTGGTGTCAGTGGGAGGAACAGTGCCCCATTGTTGGTATCAGTAGGAGGAATATTGCCCCATTGTTGGTATCAGTAGGAGGAATATTGCCCCATTGTTGGTGTCAGTGGGAGGAATAGTGCCCCATCATTGGTGTTAGTGGGATGAATAGTGCCCCATCTTTGATGCCAGTAGGAGAAATAGTGCCCCATCCTTGATTTTAGTGAGAAGAATAGTTCCCCATCGGTGATGTCAGTGGAAGATATAGTGCTCCATCATTTGGGTCAGTGGGAGGAATATTGCCCCATCATTGGTGTCAGTGGGAGAAATAGAGCTCCATCTTTGATGTCAGTGGGAAGAATAGTCTTCCATAATTTATAAGTGGGAGGAATTATGTCTCATTGTTGGTGTCACTGGAAGGGATAGAGCCCCATTATTTATTTTTGTAGGAGGAGCAAAAGTGCCCCATTATTGGTATCAACATAAAAACGAATGCCCCATCTTTAGTATCAGTGGGAGGAATAGTGCCCCATCGTTGCGTAAATGGGATAAATAGTGCCCCATTGTTGATGTTGTAGCAATAATATTGCCCCATCGTTGGTGCCGGTGGGAGGAACAGTGTCTTGTATCAGTGGAAGGAAAAGTGCCTCAAGGGCCTGGAAAAGGCAAGCAAAGGGCCCTGGACCGCAGTTTGGAGATCATTGTTTAAAAAACGCTTGTTTAGGTCTTGGGGGCAGAGAAAAGATTTGCTTTGCTTTCCTGCTCTGCTAGAATAGTCCCCACAGTGTCTTATCCCCCATGTTCCAATGGTCTAAGGGCCTAAAATCATCAAGATCAATACAGGGTCCATAGCCCTACATTTAACATGATGATGCAGAGGGACCATCCACTGCAGGAGCATGGGGGAAGGCCATCTGCTGGGGAAGCAGATAAGTAATGGTGGTTTTACTCTCCCCTAGAATGAATAAGGGTTATTCTAAGGGGCAAACCCACTGCAAAGGAGAACTTTCAGATTTCCCAGAGTTGAGCTTTAAATGAAGCTGACATGTGGATGTAGGAAACTTTCTTTTTCTCTTTTCGTTCAGCCAATTGTTGGCCAATAGTGTAAGGCCAACATAAGATCTCAGTCATCTAGGATTCTTCTGTATTATGGGCATGGTGACAGCACGGACCATGTAAGGGCAGATATGTTGTATATTTTTACATTCTAAGAGCCTTATCGCGCTATAATATGCGCTTCCCTTGTTTTTGTTTAAGATTGGTAGATCACTTTTCTGAGGTTGTTGAGTGACAGTTTGTAGGTGTTCAGGAGGCAATACTGCTGCTTCCTGAATTCCCTCCTGAATGCCTTTTTTTTCTGATCCCAGGAGGATGTTGCTTACATGCAGCAACTGCTGTTGTTATGGCATGGTCCAATTGACTTCAATCTGCGCATTTGATAGTGGAACCGCCTGCCAAATTTGAGATTGCAAGATACATTTTCTATGTCACTAAGTGAAGTATCGCTCTCGCAGCAATGTGTTAGGACCTGAGCGGCCATGTTATTTTGTTGATGGTTGGTAAACACACAGATAAACTCCTTGTTTTTACTGCTTGTGTGAAATGTGTACTTAGCTGTTACTGGGAACGTGGTCACACCTTTCTAGCTATGCGGCAGGGGTGTTTAAAATTACAAAAATGGCTGAACGGTAAAACAAACCCTTTTGACAGATAAAACAAATCACATACTGTACATGTCATTTATCAGCATATTTAGCTTTTTGGCCAGAATTCAGCTTTTTTTCCCCACTACACAATCCATCTGGAATTCATATAAAAAAAGGGAAGTGTTGGCATACTTGCCATTCATATTCCTGTATGGAAATCCATTTTTGGAGGAATGTTGCCCTTAAGACAGCACAAGTGAAGGTGCACAGTGCGGCAGTTCACAGAATAATAAATGCCCAAGTGTCAGTGGAAGTAATAAATGCCTTGGAAACAGTGAGAGTAATATACACACCAGCAACAGTGAGAGGAATAAATGTTCTGGCACCATTAGGAGTAATAAATGCCCTGGTGTTTATGGTAGTATTAAATGCCCCGGCATCAGTGGGAGTAATAAATGCCCCAGCGTCAGCAGGAGTAATAAATGGCCTGGCATCAGTGGAAGTAATAAATGCCCCAGCATGAGTGGAAGTAATAAATTGCCTGGCATCAGTGGAAGTAATAAAGGCTCCAGCATCAGTAGGAATAATAAATGTCCATGCATAATTGGGATAAATAAATGCCCTGGCATCAGTGGGAGTAATAAATGCCCTGGTGTTTATGGCAGTATTAAATGCCCGGCATCAGTGGGAGAAATAAATGCCACAGCGTCAGCAGGAGTAATAAATGGCCTGGCATCAGTGGAAGTAATAAATGACCCAACATGAGTGGAAGTAATAAATCGGCTGGCATCAGTGGAAGTAATAAATGCCCCAGCATGAGTGGAAGTAATAAATTGCCTGGCATCAGTGGAAGTAATAAAGGCTCCAGCATCAGTAGGAATAATAAATGTCCATGCATAATTGGGAGAAATAAATGCCCTGGCATCAGTGGGAGTAATAAATGTCCCGGCATCAGTGGGAGCAATAAATGCCCAGTGATCAGTGAAAGTAATACATACACCAGCAAGAGTTGGAGTGATAAATGCCTTGGCATTGTTGGAAGTAACAAATGCCCTAGTGTTAGGGGGAGTAACAAATGTCCAGGGATCCATGAAACTACTATACGCATCAGCAACAGTGGTAGTAATAAATTCTGTGGCATCATAAGAAGTAAAAAAACGCCCTGGTGTCCATGTTAGTAATAAAGACCCATAATCAGTGAGAGTTATATGCACATCAGCAACAATGAGAGTAAAAAAAGTGGGAGTAATAAATACCCAGGTGTCCATGGTAGTAATACAAGCCCTGGCATCAGTGGGAGTAATAAATACCCTGGTGTCCATAGTAGTAATACATGCCCTGGCTTTAATGGGGGTAATAAATGCCCTGGTGTCCATGGTAGTAATACAAGCCCTGGCTTTAATGGGGGTAATAAATGCCCTGGTGTCCATGGTAGTAATACAAGCCCTGGCATCAGTGGGAGTAATAAATGCCCTGGTGTCCATGGTAGTAATACAAGCCCTGGCTTTAATGGGGGTAATAAATGCCCAGGTGTCCATGGTAGTAATACATGTCCTGGTGGTTTTATGTCCCTCAACACACCTCATGATGACATCACACTATGTTACTATACAGGCAGCATCGGGCACAAAATCACCATTAGTACCTGTAATAGATTGCCGGATACTGGAAAACTCTCCTTCCAGGCTCCACCAGCATACAACGAGAAAGTCTTTCATGCAGGACCTTCTCTTTGCAGGGACCGGTTTACGGCTTGAGAATAACCAATAGAATAGAGAAGAAATACCAATTATAAAGCAAACAGTCCTTGGTTACCCTGCAACAATGGAGAACTGCTGTACTTTTGTTATTAGCCTTACTGTATCCTGCATTGTATGAGCTTCAATCAGCCACAGGCTATAGGCGCCATATCTTGGTTGCACAAATAAAAAGGCTGAAAAAAAGGCAATGTAACAAAATCCTTAATTGTACGTGAACTTTCTGCTTTTCCATTCTTGGAGCTTGTGCCTCATGCACAAGATGATCACTGTCTCGTGTACATGGGTATTATTTAGACTCATGACATAATACTGAACTGCAGCATTGTCCTGTGCTAATGTTGCAATCCTCATATAACATTTTTACACCTTGAGCATGTCCTGAACCACGCCAGGTGCTGCTTTTACAACCGCGCTTATCTTCCTATCACATTAGTTGCATACCTGGTTAACCTCAAGGAAATACAAAAGATCATACTATACTTTTAGTTATGGATTTATGCAGAAGTATCTAAATGCATCTGAAAACACGTATAGTGTAGCTGTGTAAACTCTCATTATATAAGAGGTGCTCATGATCCCCTAGTTTAGGCTAAAAGTAAGACCACCACCATTTCTTTTTATGAGGAGGTAAGTAAAACCTTGGACAGAGGGGTGGCTGTGGACGTAGTACTAGATTTTGCAAAAGCGTTTGACACAGTTCCCCACACACGGGACACGGGGGTGTCAAACTCAACTTCATCGAGGGCTGCATCAGCATTTTGATTGCCCTCAAAGGGCGGGTTGCATCTGTAATACTAGATGTCCAGAGTATCCCAAACCCCTTACATCAGATGTTAACAGTCCACCCACACCCTCCCTTACATCAAAGTTCACCCCCTTACCTTGTGTTGCTGCTGGGAAGAAACTGGTGGCAGAGCTGGGAAGCAGAAAGTGCGGGGTCTGCAGGAGCCCCAAAGGAGTACTGGAGCTCTACTGCAGCTCCAGGAGAGGTGTGAGGGCCACATGAAATGGACTGGAGGGCCAGATTCTGCTCTCGGGCCTTGTGTTTGACACATGTGGTCTACAGGCTTGGAAAAATCTGTTTGTGAATGGATAGCAAATTGGCCTAAAAGACCGTATACAGAGAGTAGTGGTTAATGCTTCATACTCTGAATGGTCTAGGGGTGTTAGTGGTGAACGCCAAGGTTCAGTGTTGGGACCCTTACTTTTTAATATCTTTATAAATTATATAGGGTCTGGGATTAAAAATACCATTTCAGTCTTTACAGATGACACCAAGCTATGCAGTGGAATAACTTCTTTACAGGATGTCTCCAACTTACAAGCTGATCTCAATGCACTGTTTCATTGGGCAACTATGTGGCAAATGAGGTTTAACGTTGATAAATGTAAAGTTATGCACTTGGGTGCTAAGAATATGCATGCATCATACATACTAGGGCAAATACAACTGGGGGGATCAATGGTGGAAAAGGATCTGGGTGTTCTGGTAGATCATAAGCTTAATAATAGCATGCAGTGCCAAGCTGCGGTTTCCAAAGCAAGCAAAGTCCTTTCTTGTTTGAACAGAGGCATGGACTCCAGAGAGAGATATCATTTTGCCCCTGTACAAATCATTAGTAAGACCTCATCTGGAATTTGCAGTTCAGTTTTGGGCACAAAAATTGCAGAGAAGGGCACCAAACTGATAAGAGGCATGGGAGCTCAGCTATGAGGAACCTTTACAGGAACTAAAATTATTCTCTTTTGAGAAGAGGAGATTAAGGGGGGATATGATCAACATGTATAAATACATAAGGGGTCCATATAGTGAACTTGGTATTGTTATTCACTTCAAAGTCATCACAAAGGACAAGGGGGCACTCTTTACGTCTGGAGGAAAGATTTAATCTCCAAATACGGTAAGGCTTCTTCACAGTAAGAGCTGTGAAAATGTGGTGGAATAGACTCCCTTTAAAGCGGTAGTATTCCGCTTTTTTACACTTTTACCTACAGGTAAGCTTATAATAAGGCTTACCTGTAGGTACAATTAATATCTCCTAAACCGGCACGGTTTAGGAGATATTTGCAGTGCGTGCAGCCGCTCACGCGAGCGGCGCATGCGCTCTGAAGGCCGGGGGGGACCTACAGTTTAGCTTGCCAGAAAATCACGGGAGTGACGCCATCGCGGCTCTGGCCAATCACAGCACCGGAGCCGCCGAACCCGGAAGAGACGGCGAAGGACCATGGGGGCGCCCGCAGCGATGTCCGGGGGTCCGTGTCGGGGCTTCGTTCTAAGGTAAGTAATACATAATGAGCTAGTATGTGATGCATACTAGCTCATTATGCTTTTGTCTTGCAGGTGTTTTTTTTTTTTTTTTTACACTTTGGGTTTACAACCGCTTTAAGGCTGCATTCACATGTCAGCGTTTGGATCGCGGGCAGAACCGCCGCGGTTCCGCCCGCGATCCGGAGATTATTGCAAATCGCGGGACGCCTAGCTTTGCCCGTTGATTTGCAATAGCCCCCCAAACGCCGAGCGATGTTGCCGCGATTTCCGCCTGCCGAATCGCGGCAACATCGCGCAAACAAAATCGCGGGACGCAATACGCTCCAAAGAAGCTCTTGTACTAAGAGGTGGTTCTGGCCAGCTCAGTAGATTGCTTTAAAAAAGGCCTGGATTAGTCACTAAATGTACATATTCTAACTGGATACTAACATTTATAGCTAAAATTGATCCAGGTTATATCCAATGTCTCTTGGGGGATCAGGGAGGAATTTTTTTCCCCCAATGGAGCAAATTGGATCATACTTTGCTGTTTTTTTTTTGCTCTTCTGGATCAACTGCAGGTATAGGAATGAGTATATGGAATTGTAAAAAAAATGTTTTTGTTTTGCTTTCCCTTTTTATTGGTTGAACTTGATAGACTCTGTCTTTTATCCAGTTTAACTATGTAACACGTAACATGTGATGCTGCACATGTAAAGGATAATGACTCCAGCCATTCGATGGTTTGACAGAGAAATTGAAGTTATACTCTGCAGAGCTCAGGGAGGAGAGCTCTGAGAGCTGATTGGAGGAAAGAGAAACCCCCCACCGCGTTACACAGCATACAGGAACAGAGCTGAGGCTGTCAATTTGCTGGAGATTCCTCCCCTGTCACCATTTTTCTCTTGGTGCCAGGAAAAGTTGTCAAAAGTGATTCATGCTGATAGCAGAGGAACGAAGCAGCAGACAGAAATGACACTTAGTGCTCTGAACTGAGACAATTGAGAGGGATATGCTTTGCTCATATTTTATGTCTGAGATTTACAACCATTTTAAGCTCCTTTTCCCTAGTAGTATCCATCCTTATGCTCATTTGCATTACTGCATGCATTACCTACACAGACACTAAGATTTCTAAGCCCACTGTGCAACCATTACTTACATCGATTGCTTAACATGCATTGCATTACTCTACAGTGGATTTCCCATGATCCTCCTCTGACACTCAAGGTTACCAGATCAGTAAGCAAATAAACTGTACACGTCTACTCAACAAGGTGTTCTCTGCTAAGAAACCCCACTGCCAGAAGCTTACAGTATATTGATTTTTATAACAGAGGGCACAAAACAAATCTTTACAGCAGAGGGGACCTACACATACTGAATATGCAGTGCCTTGAAAAAGTATTCATACCCCTTGAAATTTTCACATTTTGCATGTTACAACCAAAAACGTAAATATATTTTATCTGGCTTTTATGTGATAGACCAACACAAATTGGCACATAGTTGTGAAGTGGAAGGAAAATGATAAACGGTTTTCAACATTTTTGCAAATAAATATGTGAAAAGTGTGGCGTGCATTTGTATTCACCCCCCTCTGAGTTAATACTGTAGAACCACCTTTCACTGTGATTACAACTGCAAGTCTTTTTGGGGATGTCTCTACCAGCTTTGCACATCTAGAGGGTGACTTTTTTGTCCATTCCTCTTTGTAAATTAGCTCAAGCTCTGTCAGATTGGATGGATAGCGCCTGTGAACAACAATTTTCAATGTTGCCACATATTCTTAGCTGGATTTAGGCCTGGACTTTGGTTGGTCCATTCTAACACATGAATATGCTTTGATCTAAGCCATTCCATTGTAGCTCTGGCTGTATGTTTAGGGTAGTTGTCCTGCTGGAAGGTGAACCTCCGCCTCAATCTCAGGTCTTTTGCAGACTCTAGAAGGTTTTCTTCTAAGATTGCCCTGTATTTGGCTCCATCTATTTTCCCATCAACTCTGACCAGCTTCGCTGTCCCTGCTGAAGAAAAGTATCCCCACAACATGATGCTGCCACCACCATGTTTCACGATGGGGATGGTGTGTTCAGGGTGATGTTCAGTGTTCGTTTTCTGCCACACAGAGTTTTGCTTTTAGACCAAAAAGTTCAATTTTGGTCTCATCTGACCAGAGCACCTTCTTACACATGTTGGCTTCTCACAACCTGCAACTCTTTTTATTGTTGGATGATGGATGGAACAGTGCTCTGTCAGATGTTCAAAGCTTAGGATATTTTTTATAACCTAACCCTGCTTTAAAGTTCTCCACAACTTTATCCCTGACCTGTCCGGTGTGTTCCTTTGTGATACTGTTTGTTCACTAAGGTTCTATAACAAACCTCTGAGGGCTTCACAGAACAGCTGTATTTATCCTGAGATTAAATTACACACAGGTAGACTCTATTTACTAATTAGGTGACTTGTGAAGGCAATTGGCTCCACTAGATTTTAGTTAGGGGGTATCAGAGAAAAGAAGGCTGAATAAAAATGCACGCTGCACTTTTCAGATATTTATTTGAAAATCATTTATTATTTTCCTTCCACTTCACAATTATGTGCCACTTTGTGTTGGTCTATCACATAAACTCCCAATAAATACATTTACATTTTTGATTGTAACATGACAAAATGTGGAATTAAAATGTGATTAAAAACAGACTATCTGCATCTCTAACAATGTGAAATACCCACAATGCACCTTGTAGCCAGAGACCATGTCATTTTTGTAACACCTAAGTAAAGCTCAGAGCAGCATTTTTTATTCATGGGACGAAGAAATATTTGTTCTTAGTGACATGTGTCCAATGAATCCATATGCCATGCGTCAAGTAAGCACAAGCCAGTGACCTTGCTGGCTGTCATCCAACAGCAATCTGCTGCCTCAGCTATTACAGAAACTTTACTTCTCAGGTATTAAGCATGCAAGATCCCTCTGACTCTGCGTTATAGGGCTGTTTAGACCAATACAAGGCAGGGCAGACCCCTAAATGTCAGGACACCCGAGATAGCACTGAGCAAGAGATACCGGGGCACAGAAAACACAACCTTGCAAACATTCTGCAAATTATGCAAACACATTATTCCGTCAAGGTGTCACATATGCAACAGGAACTTTCAATATTACAGGCTCATAAAGCTATAGCTACAGTACATGGTGATTCCCATCCACTTGGTCCCGTTCAGATACGTGCAGTGGTAGCTGAGCTAGTGTGGTCAACAGTGCGTCTCTCTCCTCCATAGTTGTTTAACCACACTGATGGGAAGGAGAAGAATACATCCAGTCCCAGAAGCCGACTTGTTAGTGGAAATGCGTCGGGGGGAGCTAGCTGTGCTGCTGCATGTCCCGGATCGCACTGCAGGCGACCGTGACCATATTTGCTGTCTACCTTTCTGGATCTTGTAAGTGTTTTTTTACCTATTTTATCAATAAAACTCGTGGGTAATGCACTATCAGTCCCTTCCTTTTATTGCGGTCTCCTTGTTGGCAATCCTATCCCTGGAAGCCTCCAGACCCCTTCAACCAGGAAGCTGACGATCCATCCATCCAATTTGAGATTCCATTATATCTGGCTGATCAATTGGATTCCCTGGTACCACAGAATATGTCCCACTCTCTCTCAATTGTGGCAAGAGTCCATTCACATCACTGGGTGTCACCACAAGATTGTATTTTTGTTTAAAGTCACGTTTATGGATTGCACTTTGGTAAGAGGTTAATTCACCTATTCCATATCACCTGTTATCCATCAGTTGGTTTTTTGCACCATCACTTTGGGAACATTTTTCTTTGGATGAAAAAGACTTTATTTCAAAAGATTGATTTATTTGACTTCATGTTTATGGACATTTTGATATTGTTCTCTTGTTTTTATATTAGCGCACTTTTGTAACTTTTTGTATATGTTACATATTTTTTTCAAGAATATATAATAAGTTATGAAAGAAAGTTACCACCTCCAGGACTGGACCCACACATTATCCTTCCTCTGAAAGCTGCTATAATTGAGCATTGAGCTTCTGTACAGCAAGTAGAAGGAAAAGATGGGGATGCCGTGACCATGGGTGACAATATTCCAGAGCAACAATACAAGCCACCAGCTAGTATTCTAGTCTTTCTCCTCAAAACAGCCGGTGGGTTGGTCTGTGCTCTGTTGTCTGTCCTCCGGTAGTTGTATCTACTCTTGTAGGGCGATGTCTCTTCTTGCTGAGCCACCTGGGATCCTGGATAGCAACCTGGACAATTCCTTGAATGATCTTGCCTGGAACCCTGTTTTTCTAGAACCTTGAATTCTTTGCTCCTTCCATGAACTTCCTGATTTCAGCCATGCCTTTGCACTTCCTTTTTGCTAGAATATTGTGCTCTCTCCAGCCAATATCTCGCTCTTGACACACTTACTAACCTTTGGTTTGTTCCTTGACTGTGGTTTTGCTTGATCCCAACCTGCAACCACTCATTACTGACATTTGGCTTGCTTACGGACTATGCTTCTGCTTATTCCTACCTGATATTGATCCCGGGTTGCTCATCTCCTAGTGGGCCAATCCATAGGACCGCAGCCGGCTACTAACATGCAGCAAAACCCATTTCCACCATCAGGAGCTCTGGTCAGCACCCCAAGTGAGCCCATGTCATTTGCCAGGGTGACCTACTTATCCAGCTGGTTGGTGGTGCCTCTCTACTGCTATAGCTACTGGGTCTTGAGTCAAAGTGCTGCACAGGGCTAGATGATGGCATAGCTTCATATTAGAGGAGGAAATACAAGCAGGCAAGCAGGAGGAGAGGAGTACGGATGATTCACCAGATCTAGCTCAATGAGAATGAAGAGGGGGCACGTCTACAATGCTATGCTGTAGCTTCCCCATAAAAATGGCCATAAATTGGGCTTTAGACTGGGGTGGAGCTAGTGCATAGCAGGAACAGAACAAATGTGCTTTTATGTTCAAATCAGAACATGGATCTGAAGCAGACCAAGTGCTACAATGATTACAAACTCTCTGGAGGACATGAATGTCTTGGTTCTTAAAGGGAACTTCAATTCTGTTCATGAATGGAAAACCTTTCAACTCAGAATGATAATTCTGTTTGACGCAAAAGATAATAGGCTAAATGTTAACCTTGGTTATCCAAATCACTATCAGATACTCTAATGATCATTCACACCTCTGAGACCCTACACCCTTTCATTTCATAGCCCACCCTTCTTTCCCCCTTCCAAACTCGCCCAGATTGTTATCTGATTCGTAGAATTTGTCTTGGTATATTTTTAAACGTCTGTGATTTACAACTGCTTTAACACGATGAAGGGAGCTGATATCTCAAAAGCTTGTCTTGAAAACAGATAGGCTTTGTCTCACACAGACTTCAGTTTGCATAAGAGCAGAAAATACAATAAGCTTTAACAAAGCATTTGCAAAGCTTTCATCAATCTTCAAGCAGCTTTCTTTACGTCTCGAAAACAACCTTCAGCTCCAGTTTGCGGATATTAAACACAGATGTTAATGGCAGTATTGCCACTTTAAAGTGCTTAATGGGCTTTTTAGTAAGCTTCAGTACTACTTGCTGTAAGCCTGCTAAGGCTACCTTTAGGCCTGCGGCAAATTTGTCATGCCTCTAAAAGCGATCTGTGATTGGAGCGCTTTTTAGAGGTATTTGACAGGCGGTGAGGAGGTGATATGGCACCCTCTCACTGTCTATTGTAATTCACGTGGTATCAGCCTATAGAACAGTAGAGCTCAAAAACATAAAGCCAATCAGGTGTGCTGCACTGCAAAGCATGCTGATAGGAAGAGACAGCAGAGTGACAGAGAGATGGCCTTGTCCCTGTGCTTCTTCTCCTTTCAGTGTCCAGTCACAGGGTAGGTGTGGGGCACAGACTTCTATGTAGGGTTACCACCTGTTTCAGATTCACCCGGACAGTCTGTGTTTTTAGCCTCTTCCGGACCGGAAGGTTTTCTCCCTTAATGACCAGGCCATTTTTTGTGATTTGGCACTGTATTACTTTAACTACTGACAATTGGGCGGTCGTGCAATGCTGTTCCCCACAAATAGAGCTTTCTTTTGGTGGTATTTGATCACCTCTATGATTTTTATTTTTTGCGCTTTAAACAAAAAAAGAGTGACAATTCTGAAAAAAAAAAAAAATTGTTACTTTCTGCTATAGAAATATTCCTAATAAAAAAAATGTAAAAATCAAATTCTTTCATCATTTTAGGACAATATATATTTTGCTAAAAAAATCCCAACAACAGTATATTGATTGGTTTGCGCAAAAGTTATCGCGCCTACAAACTAGGGGAAAGATTTATGTCATTTTTATTTATTTATTTCTTACTAGTAATGGCGGCGAACAGCAATTTTTAACGGGACTGCGACATTGCGGCGAACTAATCGGATCCCAGATATTTTTTTACACTTTTGGGGGGACCAGTGACATTACTACAGAAATTTGTGCTAAAAATATGCACTTCTTACTGTAATAATGACACTGGCAGGGAAGGGGTTCACCCAGGGGCAATCAAAGGGTTAAATGTGTCCCTAGGGGGTGCTTTCTAACTGTGTGGGGGATGGACATATGGAATGAACACAGAGACCTGTGTTCCTAAATAGGAGGATCACAGGATCCCTGTGTTCATTGCTGACAGAACAGCGGTCTGCCGTGTTTACAACAGCAGACCGCAGTTCTGTCTCCACAGGTGCTCGGCAGCAATCGTGGCCACCGGACCCGCAGATCAGCTTCCCCTGTGGCGAATGGGGCGACGTCGTTTTGCGGTACAGAGCCGACCTGCCGCAGTATACGTACTTCTGGTGGTCGGCAAGTGGTAAATCATGTGACCGGGTTTCAGGCGGACTGAAACCTGGACACATTATTCAAACTGGACTGTGACTCCCCAAGTAACCCCAAGAGAGTAAGATAGTCACACAGAAATCTGTTGTCATCCGGGTGACTGTCTGGGGGAAGGTTCGGCATCACTGGGGGGCAGGGCAATGATGTCAGCAAGAGCAATTTGGACACACTTACTGTTCGCTGCGGCACGCTATGCACACCATATTACTACTCTCCTTGGGGCACCAGGCCGCTAAAGTGTTCGGGTTTGGCTTGAAGAAAAGGTGACAACCCTACTTGTAAGTAAAAGTAAAACTGCATCTGAGAAAAACCAGGTCCCCTTCTTTTGCTAGACAGGGCTGGGTTGTGGGGCAGAGCTAGTTAAACCACATGATTGGATGCCCAGAAATACAAATTCTTTAGCAGAAGCAAAAAAGAATCCTTATATGTACTTCAAGTGTGTTTTAAAGTGGATCTAATCTCTTTCAATCAATATTAACTGTGTTTAATCCTTAGCCCGCCTTCACACTGTGGCACTGGTGTTTGGCAATAGCATATGGGTGCAGCGCAGGTGTACCAGCAGTTTCCCATAGACTTTCCATTATGTCCCACGTTTTTTTGGGCATTTTCTGAAAGCGCACCGAAAATCCTGTATGCTGCATCTTTGGTGCGCTTTCAGAAAAGGCACCAAAAACGCGGGACATAATAGAATATCTAAGGAAAGCCACAGGTACCCCACATGAAACCACGGGTACACTGCGTTGCACCCATGCTGTGGCCAGACAGCAATGCGGCAGCGTGAAAGCGACCTTATGCAGCTAGCCTTACTAAATAGATAGGAAAGTATATTATATTTATTTGTTTAAACTTTTTTTTTTTGTTAAATTTCTTCAGCTGCTTCCTGGTTTCTGGCCTAGGTCCACAATGCTGTCATGCATCCCAGGAGTCTTCATGGGCATGGTTTTCTTTCATCTGGGTAGCTTGTCAGCTAAGCACACGCGCCTGCCTGCATGCCTGAGCTAAGGAAAGATGGATTCTAGGAAGTAAATTCTACAAGAATCATCTGCATTTACCTAAGATGGCCGCAACTAGAAATGCTTGGGGGTGTTTTTCAAAGTGATTTCTCAACAAAATAAAGCATGGAGACATGGATGGATGGGGGGGGGGGGGTTTGCTTTAAATATTAAAACTTAATTAAAAAGAGTGTTTTCAGTTTGTGATGCTCAGGTACAGTTAAGTTTCACTTTAGGCTAGGTTCACACTGGTGTGATGCGGGAACCATGCGATTCCTGTGCGAGTTCCTGCACAGCATCAGAATCGCAGGCATTTCACAATGCGATTTGCAAATCGCTGCAGGTGTCAGTATAAAAGGTTAATGATGCCCACATATTGGTTCACAGAACGCAGTGCGAAATGTGGAATCAGGTCACATGGGTCTGAACACCCAATGCGATGCAATTCCAGAAAGGATAAAAAAAAAATATGGTCCTGCACCATTTTGGTGCGAATGCGATGCGATGGCTGAATTTGCACCACACAGACATTGCATGTGATGTGCACAGGAATTTGGTGTGAATCACATGCAATGTCTGCAATCTCCTGCTCCTTTTTGAGTGACAAGCGGCATGCGTTGTTATTTGCCGCAATTGCTGCTTCCTTTGCGCGCCAAATCTGCAGCGTGATTGGGGTGTATTTAAGAAGTAATGGCATCGCACACGCATCCCACGAATAAGGCGAATTGGAATTGCGGGCAGATTGGCTGTGATTCTGCCTATGATTCAAATTGCCCAGGTGTGAATGGAGCCTTAGGTTGCTTGCCTAGAATTCAAATTTAAAGTGAAAGGTAACATTCCCATTATGAACTTTGCACCTCCCAAATAGAGCTGAAGGCTGATTTATGGCCTAGTTTACACTAGCTTCAAAATGTGGCATTTTACACATGTTTTTAAAGCACTCTGTCAGTCAAAGAAGTGATCAGAATAAAATAGTTACATTATATACACACGGTTGAGTTTGTATTGCTTTGTTTCACAATTTATACCCAATGACACTTTCCTGGTGCATGAAAGCAACTCTCTATCCCCACTGCACTACCAGCTGTTGAGAGGAGCTTTTTCAGAGTTGGCTTTGCTTTGGAGGCATTAGAGGTATGAGATATCCCAGGATGCACAGGTAAACCAACAAACTAACCGGAAAGACATCATTAGCAGTCCCTTCTGATTCATGTGTCTGTATACGGAGAGGGTCTGGTGCAGATGTTACATCTGGTGTGCAGCATGGAGCAGCAGGAAGGTGAGCAGGGACTGTAGTGAAGGATCAGCAGAGCTGGGAGACCGGAGCAGGTGAAACTAGCAGATGTCACATGGTAGTAAACAGCATGGGAGCAATACAGAGGGAGGTGAGTGGTGACCGGAAAAGAGACTGAGCGATGGAGAATCAGCAGAGCTGGGGAACTAGAGTGAGAGAAACTAGCAGATGTCACACATGGTGCGCAGCATGGAAGAAATATAAAGGGAGGTGGGCGGGGATTAGAGAGAGAGGAGGATAAGCAAACCTGAATAGAAGAGCCGGGGGTACTACTGAGTGGGGGGGGGGGGGGGGTCTGCTGAATAGGTGTACTAATAGGCTGAGGATCTGCTGAACAGGGGAACTAATAAGCTAGGGATCTGCTGAGCAAGGGTACCAATGAGCTTGTGATCTGCTGAACAGGGGTACTAAAATGCTTGTGATCTGCTAAATGGGAGTAATAAGCTGGGGATCTGCAAAGTGAAGGTACTATTAAGCTAGGGATCTGCTGAATGGGGGTACTATTAACCTTGGCATCTGCTGAACAGGGGTGCTAATAAGCTGGGGATCTTCTGAGCTGGGGTACTAATGAATTGAGACTTTGCTAAAAAGGGGTACTACAGAGCTGGGGGTACTACTGCGTCAGGGTTCTACTGAGCCTCTTTAAAACAAATAGAAAACCAACGGACACAGGGCATTTGATAAGCTTTATTAGTGTTTCAAATCCGCATCACAAAAGCATCAAAAACACATGAAAATGCATGTTAAAGCCATAGGCCACGTGCCAAACACAAGGCCTGCAAGCCAAATCCAGCCCCCCAGGCCATTTCATGTGGCCCTCGCACCTCTCCTGCAGCTGTGGCACCCCCCCCCCTCATCTCCACCCCACCTTGTCTCAGAAGAGAGGAGGAGAGAACTCCTCCACCAGATCCTGTGCTTCTCTGTGCAGCTACAGAGAAGTTTGTCTCTGCCACCCCCATGTTTAAGCAGTCAGCAGCAGAGAGGAGGTCAGAATTCCTCTTACAGATCCTGCACCTCTGTGTAGCCACAGCATCCTCTTGTCTCCACTTTCCCTGGTCTCAGCATTCAGCAGACTCAGGCAGCAGATTCCAGCCCTCCTCTGGTCCTCCTCATGACCCTGCACTTTCTGCTTCCCAGAGCCGCCTCCAGCTTCTTCTACCCGGTGGCACCACATAGAAAGGGGGGGGTGCTCTGTATGTATGAGAGGGCTTACATAGCCTGACCATAATGCTGATGCGGCCCGAGATTAAATTGAGTTTGACACCCCTGCCATAGGTGATATAATGTGTGTTACCAATCAACACAAGTGTAAACTAATCCTAACTTTTTCCTGAGCTTTAAAGTGACAATAAACAATATCTTTTTTTTTTCCGAAAATAATTCATACACATCCACTAATTAATGGCCTTGTAATTTATTTTTCATGAAATCGTTTCTTACTATTGATTGATTAATTGGTATAGGTAAATGCTACAACTGAATACTATGCTTTGCACTGCCTGCCGAAGTCAGGCAGATTGACATGGGGCAGGGGCAGGTGTGAACACAAGACAGGTTTAGATTGTGGAGCTTTCATTGTGGAAGCCCCTTTTTGTATTCAAAAAGTTGGTTATATTATAGCCTTGCAGGTGCGGAGTTAGCTGCCAGCCACATCTATTATCCAGTATATACAATAGCTTTTAAATCAAGCGTATCTCAGACATAAACCTGGCATTGTTTTATCCGACAGATAAGAGTCTGACATCATGTCTGGCTTCTCGATTGACATAAAAGATTCTAAATTTATTATAACATCTATTGCATGTTATAAATTTGCTGCTTTGGTTACGCCTACATTTTATCACATCACTCATTATGACTGGGATAAACAATCTGGGGCTCGTCTCCTCTTGCAAAACGTTGAACAGGAAAAGCTGTGACACCAAAAAGGGCCATACAAGTGAGAAATAATGGCTGAATAATTGACATGGCCATTCACAAACCAATAATTGTAAGTGATGCCATAGATTCAAGTATAGCGGTAAATGGGCAATTTTGGAATGGTAATGAGCATGTGTGAATGTTGCAGGTGCCGTTTACCACACACAAAGTTTTGAACAAGCCCTCTTATCCTTCAGTTATTGCAGAACATAAAGTTAACCACTTTACCACCGGAGGATTTTGCTGTCTTACGTCCAGGCCACTTTTTGTGATTAGGCGCTGTGCGACTTTAACTGACAATTGCGTGGTCGTGCAACACCGTACCCAAACTAAATTTATGTCCTTTTTTTCCCACAAACAGAGCTTTCTTTTGGTGGTATTTGATCACTTGTGCGATTTTTACTTTTTGCGCTATAAACAAAAAAAGAGCGAAAAATTTTGAAAAAACAACAATATTTTTCACATTTTTTTTATATGAAATTCCCCCCCAAAAAAATGGAAAAATCTAAATTTTTTTACATTTTTGGCCAATTTGTTTTCTGCTACCTATGTTTGGTAAAAAAATTCACAATAAGCGTATTTTGATTGGTTTGCGTAAAAGTTATTGTGTTTACTAACAAAGGGAAAGATTTCTGTCATTTTTGGTGTTTTTTTTTTTAATGCGTAATGGCGGCGATCTGTGATTTTTTTGCGGGACTGCGACATTGCGGCGGACAGATCGGACCCTTGACTGACATTTTTGACACTTTTGGGGGTACCAGTGACATTACTGCAGTAATCAGTGCTATATATATGCACTGTTACTGTAAAAATGACACTGGCAGGGAAGGGGTTAATTTTATTGGAGAGGGAGGGGTTAATGTATGCCTGGTGCTTACTGACGTGTGTGGGGGGAGGTGACTGAGTGACACAAGGACAGATCCAGGGTTCAGCTATGCTGAACCCTGCAATCTGACCCTGCCTGTCACTTAGGAGATCCGCCCGCTTGTGTTTACACAGGCAAGCTGATCTCCACACTAGATCCCCGACGATCGGGGAAGAGCGGCGGCGATCGCCGCTGCTCCTCCCCTGGCCCGACTCCCGCTGTGAGAAAGGGGAGTGTCTGACGACGTAGTACTACGTCGTCAGACGATAACGAGCCACTCTGCCGCAGTAATATTACTGCAGGCAGACGTAAAGTGGTTAAATAAAATATTTACCATCGAGGCCACATTTTTCACCCGCCTGGGGGGGAAACCAGGGTAATAGGAAAACAAGAAAGCGAGCGAAGAAAAAAAAAGATAAAATTAAAGAAGCGTCCTCTGGAACAAGCCAACCATACATGGCTACCCCCAAAAAAAATGTAAAATCTGTATCTATATCCAATGTCTCCTAATGTAGTGTCTGACCTTGAGAAACGGCCAGGTATGACTTTCAAGGACGAGGTGCCAGTGTCTATTCACTCATAAAGAATAGAAGTGAGGGGGAATGAAGAATTTTCATCCACGGGGTCCAGACTTCTCTAAACTTTTCATTCGCTATAGCTACCATCTCTTCCATACGCATAGTATTGTTCACTTCCGCTACCCATTCCCGTAATGTTGGTGTTACTGGGGATTCCCAGTGTATGGGGATCAATGTTCTCCCTGCTATCAACAAGAATCTGAATATTCCCTGTTTGATGGATTTATTTGATCCCGGGATCATGGAGAGGAGAGCAACCTCAGGGTTCCCTGGCCGTATCTTGCCCGTAATTAGGTGGCTGAGTTGTAATATAGCCGGCCAGAATGGGTTTATTGATGGGCATGACCACCACACATGTAAATGTGTATCTCACCACATCTCCAACATTGATCTGATATAGCTGGGTTGATCACACAAAGATTTTACACCATGTTGAGAAATTTCTGACAGCATCTTTAGCCATCACTGAACTTTGTGTTGTCTTGTTTTATGGTATGCGGTAAAACTGTAGACATTGTCAGTATGCCTATATGGGGGAGTGTCCTTCACCACCCATCAATACATTAACATATCTTCCAAGTTACTGAAAAACCAGTAGATATAGAAAAACATCTGACTGAAGTTATACGCCAAATTAAATTTTACTGTAAATGTTGAACTTGGTCCTACCCTCTGCTATCATCTCAAGCCTCCCGACTTGTCTTTTATTTATTACAGGTACTTATATACTAGCATGTCTTTGGAGTGTGGGAGGAAACTAGAGTACCCTGGAGTAAACTTACTTCTCTAAATGTTACCTATAAGTAAACCTATAATAAGTCTTACCTATAGGTGGTGTAAATATCTCTAAAGTTGCACCGCTTAGGAGATATTTAGTGTACATGCAGCCAGTGACATCACTGGACACTGCACTCTGAAGGAAAGGCCACCCTGTGAATGGTGGCTCCCGTGCACATGCCAGCATCGCTGGAATGCTTAGTTTTGAGGTACGTTTCACATAATGTGCTAATATGCAATGTATACTTGCACATTATGACTTTACCTTGCAGGTAAGAAAAAAAACAAAAAACTGTTGAGTGGTTTACAACCGCTTTAAGGCACAGAGAGAATACGCAAACTCCAGACAGGTAGTGTCATGGTTGGGATTCAAACTGCCTACCCTAGTGCTGCTAGGCGGAATTGCTAACCACTTAGCCACTGTGCTGCCATTCACATACTGTAAAGTGCAAGTCATGAGGCTTAAAATGGCAGCGGATGGTAGGACCAGGTTAAATCTTTACAGTAAAATTTATGTTTGATGTTTGGTGTTCCAGTTAGGAGGAGGTGGTGTAGAGTAGGGATAACCTCAAATTGAAATCTGTATAGAGATAAACCTAAAGCCGAAGCAGATATAAAAAGGCACACATTAAAGGGACACCCAAACTCCAAGGGTTAAGCAATCCTTAAATCTAGGAGGTAGAGGAATAGGTATCTTAGGGAGGAGGATTCGAATAACTGTTTGCGGATGAAGGAAGCTTGTTGGAACGAAGAATAAGTATATCACCCTATTCTTGTACCCCTAAAGTTAAGAAGCACTTAAGCCTTACAGTGTGTGGGACCCACTGCAAGGGTAAGGATAGAGGCCTTTACCCCCATGCCCCATATCCTCTGACTCCATCCATGCTCACTACCTTGGGGGCCTGGAAGGCTGGCTTAATATGTGAGACTTACCCTAGCCATGCTGTATCCCCTTAATTCCCCTTTGTGGTTTAAACCCACCGTATCCCACCTATACATGTTACCAGAACCAAATGCCTGGACCAAACATAGCATTCTGTGATTTCCCGAGTTGCTGCTGGCTACTCCTTACTCTCCTTATCCCAATTTTCCACTGACTACAATGTCCCTGTGGAATATCTTTTTAGATATGTGTAGCTCTCCCATGTCTTCCACAGTCTACGTTGGAACAAGTTCTACAGTTGGATTGTGCTGAGAAACCCATCTCTGACTTATATTCTCATCTTAAATTTTTGTCTTTACCTGCTTTGGAGAGGCTTTGGGCCCAATTGCGGCAAGACATTCTGGTTCTAGATGATTAGGATGATACTTGGGACCTTCCTTTTTGGACTCTGGTCTCTTTAAGGGACAGACCCATACAATTCAAAATTGTTCATAGAGCCTACTACACCCCTTACAGACTCCATAGAATGAATCCATCACATTAACAGGAGTGCTGGAGATGTGGAGGCTCCCTGGGTGACTTTACCCATATATTCTGGACTTGCCCTGCTGTCTTCGGATTTTTGGAGAAGGTGCTGACTTTGATCAAACCTGTGCCATTTGTCTCCCTGTACCCTTTAATGACTACTGTATATGCCTATTGCTCCTTGTGGAGAATCTAATACCTACAGTGGCTAAGCGCACCCTGTTCAGCTTGCTCCTATTTTACACTAGGAAGGCCATAACGCTGCAGGGGAAAAAATCCACCCCCCAGCTCTCTCGTTCTGGAAATGATTATTAAATAATAGCTTATGAGACCCCGTTCAGACTGCGGCGACACGACTTGGTGGGGCGACCTGTGAAGTGCACCGCGACCTTGGCGCGACTTGCACAGACTTCATATAATTGAAGTCAATGCAAGTCGCCTCCAGGTCGCCCCAAAGTAGTACAGGACCCTTTTTCTAAGTCGGAGCGACTTGTGTCGCTCCTATTAGAATGGGTCCTGTACTATTCAATGGCGAGCGACCCACCGCGACTTGTCAGGCGACCAAGTCGCCTGACAAGTCACGCTAGTGTGAATGGACCACTCTTTGTGTATGTGTCTAGGGACAGATACACAAACAGAGGCTGCCCCAAACAATACCACAGGGTATGGTCCAAATGGCTAGCTGAGCCCTCAACTTCCTCAGAAATAACCACAAAGTAAGGTTACATTTCACGCATGGGGGTATTGGGCGCTTGACTTTGCCATGGGAACATCCCTCCCCACCACAATGTATTGTTTCCTGTGCACTTTTTCTAGAATTTTTGATTGACTTTTGATTCGTATTGATGACGTTGTGAGACATGCAACGTCGATTAATGCATGTAATGCTAGCCAAACACGTGTCAAAAAATCAATCTAATGCGTTTAAAAAAAAACAAACACACGGTCGTGAGAGTAAACGATATTACCATCATGTGACCGATTTTCGAACGATAAATTGTTCACTGGACATAAATGAATCAGTTTCTCGTTTGTGTTTTTGCTTGCGGGTCACATATGCACAGTACCAACAGTCCAATTTTTAATGGGCAAGAAATACATTAACCTTTCAATTTATCGTCGGTTCAGCAGAAGTTTTCCTTTGTTTTTTTGGCTTGAAAATGTCACAACCGATTTTCGATTTGTGTCGATTAACTAGACAAAAAACAAACAAACTGTCCAAATGACAGATTTTTGAATGATTTTCTGCCTAGTGTATAGGCACCATTACCCTTGCTAACGGGTGTATTTTGTTTTTTGAAGTCATTCCAGATACCCCTACGTAGGTTGCACCGCTGAATTTTGTGTTTCTTTTGTTTTGTTGTTGTGCCTGAAATTGCAATAGATTTCTAACAAAAAAAAAGAAATAATATAAATGGATTGTCCCACCAAAATAATGACATCTGGGAGCCGTGCATTATGGCCTCTTTGTCCAGGCCAGCAAAATAGACTGCTGCATTATAGATTTAATGCACTTACCATCCCACTCTGATGCATTTTTTTACACTGGTTCTAAACTGACAAGCTGTTTGACATTGTTTTTCCCTGATGTGCCCTATAGCAATGTTATCGTCTTTCTATACAGCAGCCTTCAAAAGATGATCAACCGATGTCTAAGCAGCACCTTAACTGGGCGCATTGCCAGATTGTTAAATACAGATATGAAAACAGCCTTGTTATAAAACAACTACCTATTTCATCACTTCTGACTTCAGCAACTATCAGGGCGCTGTTCAGTTAACAAGTCGTACCAAAATATTCCATCTGGAAAGTTTCTGTAGCAGGAGCTACTGTTGCTCATAGCTTCAGAAAACAAGTTGTTGTGTTACCTGAAGTTCAGCTTTAATACATGCTTACTGATGCAGACCCTGCTGCGAAAAATTCTTATTAACCACTTAAGCCCCGGAAGATTTTACCCCCTTCCTGACCAGGGCCTATTTTGCGATTCGGCACTGCGTGACTTTAACGGACAATTGCACGGACGTGCGACGCTGTACCCAAACGAATTTGACGTCCCTTTTTTCCCACAAACGGAGCTTTCTTTTGGTGGTATTTGATCACCTGTGCGATTTTTTGATCATGCGCTATAAACAAAAAAAAATCGTCAATTTTGCAAAAATAACAATATTTTTCACATTTTTTTATATGAAATTCCCCCCAAAAAAAATGTAAAAATCAAATTTTTTTAACATTTTCGGCCAATTTGTTTTATGCTACATATGTTTGGTAAAAAAAAAAATCGCAAAAAGCGTATTTTGATTGGTTTGCGCAAAAGTTATAGTGTTTACTAACAAAGGAAAAGATTTGTCATTTTTGTTGTTTTTTTTTTTAACGCCTAATGGCGGCGATCTGTGATTTTTTTGCGGTACTGCGACATTGCGGCGCACAGATCGGACCCTTGACTGACATTTTTGACACTTTTGGGGTTACCAGAGACATTTCTACAGTAATCACTGCTATACATATGCACTGTTACTGTAAAATTACACCGGCAGTGAAGGGGTTAACTTTTTGAGAGGGAGGGGTTATGTGTGTCCCTAGGGGCGTGATTCTAACTGTGTTTGGCTGTGGCTTGAGGTGTATGAACAGTGATCAACGGTCCTACAAAGTAGAACCGTATGATCACCATTCATACACAGGGGAGAACGACAGGTGGCTTGTTTACATTAGCCGCCTGCCTTCTCCCTCTGCACCGACGATCGCCGAGTCACATGCGTGGGGGGGGTCCGTGACCATGCGGGAGCGGGAGCGTGCGCTCGCTCCCTAGACCCTCACAGGCTAGCGACGTAGTACTTCGTCGCTCTGCCTGTGAGGGGCTGGCCGCCGCAGTAAATAGTCGTGCGGCGGTCGGCAAGTGGTTAAGCTTTGTTACCTGTCAAACAAGACAATAAATACTCACTTTTCCCTCACCACTCCGATCACAACTTCTCGTCCCTCGATGTCCACTGGGAAACTGACATATCCAAGAGTGTCGATCTCCTGGATCCCTTGCAGTTCTTACTGGTTCCTCCCTCTAAACTACAATAAAGACATGCCCGGAGCTTGAAGGAAATTATAAGCATAGGGCATACATGACAGGGTGGGAGGAATACCAGGTAGAAGGGGTTAAATTAGTTGTTGGGATATGAGAGGTCAGGACTCCTACCTTATTGGCATAGCAGACAAGGTGATGCGGAGGAGTAGGAGAGAGAGTGGTTGGAGGGGAGGAGTGAAGGGGCTTCACTTGCAGACTGGAGACCATAGGAGAAACGTAGCTCCCGTCCGCCCTGGTGATGCCGTTTTTTTGTTGTTCTGCTAAGGAGGTTGGACGTTGGCGGTTGGGGTCCTTGACGAGGGTCCAAAACATGGTGTCGAACGATAAAATGGTGGGACCCATCTCAGGTATGGAGTCCTATGGTTGGTCTGGTTCTGTCTAGACCGACCGGGAAGTGTAAGGTGGTAGGGTCTGTGGTCAGTTAGGATAGTCCTCAAGGAGGTGTTTTGGTGGCTGGGGACAGAACCTAACTTAATGGTACCACCGACTCCAAAGTTGTGGGAGATGGTATGGTCAAGGATCTGCAACCATTCTTTGATCTGGTTTGGTTTGACTGTTTTATGTTTTTCTGTTATTTATGTTTTTTTTTAATAAAAGGCCGAACCGGCCATTTAATCCCAAAGTTGAGTTAGTGATGTAATTTAAAGGCAGAGATGTATAGTAACGAAGTAGAACTACTTAAGTACTGTACTTAAGTACCGAAATGCGGTATCTGTACTTTCCTAGAGTAGAATTTTTTTCTCCTACTTCTACTTCACTACATTTTTTCGATGATTTCGATACTTCTACTCAAGTATTTTTTTTTTGTGCTGCATAGTTACTCGTTACTTTTAAAAAAAATACCACTGCCAGAACAGTAGATGGCAGGTTGCATAAAGCTCAAAAAAATGTGTATAATGTCATTTGTAAATCAGCGCATACGAAAATAAAGGCTGTGTATAATAAAAGCTGCTATACCAAATCTTTCCAATAAAAAGAAAATATGAAACAAACAAATAAATGGTGCTACAGCGCTTAAAGTGCATCAAGAAACTACTAACAAACACAGGTTAATCATTTGAATAAATCATTTGAAATTATAAAAACAATATGATGTTCAAACTTTTGACTTCTTTCTTTAATAACTACATAACACAGTACTTGTACTTCTACTTTCAGTACTTGAGTAGAAATTTTTTTTCAAAACTACTGGTACTTTTTACTTTTAGTACTTAAGTAGCAATTTTTTTGAAAAAACTACTTGCAATACTTAAGTAAAAAAAATGTTGAATACTTTAGTACTTCTACTTAAGTAACTTTTTCTGCGAGCACTTCCACTTCTACTCAAGTAATTTTTTGATCTAGCACTTGTACTTTTACTCAAGTAGAAATTTCGAGTACTTTATACAAGTCTGTTTAAAGGTAAAGGGGGGTGGTGTTGGGTACTGATCAAGGTAATATGGTTAAACAGGTGAGATCTGAACTACCCTAGTCATGTCTTCTTCATACAGGTTACAAAGCTTTTAATAACAAGTTTTATTGTCACATTTCAATATATTTCAAGGGCAAGAAAAATTGACCAGCTTCAATTTTTAGCATTTAAAAAAAGTAAGATAATTTAAAGCTGAGATCCACCCAAAAGTGGAACTTCCGTTTTAGGTAGGAATAACCCACTGACATGCCACATTTGGCATGTCATTTTTTTTTGGGGAGGGGGGAGCGGGTGCCCTGAGCGGAAGCCCTGAGCGGAAGTTCTCCTCTCCCCCTCCCTCCCTGCAATCTTCTGGGACATGTCAGAGGTCCCAGAAGATTGCCGGCCAATCACGACGCGTAGCGCAACTCGCGCATGCGCAGTGCGTACCCGGCTGTGAATCCGCAAACTGTCACAACACCAGTGATGCCGGCGCCGCAGAGCAGAGGGGGAGAAGAGCGAGGCTTCGGGCGGCCGCATCGCTGGACCGTTGGACAAGTGTGTGTGTTTAGGCTGGAACTCCGCTTTAAAGAGAGAACTTTAACCTTATTGAAACAAAATAAAAACTGACGTGGCTTTCAGTACAAAAAAATATAGTGACAAGTGAAATAAGGTGCATAAAGTCCAGAGTTAAATCAATTCATGAAAAACACAATCCCATAAGTGATAAATATCCTCCAAACACCCAAACTGACGAATCACCCGTGACCTGGTGTGTCTCCTCTCCACCAACATTGATAAGTGCATCCCACTTACCAGACGGTATTGACCCCCATTACAGGTAGTCAAAACCAGCATGAAATTGAAATCCCCACTTGTAGAGAGATGAGTCCAGGAGAGCCTGTCAGTGATAGTAATCCTGTAGGTCTAAATACTCATGGTACCCATGAAGAGGTAAAAAGAGAGAAGCCTCTCATAGTACAGTATGTTGTAGTATTTTTATTTTTAAAAGGTTAAAAACACACAAACAATGAATGAAAGTTTCCAAGCATAATCGTAAACCAGGGAACACCGCAATGCTTTCCACCTGCATTCCAAGAAGCGGAAGTGACGTGTTACGTTTAGTCCCACCCTCCAAAATCAATTGTTGCTCTCACTATAATATTTGTGGCAATACCTCACGTGTGTGGTGCAATTTCTGATTACATCTGCACGACCTACGTATGTGTTCGCCTTTGCGCGCAAGCACGGGGGGGGGGGGGGGATTATGTGCGCTTTACATTCTTTTAATTTTTTTATTTATTTTATGTACATTTTTTGGGTTTTTTTTTTTTCTATAGGATAAACAATTAATACTTTAATGAAGCTGTGGATCTATAGATATTGTAAATTACCTTCAAAATAATGTTTACGTTAATTTACATATGAGGTTTGTTTTTTTACACTGTCTCTATTTTCTATCAACTTTATTGTAATCACAAGGGATGAACAACATCCGTTGTGATAGCATGGGCAGTGACAGTTATTTTTTACTAAAAGAGCTGGGGTCTATTATTGAAAGATCTTGGGTCTACTAAGCTGGGGTCTATTACTGAAAGATCTGGGACTATTAAGCTGAGGTCTATTACTGAAAGATCTGGGGTCTATTAGTGAAAGATCTGGGGTCTATTATTGAAAGATCTTGGGTCTACTAAGCTAGGGTCTATTACTGAAAGATCTGGGACTATTAAGCTGGGGTCTATTACTGAAAGATCTGGGGTCTATTACTGAAAGATCTGGGGTCTATTATTGAAAGATCTTGGGTCTACTAAGCTAGGGTCTATTACTGAAAGATCTGGGACTATTAAGCTGGGGTCTATTACTGAAAGATCTGGGGTCTATTACTGAAAGATCTGGGGTCTATTATTGAAAGATCTTGGGTCTACTAAGCTGGGGTCTATTACTGAAAGATCTGAGGTCTATTATTGAAAGATCTTGGGTCTACTAAGCTATGGTCTATTACTGAAAGATCTGGGTCTATTAAGCTGGGGTCTATTACTGAAAGATCTGGGGTCTATTACTGAAAGATCTGGGGTCTATTATTGAAAGATCTGGGACTATTAAGCTGGGGTCTATTACTGAAAGATCTGGGGTCTATTATTGAAAGATCTTGGGTCTACTAAGCTGGGTCTATTACTGAAAGATCTGGGACTATTAAGCTGGGGTCTATTACGGAGAGATCTGGGGTCTATTAAGCTAGGGTCTATTACTGAAAGATCTTGGGTTAAATGGTATTTTTAAATCTCCCTGGAATTTAGCTTTTTTAGAAGTGGAGTGCCGCTAATTATTACCATTACTATTCACTTTTGTAGCAGCTTTGCAAAAGTAACAGCTGTGATCTGATTCGTTACACTGGGCTGCTCTAGGCTTCTGTGTTCTAAATTGCCCCTCTTACCATAAATGCAGAACCCAAGAGCTTGCAATCACATGTAAAACCCTCCACTCAACATCAGTAAACCTGCAGCTGTGTATGTAGGATCTTTCTAGTGACATTTCTAGGAACAAATTCCAGCTATTGCATCATCCAGGATTTTTTTTTTATATTTGCACAGTACATTTTTGCTTCACAATAACTGATAGCTGTATTTTTCTTTTTCAAACTCTTGAGTACACTTGCACATTCAACACAAACACCCTTTAGCCACTGCGCTGTCAGTGTTCCTAGTTACTGCCATGCTGCAACAAGTGCCAGAAAGGGTCTGCAGTCTGTCAGTTGGGACAACTATGTACAGACCGTAACAACTCCCTGCTTCTGCTTATTTACCTTATTAACAAACTAAAGGCTTAGGATCAGGGTGGATAAAAATAGTTTTTCTTTTTAAAAAATCAGATTTTATTTTTTTTAATTAGATTTTTTGGATTTTTATCAAATTTATTTAAAAAAAATGCTTTCAGAGTGAAAATCTATCTAAAGATAGCCTGTTAGTGGGCATCCACTCACCTGCTGCCACCACGTCCTTCACCTTGTTGTGTCACTGCCGCATCAACAGCCGTCCCATTAAAGTGAATGGGAATGTCGGTGAGTGAACAGCGGGTGAGAGGAGGAGCCACTGCGGGACAGAGATGACAGTTGCTCTTTAAAAATGATGATTTAAATTGAGTTGATTTAAATCAAGCCTTTTTACTAGTGATTTAAATCAACTTAATTTAAATCAAATCCACCCTGCTTAGGATGTACCTTCTGTGTCCTCAAGTCCTTCCCAGTTGATATCCACTCATATAGCTGTCAGAACTTGCTGTCAGTTTAAAAGCTGAGGTTTGAAACTGTCTTAAAGAGTTGCTTTACCCCTTGATGACCACCTTATTGCAGTTTTACTGCTACAGGACAGCAGCTGTGCGCTGGATCACGTATATATACATCTTGCACTTTCGCCTGCAGGGGGGCGCGGGCCGCTTCTGCTGTGATTATTCACAGTAGAAGCCTATCTGCGGGTGCCGTCACTCGATGTCCGCTGGCACTCGCTGATAGCCAGGCAGAGACTCAGAACAGAGCTCTGCCTATGTAAACAAGGCAGAGTTACGTTCTGACAAGGTGGAAGGGATGGGTTTTGTGTCCCTGAAAAGCAGAGACTAAAAGCCATCTCCTCCCCTAGTAAAAGAAACACACATAGTTCACACAAACACTGGCTAAGCACACAGTTAACCCTTTGATTGCCCAGATGTTTAACCCTTTCCCAGCCAGTGTCATTAGTATAGTGACAGTGCATATTTTCAGCACTGATCACTGTATTAGTGTCACTGGTTCCCGCAAACGTCAAAAGTGTCAGTTAGTGTCCGATTGTCTTGCTATAAGTCGCTGATCGCTGTCATTACTAGTTAAACAAAAAAAAAAAAAAATTCAAGTTTATATATCCTGTAGTTTGTAGACACTATAAAGCAGGGATTCCCAAACTATGGCCCTGCAGCTGTTGCAGAACTACACATCCCATAAGGCATTGTAAAACTCTGACATCCACAGACATGACTAGGCATGATGGGAATTGTAGTTCCTGAACAACTGGAGGGCTGTAGTTTGGGAATCCCTGCATAACGTATGCGTAAACAAACCAGAATTTGTATGTACAGTGCTTCTAACATGTAGCAGAATCAGTGGCGTAGCGTGGGGGGTGCAGGGGGGGCCGGCCGCACCGGGCGCAACATCTAGGGGGGGCGCATCCGCAGTGTCACTCTGTCTGTCTGGCTCTGACATACACAGTTCACACACTGTCTGCGGCTGCCTCCATCTCTAGGCTGGGAGATGTCCAGTGTGGCTGCCCTATGGCTGAAAATGGTAGGTCAGGGCGGGGCTGGACTGTGTCTCACCTGTCCATTAGTGTAGGGTGGGGTGGCATTGCAAGCCAAGCCCCGCCTATGCCGCCTCTCCTCACTGCTCAGTCAGTTTACCAACGAGTGAGTCAGCAGCCTGGCGCTGCCACAAAGTGTTTTTTTTTTTTTTAATCACCTGATTAGAGCCAGAGGCTCTAATAGGCTTCAAAAAGGGTGGACCCGGGGCGCAGAGCAGTGCGCCCAGAGCCCACCCATTGTGTGACAATAGCGAATGAAAATTCGCTATTGTCACACGGATCCTCCTCCTGGCCAATCAGGAAGTGGGTCCGAGACCCGCTTCCTGATTGGCCAAAAGGCGAACGCATGCCATTGGCCGAGGAGGAGGCGGGAGGACTCGAGGAGACGTGGGGGACTGAGGAGAAGCCGCTGCTGCAGGTAAGTCTCTCTGTATTGAAAGGGGGCACGCTGGTCTCTCTGCATTGAAAGGGGGCACGCTGGTCATTCTGCATTGAAAGGGGGCACGCTGGTCATTCTGCATTGAAAGGGGGCTCGCTGGTCTCTCTGCATTGCAAGGGGGCACACAGGTCATTCTGCATTGAAAGGGGGCATGCTGGTCATTCTGCATTGAATGGGGGCACGCTGGTCATTCTGCATTGAATGGGGGCACGCTGGTCATTCTGCATTGAAAGGGGGCATGCTGGTCATTCTGCATTGAAAGGGGGCACGCTGGTCTCTCTGCATTGGAAGGGGGCACGCTGGTCTCTCTGCATTGAAAGGGGGCACGCTGGTCATTCTGCATTGAATGGGGGCACGCTGGTCATTCTGCACTGAAAGGGGGCACGCTGGTCTCTCTGCATTGGAAGGGGGCACGCTGGTCTCTCTGCATTGGAAGGGGGCACGCTGGTCTCGCTGCATTGAAAGGGGGCACGCTGGTCTCGCTGCATTGAATGGGGGCACGCTGGTCATTCTGCATTGAATGGGGGCATGCTGGTCTCTCTGCATTGAATGGGGGCACGCTGGTCTCTCCGCATTGAAAGAGGGCACGCCGGTCATTCTGCATTGAAAGAGGGCACGCTGGTCTTTCTGCATTGAAAGGGGACATGCTGGTCATTCAAACTTGTATTTAGATGCATTTTACTTTAATTACATCAGTATTTTCATAACAAACAATATATGTGCTTAGGGGGAAGGGTTTCTTTAACTAATCTAGTGGAAGAGACTCGAGTGCTAAAATCTCGCGGGTTAGGGGGCGCAAATTACTTGCCTTTCCCCGGGCGCTGACAACCCATGCTACGCCACTGAGCAGAATACATATTGGCCTAAATTTATGAAGACATTTGATGGATCTGTTTTATAGCAGAAAGTAAAACTATTGTTTTTTTGTTTTTTTTTTCAAAATTGTCGGCCTTTTTTTGTTTATAATGCAAAATACAGTGGTGATCAAACACCACCAAAAGGAGGCTCTACTTATGGGGAAAAAAATGACAATTTTTATTAGGGTACAGTGTTGCATGAGCGTGCAATTGTCAATTAAAATAACACAGTGCCGTATCGCAAAAAATGGCCAGGTTGTGAAGGGGGGTAAATCTTCTGGAGGTCAAGAGGTTAAAGTGGTTATAAATCCTTACCTATATCCCCTGGAAAACCTCAGTTAATACACAGACTTGTATGCATTCATTCTTAAAAACCTAAAACATCCTTGTGAATAGATAAATAATGAATGCCACAATTAATCATATATATAAATAAATAAAAAGCAATAATTGATCATGTGCAAATATATAAAGTGCCCCAATAATGTTGTGCATATAAAAATATGAATAAACGAAATTAAAAATCAATGAAATTATGGAAGTCTCACAAAGTAATTGAGTGAAAGTCCAAAGGAAATGCAAAAAAATGAAAAATGTCCCCAAAACCTCTTAAAACAAGTGTGAGGATAGAATTAAAGCCTACACTAGATTGTAGCAAAATGCAGACAAAGCAAATGTAAAATGACCGCCTAATTAAAGAGAAGTCCAGGAAGGGATCAGTAATAAAATTCAACGTAACCACGTCTCTCCCACTCCTTCTCAGAGTCCACAGATGGCTCTGTTTCAGCTGAGCTCCAAAACACTGAATATACCAAACCTCATGTTTTTCATTCGCGCCTGCTCATACCTGAGCATAGTGCCACTTGGGGCTTGCAGCTCAAAAAATACATGACATTCTTTCGAGCTACAAGCTTCTAGTGTTTTGGCTCCAGTAGACTTCGGTGAGAGCACCTTGGAAGACGCAAGAACATGCAAGAAAATGGCCTCAGTGTGCGTTATTATCCACTAGTCACAGAAGATAACTGGTGTGGTTGGAGCCTACGTAGGTGCCAACATCTCATTTTTGGACCAGTTCACCATAAGATCGCAACACCACACTATCAAGCTTATTGTTTTCTAAAATCTCATCTGTAGACTTGCAAATGTTAACCGGTCTATGAGTTTTTGCATTTTTAGAGCTATGGTGCCCAACCTGAGGCTCTTTGGTAGATAATATATTGCCCTCGGACCCCAGCAGTTTGTAGAGGTGAACAATGATTAGGGTAACAGTATTGATCTCTACTAGCCTCATGTATCACGTTCCCCATTTTGTATTTCTGCAGCGTATCCCCAGCCAAAAAATGTAGCATGTCCACCCTTTCTGACTTTCCATTTCTTCTATTATGGCTGCAGTTTTCTCAAGAATTACATATATTGAGCATTAGGTGCGGCCCTTCCATTCAAGCGATTTGCCTGCTCAGTGGGGGATCGCTGATCCCTGCTGAGCAGGTGGATGACAGGTCTGTGTTCACTCCACTATGCTGGGTGGAGACTAATGCCTCGTACACACGCAACGATTATCGGCCGACCGATCGGCTGTCTTTTGTCCAGTGATGTTGTGTTGGTTGAAATGTGCTCTAGACTGCACACGAATTTTCTCGGCCAACAAAAACCAACTTCAGAAGTGATGTCATGTGCTGGTTAACTTTCCGTGTGTTTTTTCTTCTCTGAGCATGCCCAGTCTTGCTCATCTGATTTTTGTCTGCCGAAATCTGTACTGACTGACGAACAATCGGCTGTTCTGTTGACGGCCAACAAAAATTTTATAGCCTGCACACCAGATTTTGTTCGGCCCAAAAGTCGCAGTCGGTTGTCGGAAGCATCATACTAACAAGCCGAAAATTGGCCGATCGGACGTTGGCCGAAAATTTACGGCCAACAATCAGTGCGTGTGTACGGGGCTTTACACAGCCCGCTTTCCTCTATGGGGCGGGCAGATGGAAACAGACTGCATGTCCGTTTCCCTCTGATTGTCATCTGATCTGATCTGCTGATGAATGTATTGCCATATGCCTGTTTTTAGTGGATTTTATTGGATCGGATACCCAGCGGATGTCAGCAGACACATATCTGCTGACATCCGCCGATCCATTGAGATCAATGGGGCCCATGAATAACATGATGTTGCATTTTGCAATATCTTTCTATTGTTCAGTTTTTTATGTTTATAATTGTTCATTTTTTGTGAAGTCAGGTGTATTTATGAACCTGATGAAGAGTGGTACTTGAAATGCATTGAGCAGCTTCTATATCAAGACTGTATAATAGAATATAATCAGCGCAATCACCAACTAATACAGTATTTTCGTGCAAATAACAACTAACATATATCGTTTGCCTTATAACCTAAGCTGAGATTGCTGCTTTTACTTAGTTGAGTGTGTCCAAAAAATTAATATTCCTTAACATATAGTGCAAAATGTAAGTGCAGCGCAATCACATATAAATTATAAATATATATAAATTATACACTAATATAAAAAACAAAATACACCAACTACACTAACAAATGTGATAAATACAGTGTAAAAGCCCCATACACAGAACTCCACCGTGGTGTATACAATAATGGCGCTTTGCCACTGCATGGAACCGAATGGTTCGGCTCGCTTTTGGGCTTTTCCACTGCATGGTACCACATGGTAGGGTGTTGGAGCGGTTCGGTACGGTACGGCGGCGCTTTTCCACTACATGGAACCAAACAGTACAGCTCGCTTAAACAGTACCACCTCAGTTGTGGTTCCAGAGGGCTGTACCAGTACCATATCCAACAATCCTTTGCATGCAGCCTTGACTGTTTGTCAATACTAGCCACTGATTGGTCAGAGAATCATTGTTATCCCACCCACTTACTTTAGTGGAAAAGCAAACCGTACCAAACCGTTCCAACACCGTACCATGCGGTACCATGCAGTGGAAAACCAAACAGAGCCAAGCAGGGCCGAGTGGAGCCGAGCCGGTACTTGCAGTGGAAAAGTGCCATAATTGACAGTTCACATAGTTCCTTCCACCTGCCTGCTTGCCTCCAGTATCTGACCCCACTACAGAGTCATCATGGCCTTAGTGCACTCCCACTCTAGATGGTACTGCAACACTACTCCTGCTCCTGTCTGTGGGTAACGCTACTTCATTTCTTCCCCTATTTTCGATCATCAATGAAACATTTCATAGAATAAAAGAGAAAGACCATAGTTTTCTCTGCTTTCAAACATTTATTTAAAACAGAAAAAGGAAATAAAAACACTCAGTGACTTATGAAAAACATGCATTAGATCAGCTTACCACGCTGATAAAAAATGGCTGATGTGTGGCGTCACGGGCTTCGGCTCCTCCCACCAATACGCGTTACGCCATCCTATTGGGCTTCTTCAGTAGGTTTTACACTGTATTTATCACATTTGTAATTGTAGTTGGTGTATTTAATTTTTTTATTAGTGTATCATTTATATGTGATTGCGTTGCACTTACATTTCGCTCTATATCATATATCTATAATATCTATATTTTTTTGTACCTATAAGAGCTGTATATGGGGTTCTGTACCCCTATGCTCTAAGCCTACAGTTTATGCTTTGAGACAAGATTTTATGTTTTGTAAAAAGAGATGTAAAAAACTGTTTTTATGTATGTTTTCTATTTTTGAAATATATTTGGTGCTGGGAAAGTCCAATACGCCCATGATATAATTTGTTGGATATATTATTCTCTAGTAGCTAGCTTTCCATTGACCAAAAGTACAGTAAAACCTTGGATTGAGAGTAACTTGGTTTAAGAGTGTTTTGCAAGACAAGCAAAATTTCTTTATAAATGTTGACTTGATAAACCAGCGATGTCTTCACATCAGAAGTATAAAAGAGAAGAGAGGCGCCTCTAAGTGTAGCAATATGGTTACATTTAATGAAATTACAACATTTAGCAACTCACATGGTTGATGAATAAAACAGGCACATCTAAGAATGTAGGCATCCGGGGTAAAGCTGTCCACATAGACCATCCTCCGCACCACCATCGACCTTATACTTTCCACACTGCGCTCCACGAGTGTTTCAAGCCACGTTTTCAGATTGCTCTACTGCAGGGTAGTCTTCCCGGTCATGATTGCAGACTGACAGCAGTAAGAGCCAGTGGTGCGGAGGACGGTCTATGTGGACAGCTTTACCCCTGATACCTGGATTCTTAGATGTGCCTGTTTTATTCATCAACCATGTGAGTTGCTAAATGTTGTACCTTCATTAAATGTAATATGGTTACATTTAATGAAGGTACAAAATTTAGCAACTCACATGGTTGATGAATAAAACAGGCACACTTAGAGGCGCCTCTCTTCTCTTTTATACTCTGTAGCTCCTGCTGGATTTTGCTTCTAATCCCCTTGTGGAAGCGCCATTTGTGGATGGACATTTTATGGTTACACAACCTATCACATTGCTAGAATCTTTTTATATGGACTATAAACTGAAGGACTTATGAATAAATGATGGTGGAACAAATCATCTGAGTTTCCATTTTTTCTTATGGGGAAATTCGTTTTAATATACGAGTGCTTTGTTTTACAAGCATGTTTCTGGAACTACTTATGCTCACAATCCAAAGTTTTACTGTAATTTAAAATAATGCCCAAACCTCAGAAACCCGCTATAGGTGACAAAAAAAAATAAGCATAATGACCGTAGACGCTCAAGTGTAACTGCAGCCTCCCTCTCCCATGGTTCTGTTTACCTTCAGATGCAAGAAGAAGTCTTGTGTAAGCTCTGAGTCAATCCTATCTAGAGTATATAAAGGGTTTAGGACAGTCTCCTCACCATCATGTAACAGCACTGAGCCAATCACGGAGCACCACTCGCGTCCCAATGATCCATTATACTTGGAAGTACCTGGGAATAAATGTTGAGGGCCTCACCAGGAGGCAGAAGAGGAGCTGGCCATGAAAGGGAACCTGTTGCTTTGGCCTACAAGTGCAATGCACAGGTTCCCTTTATTGCAAACACATCTAAGACAGTTGCATAAGTCAGGTCAAAATGTTACTCTGGGAGTGAAGTTGACAGATCTGTCACCCTGTGGCCAGGATTTGTGAATGACAAGGGAGCCTTTGAGACAATGCTACAGTATACAATCAGCAGAACCAACACCCACATGAGGCTGGCCTTTGGCTGTCTAAAGTATCATTATTGTGTAAAAGTACCCGTGTCCACTTCTAGGCCAAGAATGAAATACACTTCCAGCTTCCTAAAGGCCCGTACACACGTACCGATCGTCGGCATACAAACGTCGGCGGACGAAAGATCTGCCGATTGTACGCGTGTTAGTATGGTGCCTCCGACAGATGTCTGCGCACAATCCGCGGACAAAAGTCTTTCTTGCAAACATGAAAATTTTTGTCTGCGGACACCAGAACGGACGATTGTTCGCCTGTCAGTACAGAATTCGGCCGACAGACCGCAGATTTGCAAGACTGGGCATGCTCAGAAAATAAAAACACAGGGAAAGTTAACCATTACATGACATCACTTCTGCAGTCAGCTGAAGTCTGCAGACAAAATTCTTGTGCTGTCCTTGTGCTGTCTTTGCACTTTTCAACAGACACCGACATCCCGGGGAGAAAAGAGGAACATTTGTATGCCGACCATCGGTACGTGTGTACGGGGCTTAACGCTGACAAGCAAGTCACAATGGCTACTGACGAACAGGTTGCAACTTGCACATCATAAATGTATTTCTGTTAAAAAAGCATGTTGAATGCATATTGCACTGTACAAGTTGCACATTCACTATATGGCTTTTATAGTAGACTTAGTCCCCCGTTCAAACCGATGTGACTTTAAATGCAATCTGACAGTTCCACCCATCGCACCCCATTGCCGGCAATGGAACCGTTCATGTCGCAGCAATTATAAAAATGGTTCCTGCGTTACTTTTTACCGATTTCATTGCAACTTGCATAGGCTTTTGGTAAATGAAGTCGCAATGAAACTGGCACTGCAAATTGCGGTGATGTGCGGCTTTGAAATCGCGCTAAAGTAGCCCGGTTTTAAAGCTGCACTATTGTTATTAAAGTAGAACGAAAGGCAAAACATACACTATATTACCAAAAGTATTAGGTTGCCTGCCTTTACACGCACATGATCTTTAATGGCATCTCAGTCTCAGTTCGTAGAGTTCAATATTGAGTTGGCCCACCCTTTGCAGCTATAACAGCTTCAACTCTTCTGGGAAGGCTGTCCACAAGGTTTAGGAGTGTGTCTATGGGAATGTTTGACCATTCTTTCAGAAGCGCAATGTGAGATCAGGCACTGATTTTGAACGAGAAGGCCTGGTTCTCAGTCTCCGCTCTTATTCATCCCAAAGGTGTTCTATCGGGTTGAGGTCAGAACTCTGTGCAGGTCAGTCAATTTCCTTCACCCCAAACTCGCCCATCCAGGTCTTTATGAAGCTTGCTTTATGCTTGGACACAGCGGGAGCCAATCAGCAGGTCCGCCGGATCCAATGTTTTCTAATTCAAAGGTTGGGTCCCACCAGACTCGCCATCAATGTAACGGAAACGCGACCCACACTGCTTGTGGGCTTCCATCAGTATACCGCTTCCTTCAGTCTGAACATAGATATCAGATATTACAGTCACCCTACATACAAAGCTAGCCGACAACTTAGCTTGTATAAGTTCTGGAACCTTTATTGAACAAACTCAAAATGAATATATACCCCACTAGGTTAGGTGCCTGATTACATTATCATATGCAGGTGAAATGTTATACAGAAACATAATTGATATAAATATTGTGTTTCTTTTGCAGGAACACAGGTCTCTGTCTTCCCCAGGGTAGAGCACCTCCCCCACACAGTTAGAAAGCACTCCCTAGGAGCACATTTAACCCTTTGAACACCCCTGACGTTAACCCCTTCCCTGCCAGTGTCATTAGTACAGTTACAGTGCATATTTGTAGCACTGATCACTGTATTAGTGTCACTGGTCCCCAAAAGAGTCAAAAGTGTCAGTTAGGTGTCCGATCTGTCCGCCGCAATGTCACAGTCACGCTAAAAATCGCTGATTGCCACCATTACTAGTAAAAAATAAATAAAATTCCATAAAAATATCCCATAGTTTGTAGGCGCAATAAATTTTGTGCAAACCAATCAATATACACGTATTGGGATTTATTTTTTTTTACCAAAAATATGTAGCAGAATACATATTGGGAATGTTTTATAGCAGAAGGTAAAAAATATTGTTTTTTTTTGTTTTTTTTTCAGAATTGTCGCTCTTTTTTTCTTTATAGCACAAAAAATAAAAACTGCAGAGGTGATCAAATACCACCAAAAGAAAGCTCTATTTGTGGGAAAAAAAGGACATCAATTTTATTTGGGTACAGTGATGCACGACTGGGTAATTGTCAGTTAAAATAACGCAGTGCCGTATTGCAAAAAATAGCCTGGTCATGAAAGGGGGGGGGGGGGTAAATCTTCCAGGGCTGAAGAGGTTAAAGGAGAACTCCAGGTTATGGAATCAGGAAAGGACAAAAACAAATCCACCTTTTAGGCAAAAGACAGGATAAGAATAAGTAACCAAACATGATCAAGTTTATAATGATATCAAACAAAAGTGCTTGCTCTGTAATGCCAAATTGTAAAAAGAGAGTATCAGTGAATATTGTGTCAAAAATTTCATTTTGTTAAAATATTTTTTTAAACTGCAGCCTTTAGCAGCTTTTACTGTAAAACCCCCTTACGGTCCCAAAACAGCTTCCGCAAACTAAACTGCAGCGCCCCCTACTGTTCCAGCTGCAGTGAGTAGCGGGAGGTGTGATGCTAGTTTCAGCCCATTACACAGTTCTCTTTTTTTTCTGACCCAACTTTATTTGAAGTGTACAAAATGACGCTTCGTTCAGGTCATTATACAGCAGCGTAGTGCTCTGCCCTGCTGTATAGTGACATGCGATCCCGTCCTGTGCACTGCGATAAAATTCAGCATGCATTTTTTCACAGTTTAAATAGGACACATAGAAAACAATTGTTTTAGTGGTGACTGGCGTTCTTCCAGTGTGTAAAACTAAATGTGTATTGATCCTTACCCTTCCTAAAGTAATGAAAAAAATGATTTTACTTTCCATGCACAACTACGTAATGTCCTCTTGTCTTTTCTATAGTTTTGTGGGTTGCCAAAACCTTATACTAGCATTTACTATATTCAAAACAGAACTCCGGCCAAAAATAACAAGATATAAATGAGTAACACATTGAAAGCTCAACACAGTTTTTCCCCCAATATGCAAGTTCAATCCAGGCATTTCCCCTGCAGTACATTTTTTGGCTGCTAGATGTCCCCAGTCTAATGGCAAGCATCATTTGACCCACTTTCTTTGAGCCCAGGCTGTCCTGGGACCTCCTATCAGCATGCTTCTTGTCAGCACACGACCTGATTGACTCTTTGTACTGCTTCTTTCTCTTACACTCCAGCCCTGCTGTACAGGGTCTGCAACAGGCTGATACCGGGTTTGAATTCAGGTACGTATGCTGCTTGCATTAAAAAAAGAATTCAATAATGTAATAATGATTACAGAGCTGCCTTCATTTGTGTATTTTATATCTGCCTGGAGCTCAGCTTTAACCACTTGCCGACCAGCCGCTGTAGTTATACTGCAGCAGGTCGGCTGTTAGGCAAAACAACGTACATGTTCTTTGTTTCGTGTAGCAGTAACATTGGGCGCGTGAGCACCACCAGAGGCGCGCGCATGTGCCCATTGGCTGCAGGGGGAGCCAATCAGCGGGTCCGGCAGACGCAACGTTCGCCAGGCACCTGTGATTGCTCCCCGTGTTTACTTCGGCAGACCGCTATTCTGTCAGTGATGAACACAGGAATCCTGTGTTTCTCCTATTTCGGAACACAGGTCTCTGTGTTCATACAGAAAGCCCACCCCCCCCCCCACAAAGTTAAAAAGCACCCCCTAGGCACACATTTAACCCTTTGATCGCCTGGTGTTAACCCTTTCCCTGTCAGTGTCCTTAGTACAGTAATGTCAGTAATGTCACTGGTCCCCCCAAAAGTGTAAAAAATGTCAGTTAGGGGTCCGATCTGTCCTCTGCAATGTCGCAGTCCTGCTAAAAATCGCTAATCACCGCCATTACTAGTAAAAAATAAAAAAATAAAAATGACATAAATCTTTCCCCTAGTTTGTAGAAGCGTCAACTTTTGCGCAAACCAATTAATATACACTTATTGGGATTTTATTTACCAAAAATATGTAGCAGAGAACATATTGGACTACAAGGATGAAAAAAATTGGATTTTTTAAATTTTGTTTTATTGGGAATGTTTTATAGCATGAATTAAACATTTTTTTTTTCTTTTTCAGATTTGTCGCTCTTTTTTTGTTTAAAGCGCAAAAAAAAAAAAAAAAAAAACAAGCTGAAACAAAGAAGGTTTTTCACCTTAGTGCACAGATTACATTAAGGTGACAAACCTTGAGACTTTACAATTCTTTTAAACATGTTTTTTAATCTTTTGTTGTAACATTTTATCTCTTTTTTTTTTTTGCCTGTCTCTGAACTCTCTCCAATTTTCCTATGTCCATTTTGCAATGCATTTCCCAAAATATTCTAGATGTGGCCTTACAAATTAATTTATATAGAGGCACTACTATATTATCATCATCACAATTTTTCATCTCCCATTTCTATACATCCCAAGATTTTGTCTGCATTTGCAGCTTCGCTTGGCATTGAGTACGGCTTCATTGTTGATTATTAACCTGAATTATTAAATCCCCCTCCTCTGTCTTGCTTAGCTGTGTTCCATTCAGTGTATAGGAGGCAATGCATATCCTATGGCCTGGATGCATAATGATAATGATTTTTTTTTTACCATTACATTTAATTTGCCCTTTAACCATTCTTTTGCTATTAGTTAACCACTTAAGCCCCGGAAGATTTTACCCCCATTCCGACCAGGGGGTATTTTGCGATTCGGCACTGCGTGTCTTTAACAGACAATTGCGCGGTCGTGCGACGCTGTACCTTAACAAATTTGACGTCCTTTTTTTCCCACAAACAGAGCTTTCTTTTGGTGGTATTTGATCACCTGTGCGATTTTTTGATCATGCGCGTCAATTTTGCAAAAATAACAATATTTTTCACATTTTTTTATATGAAATTCTCCCCAAAAAAATGTAAAAATCAAAATTTTTTAACATTTTCGGCCAATTTGTTTTATGCTACATATGTTTGGTAAAAAAAAAAATCGCAAAAAGCGTATTTTGATTGGTTTGCGCAAAAGTTATCGCGTTTACTAACAAAGGGAACGATTTTTGTCATTTTTGTTGTTTTCTTTTAGCGCGTAATGGCGGCGATCTGTGATTTTTTTTGCGGTACTGCGACATTGCGGCGGACAGATCGGACCCTTGACTGACATTTTTGACACTTTTGGGGTTACCAGTGACATTTCTACAGTAATCAGTGCTATATATATGCACTGTTACTGTAAAATTTCACTGGCAGTGAAGGGGTTAACTTTTTTTGAGAGGGAGGGGTTATGTGTGTCCCTAGGGGCGTGATTCTAACTGTGATTGGCTGTGGCTTGAGGTGTAGGAACAGTGATCAACGGTCCTACATAGTAGAACCGTTTGATCACTATTTCTACACCAGGGAGAATGACAGGCGGCTTGTTTACATCAGCCACCTGCCTTTCTCCCTCTCCACCGACGATCGTGAGTGACCAGCGGATGATCGGGTCCGCCGGTCACACGCGGCCTCCGGCGGCGCGCGCTCGCTCCCGAGACCCTTACAGGCTAGCGACGTAGACCTACGTCGCTCTGCCTATGAGGGGCTGACTGCCGCAGAAAATATACTGTGAGCAGTCGGCAAGCGGTTAACATCCCTTTGGCTTCATGCACATGGGCGCATTTGCCCATGCAGTGTAAAGATGCTGTGTATTTCTGGTGCCCAGGGTGTAATAAAGCTGAGTACAGCCGCCCATAGGCATGAATGGGTCCCTGCTGGACCAGCCAAATTTTGATCCATATATGGCCGCCTTAACACCACCCTCCTCCCACACAGACAGTGCTATGGTGTCTCCTTTGCTCCTCCATCCAGAGTGGAGACACGCTAAGACAGGAAGTGTGTTATTTGCGGGATCACCAGATGAAAATAAAAGAAAAATAGCCTAAAAAAGAAAACATATGCAGCCACCAATGATTGGTCAGCAACATCGTATTACAGTTTTTGAGGTTTAATATCACTTTTAAAGATCGCAGTAGCTATTAGGATTTGAGGTCCGTGTTTCATCCATAATCTGCATCTAGAGACCATTCAAACTTTTCTTGCGTCTGCTCAATATGAATTGTTGTTTCGATCTAACAGACAGAATGGTGTTGATTTACTAAAGGCAAATAGACTGTGAACTTTGCAAATTGCAGTTGCCCTCTGCAAGGGCAGTTGCTCCAGAGCTTAGTAAATGAGGTAAAGCTTCACTTTGCAAAGAATATCCAATCACATGCAAGGAAAGAAAAAAAAAAACTGCATTTTTCCTTGCACATAATTGGATGATGAAAGTAAGCAGAGCTTCTGCTCGTCCATCAGGGCCGTTTCTTTAGAGCCCCGTGCTATAAATGGCGGCTCCCATGTGCATGTGCAGGAGTGACGTCATCGGGGGATCCGGCCAGTCACACAGCCGGAGTCTGCAGACATGGAAGGGAGATGGATAAAGATCAGGGCGGCTGCAGCGGTGACAGCTCGGCACTGGAAGAGCTTAACTTTAAGATAAGTTTACCATAATGTGCTAGTATGCAATGCCATTACCTTGCAGGGTACAAAAAAAAAATGCCCAGCCATTTACTACCACTTTAAATGCTGTGAGCTACATCTTTATGTGAACTTTGAGTGCTCAACTCTTTAGTCTTTAAATATCGATCTCTAAGGATTAAGATCTCAGCAAGAGCCTACTATCTATCAAAGATTATAAACAGAAGGATAATCTAATTGGTCACATGGCAGCCACATGTAAAAAGATTAGGCCAAAAGGTTTCTTTCGTTCATCTATCCATTCTCCCATCCATACTAAACAGCATGGATGGAGCAATCTCCCCTGGCGGCTGTTGTATTCTGAAAGCCGCGGGTGTCGAATAGTGGTTGATCTGAATTGATTAAGCCCCTGTTTGGCTAACAATTTTCCAAACGACCTCTTAAATATCCAGATCGAAAGATGTTGGGAGGGAGGGTGCCCACAGAGCCACCCAGTTTAAATGTATGCGCCATGTATGGTCAGTTTAACAGCTAGACCTAACAAATTTGCATTATATTTTGTTTGAAATAATAATAAAAAAAAATGATAACAGTAGACATAGTGCCTTGTTTAAAATGGACTTCATTCTCTCAATCACCATTGATCATTTTTAATCCCTATAATGCTAGCATTAGTAAAAATGATTGGAAATACACTATATCGTCAAAAGTATTAGGACGAAGTTAGGACTCTATGCAGGCCAGTCAAGTTCCACCCCAAACTCGCCCATCCATGTCTTTATGGACCTTGCTTTGTGTTGGTGCGCAATCATGTTGGAACAGGAAGGGGCCATCCCTAAACTGTTCCCACAATATCTTGGTATGCTGATGCCTTAAGAGTTCCCCTCACTGGAACTAATGGGCCAAGCCCAATCCCTGAAAAACAACCCCACCAGTGCACAAAGCAAGGTCCATAAAGACATGGATGGGAGAGTTTGGAGTGGAGGAACTTGACTGGCCTGCACCCAGTCCTGACCTCAACCCAACAGAACAAATTTGGGATGAATTAGAGCAGAGGGCGTAGGCCTTCTCGTTCAACATCAGTGTCTGATCTCACAAATGTGCTTCTGGAAGAATGGTCAAACATTCCCATAGACACACTCCTAAACCTTGTGGAAAGCCTTCCCAGAAGAGTTGAAGCTGTTATAGCTGCAAAGGGTGGGCCAACTAAATATTGAACCCTACAGACTAAGACTGGGATGCCATTAAAGTTCATGTGCGTGTAAAGGCAGGCGTCCCAATACTTTTGACAATATAGTGTATATCATATTTCCTTGTTTTAAACTTTTATTTTTACATTTATTCAGTTACTTCCTGGTTTCTGGCCTAGGCCAAAACAAGGTCATACATCCCAGAAGTCTTCAGAAGGGGAGGAGTTTTCTCAGCTAAGAACACTTTAATGTCTGCATGCCTGAGCTAAGGGCAGAATCATTCCAGGACCTAAATGCTACATGAATCATCTTGCCCTTAGGCTCCTTTCACACACTCCGTCCGTTGGACGGAGTCCGTTTTTCTCAGCGGGGGATCGAGCCGCCGATCCCCCGCTGAGCAGCAGAAGGACAGCTGTGTCTCCGCGCTGTGTGCGGAGACACAGCTGACAGTTCCCCATGCATCTCTATGGGGGAAATCAGATGTCAACGGACCGTCAGTCCGTTCTCACCCGATCCCATTCGATGGAAAATAGGGTTTCCATCCGTCCAGATTTGACGGATCGGGTCGGATGTCAGCGGACGTGTCTCCGCTGACATCCGATGCCCCATAGGAATACATGGGGGGACCGTTCAGATCCGCCAAAAAAACGGACAGGCGGATCTGAACGGTCCGCCTGTGTGAAAGGGGCCTTACTCATAATGGCCACCACCAGATATGCTAGGGGTGTAATTGCATGGAGCATTAAAAAAATGGATGGATTGGTGAGTTTTCTTTGAATATTTAAAATTAATTAAATAATGATTTTGGTTTGTGGTGCTCAGAGGCAGTGTAGTTCCGCTCCACCCCTCAGTTTACTACATACAGTATACATTGTTATTACAAAAAACGTAATTAGATAGTCCAACCTGCAATTCAGGTTATATTATAAATAACCTTGATTGATGACAGCTAAAACCAAATAAGACGTAGTGCAGGGAGGATGAAATCAGGGCAAAGCTTGGCCATCGCTGCTTAAAGCCAAAATCACGTCTTTTCCTCACTGATGACTCGTCTGCCCAGCACAGGAGGAAGTGTCTCTACTTATACCTGAGTGTTCTAATGGCAGACAGAATTGAATGCAATGAAACACACATTTTAAATGACATAAGTAATTTTGATACAGTGTTGAATCATACAATAGTAATCGCTTTATAATTGATTTACAAGCACTGCTTTTATCACTAAACCACATCAGATCGGGTCAGACCGGTTCTGCACTTACTAAGTCATCATCAAATAGTTAGGACAGAATAGTCAATAAATGAAGACAGATTGATAAGAGCTTAACTCCAACCTGTATTCTTCTAAGTCACTTGAATAAGTCATCCACAATAGGCCACATACTGTTTCCACCCAAATAAACCATCTGCTCAACGCGTTTCACCATATAGTAGCCTGATTACAGGTTTATTTGGGTGGAAGCAGTACGAAAGTGACCTATTAAACTGACTTAGAAGAATACAGTTTGGAGTGCAGTTATCATCAATGTATCTTCATGGGAAGACAAGCAAAGGCAAGCTATTTTGAAAACCTACACCAGGAGTCCAGAGTTCAAAGTAGGGCCAGGTCTTGAGCGGTGTGTTGAAACTGAGTCTAGTCACCATAGTAACTGGTCTTCTTTATGAAGAGATCTGGCTTCTATTAGACACCCAGATCTATCCTTTTCCCTTCCAAAGCATCTGATCAAACCGATATTGGTTTGATCAGCTGCTTTTCTAGCCAGTAAACAAAGGAAGAAAAACAGAATTGACTAATTCCTCGTCGGGTTTCTGGTTTCAAACATCATAGAGATCGGGAATGGATGTTCCTCCTTCTTCTCTATGGTAAGCTGACCTGATTGCCCACATCATTCTCGGGCTTTCCCGCATCAGAGACCGCATGTAGTGGTGGTGGTGGTGGGGGGAATCCCCTTCCCCCCCTTGTAAAAGTGATCAGGCAGCTGTATAGCCACTCAGATGCCTTTTACATTAAAGAGCAGCACTGGCTGAAAAGAATTAAACCAGGTATATTGGCTGCAGCTATGATCCTGGCATGACCGCTGAAACTGTGAATGTACGGGTATGTTTTAATGAGGGAAGTGGTTAACTACCATAAGGGAGTTAATTCTGTTGTAACCCACAACACCGTACCCTAGCAGAATTGTGGGTATTTTTTTTGCCCCATCCCTCTCTGGCATTTTTGTCTAGGCCAAAACTATGTGTACCTGGTCCTGTAGGTTCCTGGGATACTTACAGTATTTCACAAAAGTGAGTACACCCCTCACATTTATGTAAATATTTTATTATATCTTTTCATGTGACAACACTGAAGAAATGACACTTTGCTACAATGTAAAGTAGTGAGTGTACAGCTTGTATAACAGTGCAAATTTGCTGTCCCCTCAAAATAACTCAACACACAGCCATTAATGTCTAAACCGCTGGCAATAAAAGTGAGTACACCCCTAAGTGACAATGTCAGGATCTTGTTCCTGAAGTTCTGTGACTTGCTCATTCTCCACACCATGAAACTAAAATTTCGATCTTGTACCCACTATAGGAGAGAGATGGAACTTGGTACTTCCTATTTGGAGTCCTCAGAATATAATAATATACACTAATTGGCCACTTTATTAGGTACACCTTGCTGGTACCGGGTTGGACCCCTTTTGCCTTCAGAACTGCCTTCATTTTTCATGGCATAGATTTAACAAGGTGTTATGAACATTCCTCAGAGATTTTGGTCCATAGTGACATGATAACATCACGCAGTTGCTGCAGATTTGTCGGCTGCACATCCATGATGCGAATCTCCAGTTTCACCACATCCCAAAGGTGCTCTATTGGATGAGATGTGGTGACTGTGGAGGCCATTGGAGTACAGTGAACTCATTGTCATGTTGAAGAAACCAGTGGTGAGATGATTTGAGCTTTGCAACATGGTGCATTATCCTGCTGGAAGGAGCCATCAGAAGATGGGTACACTGTAGTCATAAAGGGATGAATATGGCTAGCAACAATGCTCAGTTGGTACTAAGGGGCCCAAAGTGTGCCAGGAAAGTATCTTCCACACCATTACACCACAACCACCAGCCTGAACCGTTGACACAAGGCAGGATGGATCCATGCTTTCATGCTGTTTACGCCAAATTCTGACCCCACCATCTGAATGTCGCAGCTGAAAGCAAGACTCATCAGACCAGGCAACGTTTTTCCAATCTTCCATTGTCCAATTTTGGTGAGCCTGTGCAAAGAGTAGTCTCGGTTTCCTGTTCCTAGCTGACAGGAGTGGCACCCGGGGTGGTCATCTGCTGCTGTAGCCCATCTGCTTCAAGGTTCAATGTGTTGTGCATTCAGAGATTATTTTCTGTATACCTTGGTTGAAATGAGTGGTTATTTGAGTTACTGTTGCCTTTCTATCATCTCAAACCATTCTGCCCATTCTCCTCTGACATTAATAAGGCATTTTACTCCATACAACTGCCGCTCACTGGATATTTTCTCTTTTTTGGACCATACTCTGTAAACCCTAGAGATGGTTGTGCATAAAAATCCCAGTAGATCATCAGTTTTTTTAATACTCAGACTAGCCCGTCTGGCGCCAACAACCATGCCACATTCAAAGTCACTTCCTCGTTCAAATGCTCGGTTTGAACTTCAGAAAGTCCTCTTCATCACGTCTAGATGCCTAAATGCATTCAATTGTTGCCATGTGATTGGCAGAATAGCAATTTGTGTTACCAAACAATTGAACAGGTATACAGTGGGTACGGAAAGTATTCAGACCCCCTTAAATTTTTCACTCTTTGTTATATTGCAGCCATTTGCTAAAATCATTTAAGTTCATTCTTCTTCCTCATGAATGTACACATAGCACCCCATACTGACAGAAAAACACAGAATTGTTGACATTGTTGCAGATTTATTAAAAAAGAAAAACTGAAATATCACATGGTCCTAAGTATTCAGACCCTTTGCTGTGACACTCATATATTTAACTCAGGTGCTTTCCATTTCTTCTGATCATCCTTGAGATGGTTCTACACCTTCATTTGAGTCCAGCTGTGTTTGATTATACTGATTGGACTTGATTAGGAAAGCCACACACCTGTCTATATAAGACCTTCCAGATCACAATGCATGTCAGAGCAAATGAGAATCATGAGGTCAAAGGAACTGCCTGAAGAGCTCAGAGACAGAATTGTGGCAAGGCACAGATCTGGCCAAGGTTACAAAAATATTTCTGCTGCACTTAAGGTTCCTAAGAGCACAGTGGACTCCATAATCCTCAAATGGAAGACGTTTGGGACGACCAGAACCCTTCCTAGAGCTGGCCGTCCGGCCAAACTGAGCTATCGGGGGAGAAGAGCCTTGGTGAGAGAGGTAAAGAAGAACCCAAAGATCACTGTGGCTGAGCTCCAGAGATGCAGTCAGGAAATGGGAGAAAGTTGTAGAAAGTCAACCATCACTGCAGCCCTCCACCAGTCGGGGCTTTATGGCAGAGTGGCCCGACGGAAGCCTCTCCTCAGTATAAGACACATGAAAGCCCGCATGGAGTTTGCTAAAAAACACCTGAAGGACTCCAAGATGGTGAGATATAAGATTCTCTGGTCTGATGAGACCAAAATAGAACTTTTTGGCCTTAATTCTAAGCGGTATGTGTGGAGAAAACAAGGCACTGCGCATCACCTGTCCAATACAGTCCCAACAGTGAAGCATGGTGGTGGCAGCATCATGCTGTGGGGGTGTTTTTCAGCTGCAGGGACAGGACGACTGGTTGCAATCGAGGGAAAGATGAATGCGGCCAAGTACAGGGATATCCTGGACAAAAACCTTCTCCAGAGTGCTCTGGACCTCAGACTGGGCCGAAGGTTTACCTTCCAACAAGACAATGACCCTAAGCACACAGCTAAAATAACAAAGGAGTGGCTTCACAACAACTCTGTGACTGTTCTTGAATGGCCCAGCCAGAGCCCTGACTTAAACCCAATTGAGCATCTCTGGAGAGACCTAAAAATGGCTGTCCACCAACGTTTACCATCCAACCTGACAGAACTGGAGAGGATCTGCAAGGAGGAATGGCAGAGGATCCCCAAATCCAGGTGTGAAAGACTTGTTGCATCTTTCCCAAAAAGACTCCTGGCTGTATTAGATCAAAAGGGGGCTTCTACTAAATACTGAGCAAAGGGTCTGAATACTTAGGACCATGTGATATTTCAGTTTTTCTTTTTTAATAAATCTGCAACAATGTCAACAATTCTGTGTTTTTCTGTCAGTATGGGGTGCTATGTGTACATTCATGAGGAAGAAGAATGAACCTAAATGATTTTAGCAAATGGCTGCAATATAACAAAGAGTGAAAAATTTAAGGGGGTCTGAATACTTTTCGTACCCACTGTACCTAATAAAGTGGACGGTGAGTGTATAAGAAGCTGGTGGAAAATCAACCAATCTACATCCAACTATTATGATATTCCACACAACTTTCGTTTCTTTCGTTATACTTAAAATTGATATCATAGCAAGTAACCACATGCCTCTTTTATCGTACCCTGAACATGCAAAAGTGGAAGTATGATGCAGCAAAATCTTAGACTGCAGTGGATTTTCCTGCTATGTGCAGTTTATCTAAATTATCTGCTCAGAAATAAATCTTGCTTTGACTACCATATAGTAATTAGCAAAACTGTAACTTGTAAAAAATTACAGGATAGTTAGAAATGCAGACGTAATTTGACCTTTCCTAGAACGGGATATCTCCTAAGCACTGCAGAGTGCTCTATTAAAGGGGTACAGTTGACTCTGCCAAGAGGCCATCAGATCTACTTATCTTGGAGGCAAACATCTGAGCTTGGAAGAGGTCTTCTAACGTTACTTTTCAATGTCTACCTTCCAGGAGGCATCTGCCTGCCACCACACATTAAAGATTGTGCCTGATCCAGCCCAAACTATCTAGATTGGGTGACTCTACATTCCAAACTCAATAATCTTGGATATGCTGATGACCCAACCCTACGCTCAGAAATCAAAGATCGCCTGAAATAAAATCAAAAGGATCAAGAGAAGAAAATGACCTCCCCCTAAACATCAAGAAGACCAAGATCATGACTACTGCAAGGAGGGCATATGTCAAAATAGCAATTGATAGTGAGATAAAATCATGCAGAATTTCTCTTTCCTAAAATCACAAATTGATTGAACTGGTGATTGTAGTCCACAAATAAAGCACCATATCGCACCGAGTTGCACAGTGATGACGAGCATGAAAGAAATATGGAAAAGCAAGGTTGTTAGTCCGGCAATCAAATGCGGATTGGTCTGTGCTATTGTGCTTCCCATAGCTACCTAGGGTCGTAAAAGTTTGATCATTAAAAAAAAAAAAAAACTAGACAAATCGATGTGTTTGAAGTACAGTGCTGAAGGCACAAACAAACAAGCAAATTCCGAAGTGCTTGTAAAAACAGATGCTTCACCTAATGGCAATGATGCAAAATTTAGGCTCACGCCTCATGTACCACATGTAATGTGACTGAAGGCAATTAGGTTTGGAATGGCTAGCGGCAAATGGAAACCAAGCCACAAAAGAACTCAATGGTGAGACACCATAAAAGCCAACACAAGCCAGAACGTGAAATAACTAAAAGAAGTATCAAAAAATGTGAGAGTTGCCCCATAGAATCGAACATGGCTAAAAAGACAACTGGGTGGATTTACTAAATTTGGAAAGTGCAAAATCTGGTGCAGCTGTGCATAGAATCCAATCAGCTTCCATTTTTTTTAGTTTTTCAAATCTTAATTCAACAAGCTGAACTTAGAAACGGGTTGGCTTCCATGCAGAGCTGTACCAGATTTTGCACTCTCCAGTTTTAGTAAATCAACCCAAACATCTTTGTTCAGGCACTCCCAAATTAGGTGTTCTCTAAATCCAACCGAAGTCAATCTTCAAATTCTGTTGGATAATCTTTACCACATTGTAGGCATTTCAGGGTCCACAAACTTAGCATATCCAACACAAACAAAATGGCAAAATCATTGGCCTTAACTGCATATTTCATGGTCACTACCAGTTTTTATTGTACAATAGCCCATTTTAAACTGGTGGCCCTTAGCCAATAAATGCAACAGGTCCAAAATACATGCTGTAACACTGTCATATGACAATAAATAAAAAGGAAGTAATCCCAGAAAGCAGTGAAGCCCAATGGTATGTTTGCAAACTGGGTTGCTATTAGACTAGATCAGTGGTCTTCAAACTGCAACCTGGGGGCTGGATGCTGCCCTTTGCTTGCCTTTGTCCGGCCCTTGGGGCGCTTTTTCTTCCACCGAAGCAAGACACTATACCTGACACCAACAATGGGGCATAATTCCTGTTACTAATGCCTCGTACACACGCAACGATTATTGGCCGTGAATTTTCGGCCAACGTCCGATTTTCGTTTTTGTTAGTATGATGCTTCCGACAACCGACTCCGACTTTTCGGCCGAAAAAAATCTGGTGTAGGCTATAAAATTTTTGTTGGCCGTCAACACAACGGCCGATTTTCCGTCAGTCAGTACAGATTTCGGCAGACAAAAATCTGATGAGCAAGACTGGGCATGCTCAGAGAAGAAAAACACACGGAAAGTAAACCAGCACATGAAATCACTTCAGAAGTAGATTTTTGTTGGCTGAGAAAATTCGTGTGCAGTCTAGGCACATTCCAACCAACAAAACACCACTCTGGACAAAAGTCGGACGATCGGTCGGCCGATAATCGTTGCGTGTGTACGAGGAATAACATCAACGAAGGAGCATTATTCCTCCCACTGACACCAATGATGGGGCACTAGTCCTCCCACTGTCACCACAGATGGGGTACTATTTCCCCCACGGATACCAATAATGGGGCACTATTTCTCCTACTGACTCCAACAATGGTGCATTGCTCCTCCCACTGACATAAATGATAAGGCACTATTCCTTCCACAGAAACCAATAAAGGGGCACTATTCCTTCCACCAACACCAATAATTAGCCCTATTCCTCCCCCTAATGCCAAAGATGTACTGTTTACTACTATTGATGCCAGGACATTTTCTACTTCCACTGGCCACATTCCAACTCCCCTAAAGTCTGAAGGACAGCAAACTTGCCCTTTGTTTAGAACGTTTGGAGACCTCTCTGCACTAGATATTTAAACCTGTAAAAAAAAGTCCCAAGGCGTCATTATTCAAAAGTAGGAATAGGCTTGTTAAGTCTGATAGTTTCTTTCCTGGCCCACAACATTGTACAAAATGTGTATTATACTATCCGCATTACCCCAAAAAGTATGTGAGAACTAAGATGATTTTTTGGCCTTTAAGACTCAAGAGAACCTTGCCTCTCTGTACTATCTGTAAAATACAGTTCACTGACATTAGTGACCATTGTCACTTGAAGTGAAAGTGAGGGAACATCCAAAATGGCCACCAGAACAGGAGATAAAAAAGACTCATCCAACAGGAAAACTTGTTCTGGTGACAAACATTTAATATTTCAAGCAATAGTGAACCCAAAATGAGATCTAAAGGTTTACAAGGTTGAAATTATTTTTTCATCTATAGTTTTTGTTATTTTTTTGCTCCTTGGGCAAGATGAGATCAGAGGAAACCTGATCTGGTCCCTCATGCACCTCTGCAGCAATGAAGCTCTTGTACAGGTATATCGATTTTTTTGCCAGATGCTTTTATTGAACAATATATCACTTTTGCCGTGACCAGGTGCAGCAGTTGGGGAGGCAGAGCAGAGCTCAGTTAGTGATCCACGCTGACTTAAGGCCCGTAAACACAATAAGAAAATCGGAAGTAAAATTTCGTCCAAAGAAACGATCTGATAAATTTTCGGATCATTAGTACAGTTCTTTCGACAGCCGATTACAAATTTTCGCACGACAAAAGCTGAATGTGCAGTCTATAAATTCTTTATCGTACGTGAACACAACATCCAATTTTTACTTTCGATATGAGACTAGTATGCAACAAAAAAAGGACGAATATTTGTACGATAATCTGATCGTGTGTACCAGGCTTTACTCTAAGTTGGCCACTAGAGCTCAAAGTAAATGCCAGTGATGTCAAAGACCGCAACACAGGGATTTCCTATGTAAATACAATGCTGCAGATTTTAGTATTAAAACACTCTCTGCAGCAGAACCAAAAGGCCAAGATCCAATCAAGGAACTTGGTATAGGGGCTGCGCTACCCTAATATGTGTACCTTAAAGTGTATATGTACACTATATTGTCAAAAGTATTGGGACGCCTGCCTTTACACGCACATGAACATAGTCCGTAGGGTTCAATATTAAGTTGGCCCACCCTTTGCAGCTATAACAGCTTGAACTCTTCTGGGAAGGCTGTCCACAAGGTTTAGGAGTGTGTCTATGGGAATGTTTGACCATTCTGCCAGAAGTACATTTTTAAGGTCAGGCACTGATATGGACGAGAAGGCCTGGCACGCTGTCTCCACTCATCCCAAAGGTGTTCTATCGGGTTGAGGTCAGGACTCTTTGCAGGTCATTCAAGTTCCTCCACCCCAAACTTGCTTATCCATGTCTTTATGGAACTTGCTTTGTCCACCGGTGCGCAGTCATGATAGAAAAGGAAGGGGCCATCCCCAAACTGTTCCCTTCAATGGAACTAAAAGGCCAAGCCCAATCCTTAAAGAACAACCCCACATCATAATCCCCCCTCCACCAAATGATTTGGACCAGTGCACAAAGCAAGGTCCATAAAGATATGGATGAGCGAGTTTGGGGTGGAGGAACTTGACTGACCTGCACAGAGTACTGACATCAACCCAATAGAACACCTTGGTCAAACATACCTATAGGCACACTACTAAACCCTGTGGACAGTCTTCCTAGAAGGGTTGAAGCTGTTATAGCTACAAAGGGTGGGCCAAGTCAATACTTAACCCTATGGACTAAGACTGGGATGCCATTAAAGTTCATGTGCTTGTAAAGGCAGGTGTCCCAATACTTTTGATTATATAGTGTATAGTGGGGAGTCTACTCGCCAATGTTCATTTAAGGGTTCTCTTTGCCTACTTTTATTTAAAAGTAATGTTCCTTACACTCAAATTTTCCCACACAGGTTTTTTAGCATCACAATGACATACCACACATTTTCCACCCTACTGGCTATACAGACTGTTGAATCCCTCCACATAGACTCATCGCTTTAGCCTTGTGGCTAGTATAGGCCCCTGTATATTCAAACACTGTCCCTGTCAGGCGAAGGCCTGGACAAATCAGCTTAATCCCTCCCAAGTCTCTACAAAGCCTCTTAGTTTTTGGACTCAACCCAAGCAAAGGCCTGGTCCAATCACCTCTCTGTGAAGCCAGAACAGACACTCTCCTAGTGTCTTTTCACACATATACTATTCTTGCAGCAGTTTGCCTAAAAAGGAGGCGCCCTGAACTCTACTCAGTCCCTATACTATATGGCCTGTTTGCAACTGCAGTATCAGCAGGCGATAATCACCATCAAATGTGGAAGAGTTAAAGGCTTCATCCCTCCCAAGTCTCTACGAAGCCCCTTGGCGTTTGGACCCAATCCAGGAGTTCTCAATCCTGGAGAAAATTGCAAAACCAGTTTTCTTCACTTAGAACGGCCATTTCAGAGCCCATCAACCTGCAAGTGTGGGAACCCTAAGTGACGCCAAATCCATGACAAATGTTTGATGACCTGATTATTCCCAGTGAAAGGATCTAAAGTCTTTGTATTTGTGTTCATTTTGGTTACAGATAATACTCTCTAAGAAACAGAAAACGAATGACTTGCTATCCAGATAGGCAGAAAATCATCTGCTGTCCATTGAATACATTGATGTTCTTCCAGACACCTTCTCATCAACTTAGTTAACAGCTGTTGGCAGCACATATGCAGTGACAGCTCTTTGCACCTTTCTTCTTAGAAATCGCTTCGAGGTCACGTAAGCATTTCTAACGGTTTGAACTAGTAACTGCTCTCAAAAAAGCCATACATGGGTTTGCCTTGTCTGTTTCGTAACAATTTATGCATGAATTAGAGAAGCTGCTCTTAAAAAAAAATTGGCCACCTATGCGTACTCGGTCTTTAAAGTGGCAACAAAGCTAAAGAACTAAAATTTGCTAGCAGATAGGGCATTTCAATAGAAGAGAATTAAGAAGTTTCTTCCGACAAAAACAATCTTCTAGCAATATTTTCAAATTTGTACACATCAGAACAGTGTACAGTCCCACTTTTACAGGAATAGAGCCAAAGACAATAAAACCAGCACATATGCACAGAATTACATCATCAGTACCTGGCCAATGGAAAATGCAAAAAGATGGCGGACCCAGGACCCAGAGGAAATGGGGAGGGGGGAGCTCAACCACACTGGAACTGTGGAACTTTGGTAGCAATTAGAGACGGGCTCCCCATAGTACTTAGGGGTCTTGTGGAGAAGCTGTGTGCTATTGGCTCCTGTCCAGCTGCCTGCACGCTGGTTCTGACAGTGCAGGGCCTCTCATCTGATTGCAGATCACTTGCCCTGCTACCTCAGGCTCATCAGGTGACAACTACCCCATCAACTACCAATGGTTATTTAGGGCCCATTAACACCAGTGCTCTGCAGCACCATACATTATGTGAACTGGTGTTCTGCGGAGCATCTTCTGAACACACCCATCGTGTACTGTAGTACACTAGCTAAACTTTGGTACAGAAGCAATTTTTTGGTCCATTAAAAAACAGACTGCAATGGGGCCATTGTGGTGAGAATGGTAATTAGTGTTGTATGCAAAAAGATCACATTGGCCCAAAATGATTCCTTGTTTCTACAATTCCTTTAACCACTTGCCGACTGCCGTCAGTAGATTTACTGCGGCGGTCAGCCCCTCACAGGCAAAGCGACATAGTACTGTGAGGCTCTGGGGAGCGAGCGCACGCCTCCGAATGCGCGCTCCTGATCCCGCTCGGTCACAGACCCCCCGCGCGTGTGCCCGGCGGACCCGATGTCCGCCGGGCACTCGTGATCGTCCGTGACACCGGGAGAAAGGCAGGCGGCTAGTGTAAACAAAGCCGCCTGTCATTCTCCCCTGTGTAAAAATTCTCCCCTGTGTACTATGTAGGACCGTTGATCACTGTTCTTACACAACTAGCCACAGCTAATCACAGTAAGAATCACGCCCCTAGGGACACACTTAACCCCTCCCTCTCAAAAAAAGTTAACCCCTTCACTGCCAGTGTCATTTTTACAGTAACAGTGCATATGTATAGCACTGATTACTGTAGTAATGTCACTGGTAACCCCAAAAGTGTCAAAAATGTCAGTCAAGGGTCCGATCTGTCCGCCGCAATGTCGCAGTCCCGCAAAAAAAAAATCGCAGATCGCCGCCATTACGCGTTAAATAAAAACAACAAAAAATGACAAAAATCTTTCCCTTAGTTAGTAAACGCAATAACTTTTGCGCAAACCAATCAAAATACGCTTTTTGCTATTTTTTTTACCTAAAATATGTAGCATAAAACAAATTGGCCTAAAATGTTAAAAAATTTAGATTTTTAAATTTTTTTTGGGGAATTTCATATAAAAAAATGTGAAAAATATTGTTATTTTTGCAAAATTGACGCTCTTTTTTTGTTTATAGCGCATGATCAAAAAAAAATCGCACAGGTGATCAAATACCCACCAAAAGAAAGCTCTGTTTGTGGGAAAAAAAGGACGTCAAATTCGTTTAGGTACAGTGTCGCACGACCGCGCAATTGTCCGTCAAAGTCACGCAGTGCCGAATCGCAAAATAGGTCAGGAAGGGGGTAAAATCTTCCGGGGTTTAAGTGGCTAATGTCAACATTTTGCTTTAAGAACAATCACTACTTCCAGGGGCTTTTCTATAAAAATGTTTGGGCCCCATTTTGAAATGTATACAAAGGTCCTGAAAAGAAGTTCTTGTTTTTGACAGCACCTATAACACACAGATGCTTGACACATAACAGGCTTATGAATGGGAAAGCCTTCACTAGCCAATAGGCTTATAATAATAATAATGACATATTCATTGGTGCAATGAATGGGAAAGCATTCCAGAAGCATAACATCAAAATATAAGTAATAAATACCATTTACAAGGATAATAATTTGCTGCTTGCTCTTGCAATTTGAAATGTGTTGGAAAGGTGGAGTTGGGTTTCACATCATGCACAGTTGTTCTAAAGAATGCATGCAAAATGTTTAAACAATAATGCCGTATCCTTCACCTTTTCCATGTGCCCATTCCTTTTAATGCGTTCTCTATTTCTCTCCTTTATTTCAGCGTGCTGATCCTGACACTTCCAAACTGGGTTGTATATTCCTGTGCTAGGATGACAATGTCCTTGAGCGGCTCCCTATGCAGTAGCAGCATTATCCCCCTAGCAATCTGTATTCCTATTGCATGCTGATGCACAGTGATTCAGCATGTTCATCATACGAGCCCACACCGTCTACCCCCAGTGATTGACAGTGGCTGGGAAAGAGAGAGGCTTGGCGGCACCCCACAAGCATGTAAATATGTCCAAATCACTTTTATACAAAAGCCCGGCGCCCGCTGAGCAAATTGCACCCGTGACTTTGTTTTACCTCTTTAGACTGCGGTCTGTAGAGCTGAAGATGTTAAAGCTTTTCAAACCTCATATTCCTGATATGTAGCGGCTGTAACATGTACTTGTAAGAGAAAGTATCCTATTCTCTTTGTATTGCTTCCTTTATGTAAAATCCCTGGTGTTCCTGCCAGTCCCTTGCTTTCCTATTAAAAACTGACCACACTAAGCAAGAGAGCACAACATGGTCAGTTATTTAGTTGTGCTGGGAACTCAGTGTACTCTCCTCCGATGATCACACTTGTGCTGACACGCCCCACTGCACAGCCATTCACTGGGAAGCTCAGTGTGCTGCTGCCTCTCCTCCCTCCAGCTACTATGCAAGTTAGAATAGAGGGAATGTGATCAGTTATAAAAAAGGGAAAAAGGTATTTATAATTTTTTTTTTTATAGCAATACAAGAAAGTTTTGCCTTTCGTTTCTATTTTAAACTGAATGGGTTGTTTTACAAGGTGATCATTTACAATCACTTTAAAGCGCATCTAAACTAAAAGTCGATTTCAGACTTCTCTATTCTTAGGGTGACAATGCTACAGTGATTTCATTGAAGAATGAACAGCGTTGTCACCCTATTACAGAAAGAGAAAGATCAAAGGATCTACTTATGAGGGTCTCTGAGAAACAAATAATGCTGTGTTAATGCTATTGACAGACTACATTGTATATGTAATTTCTGATTTTGCCCAAAGTTTAACCACTTTAGAACCGCTCACAGTAATACTACTGCGGCAGAGTGGTTCGTTATCGTCCAGCGACGTAGTATTAACGTCGTTGGACACTCCCCCTTCTGGGCAGCGCTTGCGCGCCGCCAGAGGCGCGCTCCTGCTGTTTTCATTCACAGCGGGAGTCGGGCCAGGGGAGGAGCAGCGGCGATCGCTGCTGCTCTTACCCGATCGTCGGGGATCGAGTCTGGAGATCCGCCCGCTGTGTGTAAACACAAGCGGGCGGATCTCCATAGTGACAGGGAGTGACAGATCGGACTGTTCAGCATAGCTGGACATCCGATCTGTCCATGACTCACACAGTCACCTCCCCCCCTACACGTCAGTAAGCACCAGGCATACATTAACCCCTCCCTCTCCAATAAAATTAACCCCTTCCCTGCCAGTGTCATTTTTACAGTAACAGTGCATATATATAGCACTGATTACTGCAGTAATGTCACTGGTACCCCCAAAAGTGTCAAAAATGTCAGTCAAGGGTCCGATCTGTCCGCCGCAATGTCGCAGTCCCGCAAAAAAAATCACAGATCGCCGCCATTACCCGTTAAAAAAAAAACACCAAAAATGACAGAAATCTTTCCCTTTGTTAGTAAACGCAATAACTTTTGCGCAAACCAATCAAAATACGCTTATTGCGATTTTTTTTACCAAACATATGTAGCATAAAACAAATTGGCCAAAAATTTTTTAAAAAATTGGTTTTTACATCTTTTTTGGGGGGAATTTCATATAAAAAAATGTTAAAAATATTGTTATTTTTTCAAAATAAACGCTCTTTTTTTGTTTATAGCGCAAAAAGTAAAAATCGCACAGGTGATCAAATACCACCAAAAGAAAGCTCTGTTTGTGGGAAAAAAAGGACGTAAATTTCGTTTGGGTACGGCGTTGCACGACCGCGCAATTGTCAGTTGAAGTCGCACAGCGCCGAATCGCAAAAAGTGGCCTGGACGGAAGACAGCAAAATCCTCCGGTGGTAAAGTGGTTAATCAGGGATGCTAGTCATATTCCCTGACACAGAGGTGGTCACTAGTAGTAGCGTTTACTATTACCTATGTAGAATACAGTAAGCAAAATATGGGAACAGCAAGCAGGTAAAACAAAAAGTAATATCAACCATAGGTGACCAGAGGTTGACCAGAGAGTCATGTCAACCATAAGTGACCAGAAGTTGACCAGAGAGTCATGTCAACCATAGATGACCAAAGAGTCATGTCAACCATAGGTGACCAGAGAGTCATGTCAACCATAGGTGACCAGAGAGTCATGTCAACCATAGGTGACCAAAGAGTCATGTCAACCATAGGTGACCAGAGAGTCATGTCAACCATAGGTGACCAGAGAGTCATGTCAACCATAGGTGACCAAAGAGTCATGTCTACCATAGGTGACCAATGAGTCATGTCAACCATAGGTGACCAGAGAGTCATGTCAACCATAGGTGACCAAAGAGTCATGTCAACCATAGGTGACCAAAGAGTCATGTCAACCATAGGTGACCAGAGAGTCATGTCAACCATAGGTGACCAAAGAGTCATGTCAAACATAGGTGACCAAAGAGTCATGTCAACCATAGGTGACCAAAGAGTCATGTCAACCATAGGTGACCAGAGAGTCATGTCAACCATAGGTGACCAGAGAGTCATGTCAACCATAGGTGACCAAAGAGTCATGTCAACCATAGGTGACCAATGAGTCATGTCAACCATAGGTGACCAGAGAGTCATGTCAACCATAGGTGACCAAAGAGTCATGTCAACCATAGGTGACCAAAGAGTCATGTCAACCATAGGTGACCAGAGAGTCATGTCAACCATAGGTGACCAGAGAGTCATGTCAACCATAGGTGACCAGAGGTTGACCACAGGTGGCCGACCATAGGATTATTGTTACCATAGGTGATCAAAATAAGCTGTACAAAACAAACAGAACAAAAATTGAAATTTTCTGTTAAGCACAATGTTCGGCTTTTTAGAAACGTGTCTATTGCTTCTTAGTGCATTTCATAATCCCTCAGGAACTAATCTTTATATTGTCATTGATTCCAGGAAAACAAGCCTCATGGGATCAGCACAATCTCCTACAAGTGCTATGAGGACTGAAGAAGGAAAGACAGCAGGAAGATAGACAGGAATGAATCTCAGGGGATTAGAGGAATCAGAGAACACAGACAGAGATCACCTGGGAATACGGAATTAAAACCTTGCTCCAAAGTGCCCCTGGGGTAAAGTAAAGGCTGTCAGCAGGACAGGCGGCAGCAGTTATGGTCCTGAATATGCTCTATATAAGAAATTTACTTTGAACTCCTATTTAGAAAAACTAAATATAAAGATTCACCTTACACTATGCAATTATTTAGGCATCATGGTGATTAAACTCTCATTTGCTGGCTTCTTATATTCCTTAAACACTCCATTGGCATCCATATTTGCCAGTTCTGTTCTGATATGGAGGCCATATCTCCAGAAGGATATAGATACTCTAGAGAGAGTTCAGAGAAGAGCTACTAAACTAGTACATGGATTGCAGGAATAAACTTACCAGGAAAGGTTAAAGGACCTTAACATGTATAGCTTGGAAGAAAGAAGAGACAGAGGGGATATGATAGAAACTTTTAAATACATAAAGGGAATTAACTCGGTAAAGGAGGAGAGCATTTTTAAAAGAAGAAAAACTACCACAAGAGGACACAGTTTTAAATTAGAGGGGCAAAGGTTTAAAAGTAATATGAGGAAGTATTACTTTACTGAGAGAGTAGTGGATGCATGGAATAACCTTCCTGCAGAAGTGGTAGCTGCAAATACAGTGAAGGAGTTTAAGCATGCATGGGATAGGCATAAGGCTATCCTTCATACAAGATAGGGCCAGGGACTATTCATAGGATTCAGATATATTGGGCAGACTAGATGGGCCAAATGGTTCTTATCTGTCGACACATTCTATGTTTCTATGTTCAGCTGCATGGCTGTTAAAAAGTCAGTTGATGGTGTCACGCTCCCAGGCATGCGTTCTCAAGGTATAAACTCACCAGAATAAACTGGGGAGTCCAACTAAAAGAATGAGACCTTCATTATGGCCATTTGCAAGGGGGTGGAGGGAGGATAACTGCAAGGAAATCTTTACAAGATTTCCTCGGAGTCAAGTAATTTAAAGCTGATCTTTAGCTTTTAAATGGTGCCCCTGCAATTCCCCCACAATGTCTTTCCAGTACACAAAAAAAAAAAAATGCATTAAACATACACTGTATACTGTTTATGCAGTGGGTCCTTCCCTCCGAGTTGTAGTGCAGGCAGCCTCTGGATGTGTGATTAAGAGGTGGTGTACCCCTGAGCCATGTGGTCATGTAGTGTTAACACTGGCACTAGGGGAAACCCAAAATTGAACTGTTGTGCCCTTCGCTGTGGACTTCAGACGCCATCTTGGGAAAGCCTGTGTCCAGTTATGTTAAAGAGTTCTCAAGCCATTTCAGGACACAGATGTGCTTTAAATAGCATGATCTGTGTCACCAAGGAGCCCTGGAATGGAAGTTCAAGTTAGGGACAGGAACCTGTTTGGCAGGGACAGATAAGGATTGGATGCTGTTTTGTTCCACTGGCGGAACGGATGGGGAATGAGGAAGATCAGGTATATCCGAGTTCAGTTGGATAACTCAGTGAACAAGGAGTGCCATCCAGCAGAAAGTTCAGAAAGCAGCATTGTTCCTCTTCCATGAAAAATAACTTTGTTCAAGGAGCCATTTCAGAGTAACTGTAAGTAGTTGGTAGGATTTGGAACCTAGGGAGGTATCTTCTCCTGTAGCGGGCAGTCCTTACTCCTAAACTGAAAGGCTTGCATTTATTGATGTCTGAGCATCGTTCAGAGAACTGGTACTCTGAGCTCAGGCTGCATGATGACGCCACCCCAGGGTACGGGCCTATGAAAGCCTGGGCTTACACACAAGTGGGTCGAAAAACTCTGGCTGTCATTCAATCCGGAAGACTGAGGACCTCTAGTGGTGGAAAGGAATTACTATGACCAGCAGCTCAGATTTAGTATTCTAGCTGTTTTACTGGTTTTTACCTTATTTTGTTTATTCAAAACGTGAGTTCTGCTTTAAATGACTGCTATTTAGCCATGGCTACATCATTCATTTTGTTTGGATAGGCCTTTGGGACAATGAAGAGTAACGCTGACCATACAATTTTTATTTTCAAAATGATTTTCATATGGTTTGAGGGGTCGAAACAATGAGTTTTTGCCTTAGAAAATTTGAAGAAGCAGAATAAAATGTTTTTTCGAGCAAACAAAATTTTAACTGTGAGTGTAATTTTTAGTTTGAAAACAAATTGTACATATTGTAATGTGTATGTTCCAAGCAAAAACAAACCTGTTTAATACATGTGAGATTCCATTTAAATAGAAGGACTGGCCAAAATTTTAATGGGTTTTAAACAAAACAAGCCAACTCATCTAATGCTCTTAAGTGGTTTTTCAGAAATTCCACCAATGTATGGCCAGCTTTAGATACAACTGAAATCTGTTGCAGAATTGATGGTAATCACCATGCAGATGGGCAAATCTCTTGTCTTTCTTCTAAATCAATAGATCTGTTTGTGCATAGCCAGCTTTAGCTAATACATGGTTCCAACACCATAACCACTCATTATTAGATGCTAAAGAGCAAGCTCTACATCCTCAGCTAATACATGGTTCCGACACCATAACCACGCATTATTAGATGCTATAGAGTAAGCTCTAGATCCTCAGCTTTTTCATGGTTCTAACACAGGGGTGGGGAACCTATGGTCCGCGGGCCGTATGCGGCTCGCAAAGTCATCTGATCTGGCCCCCTGTGCTAGGGTGACCAGACATCCCCGGACTGAGGACACTGTCCCCGCTTTGCATGGCTGATCCTGGGCGGGGGCGCCCAGGGCCAGCCCTACCATTGGGCTGCCTCCGGAGGGGAAGGGGAGGGCGAGTGCCTCCTGATTACAAAGAGCAGGGTTCTTCTCCTTACCCGGCGCGGCCGCTGTCATACGAAGTCACGCCTCCTACCTATGATAGACAGCACAGTGGTGATGTCTATCATAGGAGTCGGTCCAGGAGGCGTGACTTTGTATGAGAGCGCACACGCCGGGTAAAGAGAAGAAACCTGCTCTTTGTAATCAGGAGGCGCTCTAATTCCCGGGCACTAATCACTCTGCATTAAGGGGGGCACTAAGATCCAGCCAGAGCCAGCAGTACCCACAATAGAATCAGCAGTACCCACATCAGTACCAGCCAGAGTCAGCAGCACCCACAGCAGTACCAGCCAGCAGTACATACAGCACAGTACCAGCCAGCAGTACACACAGCAATATTAGCCAGCAGTACCAGCCTGAGCCAGCAGTAGCCACCGCAGTACCAGCCAGCAGTACCTACAGCACAGTACCAGCCTGAGTCAGCAGTACCAGCCAGCACTACCCACAGCACAGTACCAGTCTGAGCCAGCAGTACCAGCCAGCAGTACCCACAGCACAGTACCAGCCTGAGCCAGCAGTACCCACAGCATTACCAGCCAGCAGTACATACAGCACAGTACCAGCCAGCAGTACACACAGCAATATTAGCCAGCAGTACCAGCCTGAGCCAGCAGCACCCACAGCAGTACCAGCCAGCAGTACATACAGCACAGTACCAGCCAGCAGTACACACAGCAATATTAGCCAGCAGTACCAGCCTGAGCCAGCAGTAGCCACCGCAGTACCAGCCAGCAGTACCTACAGCACAGTACCAGCCTGAGTCAGCAGTACCAGCCAGCACTACCCACAGCACAGTACCAGTCTGAGCCAGCAGTACCCACAGCACAGTACCAGCCTGAGCCAGCAGTACCCACAGCATTACCAGCCAGCAGCTCTTTTCAAAACTTACCACCACAAAGAGTTGACTGCTCTCCAGACTGACCGACGCAAACCTGGAAAACCAGTTGCTAGTAGCAACATCATCAATACCAGCTAACATCACACACCTCACCAAAGAGAAGCAGTTGCAGCCATCACATTAGGGGTGAGTTAATTAAATGCTTGACCAAATATAATAGGCACATTTTTAAGTTGATGATTTTGTACGGCCCCCGAATGATTTTATAAATACCCAAATGGCCCTTGCCAGAAAAAAAGTTCCCCACCCCTGTTCTAACACCATAGTCACGCCTTATTAGACGCTATAGAGCAAGTTCTGCATCCTCAGCTAATACATAGTTCAACGCCATAACCACATATCATTAGATCCTACAGAGCAAACTCTGCATCCTCAGCTAATGCATGGTGTTAACACCATAACCACACATTATTAGAAGCTACAGAGTAAGCTCTGCACCCTCAGCTAATACATGGTTCCAGCACCATAACCACGCATTACTAGATGCTACAGAGAAAACTCTGCATCCTCAGCTAATACATGGTTCCAACACCATAACCACACATTATTAGATGCTAGAGTAAGCTCTAGATCCTCAGCTAATACATGATTCCAACACCATAACCACGCATTATTGGATGCAACAGAGCAAGCTCTGAATCCTCAGCTAATACATGGTTCCAACTCCATAACCACGCATTATTAGATGCTACAGAGTAAGCTCTGAATCCTCAACTAATACATGGTTCCAACACCATAACTACGCATTATTAGATGCTACAGATTAAGCTCTGAATCCTCAACTAATACATGATTCCAACACCATAACCACGCATTATTAGATGCTACAGAGCAAGCTCTGAATCCTCAACTAATACATGGTTCCAGCACCATAACCACACATTATTAGATGCTACAGAGCAAGCTCTGAATCCTCAACTAATACATGGTTCCAGCGCCATAACCACACATTATTAGATGCTACAGAGCAAGCTCTGAATCCTCAACTAATACATGGTTCCAGCACCATAACCACACATTATTAGATGCTACAGAGTAAGCTCTGAATCCTCAGCTAATACATGATTCCAACACCATAACCACGCATTATAAGATGGGACAGAGCAAGCTCTGGATCCTCAGCTAATACGTGGTTCCAACACCATAACCACGCATTATTAGATGCTACAGAGCAAGCTCTGAATCCTCAACTAATACATGGTTCCAGCACCATAACCACACATTATTAGATGCTACAAAGCAAGCTCTGGAACCTTAGCTAATACATAGTTCCAACACCATAACCACGCATTATTAGATGCTACAGAGCAAGTTCTGGATCCTCAGCTAATACATGGTCCCAGCACCATAACCACACAATACTAGATGCTACAGAGCAAGCTCTGGATCCTCAGTTAAAACATGGTTCCGACACCCTAACTATGCATTATTAGATGCTACAGAGAGAGCAACCCCTGATCCTCAGCTATTGCATGGTTCCAACACCCTAACTATGCATTATTAGATGCTTCAGAGCAAGCTCTGGCTCCTCAGCTAATACATGGTTCCAGCACCATAACCACGCATTATTAGATGCTACAGAGCAAGGTCTAGATGTTCAGCTCATACATGGTTGCAACACCATAACTATGCATTATTAAATGCTTGTAAGCCAGCAAAAACAGAGCAAGCTCTGGATCCCCTGTTATACCAGAACTACAAGTTTCAGTATAGCCAGGCATTCTGAGACTTGTATTTCCACTGGAGCTAGAGAGCAGAAACCAGTACAAGGTAATCTGTACATCATAAAACAGATTAGACATAACGTGTGCGTATGTTTATACCTATGTTCCTTCCTATCCCATTCCTTATCCTCTACTCTCATTTATACATTTTATAGACAAATTTGCAATGAGGACAGACTATAAAGGTCTCATTTCTGATCATGGTTTCCAGACACATACAGCCTAAACGGAGTTAAAACTTTACTCTTAGTCTAAGACTGCCATTAACTTGAATCAGTTAGTATTTTACAGTCTGAGCTAATCCTCTGTAACGTGGCAAAGAAAGAATTCATTACTAGATATGTTTTATAAGGTTCACTTATATCTTATATTATATTTAATAAAAAAGACACTGATCACTTGTTATGTCTATTAGGAACCAAATAAAAATTAGCATTCAGTAGTACACATTAGTAATGTCAGCTAAATCATATCCTCTTAGCTCTCGGTTCACTTAATAAAACCCAATTCGTGACTGTGGCCAACTCAACGTTCTCAGGCAGCTGTTGAACTACAAGCCTCAGCATGTCCTCTTGGAACATGGTAAATCCTCAGCTTTCCTGTTAAGTCCTATCATACATGAACTAGACTTCACCTAACGTATTGCGATTAGGAGTTAAATTTTAGTTAACAAGTCGTTGGTATTAGACCTTCATGCATATACGTGTGTCCAATCATGTCAGCTTAGGAAACACTCCTTCTGATAACACACACTCGCTCGTACACATAAGCAAAGCACACGTTCATTCACACGGCTGGCTAGGTTACGTATCTACAGGGGGTCTCATGAGCGAACGACAGTGACAAGTTCCTACCTGTACCAGTGACCAGTACAGAGATCCTGGGGGGGCTCTTCACCAAGCAGAGAACTGGCAATTCCTGTTTATCCTCCTCTCTTTATCTACCTGTCTTGATTTACATGGGCACTCCTCTCAGGTGACATCACCTGGAAACCCTTCACCCGCCCTCTTAAAATATGAATCAGAGGCATCCTATTGAGTAGCCGGGCCCGGTGCTATGTTGTCTCTGTGTTTTAAGACATTAGGGCCAGGGATGTCTTCTACAGTGTTGGTGTGGACACATGATGTGGGGCACCATGTCCACTAAGAAGGTTGGATGTTCTGCATGAAGAGTCTGCCGTACAAAAGACGTCACAGATGTAGTTGTCTTCTATATACATATTTTACACTCCCTACTGAAGCTGCGTGAACTCTTGGACTGTATCCAGTGCTCATGAACAATCCTTTCCTCCTCCTCCTCCTCCTCTGTCTGTTGGAAGGGAATTAGCAGCCAAGCCTCATGTTTAGTAAGGGGGGAGTTGGGGGGGGGGGGGTCCAGGCTATGTGACAGACAACACATGCACCTACTGTACACGTACATCATGCTGCTGTTCAACAGACCTGCTGACCTTTGTGGGTCCTTGGGCTTAACCAAAACATATCATAGCCTGGTGTAAACTGAGGTCATGCTATCCCGTGGATAATGCTAGTGGATAATGCTAACACTCAGCATCATGCGTTACAGATGGAGCGATTATAAAGCACCATCTCACCTTTCTGAAAATATGACAACAGAAGAAAAAAGCTTGAAAGCAGATTTCAAAGACACAAATCAATGCAGCTCTGTAATCATTATTACAAGCATTTTTTAAGTACATGAATTTGACCTGGCTATCAGCCTATTGCAGTCTCCGTACAGCAGGGCTGGAGTGTGAGAGAAAGAAACAGCACAAGGAGCCAATCAGTTCACGTGCTGAAAAGAAGCATGCTGATAGGAGGAGAAAGCAGAGTGACAGAGAGATGACTCCTCCAAAACAATAAGGTGTTAACACCCTTCTCCTGCGCTTGGAATCCAAGCCCCCCGACCACACTCCCCACGGGACTCACAACTGGCGTCTCAGATGGCTAAGGTCTTGCTGCCCAAAACGGACTGGGGTAGTCCACCGATACTAGAGGCAAAGAAAAACAAAGAAAGGGCGCACCGACCTAGTGCATTATCCTCATTAACAGGCTTTATTCATGCAACATTTGAAAATGGCTACTCACAAACATAGGTGAAAATAGATCATATCGAGCTCAGTTGCTCAAATGTCAGGAATGTCCTGACATTTGAGCAACTGAGCTCGATATGATCTATTTACACCTATGTTTGTGAGTAGCCATTTTTAAATGTTGCATGAATAAAGCCTGTTAATGAGGATAATGCGCTAGGTCGGTGCGCCCTTTCTTTATTTTTCTTTGCCTCTGACAGAGAGATGAGCAAAGGAAATTAATCAGCGCAATTAATCAATATAAAGTGTCTTAGTGCTACAACACAATTCTGAATAATATGTGCAAATATAGCAAAACAACTAGGCTATTGTGCGATATACAGCAGCTATATCAAAAAACGTTCTCACTCAAAAGTATAATAGACAATATATATACAGTATATATAAAGATACAGCGCTATATAAAATATTCAATAAAGTGACAATGTGCTAGAAATAATACAACAATTATCTTCAAAGTGCATGTAAAAGTGTGAATAAAGTGCAGTCCATAATAAAGGTGCAATTATAATACAGTCCAATCCAACAATGTGCCAAGTATAGATTGGTAATATAAGGTGCTTGATAGGTGTCTCAGGGAATGTGCTCATACACCACCACCAATTAGCCCATCACTGTGTGGTGTCTTCTTTTACTGTCCACTTACAGGTCATAACCTGGGCTCAGAGCAAGAAGATTGAATGATGCTTGCTATCAGACTGAGGACATCTATCAGCATAAAAGAGTACTGCATGGGAAATATCTGGACTAAAGGTGAATATTGTAGCAAAGCTCTGCTTTGAACATTATTATATATCTTAAAACGGAGTTCCACCTAAAACAAAAAAAAAATACATAAAAATACCCCTGGGGCAGTCAGGGCTAGTACATTCCACAATGGCTAGCCTCTGAACTGTCCCAGGTTGCACTTACCGTTTAGAAGAAATACTTACCTTGAAAATGTATTGTCCAGCGCTGCCATCTCAGGTGTGGGCAGCTTGAAGCCAGTGCGATCCTCTTCTGTGTCCTCTTCCGTCTTCTTCGATCCCACGATGCACTGCACCGGCCCCGCCGTCACTTCCGGGGCTGCAGCGTCATCCCTGCACAGCTTCTGGGCATGCCAGCAGAAGATTTAAATTGCTGAATAGCCCCTCGATCACTTCTGCAGGTGCCTAAGGGAGCCACCCCCCTAACGCCGCCTTTTCCTGAGCTCTGCCCTTCCGATCTTGGACCCTGGAAGCGATGGCTTCCCAGAACAGAGAGATAGGAACTGACATTGTTCCTCTCTCTCTCTGTGACACCAGAAACAATAAAAGACCCCAGATCTCTCCATAAAGAGGACCTGTCATGGCCCATGCTGTCACAAGGGATGTTGTTCTTCCTTTGTGATAGCAATAATGTTAATCCGAAAAATAAATAAAAAAGTGTAAAAAAAGTTTTGTATAAAATAAATAATAATAATAATAAAAAAAAATAAAAATTAAAGTGCCCCCGTACCCCCCATGCTTCCGAGCAAATGCGAATGCATATGTAAATGGTGATCGAACTTCGTATGGCGAACTTCAGAGTGAGAAGAATAATTCTAGCACCAGACCTCCTGTTTATCTCTAAACTGGTAACCTGTAAAGGTGCTTAAAGGGTTGCCTATGGAGAATTGTAAGCACTGAGGTTTGCTGCCATTCAACGGGCGGATGCAATTTTAAAGCATGACATGTTAGGTATCTTTTTACTTGGTGTATCATATTTTATATTCTACAAAAAATAGGTTTTGTATGTATATATATATATATATAAAATAAATAAAGTGTATTTTTTCCAAAAATATTGCGTTTAAAAAAACGCGGCTCAAATACTGTGACATAAAAAATTGCAACACCCATCATTTTATTCTATTCTATTATTTTATTCATGTTATTTTAAAAAAAAAAAATGTATATATATATAAAATTTTTGGGAGTTCTAAGTAGTTTTCTTGCAAAAAATGTTTACATGTAGGGGCGAAGTGTCAGAATTGGCCCGGATGGCAGGTGGTTAAAGCTGAACTTTACCCATAACAGCTTTGATAAAAAATAATGTTCTTCAGAAAGGAACATACTTTCCACATTAATATTTATGCTACCGACATTAGTGTGTGCTGTAAATTACTTTCAGCATTGCTCGTTTCATTTGGAGGCTGCCATTTTGCTGAAGCCCAGAGCCCCTGAACAGCAGTAAATCATAAAGCAGAACTAAACCCATTGATTTAACGGTTTCAAAAAACAGATACATTACTGGAATGACGGGATTGCTAACTATGACATTTGTTTGTGTCCTCAACCAAACCGTCAAACCATCAAATCGCTGGTGTCATAACTGATCACATGTGCAGCACCATGGCAGTTGCAGATCAAACAGAAGCAGCTTCCTTGGCTGTAAAGGATAGGAGGGTTTAACCACTTGCCGACTGCCGCACGACTATTTACGTCGGCAGTCAGCCCCTCACAGGCAAAGCGACGTAGGGCTACGTCGCTAGCCTGTAAGGGTTTTGGGAGCGAGCGCGTGCTGCCGGATGCGCGCTCCCGCTTGGTCACGGACCCCCCCCGCGCGTGTGCCCGCGATCGTCCGTGACAGCGGGAGAAAGTCAGGCGACTAGTGTAAACAAAGCCGCCTGTCAGTCTCCCCTGTGTAAGAATGGTGATCAAACGGTTCTTGTAGGACCGTTGATCATTGTTCCTACAACTCAAGCCACAGCCAATCACAGTTAGAAACACGCCCCTAGGGACACACTTAACCCCTCCCTCTCCAATACAGTTAACTCCTTCACTGCCAGTGTCATTTTTACAGTAACAGTGCATATGTATAGCACTGATTACTGTAGTAATGTCACTGGTAGCCCCAAAAGTGTCAAAAATGTCAGTCAAGGGTCCGATCTGTCCGCCGCAATGTCGCAGTCCCGCAAAAAAAAAAATCGCAGATCGCCGCCATTACGCGTTAAAAAAAAAACAACAAAAATTACAAAAATCTTTCCCTTAGTTAGTAAACGCAATAACTAGTTAGTAAACGCAATAACTTTTGCGCAAACCAATCAAAATACACTTTTTGCGATTTTTTTACCAAACATATGGTAAAAAAAAAATTGGCCTAAAATGTTATAAAATGTTTATTTTTACATTTTTTGGGGGGGAATTTCATATAAAAAAATATGAAAAATATTGTTATTTTTGCACAATTGACGCTTTTTTTTGTTTATAGCGCATGATCAAAAAATCGCACAGGTGATCAAATACCACCAAAAGAAAGCTCTGTTTGTGGGGAAAAAAGGACGCCAAATTCGTTTAGGTACAGCGTCGCACAACCGCGCAATTGTCCATTAAAGTCACGCAGTGCCGAATCGCAAAATAGGCCCTGGTCAGGAAGGGGGTAAAATCTTCCGGGGCTTAAGTGGTTAATTGTGCTTTAAATCTGTCCACAGATCGGCCTCTACAAATTCGGCAGTGCCTAAAAATAGAGAGCAACTGAGCATGTGCAGAGCAAGGTGAAACAGTGTATTACAGGATTTTAAACAGTATAAACATTTATTTTTAATTTTTTACGTAGCTATACCTGCAAAAGGGGCCAGCCTGAAGTTATTCAGCAGGACTTAATTTTCTGAGTATAGTTACACTTTAGCTGTAAGGCTACATGCACACGGGCAAAAAAATACCACTTTATTTTATTTTTTTTATGTCTTAACACAGCTCAGAATAGCCAATATGTCCATTATTTTTATATCTATTATACAGGATGTTTATAGCGCCAACCGTTTGCACAGCGCTTTACAACATACAACAGACAGTACAGTTACATTACTATTCAATCAATACGGAAGGAATCAGAGGGCCCTGCTCGTTAGAGCTTACAATCTAGGACCATACAAAATTTAGCGTTCATATTCATACTTTAGGCACCGTTCACACCAGAACGCGGTGCGGGAAGCCCGTGTTTCCACACTGTGCTCAAAACGCACTGCCGTTGCGATCTGCAGCAGGTGTAAAGGTTAAGTTAAGGACGCCTCAGAGGCAGGTGGCAAATGCAGTGCGTTTGCCTGCACCAGATCACATGGTATAGAAGTACCAATCAATCCGGTTGCAAGGCAAGCACTACTTTTGATGCGATGCAGTGCAATTTGAGCCCGTTCAGAATGAATCAAACTGCACTGAACCGCATGTGAATCACACGGGTCTCTTTGTATGAACTGGCCCTTAGAGCAGCATTTATGAGCATAACAAAATGCCCCAAACCTGGGTTCAGAGAGAAGTAAACATGCATTTTTTATGCATATGTGTCCATAAATGCACATACACTATAATACAAAAAGTATTGGGCCACTTGTCTTTACACGTACATGAACCTTAATGGCATCCCAGTCTTAGTCCGTAGGGTTCAATATTGAGTTGGCCCCCTCTCTGCAGCTAGAACATCTTCAACTCTTCTGGGAAGGCTGTCCACAAGGTTTAAGAGTGTGTCTATGGGAATGTTTGACCATTCTTCCAGAAGTGCATTTGTGAGGTCAGGCACTGATGTTGGACGAGAAGGCCTGGCTCGCAGCCTCCTCTCTGATTCATCCCAAACGTGTTTTATTGAATACAGGTTAAGACTTTGCAGGCCAGTCAAGTTCCTCCACCCCAAACTCGCTCATTCATGTCTTTATAGACCTTGATTTGTGCACTGGTCCAAATCATTTGGTGGAGGGGGAATTATGGTGTGGGGTTGTTTTTCAGGGGTTGGGCTTGGCCCCTTAGTTCCATTGAAGGGAACTCCTAAGGCGTCAGCACACCAAGACATTTTGTGGGAACAGTTTGGGGATGACCCCTTCCTGTTCCAACATGACTGGGTTGATCAAAGGGTTAAATATGATCCTAGGGAGTGCTTTCTAACTGTGGTGGGGGTGCTTTAACTGGGGGAAGACAGAGATCCGTGTTCCTGCTTAGCAGAAACACAAGATCTCCATCTTCCCCCTCCCACAGAATGCTAATCTGCCTTGTTTACATAGGCAGATCGCTGTTCTGCCTCTTCTGAGAACAATCGCGGGGTGCCAGCGAACATCGGGTCTGCCGGACCTGCTGTGTCCAAGCACAAAGCATGATCCATAAAGACATGGCTGAAATTGTTCGGGTTAGAATGGCCTGTACAGAGTCCTGACCTTAACCCGACAGAACACCTTTAGGATGAATTAGAGCAGAGACTGCGAGCCAGGCCTTCTCTTTCACATCAATGCCTGACCTCACATATGCCCTTCTGGAAGAATGGTCAAACATTCCCATAGACACACTCCTAAACCTTGTGGACAGCCTTCCCAGAAGAGTTGAAGCTGTTATAGCTGCACAGGGTGGGCCAACTCAATATTGAACCCTACGGACTAAGACTGGGATGCCATTAAAGTTCATGTGCGTGTAAAGGCAGGCGTCCCAATACTTTTGGTAATATAGTGTTTTTCTATACGCATGTTTGTGTGTCATGTTAGCCTAGTGGCTTGAACAAATTAACGTTCTAGCCAACAGAATGACATTACACACAGCCACCTTACGCACATGACCGTGCCTAAAATTGCGCATCAAAGCATCTAAACACACTCCAGATCCAGCATTGTTTATGCTCACAGGATGAAACAGCGATGAGTAGTAGCAGTAGGTCTCAGGTGTGCCAACAGCATCTGTCTCAAGGGGCTGAATGTCGCCTAGCCGGTGCGTATCTAAGTGGGGAGGTTGAAAAGCGTGTCCCTGTACTTTCCCTACTGGTCTGGATCTTCTCCCTTACATTAGGCACGGTCTCTGACAAATGGGTGACCTGTCCCTACTCTAGCCACACCTAAAATGTGTGCCAAGTCCGGGAGCCATGGTCTTAAATAGGTTCAGCCTGGCCCAAGATGGCCACCAGAGCCACATGGGGCACCAGCATCCAATTGGATAACTGCCTCCTGTTACCCAGGAAACCATAAAGAAACTAAGTTCCTCTTGACTGGGCGCCACCTGCAGTGGAGAAAGCAGACTGCACCTGCCTACACGAGGATCCGAATGCAGAGCCTAATCAGCCTTCTGAATGAACCCTAAAGTGTAAACATACATTTTTTCTTTTTTGCCTTCTGTAACTGGTTTGAAAGATTTCTCTTCACCCTGTCCTAGCCTCGCAACAGTGAGTAAATGGAAAGGTCCTCAAAGAGTGGGAAATGCCCTCTTAGGTAACCGGTTGCCGACCAGTACATATACTGCAGCGGTCAGCCCCGGCCAGGCAAAGTGACGTACCGGTACGTCACTTGCCTGTTACTAGTTTGTGAGCCAATAGTGGGCGCCCCGCCCCAGCTTGTTCCCTTTGAAGTCAGTGCGTGTGACCGGCGGTCCCGATGTCCGCCGGTCACTCGGCGATCGTCGGTGGAGAGGAAAAAAGGCAGGCGGCTAATGTAAACAAGCCGCCTGTCATTCTCCCCTGTGTAGGAATAATGATCATACGGTTCTACTATATAGGACCGTTGATCACTGTTCCTACACCAGTAGCCATGTCCAATCACAGTTAGAAGCACGCCCCTAGGACACACTTAACCCCTCCTTCCCCAATAAAGTTAACCCCTTCTCTGCCAGTGTCATTTTGCAGTAACAGTGCATATATATAGCACTGATTACTGTAGTAATGTCACTGGTAACCCCAAAAGTGTCAAAAATGTCAGTCAAGGGTCCGATCTGTCCACCGCAATGTCGCAGTACCGCAAAAAAAAGCGCAGATCGCCGCCATTACGCGTTTAGAAAAAAAACACCAAAAATGACAAAAATCTTTCCCTTTCTTAGTAAACGCGATAACTTTTGCGCAAACCAATCAAAATACGCTTTTTGCGATTTTTTTTACCAAACATATGTAGCATAAAACAAATTGGCCTAAAATGTTAAAAAATTTAGATTTTTACATTTTTTTTGGGGGAATTTCATATAAAAAAATGTGAAAAATATTGTTATTTTTGCAAAATGTACGCTCTTTTTTTTGTTTATAGCGCAAAAAGTAAAAATCACACAAGTGATCAAATACCACCAAAAGAAAGCTCTGTTTGTGGGAAAAAAAGGACGCCAAATTCGTTTAGGTACAGCGTCGCACGACCGCGCACTTGTCCGTTAAAGTCACGCAGTGCCAAATCGCAAAAAATCCCCCTGGTCAGGAAGGGGGTAAAATCTTCCGGGGCTTAAGTGGATAAGAAGATATCTTCTCTGTACCTTTTCTGGTGAAACTGGACAATTTCCAGTCACTTTCTGTTGTAGTAACTGGTCACCAGGACAAACGGAGAGGGTGAATTTTTCAAGTAATGACACAAACTCTACAATGCAAAGGGAAGCAATAAAGTCCTCCACAGTGATCGTCGAGATTTACAGTGATAGCAATCCTACAAGGGAACCACAAATTCAGTGGCAGTAGGGTACAGGCAGCCTCTTGCATATTAGTAACAAAGGATGCTGTGCGGTTCGACTGCCTGCCTCCTAGCAATTGATGACATCCTTTGTTGGTAGGATGCTTAAAGTGGAGTTCCGGCCTCAAATACCTTTTTAACTAAAAATACCCCTATAATACTAATCCATCACCCTTTACAGAACCGCTATTCTCATACTTACAAGGTGTACAGTATTGGATTTTAGTCAAAATCTTACTTTTAAAAATGCTGTCTGGGCGTGGCCATCTTGGATGTGGGCATCTGAAGCCGCAATGTAATCTGCTATGTCCTTCTTCCTGATTCCAGGGAGTGGTCTAGGATTTCTTCCTGATTCCAGCCTCCTGGGAGTGATGACAAACAGCTCCCAGAATGCAATGCAAAGGCAGAAGTGATGTCGCTGGCAGTGGCCACAGAGGGGGGAGGAGGAGAAAGTACAATCAAAAATGCCCTGAAAATAAGGTAAGGGACCCCCGAAAAAAATTGAAAATGCCCAATTGTTGATCAGCATAGCGAGCACTCCAGGAATCACTAAAGTTGCAAAATAGGCCGGAACTCCGCTTTAACCATTGACCGCCGGAAAATTGACCCCCCTTCATAACCAGGCAATTTTTTGTGATGCGGCACTGCGTTACTTTAACTGACAATTGTGCAGTCACGCAATGCTGTACCCAAAATAAATTTTTATGTTTTTTTCCCCATAAATAGAGCTTTCTTTTGGTGGTATTTGATCACCTCTGCGATTTTTATTTTTTTGCACTATAAACAAAAAAAGAGCGACAAATTTGACAAAAAAACTATATTTTTTACTTTCCGCTATGAAACACATCCAATAAATTTTTTTTAAAAATCACATTTCTTCATAAATTTAGGCCATAATGTATTCTGCTACATTCTTTTTGTTAAAAAAAAAATCCCAATAAGTGTATATTGATTGGTTTGGTATCGCAGTCTACAAACTATGGGATATTTTTATTTACTTTTATTGTTTTTTTTTTTTTTGTTTTTTTTTTAGGAGTAATAGTGGGGATCGCCGACTTTTAGCAGGACTGCAGAATTGGGGCAGACATTCTGACACTGACGGACACTTTTTGGGGACCAGTGACACTAATACATTTGTCAGTGCTAAAAAAATATGCACTGTCACTGTACTAATGGCACTGGCTGGGAAGGGGGTTAAACATCAGGGGCGATCAAAGGGTTAACTGTGTGCCTAACCAGTGTTTATGTGTACTGTGTGAGGTGCTTTTACTAAGGGAAGAGATGGAATTGATTCCATGCTTTGCAGGAACACAACTGTTATCCCTCCCCTCCTGTCAGAAAGGTGGTCTGCCTTGTTTACATAGGCAGATCGCCGTTCTGCCCCTCTGCCTAATGATCGGTGGGTGCCAGTGGACATTGGGTACCGCACACGCCGCTGCTCGGCTTTCGCTGCTAAAAAGAGTAGGATCACGTATATATACGTGATCTGGCACACAGGTGCCACCCTGTAGCAGTAAAACTGCTATAGGGCGGACCTTAACCATTTCTAGACAGGAAGATTTCCCCCCTTAATGACCAGTCCTTTTTTTTGCGATTCGGCACTGCGTTACTTTAACGGACAATCGTGCAACGCTGTACCCAAATAAAATTGATGTCCTTTTTTTTCCCACAAATTAAGCTTTCTTTTGGTGGTATTTGATCACCTGTGCAATTTTTATTTTTTGCGCTATAAACAAAAAAAGAGCGACAATTTTCAGTGCTTACGTTACTGTCGGGGCTAAATGAAACTAGCATTTTTAACACAGCACTTCAGTGGACATGAGTAGTGTTGAGCGAACACGGACTGTATTATTCGTGTTCGTACCGAATAATTGGATTTTTTGTACCCGAACACGGACACGGACACTTTACTGTATGTTCGGGTAAAAATCCATGTTCGGTCGTTTTATTTCCGGGTTTTGCATGCTTTGGCGCTCTTTTCATGGCGGGCTTTCAACAGCCAATCAACAATCGTTTAACTGGTGTGCCTTAAGCCATCCCAGCCATGCCTGCAAATGTCTCAGTAGCTGTGATTGGCCGTCTGAAGCATGTGACCAAGTCTTTATAAGTTCCAGGCAGCCGCAGCGTCTTCATTCTGCTGCTTAGATCAGGGACAGAGCACACATCAACGTGCTGGCTGCTGATTAGGGAAAGACAGGCAGGAAAAAAACATTTGTGTCCGGATAGAATTGAGGGACAGGTCGGAGTGTTTAGGCAGGGTGAGTTGTAGGCATTTTAGGGATAGAGTCTGCTGAATTATAGGGTCAATGTCTTCTACAAACTACAATCGATATTGCTGTGTGGGGGGTGAGGTCTGCACTCAATCCTGATCTACGATCTCTTCTCAATCCTGTTAGGGAGAGGCTGCTGCTGAATTTTAGGGTCAGAGTGTTCTACAAACTACAATCGATATTGCTGTGTGGGGTCTGCACTTAGTCCCAATCTACGATCTCTTCTCAATCCTGTTAGGGAGAGGCTGCTGCTGAATTTTAGGGAAACTGTGTTCTACAAACTACAATCGATATTGCTGTGTGGTGTGGGATAGGAGATAGGCAGGTGTCAGTGATCCACATCCATTTTTATGTGTGTGAGCTGCAGTGAACACAATCTTTTTGGGCTGCAGTGAACACAATCTTTTTGGGGTGCAGTGAACAACGTAATTTTTGGGGTGCAGTGAACAAAATCTTTTTGGGGTGCAGTGAACAAAATCCTTTTTGGGGTGCAGTGAACAACATCCTTTTTGGGGTGCAGTGAACACAATCTTTTTGGGGTGCAGTGAACAAAATCCTTTGTGGGGTGCAGTGAACACAATCTTTGTGGGGTGCAGTGAACACAATCTTTTTGGGGTGCAGTGAACAACATCCTTTTTGGGGTGCAGTGAACACAATCTTTGTGGGGTGCAGTGAACACAATCTTTTTGGGGTGCAGTGAACAAAATCCTTTTTGGGGTGCAGTGAACACAATCTTTGTGGGGTGCAGTGAACACAATCTTTGTGGGGTGGAGTGAACAAAATCCTTTTTGGGGTGCAGTGAACAACATCCTTTTTGGGGTGCAGTGAACACAATCTTTTTGGGGTGCAGTGAACACAATCTTTTTGGGGTGCAGTGAACAAAATCCTTTGTGGGGTGCAGTGAACACAATCTTTGTGGGGTACAGTGAACAGAATCTTTGTGGGGTGCAGTGAACACAATCTTTGGGGGGTACAGTGAACACAATCTTTTTGGGGTGCAGTGAACAAAATCCTTTTTGGGGTGCAGTGAACACAATCTTTGTGAGGTGCAGTGAACACAATCTTTTTGGGGTGGAGTGAACAAAATCCTTTTTGGGGTGCAGTGAACAACATCCTTTTTGGGGTGCAGTGAACAAAATCCTTTTTGGGGTGCAGTGAACACAATCTTTTTGGGGTGCAGTGAACAAAATCCTTTGTGGGGTGCAGTGAACACAATCTTTTTGGGGTGCAGTGAACAAAATCCTTTTTGGGGTGCAGTGAACAACATCTTTTGGGGTGCAGTGAACAAAATCCTTTTTGGGGTGCAGTGAACACAATCTTTTTGGGGTGCAGTGAACAAAATCCTTTGTGGGGTGCAGTGAACACAATCTTTGTGGGGTACAGTGAACAGAATCTTTGTGGGGTGCAGTGAACACAATCTTTGGGGAGTACAGTGAACACAATATTTTTGGGGTGCAGTGAACAAAATCCTTTTAGGGTGAAGTGAACACAATCTTTGTGGGGTGCAGTGAACAAAATCCTTTTTGAGGTGCAGTGAACACAATCTTTGTGGGGTGCAGTGAACACAATCTTTGTGGGGTACAGTGAACACAATCTCATACTTCTGAAGATTTGAGGGTGCTGCCTGTTCCATACTCCTCCTCCTACTGCTCAACCATCCTTTTAGGGGTACAAACAATAGTAATTGGGGCCTAGTGTGGTGGTTTACGTGTGAGATACATACACTTTCTTTTTGATCATATTTTCTATTCCGCTATTCAATTAAAACCTTTGGGGATCAATTAAATTGCGTGATAGTCTGTGCCGGTACGTGTGAGATCCACCTTTCCAAGTTTTTGGGGTTCATCTCATACTTCTGAAGATTTGAGGGTGCTGCCTGTTCCATACTCCTCCTCCTACTGCTCAACCATCCTTTTAGGGGTACAAACAATAGTAATTGGGGCCTAGTGTGGTGGTGTACGTGTGAGATACATACACTTTCTTTTTGATCATATTTTCTATTCCGCTATTCAATTAAATCCTTTGGGGATCAATTAAATTGCGTGATAGTCTGTGTCGGTACGTGTGAGATCCACCTTTCCAAGTTTTTGGGGTTCATCTCATACTTCTGAAGATTTGAGGGTGCTGCCTGTTCCATACTCCTCCTCCTACTTCTCAACCATCCTTTTAGGGGTACAAACAATAGTAATTGGGGCCTAGTGTGGTGGTGTACGTGTGAGATACATACACTTTCTTTTTGATCATATTTTCTATTCCGCTATTCAATTAAAACCTTTGGGGATCAATTAAATTGCGTGATAGTCTGTGTCGGTACGTGTGAGATCCACCTTTCCAAGTTTTTGGGGTTCATCTCATACTTCTGAAGATTTGAGGGTGCTGCCTGTTCCATACTCCTCCTCCTACTCCTCAACCATCCTTTTAGGGGTACAAACAATAGTAATTGGGGCCTAGTGTGGTGGTGTACGTGTGAGATACATACACTTTCTTTTTGATCATATTTTCTATTCCGCTATTCAATTAAAACCTTTGGGGATCAATTAAATTGCGTGATAGTCTGTGTCAGTACGTGTGAGATCCACCTTTCCAAGTTTTTGGGGTTCATCTCATACTTCTGAAGATTTGAGGGTGCTGCCTGTTCCATACTCCTCCTCCTACTCCTCAACCATCCTTTTAGGGGTACAAACAATAGTAATTGGGGCCTAGTGTGGTGGTGTACGTGTGAGATACATACACTTTCTTTTTGATCATATTTTCTATTCCGCTATTCAATTAAAACCTTTGGGGATCAATTAAATTGCGTGATAGTCTGTGTCGGTACGTGTGAGATCCACCTTTCCAAGTTTTTGGGGTTCATCTCATACTTCTGAAGATTTGAGGGTGCTGCCTGTTCCATACTCCTCCTCCTACTGCTCAACCATCCTTTTAGGGGTACAAACAATAGTAATTGGGGCCTAGTGTGGTGGTGTACGTGTGAGATACATACACTTTCTTTTTGATCATATTTTCTATTCCGCTATTCAATTAAAACCTTTGGGGATCAATTAAATTGCGTGATAGTCTGTGTCGGTACGTGTGAGATCCACCTTTCCAAGTTTTTGGGGTTCATCTCATACTTCTGAAGATTTGAGGGTGCTGCCTGTTCCATACTCCTCCTCCTACTGCTCAACCATCCTTTTAGGGGTACAAACAATAGTAATTGGGGCCTAGTGTGGTGGTGTACGTGTGAGATACATACACTTTCTTTTTGATCATATTTTCTATTCCGCTATTCAATTAAAACCTTTGGGGATCAATTAAATTGCGTGATAGTCTGTGTCGGTACGTGTGAGATCCACCTTTCCAAGTTTTTGGGGTTCATCTCATACTTCTGAAGATTTGAGGGTGCTGCCTGTTCCATACTCCTCCTCCTACTCCTCAACCATCCTTTTAGGGGTACAAACAATAGTAATTGGGGCCTAGTGTGGTGGTGTACGTGTGAGATACATACACTTTCTTTTTGATCATATTTTCTATTCCGCTATTCAATTAAAACCTTTGGGGATCAATTAAATTGCGTGATAGTCTGTGTCGGTACGTGTGAGATCCACCTTTCCAAGTTTTTGGGGTTCATCTCATACTTCTGAAGATTTGAGGGTGCTGCCTGTTCCATACTCCTCCTCCTACTCCTCAACCATCCTTTTAGGGGTACAAACAATAGTAATTGGGGCCTAGTGTGGTGGTGTACGTGTGAGATACATACACTTTCTTTTTGATCATATTTTCTATTCCGCTATTCAATTAAAACCTTTGGGGATCAATTAAATTGCGTGATAGTCTGTGTCGGTACGTGTGAGATCCACCTTTCCAAGTTTTTGGGGTTCATCTCATACTTCTGAAGATTTGAGGGTGCTGCCTGTTCCATACTCCTCCTCCTACTCCTCAACCATCCTTTTAGGGGTACAAACAATAGTAATTGGGGCCTAGTGTGGTGGTGTACGTGTGAGATACATACACTTTCTTTTTGATCATATTTTCTATTCCGCTATTCAATTAAAACCTTTGGGGATCAATTAAATTGCGTGATAGTCTGTGTCGGTACGTGTGAGATCCACCTTTCCAAGTTTTTGGGGTTCATCTCATACTTCTGAAGATTTGAGGGTGCTGCCTGTTCCATACTCCTCCTCCTACTGCTCAACCATCCTTTTAGGGGTACAAACAATAGTAATTGGGGCCTAGTGTGGTGGTGTACGTGTGAGATACATACACTTTCTTTTTGATCATATTTTCTATTCCGCTATTCAATTAAAACCTTTGGGGATCAATTAAATTGCGTGATAGTCTGTGTCGGTACGTGTGAGATCCACCTTTCCAAGTTTTTGGGGTTCATCTCATACTTCTGAAGATTTGAGGGTGCTGCCTGTTCCATACTCCTCCTCCTACTCCTCAACCATCCTTTTAGGGGTACAAACAATAGTAATTGGGGCCTAGTGTGGTGGTGTACGTGTGAGATACATACACTTTCTTTTTGATCATATTTTCTATTCCGCTATTCAATTAAAACCTTTGGGGATCAATTAAATTGCGTGATAGTCTGTGTCGGTACGTGTGAGATCCACCTTTCCAAGTTTTTGGGGTTCATCTCATACTTCTGAAGATTTGAGGGTGCTGCCTGTTCCATACTCCTCCTCCTACTCCTCAACCATCCTTTTAGGGGTACAAACAATAGTAATTGGGGCCTAGTGTGGTCGTGTACGTGTGAGATACATACACTTTCTTTTTGATCATATTTTCTATTCCGCTATTCAATTAAAACCTTTGGGGATCAATTAAATTGCGTGATAGTCTGTGTCGGTACGTGTGAGATCCACCTTTCCAAGTTTTTGGGGTTCATCTCATACTTCTGAAGATTTGAGGGTGCTGCCTGTTCCATACTCCTCCTCCTACTGCTCAACCATCCTTTTAGGGGTACAAACAATAGTAATTGGGGCCTAGTGTGGTGGTGTACGTGTGAGATACATACACTTTCTTTTTGATCATATTTTCTATTCCGCTATTCAATTAAAACCTTTGGGGATCAATTAAATTGCGTGATAGTCTGTGTCGGTACGTGTGAGATCCACCTTTCCAAGTTTTTGGGGTTCATCTCATACTTCTGAAGATTTGAGGGTGCTGCCTGTTCCATACTCCTCCTCCTACTCCTCAACCATCCTTTTAGGGGTACAAACAATAGTAATTGGGGCCTAGTGTGGTGGTGTACGTGTGAGATACATACACTTTCTTTTTGATCATATTTTCTATTCCGCTATTCAATTAAAACCTTTGGGGATCAATTAAATTGCGTGATAGTCTGTGTCGGTACGTGTGAGATCCACCTTTCCAAGTTTTTGGGGTTCATCTCATACTTCTGAAGATTTGAGGGTGCTGCCTGTTCCATACTCCTCCTCCTACTCCTCAACCATCCTTTTAGGGGTACAAACAATAGTAATTGGGGCCTAGTGTGGTGGTGTACGTGTGAGATACATACACTTTCTTTTTGATCATATTTTCTATTCCGCTATTCAATTAAAACCTTTGGGGATCAATTAAATTGCGTGATAGTCTGTGTCGGTACGTGTGAGGTCCACCTTTCCAAGTTTTTGGGGTTCATCTCATACTTCTGAAGATTTGAGGGTGCTGCCTGTTCCATACTCCTCCTCCTACTGCTCAACCATCCTTTTAGGGGTACAAACAATAGTAATTGGGGCCTAGTGTGGTGGTGTACGTGTGAGATACATACACTTTCTTTTTGATCATATTTTCTATTCCGCTATTCAATTAAAACCTTTGGGGATCAATTAAATTGCGTGATAGTCTGTGTCGGTACGTGTGAGATCCACCTTTCCAAGTTTTTGGGGTTCATCTCATACTTCTGAAGATTTGAGGGTGCTGCCTGTTCCATACTCCTCCTCCTACTGCTCAACCATCCTTTTAGGGGTACAAACAATAGTAATTGGGGCCTAGTGTGGTGGTGTACGTGCGAGATACATACACTTTTTTTGATCATATTTCCTATTCCGCTATTCAATAAAAACCTTTGAGGATCAATTGAATTGCGGGATAGTCTGTGTTGGTACGTGTGAGATCCACCTTTCCAAGTTTTTGAGGTTCATCTCATACTTCTGAAGATTTGAGGGTGCTGTCTGTTCCATACTCCTCCTACTCCTCATTCATCCTTTTAGGGGGTAGAAACAATAGTAATTGGGGCCTAGTGTGGTTTTGTACGTGCGAGATACATACACTTTTTTGGATCATATTTCCTATTCCGCTATTCAATAAAAACCTTTCTAGGGCAAGATCTTAAATTACAGAAATATGAGGAGACCGTCAAATAAGGGCCGTGGCCTGGGTCGTGGTGCTGCTGGTAGAGCTCCTGTTGCAAGGAGAGGACGTGGTCGATCTGTGCCAGCTACACGCACAAGTGAAACACCTTCCTCAAGTGTGAGTAGGCGACAGAACCTGCATCAGTATTTGGTAGGGCATCATACGCCCCTAGAAGTGATGAGGCCAGAACAAGTGGAGGCGATAGTAGATTGGTTTGCTGCTGACAGTGCCTCCAGTTCCTTCACATTGTCTCCCACCCAGTCTACTGCAGAAAGGTCACAGTTGGCACCTGCAGCCGATGTCCAACCGTCTTTCACCTCACCCCCTTGCAAATCAGGCAAGCAGTCTGAGCCCTAAGCCATACAGCAGTTTCTTCTTCTTTTTGATGACTCTGTCAGCAGGGTTTCCCAGGGCCATCCACCTAGCCCTGCCCCAGAAGTGGAAGAGATTGAGTGCAGCGATGCCCAACCACTTATTTCTCAAGATGAGTACATGCAAGGATCATCGCAGCACGTCTCCGATGATGACGAAACGCAGGTGCCAACTGCTGCGGCGTTCAGCATTGTGGAGACCGACAAGGAGGGCAGGGGTGAAGACTGGGTGGAAGATGATGTGGAGGACGATGAGGTCCTCGACCCCACATGGAATGAACGTCATGCAGGTGACCTGAGTAGTTTGGAGGAAGAGGCGGTGGTCGCACAGAGCCACCAGCACAGCAGAAGAAGGAGCAGGGTGCAGAAGCGGAGCGGCCGTGCCCTAGACACTACGCCCGCTACTGCCCAACGCAGCAAGGGAACGAGCGCACCAAAGTCAGCTCAAAGGAGTTCTCTAGCGTGGAAGTTCTTTAGAAAATGTGCTGATGACAGGACACGAGTGGTTTGCACCCTGTGCAATCAGAGCTTGAAGCGAGGCATAAACCTTCTCAACCTGAGCACAACCTGCATGATCAGGCATCTAAGTGCAAAGCACGAGCTGCAGTGGAGTACACACCTTCAAAACCAAGAAACGTCTCTGGCTCATCCTGCTTCCTCTCCTGCTGCAGTCTCGGCCGCTCCAGCCACATCTGTAGTGATACCGGCACCTGCCACCCCGCAAACAGACGATCTGTCAGCAACACCAACACCTGGGTCACCAACAACCATCTCCACAATGTCCCGTGGAAGCGTTCAGCTTTCCATCTCCCAAACACTTGAGAGGAAGAGGAAGTACCCCCTACCCACCCGCGATCCCTGGCCCTGAATGCCAGCATTTCAAAATTATTGGCCTTTGAAATGCTGTCATTCCGTCTGGTGGAGACGCACAGTTTTAAAAACCTTATGTCGGTGGCTGTCCCACAGTACGTCGTGCCCAGCCGCCACTACTTTTCCAGGCAAGCCATCCCTTCCCTGCACAACCAAGTGGGGGAAAAAATCAGGTGTGCACTGCGCAACGCCATCTGTGCCAAGGTCCACCTAACTACCGATACGTGGACCAGTAAGCACGGTCAGGGGCGTTATATCTCCCTAACGGCACACTGGGTAAATGCAGTGGCGGATGGGCCTGAGGCGGATAGCAATTTGGCGCATGTCCTTCCACCACCGAGGATTGCAGGGTGCTTCAGTTTGCCTCCTGTTCCTAACTCCTCCTACTCCACTTCCTCATCCTCTACCGCCTCCTCATCCGGACAGCGTAACACCTTCACCACCAACTTCAGCACGGCCAGGGGTAAACGACAGCAGGCAGTTTTACAACTTGCCTGTTTGGGGGACAAACCACACACCGCGCAGGAGTTGTGGAGGAGCATGGAACAGCAGACAAATGAGTGGTTGCTGCCAGCGAGCCTCAAGCCCGGCCTGGTGGTGTGCGATAACGGGAGAAATCTCATAGCAGCTCTGGGCCTAGCCGGTTTGACGCACATCCCTTGCCTGGCGCATGTGCTGAATTTGGTGGTGCAGAGGTTCCTTAAAAACTACCCCGATATGTCAGAGCTGCTGCAGAAAGTGCGGGCCGTTTGTGCGCACTTTCGGCGTTCTCACCCTGCTGCTGCTCGCCTGGCAGCGCTGCAGCGTAACTTCGGCCTTCCCGCTCACCGCCTCATATGTGACGTGCCCACAAGGTGGAACTCCACCTTGCACATGCTGGAAAGACTGTGCGAGCAGCAGCAGGCCATAGTGGAGTTTCAGCTGCAGCACGCACGCGTGAGTCGCTCTGCGGAACAGCACCACTTCACCACCAATAACTGGGCCTCCATGCGAGACCTGTGTGCCTTGTTGCGCTGTTTTGAGTACTCCACCAACATGGCCAGTGGCAATGATGCCGTTCTCAGCTTAACTATCCCACTTCTATGCCTCCTTGAAAAAACAATTTGGGCGATGATGGAAGAGGATGTGGCACAGGATGAGGAGGAGGAGGAGGATGAAGAGGTAACATTTCCAAGGCTTTCAGGGCAGTCATTCGCAAGGGGCTCCGAGGGTGGGTTCCTGCACACACAAACGCCAGGGACACAATTGTCCAGCAGGGGCACAGTTCTGGAGGATGAGGAGGATGAGGAGGAGGAGGAGCTGGAGGAGGAGATGGAACCATGTTCACAGCAGGGTGGCACCCAGGCCAGCTCATGGCCATCACTGGTGCGTGGCTGGGGGGATACAGAGGACACGGACGATGCACCTCCCACAGAGGACAGCCTTTCGTTGCCTCTGGGCAGCCTGGCACACATGAGCGATTACATGCTGCAGTGTCTCCACAACGACCGCCGAGTTGCCCACATTCTAACTTGTGCTGATTACTGGGTGGCCACGCTGCTGGATCCCCGTTACAAGGACAACGTACCGTCCTTAATTCACTCACTGGAGCGCGATCACAAGATGCGCGAGTACAAGCGCACGCTGGTAGACGCCATGCTGCTGGCATTCCCATCTGACAGCGGGGCCGCAGTGGAAGCACAAGGCAGAGGAGGAGGAGGAGGAGGTCGCCAATGCAACCAGGGCACCGCCAGCACCTCAGAAGGCAGGGTTAGCATGGCCGAAATGTGGAAAAGCTTTGTCAGCAACAAACAGCAGCACCAGCAGCTCAGATGGAACGTCTTAGCAGGAGGCAGCATTTTACCAACATGGTGGAGCAGTATATGTGCACACGCCTACATGTAGTGAATGAGGGGTCTGCCCCCTTCAACTTCTGGGTCTCCAAATTGGGCACATGGCCTGAGCTTGCCCTTTATGCCTTGGAGGTGCTGGCGTGCCCTGCAGCCAGTGTATTATCTGAACGGGTATTTAGCACGGCTGGGGGCGTTATAACAGACAAGCGCAGCCGCCTGTCCAGAGACAATGTGGACAAGCTCACGTTCATTAAAATGAACCAGGCATGGATCCCACGGGACTTTTCCGTACCTTGTGCAGAATAGCAATGGATACCGACCTTACCCACCCATTGTTCCATTTTTGCTCTTTCTCACTCTTTTGGGGTGTACCCTCATTTAAAATTTGTGAAAAGAAGCAGTGTTGGCTACCTCGTCCTCCTCCTCAGGGCCAGATTAACGTAGGGGCTATTGGAGCTGCAGCTCCAGGCCCCTACCTTTTATATAGGCCCCGGGTTGGCCATATTCACTGTTACCGCTCTTCTGTCACTTGTAAACACAGAAGTCTGGCTTCTATGCTCGCTTCCCCAGGCAGCACCCTCAGAACCTCCCCACACAGCGCGAAGGCCGGACAAGGAGGGACAGTTGCCGATGCATGGATGTGTTTATGGGCTTCAGAGACAGCATCCCATGTTGAATTAGGCATGCATGGCTGCACCCTTCCTCCTCTGGGTGCATGGCAAGGCACGGCCCTTAAGGCCCTTCAAAATCCTCAGCACCAAGCCCATGATGCTCTTAATCCGGCCCTGGTCCTCCTCCACCGCCGCTTCCACCTACACCACCCATAGGTGTGCGCAGCCTATTGCATTAAGGTGTGCACCCCAAAGTTGAAATACACATGCATGTGTTTGCCAGCAGGGAGAGTAATGTATCGGGGCCATGTACCTGTAGGCAAAGAGAAATAGAGCAGAGCAGGTCCGAGGGAGATCTTTCCCATCTCCTCACTGGCAATGCTATGTGCCCTAGGTGATTAGGGTGTGCCCAGGCACACCCGGCACACCCTGTGCGCATGCCTATGTCACCGCCACATCCACCACCACCTCAACCTCCCTCCTACTCCATATGGGCCTCGTCCTTCAGAGATGAAGAAGAACATTGTTTTATTTTTCTGTTTTTTTTTTGTTGTTTTAAGTTATTTCCCTATCCACATTTGTTTGCAGAGCACTTGCCATGCTCTTAATTACGTTTTGCTGCCATTTGCAGCACTCTAGCCCTTTCCTTGGGGTTTTAGAGCCATTTTAGTGCCTTAAAGTTCGGGTCCCCATTGACCGTCGAACACGGACATCTAGGTGTCCGCTCAACCCTAGACATGAGCCGCACATAATTAGAGATGATTTACTGGTACAAATTAACCACTTTACCACCGGAGGATTTTCCTGCTTTACGTCCAGGCCACTTTTTGCAACTTGGCACTGCGCGACTTTAACTGACAAATGCGCAGTCATGCAACGCCGTACCCAAACGAAATTTACGTCCTTTTTTTCCCACAAACAGAGCTTCCTTTTGGTGGTATTTGATCACCTCTGCGCTTTTCATTTTTTTTCGATATTAATAAAAAAATAGCGAAAATTGTGCGAAAAAATTTACATTTTCTACTTTGACAATTAAAAAATATCCAATATATTCAATGTTTGTCATATATTTAGGCCAAAATGTATTTAGCTACATGTCTTTGACAAAAAAGTTCTCAATGAGCGTATTTTTTAACCGCTTTAAGACCGGATTATTTTACCCCATTCCTGACCAGGCTATATTTTGCGATTCTGCACTGCGTTACTTTAACGGATAATTGCGCGGTCGTACGACGCTGTACCCAAATTAAATTTATGTCCTTTTTTTTCCCACAAATGGGCTTTCTTTTGGTGGTATTTGATCACCTGTGCGATTTTTAATTTTTGAAAAAAAGAGCGACAATTTTGAAAAAAAAAAACAATATTTTTTACATTCTGATATAGAACATTCCCAAAAAAAATTTAAAAAAATCAAAATTTTTTAACATTTTAGGCCAATTTGTTTTCTGCTAGATATTTTTGGTAAAAAAAAATCACAATAAGCGTATTTTGATTGGTTTGCGCAAAAATTATTGCGTTTACTAACTACGGGAAAGATTTGTAATTTTTATTGTTTATTTTATTTTACTAGTAATGGCGGCGATCTGCGTTTTTTTTTTGCGGGACTGCGACATTGCGGCGGACAGATCGGACCCCTAAATGACATTTTTGACACTTTTGGGGGTACCAGTGACATTACTACAGTAATCAGTGCTATAAATATGCACTGTTACTGTAATAATGACACTGGCACGGAAGGGGTTAACTTTATTGGTGATCAAGGGGTTAAATGTATGCCTCATGCTTACTGACGTGTGTTGGGGGGGGGGGGGATTGTGTGACACAGACACAGATCGCAGGTTCACCTATGCTGAATCCTGTAATCTGTGACTGTCTGTCACATAGGAGATCAGCCCGCTTTGTTTACACAAGCGGGCGGATTTCTTCACTCGATCCCCGGTGATCTGGGAAGAGCTGCGGTGATCACCGCCTCTCCTCCCCTGGCCCGACTCCTGCTGTGTCTGAATACAGCAGGAGCGAGCCTCCGGCGGCGCGCGTGTGCCGCCGAGAGGGGGCGGGATCCAGCGACGTAGGTCTACATCGCCAGACGATAACGAGCCACTTTGCCGCAGTATCAGCTCAGTGAGCGGTCGGCAAGTGGTTAATTGTGCAAAAATAGGTTTTTCACAGAGTTCAGTTAGGAAAGATTGTCTTCTTTTATCATGTATAAAAGTCAATGATAACACCCACCAAAATGCATTATCTTGTGCCCCATAAAGCAACAGGCGAGAGTGAAACAAGGGTTAATAATAATAAGGGCTAAAAGAAAAATAGAGGACTTACCTTATTGGTGGAGGATAGGGTGGGGCAGGGTGTGGTCCTAGGGGTCTTCTGGTGGAAGGTGCTGATTGTAGCATCAGTTAGCAAGGGGACAGCATGGGACAAGATTCTCCCGCCCTCCCACCCCTTTTTATTGGTTATATTGGGTTTCCTTTATGGAGTAGGATGGTAATAGTGTTGTCATCATAGCAGCAGGCAGAGGTCGCTGGGTTTATGAAGGCAGGGGATGGTTACGTTCTTGGAGAACGAGGTTCTGGGCCCATCTTCGGTATGGGTGTACCTGCACTAATAAGTGTCTGACGTAATATAGAAGTTGTTAGGCTGGCTGTATCGGCTGAAGAATGGATAAACGTTTGTCCCCGAGGCCAATGTAATTGCGGCTGGGGGCCCCTGGTGACGCAAGTTGGTGCTTGATACAGCCGGTTGGTCATTCAAGGGTGCCTTCAAAAATATTAAGATCTATTAGAAGAGCAGGTAGCTATACAAGGCTGTTTATATTCTGTTATGTTTTAGTTGAAAAAGAATGTTATATTATGTAATGAAGAGATTTGTAATTTATGGTTGCTTAATAAAAGGGCTGCTATGGCCAGTAAAGCCCAACAATAAACATGTGTTGGTCTGAAGTTATTTTATGTTGGGTAAAATGGTTGAAGAAAAATGGGTGGTAGTTGGGTAGTGTCATGGCAGCCGTAACATTGGGCAATACCCCAGTCGGGTGTTTTACTGCAGAAAAAATAGTAAAGTCGAAAAAGTAAAGTAATTTTTGTTCCCAGCCCACACCGAAATTACATTTTGACTATCCTTGGGTTTACTTAAAAAAAAAAAAAACGTACTTTACACCATGTCTAAATTTCTTCCCTATTTTTTGATTTCCTTCTGATAAGCCAAATCTTAGGTTTCGCTTGCCCTTCGTAGAAGACTAAACACAAATACTTGACATGAACATTTGTGATCATGAAACCGGCCTTTACATCAGAGTGCACTTTTAAATCTTTGGGGAATCAAAGTTTGTAGGCAGGTGCAGTCTACTTTCTCCACTGCAGGTGGCGCTCCTTTGCAGCAGCACCACAGCTTGAGAGGAAGTCAAGAGAAACACAGTTCCCCTATGGTTTCCCGGGTCACTGGGGAAGCACCCAATTAGATGGTGCGGCCCAATGTGACTGCCAATGTGAAGCCATCTTGGGTCAGGCAGAGCCTATTTAGGGACCTGACTTCAAGGTTTAGCGCTCTTTATTGCCAGTCGGTGGTGTAGGGGAAGGTACCCCGCTTGTTAGGGACAGTGCTAGTGATAGGGAAAGGTTCCTGATGAGGAGGGAAAGCATAGGGTCATAACGCCTTTGGACGTCATCCCGCTTGGGCAGGAGAATTCTGGTTTCTTAACAGATGCTGTCAACCCGGCTGATACCTGTCATTTTCACATCGTTGGAAGCCATGAGTGTACCCGGTTGGGCAGGCATCCCTCTGGGCTGTTGTGAACTGTCGCTGCATTACTTCAATACAAGTTTTCTATTGCACTTGACTGTGTGAATGATTGCTGCTGCACAATTCCTACAAGTTTGCCCGTGACTAAGATACAAGGGGCAGAAAGAAATGCGTTGGGGGTGTGGTCTGGCCAGAGTCCAGGCTGAGGTTGCCACTTACCATTGTACTTTGGGATGACACATGTGTGGTCACCTTCCTTCATACTGAGTGATCTTAGGAGCTGGGACAGGTTCCCTCCTGTAATGGAACTTAGACCCACACTGTGTGAATTGTGGAATTTCGTCAGTATATGGCTTCCTCCCAGTCATGAACATAGCTATCAGATTTTCCCAGCTGCCCTCATACAAAGCTAGCCGACAACTTAACTTGTACTGGAATCTTCTCCTTTATTGAACAGTTTCACACTAAATTTATACACACATGAGCACACCCCCCTCCTGATCAAATTATCACACACAGGTCAGGGGTTGCCTGATTAAATTTTCCTATGCAGATGAAATTGTATACAGGAAATGGAATTAACCTGAACTAATTATCCTGCCATCTGGACAGAAACAATGTGAGGTAATTAACATTTAACAATGGAACAGACAGACTTAACACAATCCACATCACACCTCAATAGACAGACAATAGGAAAAGACTGCCAGTGACAGTCTGTCCGTCTTCTACATTAAAGTACATGGAATACACATCTAAGCATTTCTTTTATTATTTAGGAGTCACAGACTTCATGGCAACAGGCTATAGGTCTCACAGTGTAAAGTGGGAGTAAATCTTCATATTTAATATATCATTTAATATATCATTATTTCATATAATATTGTTGATAAATATTACTCTCCCATTTGAAGTTATCCAAACCATTTCTGCAGTGTCCATTAAGTATCTGTCTTTCACTCCCAGTGATGGTGAGTACCGTCGCACCTCCCAACCAGCACTCCCAGCGGAGGATATCAAGGATTAGTACCCCCTTTAGAGTGCCTGAGAAGGACACGGTACAGGTCTTTTGGGTCACTACAAGTATTTTGAGCCAGGTGGTGCAGACAGGGTTAACCACGGCTGGAACTTAAGTTAATTCAGCAGGAATTGGCCAAAATTTGAGCCATGTACGACTAAGCATTACAGAGTTCACAAAACCATGTCAGGTCTTCCCTATCTTTAGATTTCCATCTAATAAGCCAAATCTTAGGTGGTGTCATTGCATTTTCGCTTGACCCTCACAGAAGACTAAGCACAATTACCTGATACGACCATTTGGGATCATGAAACTGGCCTCCACAACCAAGTGCCCTCTTACATCTTTAAGGAAACTTTATACAGTGCCTTGCGAAAGTATTCGACCCCCTTGAACTTTGACCTTTTGCCACATTTCAGGCTTCAAACATAAAGATATAAAACTGTATTTTTTTGTGAAGAATCAACAACAAGTGGGACACAATCATGAAGTGGAACGAAATTTATTGGATATTTCATACTTTTTTATAAAATAAAAAACTGAAAAAATGGGCGTGCAAAATTATTCAGCCCCCTTAAGGTAATACTTTGTAGCGCCACCTTTTGCTGCGATTACAGCTGTAAGTCGCTTGGGGTATGTCTCTATCAGTTTTGCATATCGAGAGACTTAATTTTTTGCCCATTTCTCCTTGCAAAACAGCTCGAGCTCAGTGAGGTTGGATGGAGAGCGTTTGTGAACAGCAGTTTTCACTTCTTTCCACAGATTCTCGATTGGATTCAGGTCTGGACTTTGACTTGGCCATTCTAACACCTGGATATGTTTATTTTTGAACCATTCCATTGTAGATTTTGCTTTATGTTTTCGATCATTGTCTTGTTGGAAGACAAATCTCCGTCTCAGGTCTTTTGCAGACTCCATCAGGTTTTCTTCCAGAATGGTCCTGTATTTGGCTCCATCCATCTTCCCATCAATTTTAACCATCTTCCCTGTCCCTGCTGAAGAAAAGCAGGCCCAAACCATGATGCTGCCACCACCATTATCGCTTGCACAGTGCTCCTTGGGATGTTTAAAGCTTGGGAATTTTTTTTGTATTCAAATCTGGCTTTAAACTTCTCCACAACAGTATTTCGGACCTGCCTGGTGTGTTCCTTGTTCTTCATGATGCTCTCTGCGCTTTAAACGGACCTCTGAGACTATCACAGTGCAGGTGCATTTATACGGAGACTTGATTACACACAGATGGATTCTATTTATCATCATTAGTCATTTAGGTCAACATTGGATCATTCAGAGATCCTCACTGAACTTCTGGAGAGAGTTTGCTGCACTGAAAGTAAAGGGGCTGAATAATTTTGCACGCCCATTTTTTCAGTTTTTTATTTGTTAACAAAGTTTGAAATATCCAATAAATTTTGTTCCACTTCATGATTGTGTTCCACTTGTTGTTGATTCTTCACAAAAAATTCCAGTTTTATATCTTTATGTTTGGAGAAGTTGTTTGGGTTGATCTCTGGAGAGTTTATAGTTGTGTTTTGCCTCCGTCCCTTAGAATCTAATGTGGGGTGTTGGTTGGTTTCTCAGGCCAAGAGGGTGGGACTTTTACGGGCAAGTGAAGGATACACAGTTGTTTGTAAAATAAATGGTTGCAATTTATTGCAAATACAATTGTATGTTCAATAAAGAAATTTTAAAGACATTTGTGGTGATGTAAGGTGTTTGGGTTACAGACCCAAAGTGCATAGAAGAAATGCTAAGTTGGAAAAAGAGTTTCCGTGACAATGGTGCAATATATGTGACTTTATTTTGATGAAAGAGACTCTGTTTCTCCAGGCTGGGTTGCTTGGATGCTTCACAGAGAGTTCATCAAAAAGGTTGACCCGACGCGTTTCGGCTAACAGAGTAGCCTTTGTCAAGGGTTTTTTTGTCACCAAGTCTGTAGAGATAGTGACGAGTTTAATTATCATCAATGTATGTTATGTATAAAATTGGTAATGAGAGAAAACATTTTAAAGTACATACATTTGACCTGTTTTGGTGATATTTGTTCAGAGCTTAGAAGATCCGCAGCGAGAATCAAAGGTTAGCAACCTGCAGGTGTGGTGAGTGGTAAATGTCAGGAGATATTAAAATGAAAAGATTTAAGAAAAATCTAACATTATCGGTGGTGGCATCGACTTACTAAATATTGGTTGGTCTGTTTGTATCTGGATTGGCAGATGAGATTGTCGGCAAACAATACATATATATATATAAATATATATTTCTCTGGATGTCCTTATATAGTGGCCAATCTGTAGGTGTATAATATATACAAGGTATTGGTATCCCAAAAGTTTGGAGGTGTATGTGAAAGGAAAATAATTTGCATTACTTACAGGGTATATTGTAAGCTCACGGTTTCTGGACAGCTCAAGGTAATTTAAAAGGTATTTTTGCACGGGTGCAACTGTCCTCAAAGTCCGCTTTGTGTTTGGGTACTGTGCGGTATCTAGATGCTGGAATACATGTGGCTAGTTTTTGTTAGAGTTCCGAAAAAAACACAGGCAAGTAAAGCCGAATGTAGTGCTTTTATTGGGAAGTGATGGTTTAAGCAATGAAGGGTAAACACTTACAGTTGTTTTTGCTGCAGGTTGCGTCCGCTCTGTCTCCTCATTCCCTCGGTGTGAGGGTGATGTGAGGAGACGCTGATTCCCCGGCCTTTTTAAAGCCAGTCGCGCGTGCGCATTGTGAGCCGCACGTACCGAGCTTCTTGTGCGAGTGACATCATAGCCCTGTTGTGCGCACGCGCCTGTGGGGTGCGTGCGCATCGGGAGACTGATCGCACATTATTGGCCGCCGACACGGGAGGAAGGAACCAAGATCCCGGGAGAGGGGAGTCTTTTGGAAGATGGTATATTCCAAGGTGCCTAGTTTAACCCCTGGCTTGCCCAGGGGCTTTCCATGCCGGGTGCGTTCTTCATAGTTGAAAAATTTCATCAGAGGTCAATCAGTTATATCGGAAATATATTATGAAGATATAAAATATACAGTAAATAATACAAAGTATAAGTTTATTTATATAATCATATAATCAAGTATTTTTAGTTTTAACAGCAGAAGGAAAAAGAAAGGAAAAAAGGGGGGACTCATTGTACCCTGGAGAACAAAAAACAGGGAGTTTGGAGGTCATATGGAAAGGGAAGGGGGGGGGGGGAAAGAGGAAAGGAGAGGGGGGGGGGGGAGTGATTTAGGGGGTGGGGTGTGTGTTTTGTCAGATTTGTAAATAGATTTTTTAACATGGGTAGATTTTTGTCTAATTTATAATATTATATTTTGGGGGGGTGTTTTTTTGTTTTAGTCAGTTTTTCCTGATACAAAGCCTTCTAAAAAGGGGCGATAGCTTGCTATCTCGTTTAGGCCTGGGGGTATGGTGGCTTTTAGACGTTGTATCCACCGTAGTTCTATTTGGAGGAGGCGTTTGTTCCAATCTCCCCCTCTACGTGGGATATGGATTCTGTCTAGAGCTATAAAGTTTATTTTGGGCATTTTGTAGCCATGTTGGTACGCTACATGTCTTCCTAGTGGGAGGTCAGGATTGCATAGTTCCATGTTATTTACATGTTTTCCAATTCTTTTTCCCATTTCTTGTTTGGTTTTCCCAACGTAGTATGCTCCGCATTCGCATCTCATCAGGTAAATTACTCCCTTGGTCTTGCAGTTTGCAAAATGTTTTGGTATAAATTTTTCCCCATTTGGTAGTGTAGTTTCCACACATTTTTTAATGACATTGCATTGAGCACAGGATCCACAAGGGTATGTTCCTTTAGTTTTGCAGGGGTCTTTTCTGATGTTTTCTTTGAATTCACTGTGTATGAGGTTTTGTTGTAAGGAACCTGCTTTGCGGTATGTTATAGATGGATTGTCGGAAACCAGATGTTTTATTTTTGGGTCCTCTTTTAGAATAGGCCAGTGCTTTTGAAGGATGTTTTTTATGGAGGGGTGTTCGTTGGTATATCTTAGTATAATCCGTGTGTTGTTTTTTTGTTCTTTTTCTTTGTCTTTATGTTTTTTTCCACCTGGTTGTTTGGTTGGGAATAAGATATGTTGTCTTTCTTGTTGGTTCGCTTTGTTGTAAGCTTTTTTGAGTGTGTTTTTTGTGTAGCCTCTTTGGAGTAGTCTGTTTGTCAGAAGTCTTGCTTCATCTTGGAAGTCTTTGTCTAGGTTACAATTTCGTTTCAGTCGTAGATATTGGCTGTACGGGATGGCTTTCTTAAGGGGGGTCGGGTGAAAACTGGTAGCATGTAAAATCGTATTTCCTGCTGTCTCTTTTCTGTATAAAGTTGTTCGTATCGCACCTTCTTTGTCCTTTATGATCCAGGTATCCAGGAAAGGGACTTTATGGTTGCTATAGTTGAGTGTGAGGAACATATTATAGTTATTTGTATTCATTGCCTTTAGGCATCCCTCAATTAGCTCTTCTGGTCCGTCCCATACAATCAAGATATCGTCTATATATCGTTGCCATAGTGTGATATGGTCGGTATATAGGCTGTTTTCCTCCTTGGTTAGAAAATCTCGTTCCCATGCTCCTAGGTATATGTTGGCGTAGGATGGGGCACAACTTGTGCCCATCGCTACGCCACATGTTTGTAGATAATAGACCCCATCAAAAGTAAAAAAGTTGTGGTGGAGAATATATTCTAGCATTTGAATAATAAAATTATTGAACTTTAAATCAGTATTGCTTCCTTGGCTTAGTGTTTTTTTGATGATTTCTATACCTTTTTTGTGGGGAATATTACTGTATAGAGATTCCACATCCACCGTAATTAGGAAGGCATTTTTTGGTATGATTATGCCTTCTAATGTTTGTAGGAGGTGTACGGTATCTTTGATGTACGAAGGTAATGTTGTAACATATGGTCTGAGGTGTGCGTCAATGACCTGACTTGTGGCTTCCGTGATGTTGCCGTTTCCTGAGATAATGGGTCTTCCAGGTGGGTTTCGTTTGTTTTTATGCACCTTTGGAAGTGCATAGAATGTGGGTATTCTAGGATGCTTGGTTTTCATAAAGGTCCAGAGTGTTTGCGTGATTGCCCCTTCTTGTAGGGCGTTATCTAGTCTTTGATAAAAGTCTTCTTTGAAGGAGTTGATCATTACTGGCGATATTTGTTTGTAACAGACGGGGTTGTTTAAGATGTTTAGACACATTTGTTTATATTTTTCATTACTCATAAGTACAATATTACCCCCTTTGTCGGCTGGTTTTATTGTGATGCCTTCAAGATTCTGTAATTCTTTAATGGCTGACTTTTGTCTTTTAGTGAGGTTGTTTGTCTTGTAATCTTTTTTGATTTTTAATTTTTCTATGTCTTTGGTTGTTTCACGAACAAAAAGAGCAATCGCCGGATTTAAGTTCAGTGGAGGAAATTTTTGGGATCTCTTTTTAAATTCTGGTATTGTTTTTTCTTGTGTAGTCTGGTCCTCTTCTTCATCTTCATCTCCTTCTGGTTGGGTGTCTTCGTCTGGCCAGTCCTCCAGACCTCCTTCTTCCAGGAGTAGGTTCAGATCTCTGATTGCTCTTAGTTCGGCTGCTGTCAAATTGGATGGTTTTTCTATCGTTGGGGTTTTTTGGTACATCGTTTTAAAGAGCAATTTTCTGGCGAATAAGTTGATATCTTTTATGATTTCGAAAGTATCTGATGTTTTGTTCGGGCAAAAAGATAAGCCTAGTGTCAATACTTCTATTTGGTCTTTGGTTAGCATATGTGAAGATAGGTTTATAATGGTTGTGCCTTCCATCTCTATGGTTTTGTCTGTTTTTGTGTTTTCGTCTGGGTTTTCGGGTCTGTTTGCCCTAAAAAACCTTTTTGTTTTTTCGGGGGGGTTTTCCTTGGGCTTGTATGATCTCGTGAACATTTGATGATTTTTTTGAGGTACTGATGTTTCTCCTTCATTTGTTGAGCTAGGTTCAAGGGTGTAAGGTTCTTCTTCCCTGTCTTCGGTTTCATAGTTTTGTGGGGGGATCTGTGCGTCCCTTTTTCTTGCCATTCTTTGTTCAGTTCCTGATGCGTAGGAGGAGGAGTCTGAAGAGTATTGTTGTCCTGCGTTTTTAGGTTGTCTGTAGTTTGTTCTTCTGTTTGGTCTAGAATTTGAACATTTGTAGGCTCTGTTTTGGCTGAATGCGTTTCTGTCCCTCCAGTATTTTTGCTCTTTCTTTTTTAGTATTTCCTTGCTATACTCTAGATATTGATGTTGTTTAAGTTTTCTTTCTTGTTCGCTGTAGAGGGCAATCTTTTTTAATGGTGTTAATTTCTCGTAGATGAGTTTGATGTCGTTTTCCAAGCTTTTGATTTGGCGTAGATATTCTTCTCGAAGTAAAATCATTAGATTCTTTGAGCACTCGTTTAAAACATTTTCCCAGTCTTTTTTCATTTGGTTTGTGATGTTGTCCATAGTTGGGAAAATTTGTATTCTTAAACCAGCAGGGTTAATTTCCTCTGTTATATATCTCTCAAAAGATCTTATGTGCCAATGTAGGGCCGCTTTTCTCTCAAGGTGTTTTTTGAGATTGTTGAATAATGATGTAATATCTGAGTCTTGTTGTTCGTTGCCTTGAAAACTTTTCTGAATAGCTGACATTAAATTTTCCCATTCCGTTCCCATTAGGTCTCCATCCTGTTTGTCCTCCATGTTTATCAATGAGGGAGTTTTTTCCTTTAAGTCGACTATTGATGTAACAATAGAGGGTTTGGCTGTGGAGGTGCGATTTCCCTTTCCTCCAATAGGCTCTATGCCTTGGAAGGTGGAAAAGTATGGGTCTCCTAGCTTGCTTATAATGGATATATGTTAGGGTCCTGCTGAGCGACCTTATAAAGTATAAAGAGAAATTTCTTTTTTTTGCTTTCTAGAGATCGTGAGAAGAGTGGATGTGTTATACATCCAATGGTCTATGGAGAAGTTGTTTGGGTTGATCTCTGGAGAGTTTATAGTTGTGTTTTGCCTCCGTCCCTTAGAATCTAATGTGGGGTGTTGGTTGGTTTCTCAGGCCAAGAGGGTGGGACTTTTACGGGCAAGTGAAGGATACACAGTTGTTTGTAAAATAAATGGTTGCAATTTATTGCAAATACAATTGTATGTTCAATAAAGAAATTTTAAAGACATTTGTGGTGATGTAAGGTGTTTGGGTTACAGACCCAAAGTGCATAGAAGAAATGTTAAGTTGGAAAAAGAGTTTCCGTGACAATGGTGCAATATATGTGACTTTATTTTGATGAAAGAGACTCTGTTTCTCCAGGCTGGGTTGCTTGGATGCTTCACAGAGAGTTCATCAAAAAGGTTGACCCGACGCGTTTCGGCTAACAGAGTAGCCTTTGTCAAGGGTTTTTTTGTCACCAAGGGAGTAATTTACCTGATGAGATGCGAATGCGGAGCATACTACGTTGGGAAAACCAAACAAGAAATGGGAAAAAGAATTGGAAAACATGTAAATAACATGGAACTATGCAATCCTGACCTCCCACTCGGAAGACATGTAGCGTACCAACATGGCTACAAAATGCCCAAAATAAACTTTATAGCTCTAGACAGAATCCATATCCCACGTAGAGGGGGAGATTGGAACAAACGCCTCCTCCAAATAGAACTACGGTGGATACAACGTCTAAAAGCCACCATACCCCCAGGCCTAAACGAGATAGCAAGCTATCGCCCCTTTTTAGAAGGCTTTGTATCAGGAAAAACTGACTAAAACAAAAAAACACCCCCCCAAAATATAATATTATAAATTAGACAAAAATCTACCCATGTTAAAAAATCTATTTACAAATCTGACAAAACACACACCCCACCCCCTAAATCACTCCCCCCCCTCTCCTTTCCTCTTCCCCCCCCCCCCTTCCCTTTCCATATGACCTCCAAACTCCCTGTTTTTTGTTCTCCAGGGTACAATGAGTCCCCCCTTTTTTCCTTTCTTTTTCCTTCTGCTGTTAAAACTAAAAATACTTGATTATATGATTATATAAATAAACTTATACTTTGTATTATTTACTGTATATTTTATATCTTCATAATATATTTCCGATATAACTGATTGACCTCTGATGAAATTTTTCAACAATGAAGAACGCACCCGGCATGGAAAGCCCCTGGGCAAGCCAGGGGTTAAACTAGGCACCTTGGAATATACCATCTTCCAAAAGACTCCCCTCTCCCGGGATCTTGGTTCCTTCCTCCCGTGTCGGCGGCCAATAATGTGCGATCAGTCTCCCGATGCGCACGCACCCCACAGGCGCGTGCGCACAACAGGGCTATGACGTCACTCGCACAAGAAGCTCGGTACGTGCGGCTCACAATGCGCACGCGCGACTGGCTTTAAAAAGGCCGGGGAATCAGCGTCTCCTCACATCACCCTCACACCGAGGGAATGAGGAGACAGAGCGGACGCAACCTGCAGCAAAAACAACTGTAAGTGTTTACCCTTCATTGCTTAAACCATCACTTCCCAATAAAAGCACTACATTCGGCTTTACTTGCCTGTGTTTTTTTCGGAACTCTAACAAAAACTAGCCACATGTATTCCAGCATCTAGATACCGCACAGTACCCAAACACAAAGCGGACTTTGAGGACAGTTGCACCCGTGCAAAAATACCTTTTAAATTACCTTGAGCTGTCCAGAAACCGTGAGCTTACAATATACCCTGTAAGTAATGCAAATTATTTTCCTTTCACATACACCTCCAAACTTTTGGGATACCAATACCTTGTATATATTATACACCTACAGATTGGCCACTATATAAGGACATCCAGAGAAATATATATTTATATATATATATGTATTGTATGCCGACAATCTCATCTGCCAATCCAGATACAAACAGACCAACCAATATTTAGTAAGTCGATGCCACCACCGATAATGTTAGATTTTTCTTAAATCTTTTCATTTTAATATCTCCTGACATTTACCACTCACAACACCTGCAGGTTGCTCACCTTTGATTCTCGCTGCGGATCTTCTAAGCTCTGAACAAATATCACCAAAACAGGTCAAATGTATGTACTTTAAAATGTTTTCTCTCATTACCAATTTTATACATAACATACATTGATGATAATTAAACTCGTCACTATCTCTACAGACTTGGTGACAAAAAAACCCTTGACAAAGGCTACTCTGTTAGCCGAAACGCGTCGGGTCAACCTTTTTGATGAACTCTCTGTGAAGCATCCAAGCAACCCAGCCTGGAGAAACAGAGTCTCTTTCATCAAAATAAAGTCACATATATTGCACCATTTTCACGGAAACTCTTTTTCCAACTTAGCATTTCTTCTATGCACTTTGGGTCTGTAACCCAAACACCTTACATCACCACAAATGTCTTTAAAATTTCTTTATTGAACATACAATTGTATTTGCAATAAATTGCAACCATTTATTTTACAAACAACTGTGTATCCTTCACTTGCCCGTAAAAGTCCCACCCTCTTGGCCTGAGAAACCAACCAACACCCCACATATCTTTATGTTTGAAGCCTGAAATGTGGCAAAAGGTCGAAAAGTTCAAGGGGGCCGAATACTTTCGCAAGGCACTGTATTTCCTTTCCCATCTACTTCACAGATTCCACACAACTCAAGTTTACACAGACATCTACAACTTGTGTCAATTTTTTTTTTCCAGCTTGTGTACACGAGCAAAGTCAGGTCATACCGATAAAGGATGACACCAGTGACTCACAGCACAGAGACATAATTATAAGCAAAGCAAGATGACAAATTTCCCTGCCCCTCCCGACACAAGTGACAGTAACAACCAGCGCAGATGTGTGGTTCATGCATGACATAGAATATAGGAATGTTAACTCATTGCTTGCACAGTATTACAGTATGGATTTTATTTGGCTACAGTTAATTGACTAGTGGAGCACATTCCTGACCTCTAAGCACTGCCTGACATCCGGGAGAAGAGTATTATAGGAAACTGAAAGCCTGGGGGACAGGTGTGTTCTGTAGCAGGTACACGCACGGCTCTTTTGTCTATTCACACAGGTGTATAGGGTTTGTGTGATGAGGCTTGGATTTGGCAAAAAGGCACAAAAGGCAATGTCAAGGACAGGTGGTGACAAACAATGGTCCTGCAGTTATTCAGGAGCTACAAGTCCCAGCAGGCATTGTCAGCTGGAACCATTAACAAAGGCATGGGATAGTTATGCAAGTAGTTCACAGATAACTGTGGAAACTAGCAGTCTACAAATAATTGCTTTGGGTCGTGGCCTAATTTGCAAAGCTGCCATTTTTTAAAACGAGCAGTGAACCTAAAGAGAACCTGTCACTTTGGCTCCTCTCACACTATTGATTACTTTTCAGAGGACAGTGAAAGGAGGTTTGATGGCATTCAGGAGGTGATACTGCCACCTCCTGATGACTGTTTCTTTTTGGCCTTTTAATTGTTGAAGAGCAATTTGCATTCCAGGAATACACTGCAACTTGCAACCATGCATTCGGCTCACGGTTGTGACAAGACCCAATTCACTTAAATGGCGCTACCTGTCCAAGTCTGCATGAAGCATTAAAATTGCCACACACCTGCATAGCACTACCCTTTTTTACCGGCCCCTGGCTGCCGGTTTGAAAAAAGCCCTTAAGGTTTAAGAAGAACGCTAACCCTCTTATACACACTTTGCTGTGGTCTATCCACAAACGCAAAGCCATGAATCCAGCCTTAGGGCCTATTCAAACCAAGGCACTTCAGCCAGAGGCGTAACTAGAGCCTTCAGGGCCCCGGTGCAAGAAACCATGAAGGGCCCCCCGGACCCCTGGCCGAGGCCATTCCCTTCAAGCCTGGGGCTCTTTCCACTGATCCTGGGGCCCTTTACTCTCATTGCCGGGCCCTTTATTATGGTCCCACAGTGGGACCCTTTCACAAGTTCTGCAGTGGGCCCCCTTCCCGCCATCATGGGGCCTCCCCATGGTGGTGGAATGCCAGGGTCCGGTTGCAAGTGTGACCTTTGCGATCCTGAAAGTTCACCCACTGGTGTCAGTCGTTTTTATTTTTTGGTATTTTAATTGTATTATTTTTAATCATTTTATTTTTTTTACAATGTCACTGACTATGACTCTGTCCATCCAGAAAAGGAAGGAGCTGGTAAATTACATATTAACCGACCCCTTCTTGGTTCTCTATTGTGACACAGCCCCTGCAGCAGCTGGCAGGAGAGGGGAGGGAGCACAGTGGGGGGTACCAGGGAAGAACACAGGGGTCCAGAGACAGCAGAACACAAGTGAACTGGATAGGAGGGGAGGCGGGGGCAGCATACAGAGGAACCAATCTCCTTAATTTTCCTCCTGCAGCTACAGGAGGAAAAAGGAGGACAGTGATTCCTCTACATGCTGCCCCCGCCTCCCCTCCTATCCAGGTGTACAGGGGAGCCGCACAGGCCCCCTGAAGCATGGGGCCTGGTTGCAATCGCAACCCCTGCAACCCCTGTAGTTACGCCCCTGACTTCAGCCATTAGTCAAACTTATAGGTCTGCAACTTGCAAAGCTTATGCTACCTGCTGATTGGACAGCCCTAGTAGGGATAAAGCCTAGTACACACTAATATGTTTTTTTTGTTCAACCCAGCAGGGCTGAAAAAAAAAAAAACCCGACAGCTCCAGAGGAGCCGCTGTACTTACCATGCACTGTTAGTAAAGAGATCTCACATGCTGTGCTATTATGTTCTGACAGGTGGAGGGCCCCACCACCGATCGGCATACCTTTTTCGCCCATGCCTCATCAACAGAAGACAGCTAAACAGATGGCTTCTGTCTGACCAGCTGCAGTACACACAGGCCGAATGTCGGCTGGTTTCTATTGAATCAGCCAATGCTGCCTGACATTCGGCCCCTGTGTACTAGGCTTAGGTTCAGAGCTACCATGGGTTTGGTTTTTAAGGCCTAAGTTCACCTTTTCTTTCAGTACGTCAGGGGTGTCCAACCTGCATGTGCTAATGAAGTCAGCTGGTGAACTGCTTCCTGTGTCCTACTGGTTTCTCTGTCCCAAATCTACAATCTACTACCGGGAAGTCATTAAATTTTCTATGGAACACAATAGGAGCTAAGGTAAGGCCTTGCTCCAAAAATCAAAGAAAGCTTTTCTTTTTCTGCAACAGAGGTACAATAATGGTATAGTGGCACATAGGGGAGCAGGAATTTAGAAAAAAAAAGTGAACTTAGCCTTTAAGCAAAACATGTGTGCTCAAGGTTTGCAGACCTGGCAAACCAATGCGGGAATTGTTGGTAACCCTAATTCACTGCATGGTCTTTGAACTTAGGTCAGCTGGCTTAGAAGGGCCAATAATCAGGGCTTTGTTTTTATACCCCCTCACTATAAAAAAAGGTAGTTCCCAGCAGCCATTTGTCAGTGTGGGGTCAATTTACTAAAACTGGTGCGTGCACAATCTGGTTCAGCTCTACATAGAAACCATTTGGGTCCTTTCACATGGGCTTTCCGCCCGGCGGACTCCGTTTTGCTCAGCAGGGATCGTGTGAAAGGGGCCTTAAGCTTCCAGGTTTTATTGTCAAAGCTTACTTAACCACTTAAGCCCCGGAAGATTTTACCCCCTTCCTGACCAGGGGGTTTTTTGCAATTTTTTACTGCGTGATTTTAACGGACAATTGCGCGGTCGTGCGATGCTGTACCTAAACTAATTTGACGTCCTTTTTTTCCCACAAACAGAGCTTTCTTTTGGTGGTATTTGATCACCTGTGCGATTTTTTGATCATGCGCTATAAACAAAAAAATAGCGTAAATTTTGCAAAAATAACAATATTTTTCACATTTTTTAATATAAAATTCCGAAAAAAAAATGTAAAAATCAAAATGTTTTAACATTTTCGGCCAATTTGTTTTATGCTACATATGTTTGGTAAAAAAAAAAATCGCAAAAAGCGTATTTTGATTGGTTTGCGCAAAAGTTATCGCGTTTACTAACAAAGGGAAAGATTTTTGGTGTTTTTTTTTTTAACGAGTAATGGCGGCGATCTGCAATTTTTTTTTGCAGGACTGCGACATTGCGGCGGACAGATCGGACCCTTGACTGACATTTTTGACACTTTTGGTGTTACCAGTGACATTACTGCAGTAATCAGTGCTATACATATGCACTGTTGCTGTAAAAATTACACTGGCAGGGAAGGGGTTAACTGTATTGGAGAGGGAGGGGTTTAGAGTGTCCTAGGGGCGTGTTTCTAACTGTGATTGGACATGGCTACAAGTGTAAAAACAAAGATCAACGGTCCTACATAGTAGAACCGTCTGATCTCCATTTTTACACAGGGGAGAATGACAGTTGGCTTGTTTACATTAGCCGCCTGCCTTTCTCTCTTCTTGGCGAATGATCGCGAGTGACCGGCGGACATCGGGTCCGCCGGTCACACGCACTGACTTGTTAGGGAACGAGCCAGGGCGGGCGCGCGCCTCAGCGGGCGTGCGCTCGCCTGCTATTGGCTCACAAGCAAGTGACAGGCTAGTGACGTACCGGTACGTCACTTTGCCTGGCCGGGGCTGACCGCCGCAGTATATGTACTTGCGGCGGTCGGCAAGTGGTTAAACAAGCTGCAGTTACAAGCTGATTGGTTACCATGCACAGCTGCACCAGATTTTGCACTCAAGTTTTAGTAAATCAACCCCTGTGTGTTGGAGTAGTTTAGGGAGTTGACAGTTTGCAAAGGGAGATTTATTTGCTATATGGTACTAAACTGTGCTAAATGACTGTAGATTGCAGTTTGGTGGGCTACAAATTCTTGTGCACTCCCTTTATTCACATTTCAGACACCCAACAGTCCTTTCTGGGACTACCTTTAAGTGTGTTATGAATAACTGCAGTTGATGTTTAGGTTCTGTACACACAGGGATTGATTTACTAAAGACAAATACAGTATTCCAGAGCTTAGTAAATGAGTTAAGGCCCCTTTCACACGGGCTTTCTGATCCGATCTGCCTGTCAGTTTTTCAGGCGGACCAGATCGGATGCTCCATGCAACCCCTATGGAGCAGCGGATGTCAGCAGAGATGCTGCTATCCGATCCGGTCTGTGAAATCCGGATGGAAACCCTATTTTCCATCTGTCTGGAGGATCGGATGAGAATGGAGAGGCGGTCCGTTCTCATCTGATCTCCTATAGAGGAGAGCGGGGCTCTGACAGCTCTGTCTCTGCACACAGAGTGGAGACGGAGCTGTTATCCACCTGCTCAGCGGGGATGGGCGGATCGATTCCCGCTGAGCAAAATGGACTCCATTGGGCACACCACCTGTGTGAAAGAGGCCTTACTTTGCAAGGAATGGCCAATCACATGCAAGGGGAAAAAAACAGAATTTTTGCTTGCACATGATTGGATAATGGAAGTCAGCAGAGCTCTCCCTTATTTACTAAGCTCTGGAGTAATTTCAATTGCAAAGTGCACAGTTTATTTGCCTTTAGAAAATCAACCCCACAGTCTTTTTTTTTTGCTGTTTTGTGGTTTTATTTTTATATTATTATTTTTTTAGTCATTTTTTTATATAAACTGCTAAAAATATAAAGGATTGGGGTTTAGTGTTTTATAGTTTAGTTATTAGAGGGAGGTATGTTTTATTTTTCTTTAGCTAGGGCCTTTTTTCAAATTGTATTTCAGGTTCTGTAGCATACACTTGTCACTAACATAGGCAAAGCTTTGTTTGCAGCACTTCACTGCATACTTGTGCAGTGAAATAGTGTACACCAAGGCACCGTATATTTATTCACTCAATTGCCATAATTGCCATAAAAGTCCTTTATCATAAAGGTCATGCAAGCCTAATGCATCATAAATCATAAATGTCATGCAAGCCTAATGCAATCCATTATTAGCTCTTGACTCCTCTCCCAGCCAACTCAAGTTAGACGACTGTATGTGCACCACACAACAGGGGCGTAACTATAGGGGTTGCAATTGCAACCGGGCCCCATGCCCCGGGGGCCTGTGCGGCTCCCCTGTACACCTGGATAGGAGGGGCGGCGGGGCAGCAGGTAGAAAAAACACTGTCCACCTTTTTCCTCCTGTAGCTGCAGGAGGAAAATAGAAGAGATTGGTTCCTCTGTATGCTGCCCCCGCCGCTCCTCCTATCCAGTTCACTTGTGTCCTGCTGTCTCTGGGCCCCCGTGTGCTCCCCTGGTCCCCCCCCACTCCCCCCACGGTGCTGCCGGTTTCCTCCCTCCCCTCTCCTGCCGGCTGTTGTAGGGGATGTGTCCCAATTGAGAACCAGGAAGGAGTCGGTAAATATGTAATTTACCAGCTTCTTCCTTTTCTGAATGGACAGAGTAATAGTCAGTGACATTGTAAAAAAATAAAATACAATGATAAAAAATAATACAATTAAAATACCAAAATATAAAATCTACTGACACCAGTAGGTGAACTTCCAGGATCGCAAAAGTCACACTTGCGACCGGGCCCTGGCATTCCACCACCGTGGGGAGGCCTTAAGATGGCAGGAAGGAGGCCCACTGCAGAACTTGTGAAAGGGTCCCGCTGTCGGACTGTAATAAAGGGCCCTGCAATGAGAGAAAAGGGCCCAGGATCAGTGAGAAGAGCCCCAGGCTTGAAGGGAAGAGTCCCAGCCAGGGGTCCGGGGGGCCTTCATGGTTTCTTGCACCGGGGCCCTGAAGGTTCTAGTTACGCCTCTGCCACACAATGTTCCCACAGCTGGAACGCAGGTGCCAAATTTATGTTTGCTGGAGTGTAATACAGGATGATTAGCATCTCTTTGAAAATATACTTTGGTAACCTATGCTTTCCATTCATGACAGCTTTCTTTCTGTTGACATGCTGCGACTGGCTACAGCTAATCACATGGTACAGAATGTCAGATACCATGTGATATCTGTGGGCCAATCACACCTTCGCAATACTAAGCAAGCGGTCATGAATGGAAACCACCCATGACTATTTGTTTACATTGTAATCATGTGATCGCTATGTCCAAACATAGCGATCACATGGTACCCCGCCACACACAGAGGACGGGTGCCGAGCGCCATGATCCACTGTGTCAGGTCGATGTATGTCGATGTGTGTCAATAGAACACATTTGCCAGACGATGTACCAGTTTATGTACTGTTAGCGGGCGGCAAGTGGTTAAATGTGCATTTCCTGTATTTATTACATGTTTTTGCCCGTAAAAGCCCCCTTGTGTAGATAGTTAAAGGCCTAAGTCTTCTGTTGGGTATTGCCATCTTGGATGTGATGTCAGCAGTAGAAATGAGCTCAGGCATCTTAATCCGAACCAACCTGAGAATTCCCAACAGGAAGCTGTCTTCTAAACTATGCTAATCATAACCGCCTGAGGTATTCCTCACCCCACAGCCACATGTATACAGAGGGTGATACTGGCAGAAGAAGAGAGGACTATGGGGATAGGAGGGAGGAAGAGCTATAGCTATGCTAGAAAATGGACTCCTGGAGTGGTCAAATTCCCTACCAAGTTTAAAAGCACATCCTCAAACTGTTCCCCCAAAGTTGGGAACATGAAACTATCCAAAATGTCTTGGTATGATGATGCCTTAAGAGTTCCCTTCACTGGAACTAAGAGGCCAAGCCCGACCCCTGAAAAACAACCCCACACCATAATCCCCCCTCCACAAAATGATTTGGACCAGTGCACAAAGCAAGGTCCATACAGACAAGGAAGAGATAGTTTGGGGTGGAGGAACATGACTGGCCTGCACCCGATAGAACACCTTTTGGATGAATTAGAGCGGAGACTGTGAGCCAGGCCTCCTCGTCCTCATCAGTTCCTGACCTCACAAATGCGCTTCTGGAAGAATGGTCAAACATTCCCATAGACACACTCCTAAAACTTGTGGACAGCCTTCCCAGAAGAGTTGAAGCGGTTATAGCTGAAAAGGGTGGGCCAACTCAACATTGAACCCTACGGACTAAGACTGGGATGTCATTAAAGTTCATGTGCGTGTAAAGGCAGGCGTCCCAATACTTTTCATGTCTCATAGCAGCAACATTCCTAATGGTCCATGAAACAGACATTATATCTACATTCACATAGCAAGATAGAAGTAATATTTACAGTGTGCCATTATACATATCTCACAAAAGTGAGTACACCCCTCACATTTTTGTATATTTTTATTATACCTTTTCATGTGACAACACTGAAGAAATGACACTTTGCTACAATGTAAAGTAGTGAGTGTATAGCTTGTATAACAGTGTAAATTTGCTGTCCCCTCGAAATAACTCAACACACAGCCATTAATGTCTAAACTGCTGGCAACAAAAGTGAGTACACCCCTAGCAAAAACTGTCCAAACCCGGGCCCAAAGTGTCAATATTTTGTGTGGCCACCATTATTTTTCAGTACTTCTTTAACCCTCTTGGGCATGGAGTTCACCAGAGCTTCACATGTTGCCACTGGAGTCCTCTTCCACTCCTCCATGATGACATCATGAAGCTGGTGGATGTTAGAGACCTTGCGCTCTCCACCTTCCATTTGAGGTTCCCCCACAGATGCTCAATAATGTTAGGTCTAGAGGGATGCTTGGCCAGTCCATCACCTTTACCCTCAGGTTCTTTAGCAAGGCAGTGGTCGTCTTGGAGGTGTGTTTGGGGTCGTTATCATGTTGGAATACTGCCCTGCGGCCCAGTCTCTGAAGGGAGGGGATCATGCTCTGCTTCAGTATTTCACAGTACATGTTGGCATTCATGATTCCCTCAAGGAACTGTAGTTCGGCAGTGCCAGCAGCCCCAGACCATGACACTCCCACCACCATGCTTGACTGTAGGCAAGACACACTTGTCTTTGTACTCCTAACCTGGTTGCCGCCACACACGCTTGACACCATCTTAACCAAATAAGTTTATCTTGATCTCATCAGACCACAGGATATGGTTCCAGTAATCCATGTCCTTAGTCTGCTTGTCTTCAGCAAACTGTTTGCGGGCTTTCTTGTGCATCATCTTTAGAAGAGGCTTCCTTCTGGGATGACAGTCATGCAGACCAATTTGATGCAGTGTGCGGCGTATGCTCTGAGCACTGACAGGCTGACCCCCCCCCCACCCCTTCAACCTCTGCAGCGATGCTGGCAGCACTCATACGTCTATTTCCCAAAGACAACCTCTGGATATGATGCTGAGCACGTGCACTCAACTTCTTTGGTCGACCATGGCGAGGCCTGTTCTCAGTAGAACCTGTCCTGTTAAACCGCTTTATGGTCTTGGCCACCATGCTGTAGCTCAGTTTCAGGATCTTGACAATCTTCTTATAGCCTAGGCCATCATGTATAGCCACAACTATTTTTTTTTAGATCCTCTAAGAGTTCTTTGCCATGAGGTGACATGTTGAACTTCCAGTGACCAGTACGAGTGAGAGCGATAACACCAAATTTAACACACCTGCTCTCCATTCACACCTGAAACCTTGTAACACAAACGAGTCACATGACATCAGGGTGGGAAATTGGCTTATTGGGCCCAATTTGGACACTTTCACTTAGGGGTGTACTCACTTTTGTTGCCAGCGGTTTAGACATTAATGGCTGTGTGTTGAGTTATTTTCAGTGGACAGTAAATTTACACTGTTATACAAGCTGTACACTCACTACTTTACATTGTAGAAGTGTCATTTCTTCAGTGTTGTCACATGAAAAGATATAATAAAATATTTACAAAAATGTGAGGGGTGTACTCACTTTTGTGAGATACTGTACATAGTGCTCTCATTTACTCACCATCTCCCAAGCTGTCGTCATTGGCGTCACAGTCTTGCGGCTTGCAGTTCACCCATCTTCCACCATTTTCCTGCAAATGACAGATGTACATTCTCAACATTGCTCCAGATTGTTTTTGACCCACAGATCACATTATTAATAATAGATAATGTCATCATCTCCATTCATGATATATTTTAAGGTAAAACTCCTGCCTTACCTTTAGTCTTGCACAGTTGTACAGGCTCCTTTCCTTTACGGAAATTGCTTCCTCTGATTTCACTACACAATGTGAGCTTCTCACAGTGTGCATTGGAAACTGCAGAAAGTCAGAGCCTCAGAACTATGCCTCCCCTGAAGCCAGACATCATGAAGGGAAGCTTTATCAAAGGCAGGGTGTCACTAAGGATGGATTTAAAAAAACAAAACACCCTATACTGCACTGTAATACTATGTTGTAATGTGAAGAGCTCCATGGATTATAATGGAAACTGTTTTCACGTAGGCACATAGATGGTATGAATGGGCCCCCGTAAGTGGAATTCTACACCAGGTGCAGTCCAGAGTGTTTTTTATTCATCAATTTTGAAAATAAATACATTTTTCTCCTTCACTGATGTGCGCTGATGAGGCGGCTCTGATGGGCACTGATAGGCTGCACTGATGGGCACTGATGAGGTGGCACTTATGGGCACTGATGAGGTAGTAATTATGGGCACTGATGAGGTGGCACTGATGAGGAGGTACTAATATGCCGCACTGATGAGCACTGATAGGCAGCACTGATGAGCACTGATAGGCGGCACTGATGGGCACTGAGAGGTGGCACTGCTGGGCACTGAGAGGTGTCACTGCTGGGAACTGAGAAGCGGCACTGACGGGCGGCACTGAGAGGCAGCACAGCTGGACACTGATGGATGGCACCGACGGACACTGACAGGTGGCAGTGATGAGCACTGATGGGCAGCACCATCAGTGCCCACACTCAGTGCCCATAGTGCTGCTAGTCAGTGCCCATCAGTGCCTAGATGAGCAGGCACTGGTGGGCATTGATTGTGGGCACTGATGGGGGGCACTGATGGCGGGCACTGATGGTGGGCACTTGTGTTATTTTATTTACCTCTTTTGTAATCAGGGCACTGGTGATCAGTGCCCTGATTACATTTTTCTTTGTCCCCTAAGCACTGATCGGCTCTGCTCCTTCCTCACACTGCAGTCTCTGTGTGAGGAAGGAAAGCTGGCGATGAGAGATCATCTCATATGTTTACATATGAGATCATCTCTCATTGCATGGTCCGATCACGTGGTAAATGGCCACTGTGATTGGCCATTTACCATGATCTGTGATTGGCTGTGTCCAAGGGACATGGCCGACACAGATTTTCCCCCGATGCGCGCTCGCGGGAGCGCGTGGGGAGCCTGTCACTGGGAGGCCGTTTAAAGACGGCTTCCCGGAAATTAGAGCCCGCGCTGTAGCCCTCTTTCGGCTATAGCGCGGGCCGGAAGTAGTTAATGGCATCCCAGTGTCTTAGTCCGTAGGGTTCAATATTGAGTTGGCCCACCCTTTGCAGCTATAACCGCTTCAACTCTTCTGGGAAGGCTGTCCACAAGGTTTAGGAGTGTGTCTATGGGAATGTTTGACAATTCTTTCAGAAGCGCATTTGTGAGGTCAGGCACTGATGTTGAACAAGAAGGCCTAACTTGCAGTCTCTGCTCTAATTCATCCCTAAAGATGTTCTGTCGGGTTGAGGTCAGGACTCTGTGCAGGCCAGTCAAGTTCCTCCCCCCAAAACCTGCTCATCCATGTCTTTATGGACCTTGTTTTGTGCACTGGTGCAAAGTCACGTTGGAACCGGAATGGGGCATCCCCAAACTGTTCCCGCAAAGTTGGGAGCATAAAATTGTCCAAAATGTCTTGGTATGCTGACATTTTAAGAATTCCTTTCATTGGAACTAAGGGGCCAAGCCCAACCCCTGAAAAACAACCCCACACCAAAATCCCCCTCCACCAAATGATTTGGACCAGTGCACAAAGCAAGGTCCATAAAGTCATGGATATGGGAGGTTGAGGTGGAGGAACTTGACTGGCCTGCACAGTCCGTGCCTTGACTGGCCTTCCACAGTCCTGGAAGAATGGTAAAACATTCCCATAGACACACTCCTAAACCTTGTGGACAGCCTTCCCAGAAGAGTTGAAGCTGTTATAGCTGCAAAGGGTGGGCCCACTCAATAATGAACCCTACAGACTAAGACTGGGATGCCATTAAAGTTCATGTGCGTGTAAAGGCGGGCGTCCCAATACTTTTGGTAATATATTGTATGTCATTTTGCACTTCCACCTCCCTAATTAATAACAGCAGAAGCCAAACTTCAGGTTCCAGGCACTGGATGTCCGGCTGGCACCCACTGATCATCGGGCAGAGATTTGGAACGGAGCTCTGCCTATGTAAATAAGGGAGGTAAAGGGGGTATGGTATGGATTTGTGTTCCTGCAAAGCAGGGAATAAAATCCATCTCTTTCCTTAGTGAAAGCAGCACATACAGTACACAAAAGCACTGGCTAGGCACACAGGTAACCGTTTGATTGCCCTAGATATTTACCTAGAAATGTGACAGCAGAAAGGACCGAGTAGTCCATATTTCTGCCCATTTTTTTTTTTTTTTTTTGTTAACTTTATTGTCTGACTATAGATATGTGTTTGCCCCAACCATGTTTGAAGCCATTTACTATTGACTGTCTCACTGCCTCTGCTGGAAGTTTATTCCAATCATTAACTACCCTTTCAGTAAAATACTTTCTAAGATTAGCATTGAACTTTCCTCCAGTTAGTTTGAGGTCATGTTCTCCTGTTCCTGACTTTGGTTTCATATTGAAAAAACTGCCCTCCTGAACCTTATTCACCCCCTTTCCCTTTTTTCCTCCACTGTTTAAACCCTTCCCAGCCAGTGTCTTCAGTACAGTGACATATTTTTTAGCACTGATCACTGTATTAGTGTCACTGGTTTCTGCAGAGTGTCAAAAGTGTAATTTAGTGTCCGATTGTCCGCCGCAATATCGCAGTCCCGCTATAAGTCACTGATCGCTGACATTACTAGTATAAAAACATACTATTAAAAATAAATAAAAATTCCATAAAATGATCCCATAGTAAAGTTTGTAGCCGCTATAACGTTTGCGTAAACCAATCCATATACCCTTTTGGGATTTTTTTTACCAACAATATGTAGCAGTATGTATAATATGTGCTCTCTAGATCTTTTGTATGGCTAGGCTACAATGACTGCATGAGCATAGGCAGGGCTGGGACAAGGGGTGGGCAGGAGGAACGGCTGCCCTGGGCGCAATGGTTTATTCCAGGGATGGGGGCACCCTGACCCTAACCCTAAGCAAAAGGGGGGGGGCTCAGTTTGGCATCTTTGCCCTGGGAGCTGGGTGACCTTGTCCCAGCACTGAGCATGGGAGTCACCATCGTTATACTGCGCTCTCTGCAATCAAAGCACACTCAGCCCTCATTCACATTGAATGCGGCTTTGAAATTGAGCGACTTTATTTGAAATTGCACTATTTCAAAATTGCATGTCAGTGCGACTTTAAAGACATCTGTGCGGCTTAATGTACAGATGCCTATGTAAGTCGCACCCAAAATCGCCGAAGGAACTACTATTTCAAATCGATGCTGCAACACAAAGTCGGCATCACATCAATTTAAACATGGCCATTGCCGACAATAGGGTGCAACTTATAATGCGGTTTGACCTGTCAAAGCACGTGATAGGTTGCTCCAATGTGAATGAGGGCTCAGTCCCCTGCATTCAGAGTGTACTGAGCATGCATCAGTGACACCATTGGCTGGTTCAATTTGAATATCTACTAAACGGCGCAGGTTTAGGAGATTTCTACAGTACCTACAGTCAGGACTTATTATAAGCTTATCTGTAGAGCATTGTTTAAAATTCGAGAACATTACTACTTTAACCCCTTGCCGACTGCCCCACGTACATTTTATGCAGGGGTGGCAGCTCCTGTGTGCAGAATTACATAAACGTGCATAATTTTGCACTTCTGGGTCTGGGGCACGCACGCACGTGTGCCGCCCGTGACCCGCTCCCACTGCGATTGGACACAGTGGGAGCCAATCAGATGGTCTAGCGGCCTGATGTCCGCCAGGACCCGCCTATCGTTCCTGAGAACAAGTCAGATCTCCCTTCTGTCAGAGGGGAAGATAGAGATCCTGTGTTTCTGCTAAGCAGGAACACGGATCTGTCTTCCCACAGTTAAAGCACCCTACACACAGTTAGCAAGCACTCCTTAGGAACACATTTAACCCATTGATGGCTCCTGATTTTAACCCCTTCCCTGCCAGTGTCATTAGTACAGTGACAGTGCATAGTTTTTAAGCACCGATCACTGTATTGGTGTCACTGGTCCCCAAAAAGTGTCAAGTGTCGCTTAGTGTCAGATTTGTCCACCGCAATGTCGCAGTCGCTGATCACCGCCATTACTAGTAAAAAAAATAAATAAATAATAAAAATGAATCTAGACTAATCAATATAGGCTTACTGGGATTTTTTTTTACCAAAAAACTGTAGCAGAATACATATTGGCCTAAACTGATGAAGAAATGCGATTTTTCAAATTAGTTTTTTTCAAAATTGTCGTTTTTTTTTTCTCGTATCTAGCGCAAAAAATAAAAGCCGCAGAGGTGATCAAATACCACCATAAAAAAAGCTCTATTTGTGGGAAATAAAGGACATCAATTTTATTTGGGGTTTGTCAATTAAAGTAATGCAGTTTCTTATCGCAAAAACGGCCTGGTCATGAAGGGGGGTAAACCTTCCAGAGCTGAAGAGATTAAATATCATAGACATTAGGTTGTGTTAGATTATCGTTATCAGTTTATCCACTGGTCACAGCAGTTTCAAGGTCCCTTCACTTACATTGCATGTGTGATCCCTTACTACTATACACTGGGGAAAATTCCCATCTTTTCTTACTTTCCATCAAACTGGCTCTTTTTTCTGCTGTCCTCACTAGATACTTTTTTAAATTTCCAACAAAACTGTGTATCTACCCAAAAACAAAAATGTAATAAAGAGCAGCTTACCAGTCCTTAGGTGAAGGACTTACCAGTCCGTATGAGGATTAGGCAATGCTATCCTCCTACACTGTGTCTACATGAGGAAAGAAGAGGCGTTAACCAGCAAGACTCTCAGTACATTGTTTACACTGATAATCAGGGCATTGATCATCAGTGCTGCCTATCGGTGCTCATCAATGCCACCTATCAGTGCCCATCAGTGAAGCCTGTCAATGCCACCTATCAGTGCTCATCTTTGCTACCTATCAGTGCCCATCAATACCGCCTATCAGTGTCCATCAATACCGCCTATCAGTGCCACTTATCAATGCTCATCAATGCCACCTATCAGTGCCCATCAGTGCTGCCTATCAGTGCTAATCAGGGCCACCTATCATTGCTCATAAATGCCACCTATCAGTGCCCATCAATGCCACCTATCAGTACCACCTATCAGTGCTATCTATCTGTGTCCATCAGTGCTACCTATCAGAGCTTATTCATGCCACCTATCAGTGCTCATCAATGCCGCCTATCAGTACCACCTATCAGTGCTATCTATCTGTGCCCATCAGTGCTACCTATCAGAGCTTATTCATGCCACCTATCAGTGCTCATCAATACCCCCTATCAGTGCCACTTATCAGTGCTCATCAACGCCACCTATCAGTGTCCATCAGTGCTACCTATCAGTGCTCATCAGTGCCACCTATCAGTGCTCATCAATGCCGCCTATCAGTGCCCATCAATGCTGCCTGTCAGTGCCCATTGGTGCTACCTATCAGTGCTCATTCATGCCACCTATCAGTGCTTATCAGTGCCACCTATCAGTGCTCATCAATGCCACCTATCGGGGCTCATCAATGCTGCCTATCAGTGCCCATCAATGCTGCCTATCAGTGCCCATCAATGCTGCCTATCAGTGCCCATCAATGCCGCCTATCAGTACCATTTATCAGTGCTTATCAATGCCACCTATCAGTGCCACCTATCAGTGCTCATTCATGCCACCTATCAGTGCCCATCAATTGCGCCTATTAGTGGCACTTCTCAGTGCTCATCAATGCCACCTATCAGTGCTATCTATCAGTGCTCATCAATGATGCCTATCAGTGCTCATCGATGCCACCTATCAGTGCTGCCTATCTTGGGTTCCAATTAAACTCTTTATGACCGCTCCCAGGCTAATCGCCGTACATGTACAGCGCTCGTCAGTGGGGAAGCCGATGCAGCGGGCAGGTGGCTCCGATTGACGCCTGACACCCGCGTTCCTTCCCCGCTGAGAGAGAAGAAAGGTCGGCTGTTGTAAACACAGCTGACCGTTATTCTTCCTGGCATGATCATAGAGCCCATGTGATCCCTCCTTATAGGATCACATGTCTCTATGGTCATTTCAGAAGCCACGCCCCCCCCCACAGTTAGAATCACTCCCCTAGGCTCACATTTAACCCCTTGATCACCCATAATGTTAACCCCTTCCTTGCCAATGTCATTATTACAGTAACAGTGCATATTTTTAGCACTGATTACTGTAGTAATGTCACTGGTCCCCCAAAAGTCACTGGTCCCATCAAAAATGTCAGTCAGGTGTCCGATCTGTCTGCTGCAATGTCGCAGTCCTGCAAAAAAATCGCACACACACAATAAAATCGAACACAATAAAAGTGACAGAAATCTTTCCCGTAGTTAGTATACGCGATAACTTTTGCGCAAACCAATCAAAATACGCTTATTGCGATTTTTTTTTACCAAAAATATGTAGCAGAAAACAAATTGGCCTAAAATGTTAAAAAATTTTGATCTTTAATTTTTTTGGAGAATGTTATATAGCAGAATGTGAAAAATATTGTTTTTTTTTTTTTCAAAATTGTCGCTCTTTTTCTCTTTATAGCGCAAATAATAAAATTCGCACAGGTGATCAAATACCACCAAAAGAAAGCTCTATTTGTGGGAAAAAAAAGGACATCAATTTTATTTGGGTACAGCGTTGCACGACCGTGCAATTGTCCGTTAACGCAGTACCGAATCGCAAAATAGGGCTTGGTAAGGAAGGGGGCAAATCCTTCCGGTCTTAAAGTGGTTAAACTAACTGGGTGCCTTACCTGCAATAAATTAGCATCAGAACCTATTCATATGTGTTGAGGTTTAATAGGACGAGGTGGCAACCCTATGCCTATCAGTGCCTTCTCAGCAGGAGTAGCCGGTCCAAGAGAGACGCAGGGGCGCCGCCCCCCCCCCTCCAGTTTGCACGCGGGGCGCCGGACTGTTTGAGGTTTTTTTTTTTTTTTTTAAGCCACAACATTAAAGCCGGAGGCTCTAATTGGTTTTAAAGAGGTTGGTCTCGGGTGCAGAGTACTGCACCCTGAACCCACCCACTTGTTACACTAGGGAACCAATATTCGCTATTGTCTTCCGGCGAAAAGCTAAGGATGCTGTGGAGGGGCTGAGTGCCAAGGACCGCCAAGGGGTGAGTGCTGGGAGGACTATTGAGAGCTAATTGTGGACCGGGGGGGTTGTAAACAACCCCCCCCCCCCAAAAAAAAAGTTTAGCACCAGCCACCACTGCTTCTCAGCAGGACTTTGAGCTGAGAGCCCAGAGAATTCACTAACAGTTTTCCCTTCCTCCTCCCTCGCATAGATGGGAGAGAACCGATTTTCTCCTTCTCCTCCTGTGTGCACCTCGGGAAGTGTGAAACTATGCAGCTGAATGATCAAATGCAGCTGCTTAACTTCACATTTCCCGCAGTGCACGCAGGAGGAGAGGGGTGGGAGGAGATAGAGCGGATCGGCTCTTTCCTATCTGTGTGAGGGAGGGGAAACTGCTGGGGCCCCCCCGACAATGGTGGAACGCCAGGCCCGGTTGCACTTGGGACATTTTGAACAAGGTAGTTTCACCACTGGAATCCATCCCTTCCAATCTGTCAGAACTGAGATCTGCCTTATTTACATAGGCAGCTCTCACTTCTATGTGTATTACCGACGATCGGTGGGTGCCGGGGGACATCCAGTGTCCGGCACCCACAGATCAGCTTGAGGTGCACGCGCCCCCTGCAGACAGAAGTGCAGAATCATGTATATATACAGTTAGGTCCATATATAATTGGACAAAAGCACATTTTTAGTTTTTACCGTTAGTTTTTAAAAAATATTCAAGCTATAGTTGTAAAACGGATATGGGCTGAACGTGCACACTCTCAGGCTTAATTTGAGGGTATGTACATCCAAATCAGAGGACGGGTTTAGGCAGGGCCGGACTGGGAATAAAATTCAGCCCTGGAAATAATTTCATACCAGCCCCATAGCATTATTATACCGACCCAACAGCATAACGCTATTATTTTCTTGTTCATAAAAGGGAAAACCATGCATTTTAAAGCACATTTGAAGAGTGAATTATATATAGATACGACAGATATGAAAGCATATAGGGCTTTATATATATATCAGCAAATTCCGGGTAAAAGTGGTAAAAGAGCTGCCATGGTACAGGAGGTGGTCATAGGCTGTGTGTGCATGGTACAGGACATGTCAGAGGCTGCCATGGTGCAGGAGATGCAGGGGCTGTGAACATGGTACAGGAGATGCAGGTGCTCTGGACATGGTACAGGAGATGCAGGGGCTGCGGGCATGGTGCAGGAGATGCAGAGGCAGCAGACATGGTACAGGAGATGTCAGAGGCTGTGGACATGGTACAGGAGGACATGTCGGGGGCTGAAGGCATGGTACAGGAGATGCAGGGGCTGCGGACATGGTACAGCAGATGCAGGGGCTGCGGGCATGGTACAGCAGATGCAGGGGCTGCGGGCATGGTGCAGGAGATGCAGGGGCTGCGGACATAGTGCAGGAGATGCAGGGGTTGGGGGCATGGTGCAGGAGATGCAGGGGTTTCAGGCATGGTGCAGGAGATTTAGTGGCTGCAGGCAAGGTGCAGGGGCTGCGGACATGGTACAGAAGATGCAGGGGTTGCGGGCATGGTGCAGGTTCTGTGGGCATGGTGCAGGAGATACAGGGGCTGTGGGCATGGTGCAGGGGATGCAGGGTTTGCTTGCATGGTGCAGGAGATGCAGGGCTGTGGACATGGTACAAGAGATGCAGGGCTGTGGGCATGGTACAAGAGATGCAGGGCTGTAGGCATGGTACAAGAGATGCAGGGCTGTGGGCATGGTGCAGGAGATGCAGGGGTTATTATATATTATACCTGTGGGGGTATACCCTCGTGCCACTGGATCAGGCCTGTATGTTATGAAATTCCTGGTATTTGGTCTAATAAGCAGCAGCTGGGGGATAGATTAAGTGAAGAGAACCTCACCTCAGCGCTTGCTATAAATGAGCTATTATATTTAAAGTGCTCCTATTGTGAATATGTGCAATATTTGCCAATAAATATGTAAACCATACTGTGCAAATTATGTTTTACCTTATGAACTGATTAATTGTGCAGTATATAAATCCAACATATCACAAATTAATATAAGTGCAAATTCCGCAAAATGTGTCCAAAAAGAACTTGTGCAATTATGCAGTGTGTGAATACAACGTATCACAAATGTGCAACACAATATGGTATTAGTGTAAAATCCACAATATTTCACAGGAAAGTGCTCTGTGCACAATTGAAGATAAAGTGCTTAAATAATGAAAAATCTGTCCTTGCACAATACCGCTTGTGTGGTTACCCCCACTGGGTTCAGCGAAGCAGATCCGATTCAGCAGGCTGGCATAGAGCTGCCCGTTCCCTGGCTGTGAATTCCTCCCGTGGGATCATGCAAAAAAATGGGTACTCCGCATAGTGTAATTCCTCTATTAAAGTACCGCGTTCACTCACTGCTCACATTGTACCGTAACGGCCACGCACATTTTTTTTGAAAACATACCAGGATCTTTTATTACTTTTTATGCCTATCCATTGTACGCATCAGAAGGCTTAATAAACTTTTATTGAGGAATTACACTATGCGGAGTACCCCCTTTTTTTTGCATGATCCCTCGGGAGGAATCCACAGCCAGGGAACCGGCAGCCAGCCTGCTGAATCGGATCTGCTTCACTGCACCCAATGGGGGTAACCACACAAGCGGTAAAGGTTGTACTGTCATAATACCAGGCACCTATGGGACACTCGACTCAACTGCCAGCATGAAACCACCAAACCGGACTGCTCACTCAGTCCAGTCATGAGACCCTCTGACTGACCTCAGGCTGACCTGCGGCTGCGATCACATGCTGCTGGGCTGGCGTGCGTGACGTCTCGTCGTCTGTGCAGTGTGGGAGACTGGGAGGGGGAGGGATCGTCCTCGTCGGCACCAGTTGAAATGATTCACCAGCCAGAGCCAGCACCGCCGTCCGCCGCGCAGCCGCCCCGCCGTCACGCCCTCACAGCGGGGAGCCGGGGGCGGGGCAGTGCACGCAGCCTGCACAGCGTCAGCGGCCAATCATCGGCGAGCGCGAGCGGCCCCAATCAATGCAATACTTAAAGCAGAACTGCGAGCGGCCGGCGGCGGCAATACTTAAAGCGGCGCTGCGGGCGGCCCTTAAAGCGGCCCACCGGGAAATATCCCGGTATCCCTATAGGCCAGTCTGGCCCTGGGTTTAGGAATTACAGCACTTAACCACTTGCCGACCGCTGCACGACTATCTACGTTGGCGGTCAGCCCCTCACAGGCAAAGTGACGTAGATCTACGTCGCTCGCCGGTGAGGCTCTAGGGGGCGAGCGCGCGCAGCCGGAGGTGCGCTCCCGCCCCCGCTCGCTTCCTAACATCTCCGTGCATGTGACCGGCGGACCCGATGTCTGCCGGTCACTCGCGATCGTCGGTTGGAGAGGGAGAAAGGCAGGCGGCTAATGTAAACAAAGTCGCCTGCCATTCTCCCCTGTGTAATGACAGAGATCATACGGTTCTGCTATGCAGGATTGTATTTCTCTGTTGTTACACGAAAAGCCACGCCCCTTTACAGTTAGAATCATGCCCCTAGGGACACACTTAACCCCTCCTTCTCAATAAAGTTAGCCCCTTCCCTGCCAGTGTCATTTTTTACAGTAACAGTGCATATTTATAGCACTGATTACTGTAGTAATGTCACTGGTAACCCCAAAAGTGTCAAAAATGTCAGTCAAGTGTCCGATCTGTCCACCGCAATGTCGCAGTCCCGCAAAAAAAATCGCAGATCGCCGCCATTACTCATTAAAAAAAAAAAACAACAAAAATGACCAAAAATTTTCTCTTAGTTAGTAAACGCAATAACTTTTACGCAAACCAATCAAAATATGCTTATTGCGATTTTTTTTACCAAACATATGTAGCAGAAAACAAATTGGCCTAAAATGTTAAAAAAAATTAGATTTTTAAGTTTTTTGGGGGGGAATTTTATATATATTGTTATATATATTGTTATTTTTTAAAAATTTATGCGCTTTTTTTGCTTATTGTGCAAAAAGTAAAAATCGCACAGGTGATCAAATACCACCAAAAGAAAGCTCAGTTTGTGGGAAAAAAAGGACGTCAATTTCGTTTAGGTACATCGTCGCATGTCCGCGCAATTGTCCGTTAAAGTCACGCAGTGCCGAATCGCAAAATAGGGCCTGGTCAGGAAGGGGGTAAAATCTTCCGGGGCTTAAGTGGTTAAGAATAGCTACTCCTCTCTTTTTCAAGGGACCAATAGTAACTGGACAATTGAATCAAAAGCAGTTTCATGGCCACGTGTGGGCTAATGGTTCGTTATTTCTTCACCAATTAAGCAGGTAAAAGGTCTGGAGCTGATTCTAAGTGTGGTATTAGCATTTGGAATCTATTGCTGTAAACCTACATCATGTGTTCAAAGGAGCTGTCCATGCAAGTGAAATAGGCCATTGTAAATCTTCAAAAACTAAAAACAAATCTATCAGAGAGATAGCAGCAACACTAGGAGTGGCCAAATCAACAGTTCGGTATATTTTGAGGAAAGAAGAACGCACCGGTGAGCTCAGCAACATAAAAAGACCTGGACGTCCATGGAAGACAACAGTGGTGGATGATCGCAGGATCCTCTCTATGGTAAAGAAAACCCAATTTACTACATCCAGACAAGTGAAGGACACTTTCCAGGAGGTGTGCCTATCATTGTCAAAGTCTACAATCAAGAGAAGAATAGCAGAGGGTTCACCACAAGGTGCAAACCATTCATAAGCCTGAAGAATAGAAAAGCCAAATTAGACTTAGAAAAACATCTAAAAAAGCCAGACCAGTTCTGGAAAAGCATTCTTTGGAGGGATGAAACTAAGATTACTCGGTACCAGAATGACGGGAAGAAAAAAGCGTGGAGAAGGCTTGGAACAACTCATGATCCAAAGCACACAATGTCATCTGTAAAACATGGTGGAGGCAGTGTGATGATATGGGCATGCATGGCTCCCAATGGCACTGGGTCATTGGTGTTTATTGATGATGTGACAGAAGACAGAAGCAGCTGGATGAATTCTGTAGTGTTTAGCGATATACTGTCAGCCCAGATTCAGCCAAATGCAGCAAAGTTGATTGGACATATGGACAATGATCCAAAACACATTGCAAAAGTGACTCTGGAGCTTGTGAAGGGAAAGAAGTGGAATATTCTGCCATGGCCGAGTCAATCACCTGATCTCAACCCAATTGAGCATGCATTTCACTTGCTGAAGGCAAAACTAAAGGCAGAAAGACCCACAAACAAAGAACTACTGAAGACAGCTGCAGTTAGAGCCTGACAAAACATCAGAAAGGAGGAAACCCAGTCTTTGGTAATGTCCATGGGTTCAAAACTTCAGGCAGTCACTGCCAGTAATATTAAAAATGAACATTTTATTTATGATTATATTAATTTGTCCAATTACATTTGAGCCCCTGAAAATGGGGGGAATGTGTATAAAAATGGTTGCAGTTCCTAAAATTTGGACTTTATATTTATGTTCAACCCCTTGAATTAAAGCTGAAAGTCTGCACTTCAAATTCATTTGGATTGTTTTAATTCTGTTCTGGTGGCATACAGAGCCAACAGTATGAAAACTGTGCCTGTGTCCAAATATATATGAACCTAGCTGTATATATGCATGATTCTGCATGGAGAGCCGCCCTGTAGCAGTAAAACTGCTATGGGGCATTCTTAAAGTGGTTAAAGAGAATCTGCCAAAAGAAAATAGTGAAGGGCATCTTTTACTGATCCCTCTGAGAATGCTAATTCCCAGGCTGCCATGCTGTTGCAGAGAGTCCCTGACCTGGAACAAATGTAGAGATAAGAAGTTTTGGCGCCTATCTGACACTGATTTGCAGCATGTTCGTTTTAGGTACAGTGACATCAGACACAACTCGGCAATTAGGCCGAAAGCTATGGCAGTTCCTGTATTGCTCTTATAAGAGAGTCACTGTACCCCAGACATTGAGACTTTACTACCCTACTTTACAACCATTGGGGGGCAGTAGGAGCCACAATGTCTTTATCAAAGGTAATGCCATTTTGTTTAAAGGCATGTGAGCACATAACTGGTAAGTATAAAGGAGAAGCTGACACCATTTGGGCCCTTAACCTCTTGGGTCTTGTACTCTGTCCATTTCTGGCAGTTTTGTCCAAGAGATATAAAATTGACTACCCTGCAGGAAGATAAAATTGCTCAATAGTCACAGCTATCATATTCTGCTTTCCCGGCAGAACTTTATTATGCAACTATCATAGATGTATCAAAGGTCACACAACTTTTATTATCCCCAATGCTGGAAGCAATCTGCCCTACACTGGTGTCAGTAATTAAAGAGGTGTATTTATAGAAAATATGCACAGATGTTCGTCCATCAAAACTCCATGTAAATTCGTTCATGTGTGAAATGGGCAAAATCAAATATTTTCTGCAGATTGATCTTTATTATTGAAAAGTAAAACAGTGCAAATGGAAAAAATACCACAAAAGGCCACTAGATGGGGCTTTTAGTATCAAAACAAATATGTATTTTCCTCAACTCCAGCTGGTGGCCATAATGCAGTATTTTCCCCATTTTTTTCAGTGAATAACATTCGATTGACAGAGAATATAGCCTCTGTGTCTGGTTTTGATGAGTGAAGTCTACACAGGTGATACAGCGTCTTCCGCCAGGAAGACCTGCGTGTTTATTTATCCTGCTGGTCGGTTGGAGCCTCTCTACTGCTGTAGCAACTGGTCTCCGAGCCTTGACCCCCTGACTATGACAGCCCCCTTATTTTGATGGTTTAATGGGAAGAGTGCCCCCTTAACATTGGTGAATGGGAAGAGTGCCTCCTTACATTGGTGGTCAATGGGAAGAATGCCCCCTTGCATTGGCGATTATTGGGAAGAATGCCCCCTTACATTGATTGTCAATGTGGCATTCTTCCCATTAACCTCCAATGTAAGGGGGCATTCTTCCCATTAACCATCAACGTAAGGGGGCATTCTTCTTATTGACCACCAATGTATAGGAGGCATTCTTCTTATTGACCACCAATGTATAGCGGGCTGTCATGGTCAGAGGTCAGGCTCAGAGACCAGTAGCTACAGCAGTAGAGAGGCTCCCACTGACCAGTAGGATAAGTAAACAAGCAGGTCTCCCTGGCGGATGGCGCTGGCACACCCGAATTGCGCGGTCTAAGCATTACCTGTATTCACCAGAAATCTTGATGGTGGAGATGGGCTTTGCTGCATGTTAGTACCACATTGCGGACCTCAAGATCACCCCACCAGGAGGTAAGCAAGCCAGGGTCCAGTAGCAGATAAAGCAGCTAGGGATCAGGCAGAAGAATAGTCAGTAAACACTCCAAAGGTCGGTAAAAGGTGGTAACAGGTTGGGATCAAGTGGAAGCATTGTCGAGGAACAAGCAAAAGGTTGGTAATGAGTAGTAGTGGAGATAACAACAGCTGCAGATATGCAAGGAGCATGATTTCGGCTGGACAGAGCACACTAATATGGCAAACAGAAAGTGCAGAGACATGGTTTAATTCAGGAAGTTCATGGGAAGAGCAAAGAGTTCAAGGTTCACAAGAAACAAGGCAAGATTGTCCAAAAGATCTGACAGGGAGCAGTCCAGCATCTAAGCAGCAAGAGCGACTGCAGGACGCAGCAGAAGTTGTGGATTCAGATCCTGGTCCTGACAGGGGCACTCTTTCCACTAACCACCAATGTAAGAGGGCATATTTACCATTGACAACCAATGTAAGCGGGTATTCTTCCCATTGACCCCCAATGTAAGCTGCATTTTTACTGCCACTGACATCCAATATAAGGGGGTACTTCTTTTCTAAACATCACTATTAGGGGGCACTTTACAGCAGACATCAATTTAAGGAGACAGTTCTCCACTCACAACAAATGTAAGGGAACACTACATTGACCAACAATATAATGGAGCTCTCCAGTAACTATATAAAAGGGCACTTCTCCACTGAGCACTAATGTAAGAGACACTTTTCACTGATCAGCAATGTAAGGGGGCACTGTTACACTGACTACCAAAGTAAGGGGGTATTTACCCACTGTCCACCAATGAAAGGAGGCACTTTACCACTGAACATCAATATAAGCAGTTTCTTTTGAATATTGCCAGAGATGAGAAAAATTAAGAGCACCACATCCCTAGATAAAGGTAAATACAATAGGAGGGGCAAAGTGGGACTTTAAAGGTGCAAATGATGGAGAAAAATCTGGATTCTCATAAAAATCACATTTTATTTATACATAAAGGACTAGGACATGACAGACAAAACTTTTAAAATGGTATAAAACAAGAAAGCACTCGATTATGTCAACTCTACATGTTTCGCCATCTTCATAATAGCTTCTTCAGGAGTTTGATAGACATTTCTCGAGAGTGAACATTTCTAAATTTACAAAAAAGAAGAAATGGGGATAACAAGACAAAAAAAGCAAAAAAGCATACAACGGACATATATCAATGGTCCTATATTGAATGCCCAGAGATAATCTCTAATTTCAATAAATATAGCGTCAGCAAAATGTACCTTGAAAAAACCTGGACCTTTATTTGCCGGGGATAGCAATGACGTAGATACAAGGACAAGGGTGGGTGGAAGGGAGGAGGCCGAGAGACCTGACCCCTTAATGTTGACCCATAGAGGAGATGCGAGCCAAGCCAAAAGTGACACAAAGGAAACTGCGGCTGCAATGTGGGGAAACAATTTGCTTAAGTTTCATGAAAAACATAAATAAATTAATAGCTTCAAACTTTGGACTAGTATTGAATTTACCCTTTGCTTCAAAAACTTGAGGGGAAAAAAGTTCTTGGAAGGCCTTATTGATGATCATATAGGAATTGACGTTGAATTTGCTACCAAATCACAGGAAGATGATCCCCTTATAAAAATAAGAGAATCTTAAAAATATATACTCCATCGGTGAAATGGCTATGGTAGCATATGCTGAAATAAATGTGTATATATAGGTATATAGTATTTACCCTGGTGGTCCGGTGTTGCAGAAAAGCCCAAGCTTAAAAGCAGCATACAATTATCCTGTATAGGTTGCCTAATTCCAAGAGACCCCTTACAGCATTCACTCCAGTAGGGAGCTACAGGAGGAAAAAGAGAAAAGAGGCAAAAATTGTCCTAGAATAGTGATGAAAAGTAATAATAATAAAAGCTTGATATCAAGAGGAATCGCCATTACCGCATGTTTTGGCATAGGATCGTTCTGTTCCCCGGTGGTCTAGTGGCATACTGACCATTTGCGCCGGCATTTAAGCATCTCCTCCACTCGCTCTGCGTCTGACGTCACCGAGGGAGTGAGAGCAAGGCGATCCAAGCCGCCCAACCAGAACCCAGTGTTTGATGCGCGTCATCAGGACGCGACCGTGTCACATGATCAGACCGGAAACCGGAAGCGAGAAAGAACAACATCCGGTCCGGTCGTCATATTGGTTAATGACCCTGTCCAAATCATAAAAATGTCATCAATGAATCTTCTCCAAAGGAGTACCCGCGAAAGAAAGGTTTCAAGGTCGTCCCTGGAGAAGAGATCCCGCTCCCATCCCCCCAGGTGCAGGTTGGCAAAGGAGGGGGCACATATGGTCCCCATAGCCACACCCTGCACCTGGAGGTAATGGGAGCCATTGAATATGAAAACATTATTAGTTAAAATGAATCTAAGGAGTGAAATGACCAATATAAGCAGCACTTTTCCAATGAATGCCACTACAATTGAGCACCTCTCCAATGTCCACCAATATAAAGGGGCAATTCTGGCACTTTGTATGTTCTATATTTTGCATTACAATGCATACAGTAGTCATGACCATTCTGTTCTCTATGATGTGTTGGTTTTACACACTATAGGCCACTGCCGTATGTATGCTATGCAATGCACTAAGTACCCCTTTTTGGTGCACCTTGTATGCAATGCTATGGGATTGATTTACTAAAGGCAAATTGACTGTGCACTTTGCAAAGTGCAGTTGCACTCTACAAGAGCAGTTGCTCCAGAGCTTAGTAAACTGACATCATCCAATCGTGTTTTCTCCTTGCATGTGATTGGGTATTCTTTGCAAAGTGAAGCTTTACCTCATTTACTAAGTTCTGGAGCAAATGCACTTGCTAAGTGCACAGTCTAGTTGCCTTTAGTAAATCAACCCCTATACAGTATGTTACATTTTCCATATTGCTGAACTCTGTATGCTGTACTGTACATTCATATTAATAAGACTTGTTTGTGGAATTTGAAAATTCATCCTTTTCAGCACACTTTTGTTAGTATATATCATACTGCATTGTTTGTGGTGTCCTTGGACATAAAAATGGGGTATTTATATCATACCTGCATTGTCCCTGTTTAGCCAGTTGGAATGTTCAAGGAATTATGTGTCTTGATTGATTGACTCGATGTTCAAGCTGTGCATAAGTACACAGCAGGTACAGTAAACATGCCAACAGCTCATTAACCCATCTGACTGCTAACTGTATATATGCCTTGTTTTTCCTTAGAGGTCGTACTTTTAGTATTATTATTGCATGTATGTAAAAATGTAAAATCGGACAAAACCAACACTATCATTTTTTTTTTTTACTGCAGACATGTAGGTGCACTTAAAGCGCTTCTAAACCCACATAAGTATAATCAGTGTGTATATGCAGTAAAGATTGCTTCCTGTACTCACTGTGGAACCTAAGGGGTTCATCCACTGCATTGTGTAAAAAGTCTGTTTGATCATGTCTTCTCTGATCCTTCCCTGCTTCCACTGTCCCCAAACCATCTCCTGATAGAACAGAGCCTTAGGGGCACTCTGCACATGCTCAGTTTGGTGTGTTTTGCTCAATGTTTGACCATTCTTCCAGAAGCACATTTGTGAGGTCAGACACTGCTGTTAGATGAGAAGGCGTGGCTTGCGGTCTCCGCTCTAATTTATTCCAAAGGTGTTCTATCAGGTTGAGGTCAGGACTCTGTGCAGGATAGTCAAATTCCTTAAACTCGCTCATCAATGTTTTTATGGACCTTGCTTTGTGCACTGGTACGCAGTCATGTTGGAACAGGATGGAGCCATCCCCAAACTGTTCCTACAAAGTTGGCAGCATGAAATTCTCCAAAATGTCTTGGTATGCTGATGCCTTAAGAGTTCCCTTCACTGGAACTAAGAGGCCAAGTCCAACCCCTGAAAAACAACCCCACACCATAATCCCCCTCCACCAAACGATTTGGAATAGTGCACAATGCAAGGTCCGTAAAGACATGGTTGAGCAAGTTTGGGGTGGAGGAACTTGACTGGCCTGCACAGAGTCCTGACCTAAACCGTATAGAACACCTTTGGGATGAATTAGAGTGCAGACTGCGAGCCAGGGCCTCTCGTCCAACATCAGTGCCTGACCTCACAAATGCGCTTCTGGGAGAATGGTCAAACATTCCCATAGACACACTCCTAGACCTTGTGGACAGCCTTCCCAGAAGAGTTGAAGCTATCATAGCTGCAAAGGGTGGGCCAACTCAATATTGAACACTATAGACTAAGATTGGGATGTCATTTACTTTCATATGTGTGTAAAGGCAGGTGTCCCAATACTTTTGACAATATTGTGTACATAGATATATTGTGATAGGGTGAGCCCGTGCCACTGTTTAATATGGTGGTCTAGGCCAGATTTTGCGGGAAGCAAGCACACCAATGGCACCGGTGTGTGCTGGCTTCATATGAGAGGCAGAATTAGAGGTCAGGGTCCCACCCTCCCGAGGGGGTCAGTGTATGAAGGGACCTGTGTGAGGTGCACGTCTGCACTATCATATCCAGGTCAGGACAGACCAAGGCCAGAGCCTGAAAGAGAGCCCATGAGGGACAGAGCAGCAGGGAGCTGCTAGGAAATACACAAACCTGAGGTAGAGCGTCTGTGCAGGGACACTGGGACGTGTTTGATGGTCAGGAGCAGGGCCGGTGCTAGACTATTTTACGCCCTAGGCAAGACCAGCTACTTGCGCCCCCCCCAAAAAAAAAAATAAAAAGGGAAGGGGTTAAAAACTTCTCTATGTGGTACCCAGTGACCCTGATCTGATGGTTCCTCCATGTTATGCTGTCATACCCAGTAACCCCCATATTCCTCCATGTCACACCTGGGGACCCTGATGTCCCTCTATGTCACACCCAGGGACCCTGATGTTTTTCCATGTCACATTCTGGGACCCCAATATTCCTCCATGTCTTGCTGTCATACCCACTGACCCCGATGTTCCTCCATGTGGCACCCAGGGACCCCCGTGTTCCTCCATGTCCTGCTGTCATACCCAGTGACCCCAATGTTCCTATATGTCACCCCAGCGGCCCCTAATGTTCCTCCATGTCATACCCAGAGAGATCCTGATGTTTTTCCATGTCACGCCTGGGGACCCTGATGTTCCTCCATGTCACGCCTGGGGACCTCAATCCCCCATGGCACACCCAGGGACCCCAATTCCTCATGGCACACCTGGTGACCCCGAACCCTTGTTACACCCGGTGACCCCTATCCCCCTTGTCACACCTGGTGACCCCAATTCCCTTTCACACCAGGGATCCTCCATGTCACACCCAGGGACACGGATCCCCTGTTCTGGGGACAATCACTGGGCAGAATGAAGAGAGTTTCTTTCCTTCTTCACTGTGATTCCTTTTCCCAGGACACTCCTCTTCTGGACCACAGTGCTCACCACAGCTCCAACAGGCTCCTGGTGGAGGAAGAAGAAGCAGTCAGAGAGCTCTGCACCTCCTTCATCACCAACCTCCTCAGACCATTCCGGTGCCTCGTCGGCCATCGCTTCTGCTCCAGTAAAGGTGTCGCCTTCCAGTGCCGAGCTCCGGCTCAGGTTCAGCTCTCCTCCACTCCCTGCTTAATACTGACCAAGGGAAATGACGGCTGCCCACCAGCTCAGTGCAGAGAATCACTTCCTGCCCGGGGTTTAGGCCGTTCAGTTCCAGCCGAAGAGGATCATCATGCAGGCAGCACTCTGGTGGGCTCCCTTCCTGCCTTCTGGGGCCCCCCCAAAGCCAAGGCTTGGTAGTTCCGCCACTGCCCCAGACACCTGGCATCTTCCTCTGTCCCTTCTTCCTCCCCCACTGCCGCCCCTCCCCTCAGCTCACAAGGATCATTAATAAAGGAGAGAGAGTGCCAACTCCTGGCTGCGAACCTAGGTGGCAATGCGCCCTAGGCGGCTGCCTAGTTTGCCTAGTGGAAGCACCGACCCTGGTCAGGAGGTCCAAAAGGTACTAGTCAGAGCAGTAAAGCAGCCAAGAGAGCCAGGAAGCTGAATCCTATGTTTTTGGTTGTATTAATGGTGAGAACCCCCTGCGTGGGAAGACATACCTGTATGAACTTTTGACCTTCTTAATTAAAAATGTGCAGGAAAGCTACTTCAGGTGTGGAATAAACTAAGTTTTGGCAGCTGCTGCAATCACCAAATGTGTTCCAACATCCGTAGTAAATCTATATTAAAATGTGTGATCGCGCTTTATCCAGGTCAAGGTAAAAATAATAACTATAAAGGGACAAAAAAATTACTATATAGGTAAGTGTTTCATATATATATATATATATATATATATATATATATATATATATATATATATATATATATATATATATAAAGTGCCAGTGCAAATTAAATCCATAAACAAACATATATTGCAAAAAAGACCAATGCAATACATAATAAAGCTTCTTATAGCTTGTGTAATCAAAAAAGTCTCTATTTGATAAGGTGCTTCATAGGGATGACACCACAGTGTAACGACAATTTTCCACTCGTGCTCCTTTCAACCAGGTGAAGTGCAAGCTCCCCTAAATTATATACCCCTAAGGGTCAACAAAGCGTAAACACAGATCAATCTGATGGTCCAAACTCTGGTGTTCAGGTTCCTTTGAGAATGATGGAACTCCCTCTCCAAGATGGCACCACACAGCTCACAAATAGGCAACAAACAGAAAAATCAGCCTCCGATAGTGCAGTACCTGGGTCATTAAGCTCAACACACCGCACAGAACCCACTTCATAAAATGCACTCACATTTATTAGGTAAAAAACAAGCATATAATAAAATCCAATAATCCAAAACAACGGTACAGCGCTAATAAGGTGCATTCAGTGATAATATGTAAAAATAAAAGAACATATACAGTGCTTTGCGAAAGTATTCGGCCCCCATTAACTTTGCGACCTTTTGCCACATTTCAGGCTTCAAACATAAAGATATAAAACTGTAATTTTTTGTGAAGAATCAACAACAAGTGGGACACAATCATGAAGTGGAACGAAATTTATTGGATATTTCAAACTTTTTTAACAAATAAAAAAACTGAAAAATTGGGCGTGCAAAATTATTCAGCCCCCTTATGTTAATACTTTGTAGCGCCACCTTTTGCTGAGATTACAGTTGTAAGTCGCTTGGGGTATGTCTTGATCAGTTTTGCACATCGAGAGACTGAGATTTTTGCCCATTCCTCGTTGCAAAACAGCTCGAGCTCAGTGAGGTTGGATGGAGGGCATTTGTGAACAGCAGTTTTCAGTTCTTTCCACAGATTCTCGATTGGATTCAGGTCTGGACTTTGACTTGGCCATTCTAACACCTGGATATGTTTATTTGTGAACCATTCCATTGTAGATTTTGCTTTATGTTTTGGATCATTGTCTTGTTGGAAGACAAATCTCCGTCCCAGTCTCAGGTCTTTTGCAGACTCCATCAGGTTTTCTTCCAGAATGGTCCTGTATTTGGCTCCATCTATCTTCCCATCAATTTTAACCACCTTTCCTGTCCCTGCTGAAGAAAAGCAGGCCCAAACCATGATGCTGCCACCATCATATTTGACAGTGGGGATGGTGTGTTCAGGGTCATGAGCTGTGTTGCTTTTACGCCAAACATAACGTTTTGCATTGTTGCCAAAAAGTTTGATTTTGGTTTAATCTGACCAGAGCACCTTCTTCCACGTTTGGTGTGTCTCCCAGGTGGCTTGTGGCAAACTTTAAATGACACTTTTTATGGATATCTTTAAGAAATGGCTTTCTTCTTGCCACTCTTCCATAAAGGCCAGGTTTGTGCAGTATACGACTGATTGTTGTCCTATGGACAGAGTCTCCCACCTCAGCTGTAGATCTCTGCAGTTCATCCAGAGTGATCATGGGCCTCTTGGCTGCATCTCTGATCAGTCTTCTCCTTGTATGAGCTGAAAGTTTAGAGGGACGGCCAGGTCTTCGTAGATTTGCAGTGGTCTGATACCCCTTCCATTTCAATATTATCGCTTGCACAGTGCTCCTTGGGATATTTAAAGCTTGGGAAATCTTTTTGTATCCAAATCGGGCTTTAAACTTCTCCACAACAGTATCTCGGACCTGCCTGGTGTGTTCCTTGTTCTTCACGATGCTCTCTGCGCTTCAAACGGACCTCTGAGACTATCACAGTGCAGGTGCATTTATCATCATTAGTCATTTAGGTCAACATTGGATCATTCAGAGATCCTCGCTGAACTTCTGGAGAGAGTTTGCTGCACTGAAAGTAAAGGGGCTGAATAATTTTGCACGCCCAATTTTTCAGTTTTTTATTTGTTAAAAAAGTTTGAAATATCTAATAAATTTCATTCCACTCCATGATTGTGTCCCACTTGTTGTTGATTCTTCACAAAAAATTACAGTTTTATATCTTTATGTTTGAAGCCTGAAATGTGGCAAAAGGTCGCAAAGTTCAAGGGGGCTGAATACGTTTGCAAGGCACTGTATCTATGCAATATTAACGTGCTATAAATTGGTGCAAAATTAGCTTGATGACAATAATCCAGCCAGTGTTTTACAAGTGAATCTGTGTGTCTTCCACCACCAACACCTAAGATAATTGGCCTCTCACCTGAAGTTTTGACCTGTGTTTCACCACAAGGTCAAAATAAGCAAATAATCAGGGATTAGCAGGCTCTCTCACAGCCTCTCAGTAGACACACTGCTGCCCGAAGATAGCCAAACATAGGGACATGGATCTCATCATGGATATCACATAAAAAAATAAAAGGCACAGGATCGAATGCTCTCAGTACGAACAGGGGTTTTTATTCAGTAGTAGTATTCCAGTAGGAAGCCAATTTTGCACCAATTCTAGCACAAGACCACTGGACTCTTTGGATCTATCAATTATTTATTTATATATTATATGAATTTGATTTATTACAAGCACTTTATTTCTATTATAGCACCTTAATATTGCGCAGTTATTTGTACTATGGCACTTTAATACTGCACAGATTTATGTATTAAAGCACCTTAATATTGCATAGATATATGTTCTTTTATTTTTACATATTATCACTGAATGCACCTTATTAGTTTTGGATTATTGAATTGCTTTGTAGTGGTAAACTCAGTTGGCATAGCAGCTTATTTTAGCACCTTTAGTTGATTGCATACAGCCAATTGTTTGCGCCGATATATTCACTTTTGCATATAATAAAATCCAGCTTCTCACATGATCCAGTGAAAAATCCTGCCGCCAAGCTCAACCTCTACGCGTTACACCACCAACACACGTGTAACGCACTTTGTAATGCAATTTGCACTGCTGATTTCATTGCACTTAACAAAAACCTATGCAAGTCGCAATAAAATTGGTAAAAAAGTAGTGCAGGAACCTTTTTCATAATATGAATGGTTCCATCGCAAACAATGGGGGGGGCGACTTGTCGTGCGATTTGGAACTGTCAAATTGAATGAAAAACCACACCGGTGTGAACAGGGGCTAAAAAAGAAAAGAAAGCATTTTCTGCATAATCTTAACATTTGTTCAGTAAGGAGGTTGAATGAGGCTCTCTCTCTCTAGAGATATGTAAAGCCCAGAGTTGTATAAAGTACTCGAAACCCATACTTGAGTAAAAGTACAAGTGCTCGATCAAAAAGTGACTTGAGTAGAAGTACTAAAGTATTCAACATTTTTTGTACTTAAGTATTGCAAGTAGTTTTTTTTTTAAATTTTGCTACTCAAGTACTGAAAGTAAAAGTACCAGTAGTTTTGAAAAAAAATTTGCTACTCAAGTACTGAAAGTAAAAGTACAAGTACTGTGTTATGTAGTTATTAAAGAAAGAAGTCAAAAGTTTGAACATCATATTGTCTTTTATTATTTCAAATGCAGCATTTATACATACAGTAGCATTTATTTTCGTATGCGCTGATAATACACATGTTTTGAGCTTCATGAAACCTACCGTCTACTGTTCTGGCAGTGGTAATTTTTATAATAGTAACGAGTAACTATGCAGCACAAAAAAAAATATCGGAGTAGAAGAATTGAAATCATTGAAAAAATGTAGTGAAGTAAAAGTGGAAGTAGGAGAACCCTGATCCCCCTTCTTCTGGGGTCCGCCGATGCTCCAGGCCCCTCCTCTTCATCTCTCTTGAGTCCCGCCGCTGCGTCTATTGACACAGGCAGCGGGACTCAACACCCAGCTCCCTAGTCACTGGATTCGATTGACAGCAGCGGGAGCCAATCACTCCCACTGCTATCATTTTGACCAATGAGGAGAGAGACAGCGGCAGGAGCTAAATCTGATAGGCACAGGTAAGGAAAAGGGGCGGGGGGGGAGCAGTTGCAGCAGAGGCAGCTTTTCACCTTAATGCATAGAATGCATTAAGGTGAAAAACTTTAAGGCTTTAGAACCACTTTTAGGTATTCTATAATCTTAACACACTTCCTTTCCTAAAGGTGACAAAACTTAATTTCCATAGTGAGTGAGAGTTGTCACCCTAGGACCCCGTGTTACTGGCACGATCACTAGGTGAAATTAAAGAACAAAAAAAACCTAAATATAGGAAAACTAATGCAGAATCCACATCTAAGGACTGGTAAACAGCAATACAGGTGCATCTCAAAATGATTCGAATATCATCATCATCATGAATATCAAAATCATTATAATACCATCAAAAAGGTAATTTATTTCAATAATTTAATTCAAAAAGTGAAACTCATATATTTTATATAGATTTGTTATACACAGAGTGATATATTTTAAGCATTTCTTTCTTTAAATGATGATTAAGGCTTACAGCTAGTGAAAACCCAAAATTCAGTATCTCAGAAAATTTGAATACTACATAAGACCAGGGCATTTTTTTAGCCGAAACGTGGTGGAATGGTGTTCCGCCACCTCTGGCTGCCCTGTCCGCTCCATCCTCCAACTAAACACAGAAGATGGTAGAGAAAAGTTTGCACTACTCACTTCCTCTACTGTGTGTTATTGCCGGGCACCCAGGGCTTGTGCAGGGCTGGGAATTTGTTGGTTGGTGCCACAACTACCCGCATTATTTTTCCATCCCTGTGGTACATCGGATACTCTAGTCCCTGCCCCTGTCAGACCTTAGCAGCACAGAACCGAGGGAAGTGATTTGGCTGTCTGCTACAGGTCTGGTAGATAGAGACTGCATAGTGTTGAAAAGAAAAAACCTGCCCACACCTGCTTTCTGCCCTGCTGTGAAGCTGTACACATGTGGGAAAGAGCTGTTAAGAGAAAGGGAGGAAGGAGGGCGCTTATGCAGAGATGCAACAGTGGAGAGGTTGGAGCTGTAATGCAGACATGCCAGCTGGGGGGGGGGGGGGGATTTGCCAAAAGAGATGAGAGCTGTGAAGGAAAATGGGTGCCAAGTGTGCAGAGTGAGAGCTGTGTAGGGAGGAGGGCAGGTTGTGTAAGCTAAACTCCCTTCCACAGCTGCGGGGTGTAAGCTCTGAATGAATGGGCTAGTTAAGTTGTGGACAGTGGTATAAAGCTGTGCTCTGATTTGGCAAAGATGGAAGCTGTGGATTGGGGGAGAAGAGGGAAGCTATACATTGGGGGAGAAGAGGGGAGCTGTGGACTGGGGGAGAAGATGCAAGCTGTGGATTGGGAAAGAAGAGGGGATCTGTAGAGTGGGAGAAAAGATGGGGGAATGTGGAATGGGGGACACAAGGGGAGTTGTTGGACTGGTGTAATGTTCCGGTACCTTTGGTACCCTAAATTACACTTTCCACAAGTGTATGCGCCCTACCATTTACTTTTGGAAAGGTGCGCATACACCTTTAAGACTGGAGCTGTCATCACTCAGCGCCGGACTAGATGGCTATTTAAGGCGTCGGCTCTCACTCACATGTGTTCGTTCAAACACTTTTACCTGGATGCTAACCTTGCTTGAAGCTTCCATGCTTGCAAGCTTACCTCGCTGACGGAACCTCGCCGCGCTGATCCCTGTATCCCGCTACTGGATCATCCGCCTTTCCTGAACCACCCTTCGGCTGTATCGCTAATAGTGCTAAGTACCCCGCAGGGGAATTCTCTATAAACTTATACTAAGCTTACACTATCTAGCTCTGCATAGTAGAGACTGTTTATCACATCTGCATAAACTAGATTGCTAGCTCTTGAGACTACTGCTACTTTTCTGCACTGGGTTGATCTCTTTTGTATGTCCACCTGCTATTCTATCATCTGCTATCATACAACATTGTTAAACCTTCCTGCATCCATCTGCTACTGTCTCACCTTCAAGTGTCTATCACCTACCACCTCCACTCAACCTATCCCTCAAACCTTCATCATTGTGTTACCACATATATAAAGTCACTCTAGGAACCAGCTTGCTAATTGTGTGTATTTACTGGCTGAAATAAGACCTTCCACACATGATGAGTCATTGAGGTTGGGAATGGTATCTCAGCATATCTCTTACATGACAACTGACGTGGAACTATTTCTGCAGCTGAAAATCCACACCATATAAGAAACGCAGGAGCGTTACAGATTGAACGAACCTAAAAAATGGATTCAGCAGAAATAGCCACTCAGGTGACACAATTAAAACAGCAAGTATCTGCGTTAATACACGCACTTGCTGAATTAAAAGAAGACAATCAGGCTCTGTCGCAGCAGGTAATTAGACTGACACAACTTACCTCTGCTCAGTCCCCTGAACCCAAGATAAATCCCCCTTTGGTATTTACAGGCGATCGCAAAAAATTTCGCGAATTTAAAAACGCATGTGAGTTACTTTTTTTGCTAAAACCTCGTACCTACCTTACTGATCACATTAAGGTTTGTACTATTATTTCTTACCTATCAAGCGATCCTCGAGCCTGGGCAGATTCTCTTTTTGAGAAAAACGACCAGCTTCTCAACTCCTATGCCTTGTTCCTGGCAGAGCTCACTAGCCTATATGATGACCCCAATAGGCAGAGTACTGCTGATCTTCAGTTAAGATCCTTGAAACAAGGAAGGAGGCCTGTGGAAGACTTTGTCGCAGAGTTCAAGAGATTGACCCTTGATTCAGAATGGAATGATGCATCTCTGAAAACCCAATTTAGGCTTGGCCTATCAGAAGCCGTTAAGGACGAGCTCGCCCGAGCGGATCTGCCAAAAACCCTGGATGCATTAATACAACTCAGTATTACCATAGATAGAAGACTACGAGAAAGAAAGGCTGAAAAGATGGGAATGCCATTATCCGTTTCCTCTCGGAGTCTGGCCGTTGACCCCGTTCCTATGGAGATAGGAACCATACGCCCACCGCTATCAACTATGGAAAAAGCCAAAAGACGAAATGAAAATCTCTGCTTGTACTGTGCATCCCCGGATCACAAGATAAACGTCTGTCCCCTAGTCAACAAAAAGAAGGGTGAGTGTTCACATGTCTCTCTAGGAGGATTGACAACTTCATTCACTAACCCCTACATTTCTGTTTTTTTGACATTACAATGGGACCAGAACAGGATTACTACTAAGGCCATGATTGACACAGGATCTTGTGGAAATTACATGGATATATGTTTTGCTGCTTTAAATAAAATTCCTATTATTTCTAAACTCAAACCTGTCTCAGTAAGTCTTATTACCGGTGTTCCGTTATCCTCTGGTCCGATCACCGATCAGACACAAGCACTTCTAGTCACTATTAACGAGTCTCATAGGGAGACTTCTACCTTCGATTTAATACCATCACCCCACTTTCCCATTGTGTTGGGACTTCCCTGGTTGCACACACACCAACCAACCATAGATTGGAAGAAACGGTCCTTGACCTTCCCTTCTTGTTATTGCGAGGAAACGTGTAACCTCCCGTTTTCCGGGAAGATTCTGTCTGTGGTGACAGATGAGATTGCACCACTATGTTATCAGGATCTTTCTGAGGTTTTTCTTGAGAAAAATGCTCAAGCATTACCTCCTCATCGAGACTATGATTGTAGCATTGATCTACTCCCAAATAGCAAATTGCCGTTCGGTCATGTTTATCCTCTTTCACAGGATGAACTTGCCCATCTCAAAACCTATTTGGATGAGAACTTGGAAAAAGGTTTTATTAGACCTTCCACTTCTTCCACAGCAGCAGGACTCTTTTTTGTTCGCAATAAAGATTCAAGTCTCAGACCTATCATCGACTACAGGAAATTGAATGCTATCACAATAAAAGATCGCTATCCTCTACCACTTATCCCTGAGCTCATTGAGCAGGTGCGTGGAGCTACCTATTTTTCAAAATTAGACCTGAAAGGAGCATACAATCTCATTCGAATCCGTGATGGACACGAGTGGAAGACTGCGTTCAGAACTAGATACGGATTGTTCGAGTATCTTGTGATGCCATTCGGCCTATGCAATGCCCCTGCAGTTTTCCAACGATTTATAAACGATATTTTTAAAGACTTACTAGATGTCTGTGTTGTGGTATATCTGGACGATATACTTATATATTCACGGACCCTGTCTGAACACATAAGACATGTAAGACTTGTATTATCGAGATTGCTTGCACATAATCTTTATGTGAAGCTGAAGAAATGCTTGTTCCATAAAGATGAGGTACTCTTTCTAGGCTACATCATATCCAAAACAGGAATCGAGATTGACATGAGTAAAATATCCTGCATTCAGGATTGGCCTACACCAACTACACGCAAGGCGCTACAGCGATTCCTGGGATTTTCAAATTTCTACAGGAAGTTCATAAAAAACTTTTCTGCTATTGTGAGACCCCTCACACAGCTCACTAGCATAAAAATACCATTTAAATGGTCAGAAGAAGCAAATAAGGCTTTCCACTTGTTAAAGACAAGGTTTACTTCCGCTCCCATATTACGCCATCCAGACCCATCCCTCCAATACATTCTGGAGGTAGATGCGTCAAACCTGGCAGTAGGAGCAATACTCTCCCAACGACCTACCCCCACTTCACCACTTCATCCAGTCGCCTTTTTTTCTAAATCCCTGAGCAGTCCCGAGATAAATTACCCCGTGGGTGAGAAGGAACTGCTTGCTATAAAATTGGCTCTGGAGAATTGGCGACATTTACTCGAAGGCACCCAATTACCAATAATTATATACACGGACCATAAAAACCTCCAATATCTTCAGACTAGCAAAACTCTCTCGCATTGACAGGTACGATGGTCACTATTCTTTCTAAGGTTTAACTTCCTAGTGACCTACACACCTGCAGATAAGAACAAAAAGGCGGATGCACTATCACGACTAACTGAAGAAAACTACTTTGAAATTCCTTCCGTTCCTATAATACCTCACAAACGCATTATTGGAGTTGTCCGTTCCTTGAAGGAAGAGGTTCTGCATGGTATAAGGTTGGATTCACCCCCACCACAACTAAATACCGATGCAGAAGGCTTCCTCTACTACAACGACAAACTTTACATACCACCTACCCTACGCACCAAGATCTTGGAATTATCGCATGATGTGCCTATGGCAGGACATATGGGTATGACAAAGACTTTCAATTTGATTTCTCGGCAATTCTGGTGGCCTGACATGAAAACATCTATACAAAAATTCGTCTCTTCATGCAATGTCTGTGCCAGGTCCAAAATTGACACTACGAGACCATCCGGCCTACTATGCAGTCTACCAATACCCCAAACTCCATGGGAGGTTCTGTCATTGGACTTCATCGTAGAATTGCCTCCTTCCAAAGGATTTAATACCATCTTGGTGTCAGTGGACCATCTGACAAAGATGGCACATTTCATTGCTATTCGCAGACTACCTTCGTCCAAACAAACGGCAGAACTCCTGATGAAACATGTCTTCAGATTACATGGTATCCCAAAAACTCTTTTGTCTGACCGTGGATCCCAATTTATTTCTAAATTCTGGCAAGAACTATGTCACATACTACGGATTGAGCGGAAGCTCACTTCTCCTTACCATCTGCAGACCAACGGACAGACTGAAAGAGTCAACCAATGCATCGAGCAGTATTTACGTTGTTACACTTCTTACCAACAGGATGATTGGTTGGATCTTCTCCCCCTGGCAGAATTTGCCTACAACAACGCAACTCACAGTACAACCAAGCAGAGTCCGTTCTACTTGAACTATGGGTTCCATCCCTCTATTCTCCCTCCACGCATCCTTCCTTCAAATAACCCAGTAGCCTCAGACTATCTTTCCCAAATAAAGGATTCTCAGGGTTTACTAAATACTACCATTGCACACGCTCACAGTCAACAAAAGAAGTACTATGATCTTCGTAGAAGACCTTCTCCACAGTATACTATCGGGGACCTTGTTTGGCTCTCAACAAAAAACTTGAGACTGAAGATCCCTAGCAAAAAGCTTGGACCTCTGTTCTTGGGACCTTTCCCAATCAAGAAACTTATTGGAACAGCTGCAGTGCAGCTTACATTGCCAATGGACCTAAAAATCCATCCCATTTTCCATGTGTCGCTACTAAAACCCCATGTTCCGGACCAAGGAATAAGGCCTAATATTCCACCTCCCCCTCCTGTACAAGTTGAAGGTGGAGAAGAATACGAGATAAAAGAGATTCTGGATTCTCGTATCTACAGAAGAAGACTTCAGTACTTGGTTAGATGGAAGAACTATGGGCCCCAAGACGACACCTGGCTAAAAACCTCTGACATACATGCCCCTAGATTAATCCGCAATTTTCATGCGAGATACCCAGACAAACCAGCTCCAGAGGCCTTCAGGAGCAGGCCTTAAAGGGGGGGTATTGTAATGTTCCGGTACCTTTGGTACCCTAAATTACACTTTCCACAAGTGTATGCGCCCTACCATTTACTTTTGGAAAGGTGCGCATACACCTTTAAGACTGGAGCTGTCATCACTCAGCGCCGGACTAGATGGCTATTTAAGGCGTCGGCTCTCACTCACATGTGTTCGTTCAAACACTTTTACCTGGATGCTAACCTTGCTTGAAGCTTCCATGCTTGCAAGCTTACCTCGCTGACGGAACCTCGCCGCGCTGATCCCTGTATCCCGCTACTGGATCATCCGCCTTTCCTGAACCACCCTTCGGCTGTATCGCTAATAGTGCTAAGTACCCCGCAGGGGAATCCTCTATAAACTTATACTAAGCTTACACTATCTAGCTCTGCATAGTAGAGACTGTTTATCACATCTGCATAAACTAGATTGCTAGCTCTTGAGACTACTGCTACTTTTCTGCACTGGGTTGATCTCTTTTGTATGTCCACCTGCTATTCTATCATCTGCTATCATACAACATTGTTAAACCTTCCTGCATCCATCTGCTACTGTCTCACCTTCAAGTGTCTATCACCTACCACCTCCACTCAACCTATCTCTCAAACCTTCATCATTGTGTTACCACATATATAAAGTCACTCTAGGAACCAGCTTGCTAATTGTGTGTATTTACTGGCTGAAATAAGACCTTCCACACATGATGAGTCATTGAGGTTGGGAATGGTATCTCAGCATATCTCTTACATGACAACTGACGTGGAACTATTTCTGCAGCTGAAAATCCACACCATATAAGAAACGCAGGAGCGTTACAACTGGGGGGGAAGAGGGGAGCTGTTGGACTGGGGGGGGGAGGGGAGCTGTTGGACTGGGGGGAGAAGAGGGGAGCTGTGGATTGGGGGAGAAGAGGGAAGCTGTGGATTGGGGAAGAAGAGGGGAGCTGCGAATTGGGGAAGAAGAGGGGAGCTGTGGATTGGGGCAGAAGAGGGGAGCTGTGGATTTGGGGAGAAGAGGGGAGCTGTGGACTGGGAGAGAAGATGAAAGCTTTGGATTGGGGGAGAAGAGGGGGGCTATAGACTGGGGGAGAGGAGGGGAGCCGTGGGCTGGGGGAGAAGGGAGCTGTGGACTGGGGGTGAAGAGGGGAGCTGTGGACTGGGGGAGAAGCTGAAAGCTTTAGATTGGGGGAGAAGATGAAAGCTTTGGATTGGGGGAGAAGAAGGGAGCTATAGACTGGGGGAGAAGAGGGGAGCTGTGGATTGGGCAGAAGATGCAAGCTGTGGATTGGGAAAGAAGAGGGGATATGAAGACTGGGAGAGAAGAGGGGAGCTGTGGACTGGGGGAGAAGAGGGAAGCTGTGGATTGGGGGAGAAGAGGGGAGCTGTGAATTGGGGGAGAAGAGGGAAGCTGTAGACTGGGGGAGAAGAGGGGAACTGTTGGACTGGGGGAGAAGATGGGAGCTGTGGATTGGGGGAAAAGAGGGGAGCTGTGGACTAGGGGAGAAGATGAAAACTGTGGATTGGGGGAGAAGATGAAAGCTGTGGATTGAGGGAGAAGAAGGGAGCTGTGGATTGGGGAGAAGAGGGGAGCTGGTGGACTGGGGGAGAAGAAGGGTGCTGTGGATTGGGGGAGAAGAGGGGAGCTGTGGATTGGAGGAGAAGAGGGGAGCTGTGGACTGGGGAGAAGAGGGGAGCTGTGGTTTGGGGGAGAAGAGGTGAGCTGTGGACTGGGGGAGAAGATGAAAGCTTTGGATTAAAGGAGAAGAGGGGGGTTGCAGACTGGGGGAGAAGATGGAGGCTGTGGATTGGGGAGAAGAGGGGAGCTGTAAATTGGGGAGAAGAGGGGAGTTGTGGACTGGGGGAGAAGAGGGGAGCTGTGGACTGGGAGAGAAGAGGGGAGCTGTGGATTGGGGGAGAAGAGGGAGCTGTGGACCGGGGGAGAAGAGGGTAGCTGTGGCCTCGGGGAGAAGAGGGGAGCTATGGCCTGGGAGAGAGGAGGGGAGCTGTGGACTGGGGGAGAAGAGGGGAGCTGTGGACTGGGGGAGAAGAGGGGAGCTGTGGACTGGGGGAGAAGAGGGGAGCTGTGGACTGGGAGAGAAGAGGGGAACTGTGGACTGGGTGAGAAGAGGGGAGCTGTGGACTGGGGGGGAAGAGGGGAGCTGTGGACTGGGGGAGAAGAGGGGCGGTGTTGACAGGGGAAGGAGGGGAGCTATGGACTGGGGAGAGAAAAGGTGAGCTGTAAACATGGGAGGCATAAGTGAGCTGTGGACAGGGATGCAGAAGTGAAAGAAAGAGGTGTGCAGAGGTAAGCAATAGATGGGTACTTTGGGAGTGGATATCTAAGTACTGCTCATTATGCTGATATTTTTCTTTGCCCTTTGTGATACAAATACACTCCTGAGCCCTGTTTGTTATGCAATACTGAGAGCGGTACTCTGTGCCTCTTGTGCAATGCGCAGATTATTTGGCACTGCTTTACATCTTTCTGGGGGTGGAGAGGTGGCCGGGAAGGGTGAGTTCCTACACCTATTCTCTGAGAAAAAAAGTCCTGCATAAGACCAATAAAAAAAAAAAAAGAGGATTTTTAATACAGAAATGTTGGATTACTGAAAAGTACGTCCATGTACAGTATAGTATGCATTCAATACTTGGTTGGGGCTCCTTTTGCATGAATTACTGCATCAATGTGGCGTGGCATGGAGTCGATCACCCTTTGGCACTGCTGAGGTGTTATGGAAGCCCAGGTTGCTTTTAAAAGTGGCCTGCATGGTTGGGTCTGGTGAGTTTGCTGGCCAATCAAGCACAGTGATACCATGATCATTAAACCAGGTATTGGTACTTTTGGCAGTGTGGACAGGTGCCTAGTCCTGCTGGAAATAGAAATCAGAATCTCCATAAAGTTGGTCAGCAGAGAGAAGCATGAAGTGTTCTAGAATTTCCTGGTAGACGGCTGCACTGACTTTGGACTTGATAAAACACAGTGGACCAACACCAGCAGATGACATGGTTCCCCAAATGATCACTGACTGTGGAAATGCCACACTGGACCTCATGTAACTTGGATTCTGTGCATCTCCACTCTTCCTCCAGACTCTGGGACCTTGATTTCCAAATGAATTGCAAAATTTTCCAGTCAGTGTTAAATCTATGCCACGAAGAATTAAGACAGTACCCGGTACTAGCAAGGTGTACCTCATAAAGTGGCCTGCCACTTTATGAGGTACACCTTGCTAATACTGGATTGGACCCCCTTTTTCCTTCAAAACTTCCTGAATTCTTCGTGGCATAGATTCAACAAGGTGTTGGAAACATTCCTCAGAGATTGTCAGTCCCTTTTGGCATGAAAGCATCACACAGTTACTGCAGATTTGTTGGCTGCACATCCATGATTTGAATCTCCCGTTCCACCACATCCCAAAGGTTCTCTATTGGATTGAGATCTGGTGACTATGGAGACCATTGAGTAAATTTAAATCATTGTCATGTTCAAGAAACCAGTGATGAGATGAATCGAGCTTTGCGACATGGTGCATTATCCTGCCGGAAGTAGCCACCAGAAGATGGGTAAGGAAAGGAATAGAGATACTGGCGCTCAGAGTTTTTATGTATATCTAGTCCAGTCAGCAATGTTTGTAAATATCTACCAATAATCATGGTGAAAGATAATTTACTGAATGTCTCTAGTCCCTAGTGATTGCGGGTGCAATAAAGAAAAATGCAGGACCACCTGCGGCTGCTAACCTTAGAGTTGTGACCGGCTTTGAGTGGACTGAAAGAGAGAAAGCAGAAAAGGAAGCGCCAGCTAAGTGTAGTATCCTAGTTAGGTTTTAATAGTAAAGGATTAAAAAACAAGAAGTATATAGTACAAATGTTGCTGATATCTGTGGATATGAGTCCTCCCAAGCCTGTCCTGCAGGACTGCTGTCATATGTTCCAGCTGCTGGGCAGGGAAATAGCTGACTCAGGAACCTTAAGGAGCCCCTGGAAGTCAGGCTGACCAGTGTGAAACGCACAGCGGAAGTGACGTCTCCGGAAGGATGGGAGGAACCAGATGAGAAAGGGAAACAAGGCTATGCGTTTGGAGAATTTGGTTCCTTCTACCGGCCTAAGATGGCATTACCATAGGTGGCTATTTAAAGGATAGGCTGGATCCGCAGCTGGGAGACTACAACGCCCACCATTTCTGAAAAAAAAACCCGAATTATCGGGAATAAAAAAACTACTCTGGATAATTGGATATAGGGATATCCAGTTCAAAACAATCACACAATTAAAACAAGATGTTCACGCTATCAAACAATAATGATGAAATACGTTTGCCATATTAGCAGATGAAACTCAAAATACAAATGAATAAAAAATAAAATTAAAGATGTGACAGGAGTCAATTTCGTTGGGGGGCCTGTGGAACCCAGATTACCTTAGAGAGATTGGGAAATCCCTGTCTCAGCTCCCTAGGCCCTAGTATGTGTAAGTCACCCTGTGTCTATTATGGGCACAGGGTGGCCAAGAAAATAATGGACACTGAGAATATGGTTTGGATAACTCGAATGGGACAGTAATATTTCTCAACAATATATCTCAAAGAATATATGAAGACTCTGGGACTCTAGACCTAGCTGCCTATTGCCAATTATGCTTCACACAGTCAGACTCCTAGCAGCTGCGAATATCATTAGCTCCACCACCTGTCTTCCACACATCGTAATTATGCTGATTTACTCTGTGTTTACAATGTGTTTACAATGTGTAATTTTGTATTTTGTATTAGACTTGGTGCCGGCAGTCTGGTCTTCCAGGCTGGTTTAAGTGCGCTGAGTTAATTAGCATGTTAATGATAACCTTGTCTAGATGGGATTAGCCATGAGTCAGCTGTACCTTGTTATCTAACCATTGTAAGATGTTTCGGGTAAATATTCGGGTCATTGTTCATGTAGTGACTGACATGCTTCTCAAGTGTATAAAAAGTCTGTTTCTTGTTTAATAAAGGAGTTAGTTGTTTTCAGATATGTACAAGCTAAGTTCAGGCTAGTTTTGTATGTAGGGTGGCTGGAATATCTATGTTCAAGACTGTAGGAAGTCGTATACTGACGGAAGCACACAAACACATTGTGGGGTCGCAGTTCTGTTACAAAAGAAATATACAAAAAAACTAAATAAAAAAACGAAATAAAAATAAACATGAGGTAATACATGCCAGGAATTATAAAAACAATCATGTAGTCCTATAATAAAAACATTAGACAATATATAAAAAATGTATAGAGAAGGGGAAGGAAGGGGGGCAACACATCAATGTAACATGACCACAGATGCCAACTTTTACATATATATGTAACTATGCTGATATGCATATGTGAATACAAAAAAGGACAAACAGCCAAAGGGTACCTACTATGAGGATGAAATTTTAAGACTAGACCCCCCCGTAATAGTCCAGAATTCTATAAATGAGGTTCACACACTGGTATAAAATGTTTCAGGCCTCTCCATCAGATATCTAATGTTGTCCACTTATTAGTATATTATTATTCCCTTATATACATATTTAGTTATCACTTATCTGACTCATCTTATCATACCAATTATTTTACAGCGGACCTTCATTTATGGAATTCAGAACCATTACCTTTTTGGGGGGTCTAGCCATGAAATGTCATCCTCATAGTAAGTACCCATTGGCTGTTTGTCCTTTTATGCATAGTAGCATAGTTACATACATAAGTTGGCATCTGTAGTCATGTTACATTGATGTGTTGCCCCCCTTCCTTCCCCTCCTATCTGCATTTGTTATGTATTGTCTAATTTTTTGATTTTATGACTACATGAGTTTTTATAATTCCTGGCATTTATTACCTCATGTTTATTTATATTTTGATTTTTGTATGTTTAAGTATATTTAAACTTTTTTTTTTTTTTAATATTTTGAATTTTACCTGCTATTATGCAAGCTTATTTTATCATTATTTTTTGATAGCATGAACATCATGGTATAATTGTGTGATTCTTTTGAATTGACTATCCTTATATCTATTTATCCACAGTAGTTTTGTTATATCCTGATAATTCCTAAATGCTGGAGCCACTGGTCATTGTAGTCCTCCAGCCACGGATCCAGCCAACCCTTTAACTACCTCAATACTGGGCACTCCCCCCCCCCCCCCTTTCCTTCCCAAACCAATTTTCAGCTTTCAGTGCTCTCGCACTTTGAATGACAATTACTCAGCCATGCTACATTGTACCCAAATTACATTTTAATCATTTTATTCACACAAATAGAACTTTCTTTTGGTGGTATTTATTCACCACTGTTTTTTTTTTTTTGTGTGATATAAGCGAAAAAAAAGAGCGAAAAATAAAAAAAATATATATTTTCTACATTCTGTTTTAAAAGAAATCCAATGAAATCTAATTTCGTCATAAATTTAGGCTAGAATGTATTCTGCTACATGTCCTTGGTAAAAAAAAATCCTGATAAGTGTATAATAGGTTTGTGTGAAAGTTATAGAGCCTACAAGCTAGGCTACATATCATTGAAAATTGATCAATCCTGATGTACTGACTACCTATCTCATTTCTTGAGGCCCTAAAATGTCAGGACAGTACAAATACCCCCCCAAATAACCCCTTTTTTAAAAGAGGACAGTCCAAGGTATTTAGTAAGAGGCTTAGTGAGTTTTTTTGAAGTTGCATTTTTTTGCCCACAATAGTTTAGGTAATATAGAATTTTTTTCCCCCCAAAATTGTCATATTAACAAGTTATTTCTTACACGTGGCATAAACGTGCAATTATACCCCAAAATATATTCTGCTACTCCTCCCGAGTATGGCAATACCATATGTGTGAGATTTTTCCAGAGCCTGGCCACATACAGAGGCCCAACATCCAAGTAGCACCATCAGGGGTTCTAAAGGCATAAGTTACACATTTTATTTCCTAAATACCTATCACATTTTTGAAGACCCTGGAGCACCAGGACAATAGAATTACCTCATTTTGGAACGAAAACACCCCAATGTATATTCTACGGGTATAATGAGTCTTTTGAACGTGTCATTTTTTTCCACAAGTTTTTGGAAAATGTGGAAAGAAAATGAAAACTTATTTTTTTTTTCATAACGTTGTCAATTTATAAGATATTTCTAACACATAGCATGTACTTAACAAAAATTACACCACAAAATACATTCTGCTACTCGTCCCGAGTATGGCCATACCACATATGTGAGACTTTTCCACAGCCTGGCCACATACGGAGGCCCAACGTCCATGTAGCACCGCCAGGTGTTCTAGGGGCATAAATTACACATTTCATTTCCTGAGTACCTATCACATTTTGAAGGCCCTGGATATGTTTTTAGCCATGTGGACAGATGTGCGCAGAGGATTCCTGGGACAGATGTGTGACGGGTGTTGATCACTGGGATGTGGCAGATGTTCACTGGGACAGATGTGGCAGATGTTTACTGGGACAGATGTGGCAGATGTTTACTGGGACTCATGTGGCAGATGTTCACTGGGACAGATGTGGCAGATGACAGATGTGGCTGATGGTTACAGACAGATGTGGCAGATGGTTGCAGACAGATGTGGCTGATGGTTACAGACAGATGTGGCTGATGGTTACAGACAGATGTGGCTGATGGCTAGACAGACAGATGTGGCTGACGATTACAGATGCGGGAGATTATGTGCTCCAGATTATTACAGACAGATGTGGAAAATGATCACTGACAGATGTGGGCACATGATGTGCGCCAGATGATCACAGACCGATGTGGCAGATGATCACTTACAGATGCAGCAGATGATGTGCGCCAGATGATCCCAGACAGATGTAGCAGATGATGTGCGCCAGATGATCATGGACAGATGTGGCAGATGATCACAGACAGACGTGGCATATGATCACAGACAGACGTGGCATATGATGTATGCCAGATGATCATGGACATATGTGCAGAATCAGATGATCACAGACAGATGTGGCAGATGATCACAAACAGACATGGCAGATGATGTGCACCAGATGATCATGGACAGATGTGCCAGATGGGCACCGACAGATGTGGCAGATGATCACGGACAGACGTGGCAGAAGATCACAGACAGACGTGGCATATGACCACAGACAGACGTGGCAGATGATGTACGCCAGATGATCATGGACAGATGTGCAGAATCAGATGATCACAGACAGACGTGGCAGATGATCACAAACAGACATGGCAGATGATGTGCACCAGCTTATCATGGACAGATGTGCCAGATGAGCATGGACAGATGTGGCAGATGATCACAGACAGACGTGGCAGAAGATCACAGACAGACGTGGCAGATGATCATGGACAGATGTGCCAGATGATCAGGGACAGATGTGGCAGATGATCTCACGGACAGATGTGGCAGATGTTCACTGGGACAGATTATTTTACTGGGACAGATGTGTGACATGTGTTTTTACTGTGTTGGGGACACTAGCTGGGTGATCAGTGAGTAAACAGCAGTAAAAGTGCTGTAAACTCACTGATTCCTGGCTGGCGGCACAGATCCGCTCTCCTTCTCCTCACTGACAGGCTCTGTGTGAGGAGAAGCAGAGCCAATCGCCGTTACAATGGCTGTGTTTACATTACATGACAGCTGTGTCCAATCATGTGATTAGGAGGGCTAATCACAGAGCCCTCCTGCCGAGCAGTGTTGCGATGTGTCTGGGGGACACAGGCACACCGGGATCGTGCGGCCGCTCGATCTCCCTACTTCTGAAGGACGTTCAGGAACGTCCACTAAGAAGGAGGAAGCGCCCGTATGTGTGCAGTGGCCAGGTGGGAGGAGGTTAAATAGCCACCTATGGTAATGCCATATTAGGCCTGTAGAAGGAGCCAAATGCTCCAAGCGCGTAGCTTTGTTTCCCTTTCTCAACTGGTTCTTTCGATCCTTTCGGTGACATCGCTTCTGCTGTGCGTTTCACGCTGGTCAGCCAGGCTTCCAGGGGCTCCTCCAGGTTTCTGAGTCAGCTATCTCCCTGCCCAGCAGCTGGAACATTTGACAGCGGTCCTGCAGAATGGGCTTAGCAGGACTCACCTCATATCAACAGATATCAACAACAGATAAGCATTTGTATTTTATACTTCTTGTTTTTTAATCCTTTACAATTAAAACCTAACTGGGATACTACACTTAGCTGGCACTTCCTTTCTGCATTCTCCCTATCAGAAGATGGGTACACTGCAGTCATAAAGGGATAGACATGATCATCAACAATACTCAGGTAGGCCGTGGCATTTAAACAATGCTAAGTTGGTACTAAGGGGCCCAAAGTATGCCAAGAAAATATCCCGCACACCATTACACCACCCCCAGCCTGAACTGTGGATACACGGCAGGATGGATCCATGCTTTCATGATGATTACCCAAAATTCTGACCCTACCATCTGAATGTAGCAGCTAAAATTGAGACTTATCAGACCAGGCAACGTATTTCCAACCTTCTATTGTCCAATTTTGGTGAGCCTGTGGGAATTTTATCCTCAGTTTCCTGTTCTTGACTGACAGGAGTGGCACCTGGTGTGGTCTTCTGCTGCTGTAGCCCATCTGCTTCAAGGTTCAATGTGTTGTGCGTTCAGAGATGGTATTCTGCATACCTTGGTTGTAACGAGTGGTTATTTGAGTTACTGTTGCCTTTCTGGCCTCTTGAACCAGTCTGCCCATTCTCCTCTGACATCAACAAGGTATTTTCCTCCACACAACTTCAGCTCACTGGATATTTTCTCTTTTTTGGACCATTCTCTGTAAAATCTAGAGATGGCTGTGCTTGAAAATCCCAGTAGATCAGATAATCAGTTTTTGAATTACTCAGACCAGCCCATCTGGCACCAACAACCATGCTACGTTCCAAATCACTTAAATCTACTTTCGTCCCCATTCTGATGCCCTGTTTAAACTTCAGCAAGTCATCTTCACCACATCTTTGAGTTGCTGCCATGTGGTTGGCTGATTAGCAATATGTGTTACCAAGTAATTGAACAGGTGTACCTAATAAAGTGGCCAGGAAAGGTATATATACACAGTTGTGGTTAAAAGTGTGCATACCCTTGGAGAATTTGTAATACTATGTACCATTTGTAAAGAGTGAGTAGACAAAACACATTTCTTTTATGTCTTATGGGATTCATATTCAACTGTAGGTCATAACAGAATAGCACAATCATAAAACCAAACTTGGCAACAACCAAGCAAATTTAATGCCACCTGTTTAAAGTCTGCAAACCCTTAGTCCCTAATACTGTGTATTGCCCCCTTAAGCATCAATGACAGAGTGCAGTCTTTTGTAATAGTGGTCTATGAGGCCTTAATTTCTTGCAGGTGGTATAGCTGCCCATTCATCTTGGCAAAATGCCTCCAGGTCATGGAAAGTCTTTGGTCGTCTTCCATGAACAGTACACTGTGTTGGCCACTCCAGAACCTTCACCTTTATCTGCTGTTACCACTGGAAGGTCAACTTGGCCTGGTGCATAGAGTCATTGTCATGTTGGAAAGTCCAAGAGTGTCCCATGCACAGCTTTCAAGCAGAAGAATGCAAACTGTCTGTCAGTATTTTCTGATAACATGCTCCGTTCATCTCCCCATCAATTTTCACAAGATTACCCATGCTTTTAGCGCTCATACACCCCCAAAACATCAGTGAGCCACCACTATGCTTCACAGTGGGAATGGTATTCTTGTTGTTATAGGCCTTCTTGATCCTTCTCCAAATATAGCACTTATGGTTGTGACCATAAAACTCTTTTTTGGTCTTGTCACTCCAGATTAGTGTGCCAAAAGCTTTGAGACATGTCAAGGTGTTGTCGGCATATTGTAACATTGGTGCAGTAAAAGCTTCTTTCTGGCAACTAGACCATGCAGCTGTTTTTTTGTTCAAGTATCGCGTATTGTGCTCTTTGACACAACCAGGCTGTCTTTTTCCAGAGCAGCCTGTATTTCTACTGAGGCTACCTGTGGGTTTTTCTTTGTATCCCAAACAATTCTTCTGACAGTTGTGGCTGCAATCTTTGTTGGTCTACCTGACTTTGGCTTGCTATCAAAAGATCCCAGAATTTTCCATTTGTAAGTGATTGAAGTGCTGTCCATTACCTTATTACACAGGTCTTTTGACAGTTCTTTCCTGCTACCCATGGCTCAGTATCTAGGCAGCTCAGTGCATCCACATGAAAGCTAACAAACACATTGACTTTTTATACACAGACACAAATTGCAATGTAAAAAGCCACAGATGTGGGAACCAGGGTATGCAAACCTTTGAGCACAACTCTGTGTGTGTGTGTGTGTGTGTGTGTGTGTGTGTGTGTATATATATATGAGGCAAGACTCAATGGACCACTCAGTCTTTTTTCTGCCGTCATAGTTCTATGTAACTATATTAATTTTCCCATGATGCCCTGCAACCTGATATAGCAGGACTTTCCGCATGCCTCTGGGCAGGACTTTAGTCTACTGCCAGTAACCCTCTGCTATGCCGCCTCCCATCATTTTGTTCTTAACATAATTTTAGTGGATACATATTTTAGGTATGTTATTGCTGTCCGAAAGAGACCCTGTGACCATTAATTTCAACAAAAAACTTCCCATAAGGTTATACAGTAGGTGCCTTTAACTTTACTTGTAAAAGCCATCCTTGTGTGGACATCCCAAAGCCCAGAGACTGCTGCTGAGTGCCACCATTATGGATATGACATCAGAATGCATCCTGCAATTTTTATAGCTGGTGATATGGCCTTTATAAAGTGTATCCAAAGACAAAACTTCAAAATAGAAAAGACAGAAAGTGAGAGGGAATCCAACATTTTAGAGTTATCACCAGAGCAAGAGGTGAGAGAAATCTTTCAAAAAGAAACACCTGTCCCAGTGACAATTGGCTAAGATGGGGATGTTGCAACTTGAATGGCAATCTCCCCTGATGAGCATTAACAAAATAGAGAGTTTTTCTCTATTTTTGATTCTATCCAAAATTAAATAAAAAAGGGTTTTGGCTATGCAGATTTCATTCTACATATAAAGACACATTTGAAAGATCCAGACATTCAGCATCCCTGCTAAGCTTTTAGGTGAGGGGGGATATCAAGACCATAACTACATTTATGAAGCCTGAAAGTAGAACTTCACCCTAAAGCACAAAGTTCAGCTTTATGCCCTGCAACCCCACCTCTTCTTCCATTGGAACTTGATTCTGGGGGGGGGGGGGGGGGGTTTGGGGGCTTTGGGGTTAGTGGATACCTGCTTTTGACAGGTATCTGCTCCCATTCCCAGTCAGATCGCTTAAGCAATTCCACCAGAAGTTCTCTCCCATCCACAACCTTCTGGGACACGTCATAAGTTTCAAGAAGACTACTGGACCTTTCACAAAGCACAGCACATGCGCAGAGGGAAGCTGGCTGTGAATCCAAAAGGAGACACAGCTGGCTTCCCACAGTTAACCTGCTGGAACTGGGGACCCAAAGATGTTGTAGAATTGGCCTGGGTCCCTGGCTAGGTAGGTGTCCTTTTATAGATATTGATTTTTTTTACACAAACAGGGTAAAAATCTTCTTGAATTTGCTCAAATACCATTCACATATGTCCATGGCCAACCAAGACAAATTAACCCAGCAGCACAGTGGTTTGATGAGTGGTACTTCTAAATTGTGGAACTAGGGTCTCCAGTAGAATTTGGTGTGCAGTTAGAGCCAAGCAAATTTGGCAAACACCCGATTTTGGATTGGGGACCCCCATGCTGTTTTTTTTTTTTTATAAAATTTTTCTATTGACGCAATGGTATTGTATTGCCAGCAATTGAAATGCCTTTTTTTTTTTTCTTTTAAATGTCAGTTTTGCTGCAGCAGGTTCTATACATGGTACAGATGCGCCAATTTACAGGCAGACTAAGGGGACTCCCCGGGCTCTATATTTAAAGGAAATTTTCATTGTTATTGTTTCACTTTAAGCATCATTAAAATCACTGCTCCTGTAAAAACACTCTTTTTTAAAAAAAAAAATGCATTGATACATGTCCCCCAGGGCAGTCCTCAGGCCCCTATACCCTTTTTATGGCCAATAACCTGCATATAAGCCTTCAAAATGGGGACTTTTGATTTTTCAAGTTCGGGTCCCATAGAGTTTACTAGGGTTCACGGCTGGGGTCTGAACTTTTTACATGTTCGGGAGTTCTGGGGCGAAACTAACAGGGGGTTGTTAAGCCCAACTCTAGTCTCCAGTTTGAATCAAGAGACCATCTGCATGGAGTTTGCATGTTCACCCTGTGCTTGCATGGGTTTCCTCCCACACACCAAAAAGTGCTGGTAGGTTAATTGGCTCCTGTCTAAATTGGCCCTAAAATGTTCTATGGACTATAGATTGTAAGCTCCTTGAGGGCAGGGACTGATGTGAATGTACAGCTGTAAAAGTAGAATTTTGTTAGAAAATTATCATTTTTGACTCTATTTATGAGAAGATTTGAAGGAGCAGGATTCATTTTTTTTTCTTTTTTCTTATCCAAGCAAATACATTTCTAATAATTATTATGGTTGTCAGTGCTTTAAATACCTGTAATAAATAATTTGGCACCTCCACAGAACATCTGGCTTGTGCAGGTGACCATGAAAAAGCTGAATGATAACCATCTGCTGATTTATATGAAACAAGGGCCAGATAGAGAAAGTTATTCTCTTCAACACACATATGACAGTTTGGCAACTAGATCCGAAACGTTTTTTTTTTTTTTTTTTAATTTTGCATCGTCATTTTTTCATCAATGGGCCCCTTGAAAACAACCGAACCTGTCAGATCAAAGGCCACATACAGGTTAAAGCAGCCCCGCACCCAACTGCCTATTACCACATGGCCGTCTTATTTACACAGCGGCAATATGGCAGCCGGAGATGCAGACAGCCTCCGAAAAATTGTTCCCAGCAACCCGTGGGGTCCCAGCTGCGTATGCCGTTCAGCCGCTTACCTTATTCTCAATGAGCAGCTCGCAAACCCTCTTCTCGTTTTGGACTCTCTTCTTTCCATTTCTTCCCTGAAAACAACACAATAACTGCTCCAGGACATTCCTCCAACAAAACCTCCTGTTTTTTTGCCACCCAGCAGGGTGAGAAGTCCTCCTCTCCTCGCCCAAAAACATGGGGTACTCTGCACCACTCCACCACCACTCTGCCAGCCAAGTAAATTAAAAAAAGATTAAGCTTCGGAATATTTGCTTTCCATGCCTTTGTCAACTCGTGACTACGGGAGGAATAAGTCGCCGTGTCATTAAGCCCTAGAGGTTCCAGACACTGTATCCAAGCGTCAACCGGCAATAGAGGTTACCCCCCCCACCCCCAGTTGCTGCACCCAGCAATCTGACAGCGTCCTATCTCCCCCCTTGTTCTGCCTGCATACGCCAGGGACTTTGCAGTGACGACGAGTCTCAGTTGTTGACACAAATCACACACATAGTGATAGCAGACAGAGTCCAGGCAGTCCAAAATATTCTGCTCCCCACGTGGACAGGCTCCCTGCCCTTCGCAATAGCTTGGCCCTAACGTCTGCTGCAGAGATCAGCTTAGATTGTAAGCTCTTGCTAGCACCGGTTTCCCCCCCCCCCCTCTCGATTCCTTTTAATTAACCCTTTCGCTGCTCGATTGCTTTGCACTCCCTTTAACTGTGAGCAGTACAAAATGCTGCGTAAGAACTAATCTTGCCAGACTGCTATCTTCAGACTTTACAGATCTGGGTCTTATCTAATGATTTTGTTAAAGCTTAGCTAGAGAACGTGCGGTTACGTGAAATTGGCGACGGCGCCAAGTTCCTGGTAGCGTTCACTCACTGTTGTTACTTTTCACTTGTTCTTTAAGCACTTGACCTCCAGAAGGTTTACCCCCTTGACCAGGCCATTTTTAGCGATTTGGCACTGTGTTATTTTAACTGAAAATTGCGCGATCGTGTGACACTGTACCCAAATACATTTTTTTTACCACAAATACAGCTGTCTTTTAGTGGTATTTGATCACTTCTGCAGTTTTTATTTTTTTGCACTATAAACTAAAAAAGACAGTTTAAAAAAAACAAAAAAAATATATATTTTTTTCTTTCTGCTATAAAACATACCCAATAAAAAAAAAATCTAATTTCTTCAGCAATTTAAGCCAATATGTATTTTGCTACATATTAAGGAAAATCCTAATAAGCGTATATTGATGGGTTTGCGCAAGCGTTATAGTGTCTACAAGCTAAAGGATATTTAAAAAAAAATGTTTTTATTTCGTTTTGTTTTTTACTAGTAATGATGGTGACCAGTGATTTACCGGGACTGCGATATTGCGGCGGACAAATCGGACACCTGACACTTTTGATACTTTTTGGGGACCAGTGACACTAATACAGTGATCAATGCTAAAAAAAAAATATGCACTTTCACTGTACTAATGACACTGGCTGGGAAAGTGTTAAGCATCTAGGATGATCAAAGGGTTAACTGTTGTGCTTTCTCACTGTTGGGGAGGTGCCTTGACTAGGGAAAGGCAAAGATCCATGTTCCTGCTTTGCAGAAACACAGGATCAATACCTTCCCCTCTGACAGTGCCTGTGTCCTATGTAATCAGTGAGTGCCGGCAGACATTGAGTCAGCGGTACCTGTCGCTGGGCTCCCGCTGTGTGTGATCACAGCGGAAGCGGGTAGCTGGTGGCACGCTTGTGTGCCCCAGAAGTGTTAGATCACGTGCTAGGTATGTGATCTGGCGCAGAAAGGCCGCCCTGCCGCGGTATATCTACGGTGGGTGGTCGTGAAGCAGGTAAAGTTGAACTCCACAAATATCGTCTAACTACAAGCTGCCTGAATCTTGGTGTGCTTTATGTGTTTCTTCCAGTTACCCTGCAGGAAACAACTCCTGCACTTTGCCTCCTTGTCTTATCTTTGTGCAGGAACTTCCTGTAATAATGACCGGTCACTGCTGCTTTCTCTCAAGAGTCTCATCTCTGCCCCCTGCTGTAGGTTTTCAGCAGGCAACCTGTAGTATGTGGACCTGCTGGGCCCCTCCCACAGCTCTGCTGCCTGTACGGGTTAAGTAGAGCACAGTGATAATGTCACTGCTACTTTTACAAGGTAACAACTGGATTTGCAAAGAGATTTGATGCACACAAAATGGATTCATGTCCTTTGTAGCTACCGAGGAACATATTTAAGCCCTGGTACACACTGGTGTGGCTTTAAAATCGCGCTACTTTAGAGTGATTTCAAAGCTGCAGATTAGTGTGATTTGTACTTCTGATTTCATCGCGGCTTTGTTTAATCACTTGCCTTCCACGCTATATCTGAAAAACAGCTACAGCGTGGTCTTACAATGACGGGAGGGCGTACATGGATGTCCTCCCGTGATCGCAATGCCCGCGTACCGCAGGTCAGCGCGTTTGGTAATCGCAGGGTCCTTCGAAGTCAGCTGATTACAGGTCGGGGTAAAGGGCCAATCACAGCGGCCCTTTACCACGTGATCAGCTGTCAGCCAATCACAGGATGTAAACACAAGCCGGTTATCAGCTCCCCCCCCCCCCCCCCTCACGCTGATAGTGTAAGGAGAGAAGAAGAAAGCCGAAAACCGGCTTGCGTTAGGTACATGTGCACTGATAATTAGTGTCCTGATTATTAGTGCAGCCCCAATGGTGCCCACCAGTGCTGCCAATTAGTGCCCACCAGTACTGTCAATTAGTGCTCACCAGTGCTGCCAATCAGTGCCACCTCTCAGTGCCCTTCGGTGCCACCTATCAGTGCCCATCTCTCACCAAAAGCAGTACAGAAAATACTTTTGGAAATCAGTGCGGCGCCGCAAAGTCGGCGTCTCACTGATTTGGACGGTGCCATTGCTGGCAATAAGTTCCGATTTGACATTTCAAATCACATGTCAAATTGGACCAATGTGAATGTGGGCTTATTGTCAAAGCCTAATTGAACAAGCTGATTGGCTACCATGCACAGCTGTACCAGATTCTGAGTGCTCCAGTTTTAGTAAATCTTCCCCATTATATATTTTAAAAGCAGAGGCCCAAGAGAATAAAATGGTGGGTGTTGATATTTTTTTTTTTCAATATGTTTATTGAATATCTTAATAAAAGGTACATACAGATAATAAATTAGCCTGCAAGTCCCAAAGGTGTGAACGAACAAGTACAGTATAAGAAATCAAAACCTTTTAGAGTGATTTGTGTAATTATATGGAGACAGAGAGAGTATAAATCAAACAAAACTAATGACCATAACAAGCAGCCAAAGCTTCCTACACCCTCTAACCTTCTAGTCATAAAAGGCCCAGGTGATCCCGGGCCAGGGGAAGGGAGTTTCGCCAGGGCCCCTGTAACCTGGTGGGGAACAGACACCCAACCCCCAGGGGATCAAACTGTGGACGTGGAGGAGACCCCATTACGGGTATCTGGAGACCCAGGAGACCCCCTCCAGCCCCATCCAAAGCCACCAGTATAGCTAATGTCAGAGCCAGGGCCGATTGAATTGTATAGAGAGGGACAAGAGGAATCAAAGATCCACTCTCATTTCCAAAAAGAAAAACTCGTGCTTGGCTATCAAAATACAAGAGAGTGAGAGGAAGAAAAAGAGTTCCCCTTTGGAAACAAGTGTTCAACTTTCTGGGAACTCCATATAGTAACATGAGAAGCAGAAAAGGATTTCACAATTAGGGATAAATAGATGAAAAGTGAAGAAAAGGGGGAGTAGCCAAGTGGCTTTTAGAGAAAGAGAAGTCAATGAGCAAGAGGAGGGGAAGTAGGCCTGTCGGTATGGTCTTTTCGAGGGAATACCATGCTGGGTACAAGGGAACTCCAACATAAAGCGCCCAAGGTTCCCAGACTGCTTCAAACTTTTGCACTCTACCTTGAAGTTTAGCAACAAGTTGTTCCTGGGACATGATCCAGGAGACCTTCCATTTTGTTGCTGATATTTAGACCGAGGGCTTCTTCTAGGCTCAAGCTATCGTAATTTTAGCTCACAAAAACATCTGAGTCTGTTTAGGGGTTTGTTGCAATTTTTTTACGTCACGATACTTGCACAACCATTTTTTCAAACGCAATTTTTTTTTTTTTTAAATACACTTCAATGATATTTTAGAAACAAAAACAATATAATACCCAAATGTTTGGTAAATTATAAAAGATGACGTTATGCCAAATAAATAGATACCGAATATGTCATGCTTTAAAATTGCTCGTGGAACGGCGCCAAACTACGGTACCTAGAAATCTCCATAGGTGACGCTTTAAAAGCCTTTACAGGTTGCCAGTTTAAAGTTACACAGGAGATCTGGTGCTAGAATTATTGCTCTCACTATAACATCCGCTGTGATACTTAACATGTGTGGTCCAAACACTGTTTACATATGCGTACAAACTTTCCCTTGTAGGTTACCTTTGTGCACAAGCACAGGGGAGCGTTAACATTTTTTTTAAACTTTATTATTTATTTATTGTATTTAAATTTTTTTTTTTTTTTTTACAAGGTCTCTCTTTTTTTATTTATTTTTTTAATATATCAACTTTATTGCTGTCACAAGGGATGAACAAATTCCCTACTAATAGCATGTGTAGGGTTGGAGACAGGGCCAGCCCTACCATGGGTCCCGGTGGGACCATGGGACCCAGGCGGCACTTAGAGAGGGGCGGCCCCCGGCCGCCTCTTCTCTTCTTCGGCTTAAGTATAAAAATAAAAAGTCAGCGGCCGGCCCGACATGCACACTGCGCTTGCGTCGGCGCCGTTCGGGAAAACCCGTACATATTCGGCTATTTCCAGGAATAGCCGAACATGTGCGGGGCTTTCCCGAGCGGCGGTGGCGCATGCGAGGTGACGTGTTGGCGCCGGGCGGCGCCATTTTCAAATCTAAAGCCTCAGGAACAGGTAAGTGACACTCCTCCACAGCCACACTACCTGCCATTATGCGGGGCTGCGGGCATTCTACAGAAGATGCAGTGTCATGTACCATGCCCGCAGCACTGCATCTCCTGTAGTGTGCCTGCAGCCCCGCATTCTCCTGTACCATGCCCACCGCCACATTCTCCTGTACCATGCTCACCGCCGCATTCTCCTGTACCATGTCCGCAGCCCTGCATTTTCCTGTACCATGTCCACAGCCCTGCATTCTCCCGTACCATGTCCACAGCCCTGCATTCTCCTGTACCATGCCCGCAGCCCCGCATTCTCCTGTACCATGCTCGCAGCCCTGCATTCTCCTGTACCATGCCCGCAGCCCCGCATTCTCCTGTACCATGCCCGCAGCCCCGCATTCTCCTGTACCATGCCCACAGCCCTGCATTCTCCTGTACCATTCCCGTAGCCCTGCATTCTCCTGTACCATGCCTACAGCCCTGCATTCTTCTGTATTATGCCCACTGCACTGCATTCTCCTGTACCATGCTCGCAGCACTGCAGGGCACTGTGGCACTATAGACAGGAGAGAGCCTGGTGCGCTCATCTGCCCAGTGTTTACTGCTCTGTCCTGCTCCTGCTGTCACTCCGTACACACTTACACCCCTCTTCCTAAAAGCATCTCATCAAACTAAGATTCATTTGATCAGATGCTATCACAGGCTAGTAACGGTCCGTTTATATCAGACTAAAACCGAAAAGTGCTAAAATACTTATTGCTTCCAGCTTCTTAGACCATAGAGATGATTGGGGACGTTTTGGTCCTCAGTTATCTCTATGGTAAGCCGGGGAACCGCTGGCTTCAGTCCCGGGCTCCCCCGCGGGATGGGAGAACCCAAGAAGGCGGCGCTCAGATTGCTTTTATATATTTCAGCATCACCAGCGGGGGTCATGATTGCATGCAGCCATGGCTCCCATGTAACCGCTTCAACCACAGGATGTACGGGTATGTCCTTTTGGGGGAAGGGGTTAAAAAATATATTCAAAGATATATTCCCAACTCAAAAATTCCCATTCTGTTGCATTAGACCTCCTCCAAATCTCCAAATGCGTCCTGTTATATAGTGGTTACATTTCTTCTCCATGGTCCCACTTTACGTAGAAACATAGCCACCCTCTCTTGCTTGCTCTCGAGGTTGACTATGGGATTTATAGTGTGCACAGAGAAGTGTACGTGACTGCAACTAAAGTGCACTGCTTGTTCCAAACAGATCAAAGTGAGTGGGAAAAGGAGTGGTTTGGGAGCTCATTGAGGATATAACAAGGCAGAAACACACAATAAGAAACGGTTTTATGAAAAATAGATTACAGGGCCATTAAGTAATGGATGTGTATGGATTATTCATGGAAGAAAAGGATATTGTTTAGTTTAGTCTACTTAAACTTAATTTAGGTTGTTTCACTGGTGAAATAACCTAATTGACAATTGCAAGATGCATTCTCACTTTGGCATCTATGTTATATGTTTGGGCAAACCCTTAGAGCTGCCACTATGCACAACTTTTGAATGGCCCCCAGTCTAAGCCTTTGAAAATGCACACCTGTCTAGTCGCTGGATCTAGCTCTGCTCTCTTGCTGAGCCCCCTGCAACCTTGCCTATGCACACTAGAGATGTCCCGAACAGTTCCGTCGAACATCGCTTGTTCGCGTTTGCCGCGGCGGGTCAACATATGCGATGTTCGGTCCGCCCCCTATACGTCATCATTGAGCAAACTTTGACCGGTAACTCACAGTCAGCAGACACATTCCAGCCAATCAGCATACCCTCCCTCCCAGACCCTCCCACCTCCTATAAAAAAGCAAGGACAGCATCCATCTTAGATTAATTCTGAAGCTGCAGTGTTAGTTAGAGCAGGGAGAGTGCTGCTGCTGCTGAATTAATAGCTAGGCCAGTGTTCTGTGTCCACTCCAGTCCTCAAAGACCCATCTGCTGTAAGGACAGCGTCCTGACAGCACCCCAAAAGCCCTTTTTAGGGCTGGTACATCAGTCTGCTTTTTATATATATATATATATATTGCAGTTGCCTGCCCGTGTGTGAGAGGCCACAGGCCCACAGACTGTACTGTGTGCACACCACTCATATAGGGTGGCACAATACATTGCACGGCACACGCGCAGTGCCCCAAATTGGAAATAAGAGGACCGACCAACCATCTTTTTCCATCTCCCGGTTCCTAAAATCTATTCCATACACCGGCCCCTGATAGGGGACGTAACAGGGATTAAACTGATAAGAATAGTACTACTTAACACACCACTCATATAGAGTGGCACAGTACATTGTACGGCACACGCGCAGTGCCCCAAACTGGAAGTAAGAGGACCGACCAACCATCTTTTTCCATCTCCCGGTTGCTAAAATCTATTCCATACACCGGCCCCTGATAGGGGACAAAACAGAGATTAAACTGGTAAGAACAGATTTTTTTAATTTAAAAAAAGAGGACAGCCTTTGCGGAGCTGGGTATTTTTTGTCCGCTGAACGCTCATGCACAATGGCTGTAGGCTCATGCGTCCTTTTGCGGAGGTGACAAACCTGGTCGTTCAAACCCAAGGCAACATCATCGACCTCATCCCATATGCGTTTTTTCTGAAGCGTGCCCTGTGAAGAGTGCTGGATCAGGCCGTAGATGAGCATGAAGAGGAAGAGTTGTGGTCACCATCACCACCAGAAGCAGCCTTGTCGTCGTAGATTGCTGGACCTGCGGCAATGCAGAGAGAGGAGTCAGAGGAGGAAGGTGGCTTTGAGGAGGTGGAAGACCAACCACAGCAGGTGTCCCAGGGGGCTTGTTGTCACCTTTCAGGGACCCTTGGTGTAGTACGTGGCTGGGTGGAGGAAGAGACCTTCAATGACGTCAGTGAAGACAAGGAACGGGACATGGCTAGCTTGGTATCCAACCTTGTGCAAATGGGGAGTTTGCGGTTGTGCAAATGGACTGTTTGCGGTTGTTTGCGGTGCGTTTAACGGGGAGTTTGGTCTGTCAGAGTTTGGTCCGTCACTGTGAAGCGGGCGTAACCCTTACACTACCTGATCGATACAACATCATACCTGATCGTATACACACACTGGATGTTTTAAAGCACGTTATTCCAAACAATTTAGGAACATTTTATGTTCGCGACATCTCTAATGCATAATCACAATAGACCATGAGAGGGAAGTTGCATATCAGCAAAGCAAGAGGCTACAGTTGCACCCAATGACATCAAATCAGCACAGGGGTTCACTACTGGAAATAAGCTGTGTTAATTCACATACACAACAACCAAACATAGTTCCCAACCAAAAATATCATATTTCTGTTAGGAAATGAAAATAAATATTTGACTGGTCACCTTAAAGACACATAGTTGACTTTGTTTTGTAACTGCATGACTAAAAAAGTGGTTTACTTTGTGGATATAAAAAGGTAAGAGTCCATGATTGTCCCCTTGGTTGTCCCAATAGTTCAAGGTGTCCCAGTGATTGTCCTACTGGCTTAAAGTGTCCCAATCCCAATGGTTGTCCCAATGGTTCAAGGTATACTAATGGTTATCCTAATGGTTCAGAGTCCAAATGGTTCAAGGTGTCCCAGTGGGTGTCTCAATGGATCAAGACATCCCAATGGTTGTCATATTGGTTCAAAACATTCCAATGGCTGTCATAATGGTTCAAGATATCCTAATGGGTGTCATACTGGTTGAAGACCTCCCAACGGTTGTCCCATTTGTTCAAGCTATCCCAATCGTTGTCCCAATGGTTCAAGGCATCCTAATGGTTGTCCCAAGGGTTCAACTTAATTTGTGGATGTCAATGAGCATTCATTTACTGGAGTGATCATACTCCGGTCAACATTCCGACAGCTTTTAGATGCTCTTATTATTTGTGTCAACCTTGTGACTGGTCACCTATAAGACACATGGCTGTCTTTTTTTTTGTAAATTAGTGATTGAAAAAATTGGATTTTTGACTTACCGTAAAATCCATTTCTCTGATGTTCATTGATGGATACAGCTCCTGATCTTCTTAACTATTGGGTTATACTGCCCCCTACAGGAGTAGGACACTAGGCAGAAGAAAAAGTCTGGCTACACCTATGGGCAGTCCCAGGGGGTATACTCCCTCTCTCTGCTAAAAGTACTCAGTTTGTACTTGGGGGGTGGGAGCTGTGTCCGTCAAAGGTCATCAGAGAAATGGATTTTACGGTAAGTCAAACATTTTCTCTATCATTCATTGACGGACACAGCTCCTGATCTTCTTAACCATTGGGACATTGCAAAGCAGTGTTAAACATGAGGGGTGGAAAAAGTGAAAAAGAAACTCCCAAGGCTAACTATAGCCAACCAGGTAAACAGGAGTTCAACCAAAACAACTGGAGCTAACCTGAAAAAAAAAAAAAACGCCCTCAAAGAAGACCAGGTCATCTAAACAGCAGCCTGCAAAACCTTGCGACCAAAGGAAGCATCCGCAGATGCCAACACATCCACTTTGTAGAACTTTGTGAAAGTCTGCACCAATGACCAGGTAGCCGCCTTGAAAACCTGCATCACTGACACCTGATGATGGAAGGCCCAGGAGGCATTGATTGCCCGAGTAGAATGTACCTTGACAGGGAAAGGAGGAACCTGACCCTTGATGGAATAGACCTGAATCACCATCTGTCTGATCATCTGGAAATGGTTGCAGAGGTAGCAGACAACCCTTTCCGAGGCCCATCCGTGAGCACAAATTGTGAGTCGGACTTCCTAAAAGACTCCATAGCTGCCAGGTACACCCTAAGGAATGCAAAGCAATTTCCTTTGGATGTTTTGGCCTGGGACACAGGGAAGGCAATACAATGTCTTCATTCAAATGTAAATCAGAGACAACTGGAGGACGGATTGACAGACAGAGGCGAAGAACCACCTTATCTATGTGAACCACCAAGTAAAGTGAACGACTGGATAACGCCACCAGTTCCAACACCCTGCGCGCAGAGTGGTAACCACCAAGAAGGCCACCTTCTGGCACAGCGTAAGCAGGGAAATCTCCTGAAGATCCTCAAAAGAAGGCTCTAGATAAAGTGACCACTACCCTTGGTCCAACGCCTGCCGACTGAGGTAATCTGCCTGCCAGTTTTCCACCCTGGGAAAAGGTACAACTTAGCTTGTACTGGAATCTCCATTAATTTAACAGTCACACAGAATTTATATACAGCATGGATCTCCCCCTCCTGATCAGATTACCACACACAGGTCAGGGGTTGCCTGATTACATTATCATATGCCGATAAAATTGTATACAGAAAGAGAATTAACCTGAACTAATTATCTACCCATCTGGTCGAGAAACAATGTGATGTCATTAACATTTAACAATGGAACAGACAGACTTAACACAATCCACATCCCACCTCAATAGACAGACAATAGGGAGAGCCTGCCAGTGACAGTCTGTCCATTTCCTACATTGAAATACATGGAATACACCTATAAGCATTGCTTTAATTATTTAGGAGCCACAGACTTCATGGCAACAGGCTATAGGTCTCACAGTGTAAAGTGGGATTAAATCTTCATATTTCCTGAGAGATATTGTTGATGAATATTACTCTCCCATTTGAAGTTATCCAAACCATTTTCTCAGTGTCCATTAAGTATCTGTCTTTCACTCCCAGTGATGGTGAGTACCTTTACATATTTCCCCCCCCCAAACGTAGACTAACCAGGTACCAGACCTCCAATAGGTCTGTGCCTGAGTTAGTCAGGTAACAAGTCCCAAAGAGTCAATCCATCATGGCAGCTTCCTTGACAAAGTTCCACATAGTTTTTAAGTTTTCCCCGGCAGGGCGCATGGAGCTCTTATAGCCGATCAGTCTGTGGAAGTCTGGTTTGGGCAGGCCAGACTGGGCTTCTTGGTCACCCTTTGTCCCTAATAGACACAGGGTGACTTAGACATAAGAGGGGTCTAAGAGGCTGAGAGCGGTATTTCCCAACCTCTCTAAGGTAAGCTGTGTTCCACGGGCCCCCCCAACCAAAGTGACTCTTGTCACATCTCTCCTCTTTCGGAAGGAGACTAACAAAGGAGGGGACCCCAAACGGGTTGACTTTGAAGGTAGTCTGTAGTTCCAGTCCTCCGAGGTCTGTACCCACACAGTACCCCAAGCAAATTGTCCTGAACGGAGCATTACTCACCCAGCCAACCTCTGCCTCTTGTAGAACCTACCCACTGCGGGGGAGAAGCGTGGACTGGCCCTTCTCCCTGGAGTCCTTTCAGCTGTTGGAGAGAAGACAGGGTGGTGTAAGATTCTGGTACCTTCGGTACCCTTATAGGTCATTTCCTTCTTCATATTGCGTCCCACCTTTTCAGCTAGGTGGAACGCATATACCTTTAAGCCGCATGACGTCATCACTAAGCGCCGCTCTGAGCGGCTATTTCAAACGCCGGCTTCTCTCTCACAAATTGTTCGTTCAAACCGCATGGTATACAGCCTTGTCTTACGCTGCCGGAGCCTCCAGCTATTGCCATACCTGGATAGACTGGAACCTCGCTATTGATCCCGTATCTCGCTACCCGATCATTCACTCATTACCGGACCCTTCAGCTTACTAATCTAACTAGTGATAAGTACCCCACAGGGGATTCCTTCCTATCAAACTTACACTATCTACTTCTGCATACTAAGGACTGTTACTATCTATGCATTACTATTTCTATCATCTGCACTGTTATATAGATTGCTAGCTCTTGAGTCTACTACCATCTATATCCTTGCACTAAGTTAGCCTCTCTTGTACACTCCATCTGCTGTCCCCTACCACCTGTTATTGCACATGATTGCTAACCTATCTACCATCATCTACTACTCTCCTGAACATTACTATTGAGTACTCATCATTGCTATCACAACTCACGCCTGTCCTTTCAGCACATCACCTCTATACTATCATATACAACCTATCACTCCAGGAACATCTTATTGAGTGTTTGTATATTGTATGCTGAAGCAGGCTGGCCACAATGATGAGTCTGGAAAGTTGGACATGGTGATTCAACACATCTCTACATGACTACTGAGTGGAGATTCTGCAGCTGCAAATCCAACTCTCTAAACAAACGCTAGAGCGTTACAGATTGAACGAACTTTTAAAAAATGGATTCAGCAGAATTAGCCACTCAAATGATACAATTAACACAAAAGGTAGATGCATTAATCCTTGCTCTTACTGAAGTAAAAAATGAAAATCAGACTTTAAGACAGCAGATAGCCCGTGTTTCACAACTCACTGCTGCTCAACCTCGTGAGCCTAAAATAAACCCTCCTCTAGTGTTTACAGGTGATCGGAAAAAATTTAGTGAATTTAAAAACGCATGTCAATTGCTTTTTAATTTAAAACCTCGTACTTATACTACAGACCAAATTAAAGTCTGTACTACTATTTCATATTTATCAGGTGATCCACAGGCTTGGGCAGACTCTCTCTTTGAGAAAGAGGACCCTCTTCTCAACTCCTATCCTTTGTTCATAGCGGAACTCGCTAGCTTATATGAAGACCCCAATAGGCAGAGTACTGCTGATAGCCAATTGAGGGCTTTAAAACAAGGAAGGAGACCTGTTGAAGACTTCATAGCAGAGTTCAAAAGATGGACCCTTGATTCTGGGTGGAATGATGCATCTCTGCGAACTCAGTTCAGACTCGGGTTATCAGAAGCCGTTAAAGACGAGCTCGCCCGAGCGGATTTACCTGGCACTTTGGATGCTTTAATACAGCTCAGCATCAATATTGACAGGCGACTGCGAGAAAGAAAGGCTGAGAAGATGGGAATGCCATTGTCCAGTCCTTCTCGGGTTTTGCCCGTTGACCCTACTCCTATGGAGGTAGGAACGATACGCCCACCTTTATAGACTACTGAACGAGCCAGGAGAAGATCCGAAAACCTCTGCATGTACTGCGCCTCTTCGGATCATTTGATAAGCGTCTGTCCCCTTGTCCGCAAAAAAGACGGTGAGTGTTCACATGTCTTGCTGGGGGGTTTAACGACTTCCTTTTCTAATCCCTATCTCTTTATTCATTTGACACTACAGTGGGACCAAATTAGGATCACCACCAAGGCTATGATCGACACAGGATCTTGTGGGAACTACATCGATACTCGTTTTGTTACCTTAAATAAAATACCTATTATTTCAAAACCTAAACCTGTCTCTGTTAGTTTCATTAACGGTATCCCGTTATCTTCTGGTCCAATCACCAATCAGACACAAGCACTCCTTGTTACTGCTAACGAGTCTCATGCAGAGACAACCACTTTTGATGTATTACCTTCACCACATTTTCCCATTATTTTGGGACTTCCCTGGTTACACATACATCAACCAACCATTGATTGGAAGACACGGACTCTAACCTTCCCTTCTCACTATTGCGAGATCACGTGTAACCTTCAATCATATAAAAAAATCCTGTCTATGGTGTCAGATGAAATTACACCACCACCATGCTACCAGGATCTGTCAGAAGTCTTCCTTGAGAAAAACGCTCAAGTGTTGCCTGCCCATAGGGACTATGATTGTTCTATTGATCTACTCCCTAATAGCAAATTACCTTTCGGTCATGTTTATCCTCTTTCTCAGGATGAACTTTCTCATCTCAAGGAATACTTGGATGAGAATTTAGCGAAAGGGTTCATCAGACCCTCTACTTCTTCCACAGCTGCAGGACTTTTCTTTGTCCGCAATAAGGATTCAAGTCTTAGGCCTATTATTGACTATAGGCAATTAAATACCATTACGATAAAGGATCGCTATCCTTTACCTCTCATTCCTGAACTCATTGAACAAGTGCGCGGAGCTACCTACTTCTCTAAATTGGACCTAAAAGGGGCATACAACCTAATCCGAATCCGTGACGGGGATGAGTGGAAAACAGCATTCAGAACCAGATACGGATTATTCGAATATCTAGTGATGCCTTTTGGGTTGTGTAATGCTCCCGCAGCTTTTCAGCGATTCATAAATGACATCTTCAGAGACTTACTTGATGTTTGTGTTGTGGTATATCTGGATGATATACTCATTTATTCTCAATCTTTGTCTGAACATATAAAACATGTAAGACTTGTGTTGTCCAGATTACTCGCACACAATTTATACGTAAAGTTAAAAAAATGCCTATTTCATAAAGAAGAAGTACTATTCCTAGGATACATCATATCTAAGAACGGAATCAAAATGGATATGAGCAAGATATCGTGTATTCTGGATTGGCCTGTACCAACAACTCGTAAAGCATTACAACGATTCCTTGGATTCTCAAACTTCTATAGGAAGTTCATCAAGAACTTCTCTGCTATTGTGAGACCTCTCACACAACTTACAAGTGTAAAGAAACCATTTAAATGGTCTGAAGAAGCCAATGGAGCTTTCCGCTTGTTAAAATCAAGCTTCACTTCCGCTCCCATACTACGCCATCCAGACCCATCCCTCCAATATATACTGGAGGTAGATGCGTCAAATATGGCAGTAGGAGCAGTTCTCTCCCAACGACCAACAAATACTTCACCACTTCACCCAGTTGCTTTCTTCTCTAAATCATTAAGCAACCCAGAGGTGAATTACCCAGTGGGTGAAAAAGAGTTGCTTGCCATAAAACTGGCACTAGAGAATTGGCGACATCTACTGGAAGGTACTCGATTGCAATACTCATATATACAGATCATAAAAATCTCCAATACCTTCAGACTAACAAGACCCTTTCCCACCGGCAGATACGTTGGTCACTATTCTTCCTAAGATTCAACTTCCTAGTGACCTACACACCTGCAGACAAAAACAAAAAAGCGGATGCGCTATCACGATTAACCGAAGATAACTGCGCCGAAATCCCTTCATTTCCTATAATACCCTATGAACGTATTGTTGGTGTTGTTCGCTCCCTGAAGGAAGAGATTCTGCACAGTATAGGACTGGATTCACCTCCACCACGACTAAGTGCTGATGCAGAAGGCTTCCTCTACTTTAACGACAAACTCTACATACCTCCTAGTATGCGTACCAAGATCTTGGAATTATCACATGACGTACCTATGGCAGGACATATGGGTATGACTAAGACATTTCATTTGCTCACCAGGCAGTTTTGGTGGCCTGATATGAAAACGTCTGTACAAAAGTTTGTTTCCTCATGTGACATCTGTGCAAGGTCCAAAATTGACACTACAAAACCATCTGGTCTACTTTGCAGTCTACCAATACCCCAGGTTCCATGGGAAGTTGTATCCTTGGACTTTATAGTAGAATTACCACCTTCCAGGGGATTTAATACCATTCTAGTGTCAGTGGACCATCTGACAAAGATGGCACATTTCATTTCTATTCGCAGACTACCTTCATCTAAACAAACAGCGGAATTACTAGTGAAACGTGTTCAAGCTGCATGGAATTCCAAAGACTCTTCTATCTGACCGAGGTTCACAGTTCATCTCCAAGTTCTGGCAAGCTCTATGTCATATACTACGTATTGAGCGAAAACTCACTTCTCCTTACCATCCTCAGACCAACGGACAAACTGAAAGAGTCAACCAGTGCATTGAACAATACCTACGTTGCTACACCTCATACCTACAGGATGATTGGGTGGACCTCCTCCCTCTGGCAGAATTTGCTTATAGCAATGCAACCCACAGTACTACTAAGCAGAGTCCGTTCTACTTAACCACTTTACCACCGGAGGATTTTGCTGTCTTCCGTCCAGGCCACTTTTTGCGATTCGGCGCTGTGCGACTTTAACTGACAATTGCGCGGTCGTTCGACGCCGTACCCAAACGAAATTTACGTCCTTTTTTTCCCACAAACAGAGCTTTCTTTTGGTGGTATTTAATCACCTGTGCGATTTTTACTTTTTGCGCTATAAACAAAAAAAGAGCGTTTATTTTGAAAAAATAACAATATTTTTAACATTTTTTTTATATGAAATTCCCCCCCCCAAAAAAATGTAAAAACCAATTTTTTTAAAAATTTTTGGCCAATTTGTTTTCTGCTACCTATGTTTGGTAAAAAAAATCACAATAAGCGTATTTTGATAGGTTTGCGCAAAAGTTATTGCGTTTACTAACAAAGGAAAAGATTTCTGTAATTTTTGGTGTTTTTTTTTTTTAACGCGTAATGGCAGCGATCTGCGATTTTTTTTGCGGGACTGCGACATTGCGGCGGACAGATCGGACCCTTGACTGACATTTTTGACACTTTTGGGGGTACCAGTGACATTACTGCAGTAATCAGTGCTATATATATGCACTGTTACTGTAAAAATGACACTGGCAGGGAAGGGGTTAATTTTATTGGAGAGGGAGGGGTTAATGTATGCCTGGTGCTTACTGACGTGTGGGGGGGAGGGGACTGAGTGAGTCATGGACAGATCGGATGTCCAGCTATGCTGAACAGTCCGATCTGTCACTCCCTGTCACTATGGAGATCCGCCCGCTTGTGTTTACACAGGCGGGCGGATCTCCGCACTAGATCCCCGAAGATCGGGGGAAGAGCGGCGGCGATCGCCGCTGCTCCTCCCCTGGCCCGACTCCCGCTGTGACTGAAAACAGCGGGAGCGAGCCTCCGGCGGCGCGCAAGCGCCGCCCAGAAGGGGGAGTGTCTGACGACGTAGTACTACGTCGTCAGACGATAACGAGCCACTCTGCCGCAGTAATATTACTGTGGGCGGTGGTAAAGTGGTTAAACTATGGGTTTCATCCAACACTTCTTCCACCACGTATCCTTCCATCAAGTAACCCAGTAGCCTCAGATTATCTTACCCAAATAAAAGACTCTCTGGGTTTACTTAACACCACCATCTCACATGCTCATAGCCAACAAAAAAGGTATTACGACCTTCGTAGAAAACCTTCTCCTCAATACGCTATTGGGGATCTCGTTTGACTATCTACAAAAAATTTGAGGTTAAAGATACCCAGTAAAAAGCTTGGACCTCTATTTCTCGGACCTTTTCCAATTAAAAAGCTCATTGGAAGAGCTGCAGTGCCACTCACTTTACCGGCAGATCTTAGAATACATCCCATCTTTCACGTGTCGTTACTGAAACCACGTGTTCCCAACCAAGGAATAAGGCCTACCATCTCGCCTCCACCTCCAGTACAAGTTGAGGGCGGAGAGGAATTTGAGATTAGGGAGATTTTGGATTCTCGTATCCACAGAGGAAAACTCCAATATCTCATAAGATGGAAGAACTATGGACCCCAAGACGACACCTGGTTGGATACTTCTGACGTTCACGCACCCAGGCTTATACGAAGGTTTCACTCCAAATACCCGGAGAGACCAGTGCTATAGGCCTTCCGGAGCCGGCCTTAAGGGGGGGGGTACTGTAAGATTCTGGTACCTTCGGTACCCTTATAGGTCATTTCCTTCTTCATATTGCGTCCCACCTTTTCAGCTAGGTGGAACGCATATACCTTTAAGCCGCATGCCGTCATCACTAAGCGCCGCTCTGAGCGGCTATTTCAATCGCCGGCTTCTCTCTCACAAATTGTTCGTTCAAACCGCATGGTATACAGCCTTGTCTTACGCTGCCGGAGCCTCCAGCTATTGCCATACCTGGATAGACTGGAACCTCGCTATTGATCCCGTATCTCGCTACCCGATCATTCACTCATTACCGGACCCTTCAGCTTACTAATCTAACTAGTGATAAGTACCCCACAGGGGATTCCTTCCTATCAAACTTACACTATCTACTTCTGCATACTAAGGACTGTTACTATCTATGCATTACTATTTCTATCATCTGCACTGTTACATAGATTGCTAGCTCTTGAGTCTACTACCATCTATATCCTTGCACTAAGTTAGCCTCTCTTGTACACTCCATCTGCTGTCCCCTACCACCTGTTATTGCACATGATTGCTAACCTATCTACCATCGTCTACTACTCTCCTGAACATTACTATTGAGTACTCATCATTGCTATCACAACTCACGCCTGTCCTTTCAGCACATCACCTCTATACTATCATATACAACCTATCACTCCAGGAACATCTTATTGAGTGTTTGTATATTGTATACTGAAGCAGGCTGGCCACAATGATGAGTCTGGAGAGTTGGACATGGTGATTCAACACATCTCTACATGACTACTGAGTGGAGATTCTGCAGCTGCAAATCCAACTCTCTAAACAAACGCTAGAGCGTTACAGGTGGCTGGGCTCACTTCCTCATGCTGTTGGAGACCTGGGCCAACTGCCCAGCATCCCTGGGATATAGAGGGGAAGACAGCAGTCCCATCCACTACCACAGGAACTTCATCTTTTGTAAGTTGAGGGCAAAGGCCAGCCGCGCTCTGTTCTGTTGCCAGCTCTTCTGCTGGGTTGGGGGTTATCATTCTGGGGCACAGTCTGCTGCTGGGAAGGGGAATCAGCTGCTTCATCATCCTCACCCTCATCTGGTGGTTGGGACAACCTTTCTCTGGTACTGTCTCCCAGATGTACAGATCCTGGCTGGGGAGGGAAGACAGTTTCCTCCACTCTTACTGACTGTTGGGGAGGGAGACTACCTTCCTCCGCTCCCAGACTGGAGCTGGCCTGGCAGTGGTGGGATTAAATCTTCATATTTCTTGAGAGATATTGTTGATACTGTCTTTCACTCCCAGTGACGGTGAATAAGGTCACAGGGATCTCATATAGAACTGTGCAAATGGAACCGTCTCGAAGGTAGACAATATCAGGCCTAGCACCCGCAAGCAAATTCGGAGGGATGACCATTTGCTGGACAGCAGGAGACTAATTGCAGCCTGTAGTTTCTGGAGTTCGTCCAGAGGAAGGATCACTCTGGCTAAGGCTAAGTCCAGAGTCAGACCCAGATAGACCAGAGCATACTTCTAAAAATTCATAATCCAGCAAAACTCTTCCCATTCGTACGGTGATTTCCAGGTTTTCCAAAAGAGCAGTAGGAGACTCCGCTCGCTGAATGGGGTTGTCCAAGTAGCTCAGTACCACAATCTCCCATTGGCATAACAATGCTAGCACTGGAGCCAACACTTTTGTGAAAACCCAAGGAGCGGAGGCGAGACCAAAGGGTAACGGCACAAACTGATAATACTCCTGTCCCACAGCAAAGCGGAGGAAGTGCTGGTGACCGACATATATTGGAATGTGAAGGTAAGCGTCCTTGATGTCGATGGAGACAAGAAAATCCCCCTGATGCACTGAAGCCACCACTGTGCGTATGGACTCCATTCTGAACTTCTGCACCTGCACAAAGCAGTTCAGCGCCTTGAGGTCCAGACTTGGATGCACCTTGCCTTCCTTCCTGGGGACTGTAAACAGCTTTAAGTAAAACGCCTGAAAATGTTTTGAAGTCGGAACCGGGACAATCACCCTTTGAAGTAAAAAGGTCTTGCACTGCCTGTAAGCGGACTGGGGACAGTCGCACGTTGGAAGGAAGAACCTTACAGGAGGGTGAGAACGATACTCCATCTTGTAGCTGGACCATATGACCTCATGGACCCACTTGTCTTGTACCAGGGAAGTCCACAGGTTCCGGAACCAGCAAAGATGTCCCCCCACCCCAGATACAATTGAGGGCGTGCCTTCCTGCTGAAGGGGCCTTGTCTGTGGGTCTGGAGAAGCCCGCTCTTGACTTGGAAGACCAAGTTCGCTTGGATCCTCCAAAGGAGGCCCCAAAGGGCTTCAAACCCTTGTGAGTCGACCCTGAGGGACAAAAAAAACTTCTTATGAGCCGAGAAGGAGTGCCCACCTGTAAGACGAGAGTCCCTGCCCTCAGTAGCCTGTGGAAGAAAGGTACTCTTCCCCCCTGTGAGACCTTTAATGATGTCATTCTGGGTAGCACCAAACAGGCGATCTCCTTGAAAGGGAAGCTCAGTCAAGGCCTTTTTAGAAGTCTGGTCTGCAGACCAGCATTTGAGCCAAAAAACACGCCAAAGGACCACTGCCGAAACAGAGATCCGAGCCACTAGGGGAGCTGCATCTAAAGAGGCATCACAGATAAACTGCAGCCCCTGGACCAGCTGGTCCGCCAGCTCAGCAAAGGCGGGGCAAAGGCGAGGGGGGCTACTCCCCCTCTAGGTCATGGCGCAAAGGCTTAGTCCATTCAGTCAGAGTCTGCGACACCAGGGCAATTGTGAATATCAGCTTCAGTGCTGAACCAGCCAGGGTGTACATATTGCAGGCCACAGTCTCAGTCTTCCTGTCATCTGGGTCCTTGTTTAATCTGGAAACCGGAGGGTCCACCACCGGCAGAATAATCCACTTCTTAAGAAGGAATTTCTCATAGGGGTATCTCCTAGCAACTCGCTTAGGGATCCCAAGAGGATGCTTTGGTCGTCCCCACTCTTTAGTGACAATTCTATAAAAATAGGTGGGGAAAGGGAACACCTTTACCGCTCTGGATGGCTTGTGAGTGCAAAAGGAAGCCTGCGCTTCCATCCCAGCTGCAGCTGCATCCTCCATCTTTGCATTTACCAGCGCCTTTTCGTGCGCGGCTGTAGAAGTGGAGAAATCCTTCTCACTATCTGAGGATTCAGGGCACGTGGTCACAGACCCAGCAGGGTAACCCACGTCCGCGGTGGCCTGAATCAGATTCAGGATCTGATGAGACAGATAAGGCAGGGGAAGGCGAGGGGGCCCTTTTTGCCAGCCTATCACCCAAAACAAAGGACTCCAGGACCGCCATCAATGTATCAATGGATGGATGGGACCTGGAGGGCCCCACAGCCTCAGAGAGGGGATCAGGTGGGGAGATGCGCTCCAAGGACTCCATGAGTCACCAGGGGGATCCCACAAAAAAGTGTAAAGCACTGCTAAGGGACAACCCCCACCGCTCTGGCAGCACCACCCAGTTGCCAGTCACAGAGCACCAATCGATCCTCAGCAGAGAGGGAGAGGACCCCACACCAGACTCACCACCCCGCAGAAGCCAGGCACCGCAGCCACCAGGGGGATCTGCACTGCATGAGCAGCGATCAGAAAATGAAAGGATCCAGGATTCAGCACCAGGGGATGAGGAGGGGCTCCCACTAGCGAAAACAGCACCCAGAAGGCTCTACAGACATGGCTGCCGCTGTTTTCTATGGCAAACCACCGTAACATGGCCGCCAGACTGCAAAAACATGACTGCCGTGCATTGCAGCACAAGGCTACAACAAAATGGGGGTCCCACACAGCACCATGAGGCTCTCAGGGACCCAGGAGGAATCCCTAAGCCTCAAGGACAGACCCAGGCAGGACTGGGGGGGCCCTGGTAGGAGCCCCCACCAGGTACAGCCCCTCCCATACAGCCGATTGTCTGGTCGCCGGCGGCACACCCCCCCCCGCCCCTATCGCCAGCAAAGCACCCTGTCCCCACCCCAGGAGGTGGACCACACCACCCACACAGCCCCAGTATGAGTGGAGAGGGGGGTAGGATGGGGGGACATATGAGGTGGTGCCTGATGGGAAGGAGAGGAGCCCGGGGGTCCGACCGTCCAATGGAGGGGCCCATGTCTACCCCAAAACCCTCCAGGGGGGGAGGGGGGACAGCTACGCACCAGGAACCAGGCAGGCACCACTCCAGACATCTCCATCGCCATCTAAATGGGGGGCTGTCGGCCAGGAGGAACGCTATGACTCGGGTCGAGACCCAGTCGTATGCCACCTCATGAGGCGCTTAACTCGCAGTTGATTGTAGATCTCACAGGGGAAAAAACAGGAGAAAAAATCTATCTAAAAAAATTTCCAGGACCAGAGATCCCAGCAGGGAACTAGGTCCTTACTCCTGACTAGGCAGAGTACCTATAGCAGAGAGAGGGAATGTACCCCCTGGGACTGCCTATAGGCATAGCCAGTTTATTTTTTGCCTAGTGTCCTACTCCTGTAAGGGGCAGTATAACCCAATGGTTAAGAAGATCAGGAGCTGTGTCCGTCATTCAACAAAAGAGAAAAAGTGATTTACTTTGTGGGTATAAAAAAGGTAAGAGTCCATGACCGTCCCCATAGTTCAAGACATCCCAATGGTTTCTCAGTAGTTTAAGGTCTTAATGGTTGTCCTAATGGTTCAAGGCATCCCAATGGTTGTGCCAATGGTTTAAGGCATTCCAATGGCTGTCCCAATTGTTCAAAGCATCCCAGTGGTTGTCCTAATGGTTCAAGGCGTCCCAAAATTGTTCCAATGGTTTGAGGCATCCCAGTGGTTGTCCTAATGGTTCAAGGCGTCCCCAAAATTGTTCCAATGGTTTGAGGCATCCCAGTGGTTGTCCTAATGGTTCTAGGCGTCCCAATGTAAGTCTTAATAGTTAAAAGGCGTCCCAATGGTTTTCCCAATGGTTCAATAAATTTGTTGATGCATATCAATGAGCATTCATTTACTGGAGTGAGCATACTCCAGTCAACATTCCGACAGCCATTAGACACTCCTAGCTCCTATTACTTTTAGCCCTGTGATTTCTTCTAGGGTAGCCAGGGCCTCTCTTCTCAATATCCTGAGTAACAAGAGAACAGGCAGACAACAAAAGAGCAAAACTAAAAGTAATTGTGTCCAACTGCCAGGGAAAGTGATACACATTGTTTGCACAGCTGCCTTCGAATTGTGATAAAGAATTAATAGAGTATTTGTTAAATTGCACACTTACATGTGTACGTGTGAGCAATAACTAAGCTGTCTCCAGGTAGTACAGGGGGAATACAGACATCTGATACTCTCCCTGCCAGTGAAAGGACTTTGTGGAACAGATAAGAACAATTGTAAACCTGTCAAAGGGTGTAAATTATCCCTGTAGCGGGCGATAAACACAGCACGTCTAACTTAATGCAGAAACCTAAGTGTTGACGTCATCCTGGAATGGTATTACAGTACCTGTTCTGCCTGGTAGAATAGCTTTCAGCGACTTGATATTACAATAGAATTGATATAAAAAGCCTGAAATTAAGATAATGTGAACTTTTCAACCAATCTAATATCAACTTTCATTCACTTGCTGTAGGCTAGACCATTTAAAAAGCAAACTTTGATTAGCATCTATGAGCCTTATTTTTATGATCTGGATCAATCAAGATTTAGATTTACTCCATCTAGTGGCTATTAGTAGATTACATTTAGTATCATTGACAAATGACTGCTGCTGGAATATACAATATATTGTCAAAACTATTGGGACGCCTGCCTTTATACGCACATGAACTTTAATGGCATCCCAGTGTCTTAGTCCGTAGGGTTCAATATTGAGTTGGCCCACCCTTTGCAGCTATAACAGCTTCAACTCTTCTGGGAAGGCTGTCCACAAGGTTTAGGAGTGTGTCTAAGGAAATGTTTGCCCATTCTTCTAGACGCGCATTTGTGAGGTCAGGCACTGATGTTGGACAAGAAGGCCTGGCTCGCAGTCTCCGCTTGAATTCATCCCAAAGGTGTTCTATCGGGTTGAGGTCAGAACTCTGTCCATGCCAAATTCCCCGACCCCAAACTCGCTTATCCATGTCTTTATGGACCCTGGTCCAAATCATTTGGTAGAGGGGGTGTTATGATGTGGCGTTTTTTTTTAGGCGTTAGGTTTGGCCCCTTAGTTCCAGTGAAGGGTATTTTTAAGGCGTCAGCATACCAAGACATTTCTGACAATTTCATGCCCCCAACTTTGGGGGTGGCCCCTTCCTGTTCCAACATGACTGTGCATAGGTGCACAAAGCAAGGTCCATAAAGGCATGGATGAGAGAGAGTTTGAAGCAGAGGAACTTGACTGGCTTGCACAGAGTCCTGACCTCAACCCAATAAAACACCTTTGAGATAAATTGGAGCGGAGATTGTGAGCCAGGCCCTCTCTCCAACATCACTGCCTGACCTCACAAATGTGTTTCTGGTAGAATGATCAAACATTCCCATAGACACACTCCTAAACTTCGTGGACAGCCTTCCCAGAAGAGCTGAAGCAGACACAGGACAAGGCCCTGTGTATTTCCCTATCGCACGAGTCCACTATACGAGAAGCCTGCACAGCTGATGTGCAGGACTATGTGAGTGTATTGATGTAACCAGTTTTGTTCCCGGTATTGTGAATGACGTACGCTATCATTCACCCTACTGAGGAAGTCGATTGCCCTAGCGCATGACGCAAAGCGTATAAAGGGCGGAGACTCCAGATGGACGTGACCCGGCAGCAGACACAGGACGCGGTCCTGTGTATTTCTCCTATCGCATGAGTCCACTATACGAGAAGCCCACACAGCTGATGTGCAGGACTACGTGAGTGTATTGATGTAACCAGTTTTAATAAACAGTATTTATACAGAGAGCACTAGATCTCCTTCTCCTCTTTTATATATGGTGCTGTCTGAGTATATGGAATAGGAAGCCAGCAGACATTAACCCTTGCAGTGCCCTAAGAGTATCTCAAGATTATTTGGAGTGACCCTTCCTTTCCCTTAAGCAATCAAGCGCGTGTGACCCAGTGGTGAAACACGGGTCCGATTAGGAGGTGAGAGGCCATCTACTTATGGTGGTGGGATCACGAGCACTGGATACTCCATTTGATTGAGCACTTGGTGGATATTGAAGAAATTGCTATTCCATACTTTGGACTCTTTTACTGGATACTATTGCATTTTATTATCGATTACCGATTTATGAGCACATTATAATCTATTTTGCACAGTTTATGTATTGCTCATTTTGCATGTTTGCATTTATTTATATCTACATGATATCATTGCAGTATTTTTCTAATATTGGGACTTGGTTCACATATTCAATACTTTAGCACTTTATTGATCAGCACTTTTGTAGTTTAATAAGTACCTTATTGATTATTTAGGCACTTTATTGCATTTTTGCACATGATGATGTGCTAGTAGCGCTGTATCGTATGATTTTGTTTTTACTTTGGTATGCACAGTGATATGCACATTTTGATATAGCGGCTGCGATTATTTGATCACTTGATATTAGTCGTGCCGACGCTTATAGTACCTTTTGAATCCTCCTGTAAAAGATTCATCACCACCCCAGCTGGCAATAAGCAGACAGTCAGCTTATGGATGTGGCGACTGAAGCCAATAGTGCCCTACCGAACTGTCTGGTGTCTGTGCGTAAAATTGTGTTACTTAATGTAAAATAATCAATTCTAAATGTAAGCCAGTTCCACTCTATAAACCTGCAGCCCAGAACAGCAGGCAATGTGGCCCACTGCCCCCTGACAATTTTTTTTTTTTGCTGGGGAGGAAGGAAGCCGAATCGAGGGCATGGCCACAGCGGCTTCCAACTAACTGTAGGCAGAGGCTGCCTCGGATGGGAGCATCCACTAGTTGTGTTAAATTAGTGCTGGGGGGGGGGGGGTGCAGCAGCGCGGGAAGGGTGTGGCAGCATTTTATTACTTATATACCTTAACTACAGTATATATTTTATATGCGGCCCGAGAAAATTCCTCTACACTCAATGTGGCCTAGAGAAGCCAAAAGGTTGGACACCCGTGCTATAAAGGGAGGGTGTGGTGGCTACGCTATAGCTTCCCCATAGAACTCCTACAAATTGGGCTTTGGTCTGGGAAGGAGCTTCCAGTCAGCACAAACATAAAAGAAGTCCTTTAAGTATGCAATGTGGCCACAGATCAAAATGGGACCAAGCTTAATTGCGCAGTAGACACCATGAGGTGACTATACAATTTCCATGCCCCCCTCCCACTCCCAATCTCTTTCCAGCTTTTACAAATCATTGTCAAAACCTCTATACTCTTCTTCTTCCCCGCATCGCTATTTCATATCTTTCGTACTGCCCATAATGCCCTTCATCATACTCTTCAGCATACACTGCCCACTGTCATACCCTCCAAGACATACACTCTATGTTATATTTATTGATGAGGTTTGGATTCTCCATAAATTGTTTTTGCCAGGTATTTTATTTTTATTTTTTTCAACAAACCACAACGTTTGCAAGGCCTTATACCATTACCATCAAGCTTAGCAAATAGAATAAGGGGGATTTTCGTAATCCAGCCCCTTCCCTATAAAAGAGGGGCACAGACCAGCCCTAGCGCACAGCGGATTGAAACTGTGGGGAGAAAATAGGGAGGAATGACAATGAAGGAGATATTGGGGTCAGTTAGCAAACTGTACATTACCTTTATGAATTGCATCCGTCCTCTTTGTGACCTGTAGCTGCAGCGTTTTAAAAGAAAAAAAATAAAGAAGTACAAAAACAATGTGCCCAAACCACCTCACATTATCACTCACATTCATCACACCCCTTTGTTGCTTTTACGCCAAACATAACGTTTTGCATTGTTGCCAAAAAGTTCGATTTTGATTTCATCTGACCAGAGCACCTTCTTCCACATGTTTGGTGTGTCTCCCAGGTGGCTTGTGGCAAACTTTAAACGACACTTTTTATGGATATCTTTAAGAAATGGCTTTATTCTTGCCACTCTTCCATAAAGGCCAGATTTGTGCAGTATACGACTGATTGTTGTCCTATGGACAGAGTCTCCCACCTCAGCTGTAGATCTCTGCAGTTCATCCAGAGTGATCATGGGCCTCTTGGCTGCATCTCTGATCAGTCTTCTCCTTGTATGAGCTGAAAGTTTAGAGGGACGGCCAGGTCTTAGTAGATTTGCAGTGGTCTGATACTCCTTCCATTTCAATATTATCGCTTGCACAGTGCTCCTTGGGATGTTTAAAGCTTGGGAAATCTTTTTGTATCCAAATCCGGCTTTAAACTTCTTCACAACAGTATCTCGGACCTGCCTGGTGTGTTCCTTGTTCTTCATGATGCGCTTTAAACGGACCTCTGAGACTATCACAGTGCAGGTGCATTTATACGGAGACTTGATTACACACAGGTGGATTCTATTTATCATCATTAGTCATTTAGGTCAACATTGGATCATTCAGAGATCCTCACTGAACTTCTGGAGAGAGTTTGCTGCACTGAAAGTAAAGGGGCTGAATAATTTTGCACGCCCAATTTTTCAGTTTTTTATTTGTTAACAAAGTTTGAAATATCCAATATATTTCGTTCCACTTCATGATTGTGTCCCACTTGTTTTTGATTCTTCACAAAAAATTACAGTTTTATATATTTATGTTTGAAGCCTGAAATTTGGAAAGGTCGCAAAGTTCAAGGGGGCTGAATACTTTTGCAAGGCACTGTATATGTAAAGCGCTGCGTAAATTGACAGTGCTATATAAGTACATGAAATAAATAAATAAAATAAATAAAACATATTAAGTATCTATACATATCACATAAGGAAAACTTCCCATTAAACTGAAAAAATATATTAATATTTGTGCTCACCAGCTACATAAAAAGAAGATAATTGGGCCATCCACGCATATTCGGCCCACACCAGGATCATGTAGTAAGCATGTAATCCCCTAACAATAAGCAGGGACATATCTGATGGACACTGGACTACACTTGCAGGAACCAGGCGAGTATGGGTGGTAATAAAGCACCAGATTTGTATAGAAATTCACAACCCTGAAAAAATGGGAGTAAAGAACACAATATCTAGATGGCCATTTGCATTATCGGAAATGAATTACCTCTGGTGTCTTGCTTATGTGTGAATGGCCATCTCCCGGGAGCCGTGTTCGGCGCCCAACCCCATCCGCCTGCTTAAATAGCGCAGTCACGCCGGAAGTGATAAGGTCATGACATGGCCTATTACATCACATCCAGCTTTGGCGCAGAGATAGTGTGCATGCGCGTGGCCCGCAAAACAGCTTTGCGGGACCGCACAGAGCCACGTCACAGTGCCAACCCCGACTGGCTCCCGGGAGATGGCCATTCACACATAAGCTGGATACCAGAGGTAATTAATTTCCGATGCTCCACATCCTTGTATTTAGCTCCACATCCTTGAAAGTCCATCTGTCCTATTGGGAGGAATTGGGATTTCCACCTTACCAAATGACTATTTTATATAACTACCAGGATGTGGATTGCTGTCTGTAGAACTGGTAAAAAATAACTTTATCTAGTTTTTCATAGTTTGTTATATAATTTTGCAAACAGGTAATTTTTCTCCTTTACTGATGTGCGCTGATGAGGCTGCACTGATGGGCATTAATGAGGTGACACTGATAAGGCTGCACTCATAGGTGACACTGATGGGCACTGATAGTTAGCACTGATAGGCGGCACTAAGGGGCACTAATATGCGCCACTGCTGGGCACTGAGTGGCAGCACTGATTGGCAGCACTGGTGGGCACTATTGGGACTGCACTGATAATCAAGACACATATAAGCAGTGCCCTGATTATTAGTGTAGATGTCCCTTTTACATAAGCCAGTTATCCGCTCTTCTCTCTCCTGTCAGCCTGAGGAAAGGAATGCCGATAACCGATTTATGTATACATCATGATCAGCTGCGATTGGACACAGCTGATTATGTCATAAAGAGTCGCTTATTGACTGTAATCAGCCGTGTGCCAAGGACACAGCGACCACAGAGTGTGCCACCTGCGTGATTAGCGCAATCACAGGAGAATGTCATATGATGCTGTGACAGGAGTCACTTTGGTTGCGGGGCCTGTGGAACACAGCTTACCTTAGAGAGGTTGGGAAATCCCTGTCTCAGCTCCCTAGACCCCTCTTATGTGTAAGTCACCCTGTGCCTATTAGTGACACAGGGTGACCAAGGAAATGATAGACAGCTACTTAATGGACACTGAGTATATGGTTTGAATTACTTTAAATGGGACAATAATATTTATCAACTATATATCTCAGGAACTATATGAAGACTATTCCTGGCCTGTTTGATTCTGAACATGTACATTGAAAGAGCTAATCAAATTGTCCTCTGTTCCATGTTCTTCAAAGTCAGAGACGGACAGTCTGTCACAGGTGGTCTCTTGCTATTGTCTGTATAATAAGGTGATCTGTGTTTATACTTAGGATGTGTAATTTTGTATTTTGTTTTAGCCTTGCTGCTGGCAGTCTGGTCTTCCAGTCTGGTTTAAGTGTGCTGAGTTAATTAGCATGTTAATGATATCCTTGTCTAGATGGGATTAGAATATGGTTTGGATAACTTCAAATGGGAGAGTAATATTTATCAACAATATCTCTCAAAAATATGAAGATTTGATCCCACTTTACACTGTGAGACCTATAGCCTGTTGCCATGAAGTCTGTGACTCCTAAATACTCAAAGCAATGCTTTATATGTGTATTCCATGTACTTCAATGTAGGAGACGGACAGACTGTCACTGGCAGCCTCTCCCTATTGTCTAACTATTGAGGTGTGATTTGGATTGTGGCAAGTCTGTCTGTTACATTGTTAAATGTTAATAACCTCATTGTTTCTGTCCAGAAGGCTAGATAATTAGTTCAGGTTAATTCTATTTCTGTATACAATTTCATCTGCATATGATAATGTAATCAGGCAATCCCTGACCTGTGATGTGGTAATCTGATCAGGAGGGGGAGGTCCATGCTGTATATAAATTTTGTGTGACTGTTCAATAAACAGAGATTCCAGTACAAGCTAAGTTGTCGGCTAGCTTTGTATGTAGGGCGGCTGGGAAAATCTGGTATAAATGTTCATGACTGGGAGGAAGCCGTATACTGACGGAAGTCCACAAGTACAGTGTGGGTTGGAGTTCTGTTACACTCAAAATGCACAGATGTGAACTAGATCCATAAGAATAAATGAAAAAAAATCAACCGCACAAGTCTCTTAACAGGAAAATACAGAACAACATTGGTATTAAAACAGCGCTTGGTTACTTGGTAGTTCCTAAGCATCACATAAACTTTTTCACATCCAGGGACATCTCATAATGTCCAATCAACAATATAAGAAAGTCCCAAGTGGGCGAAAACCCACTGTGTATGTGCTGGTGCTCTGTGACAAAATACTTTTAGTGCTCGATCCACACAGTGCATACAGTGCCCCACATGAAATTGCACTCACTGGAAATTGTTGACCAACTATCTCTAGTTTGGTTAAAACTCGCTTTTGGGATATGTCCCCATTAAGTTTGTTTTCTAATCTTCTGTGTTCACCTGATGGTAGAGATCCAGTAGTACCATTCATAGGGAAATGATAAAAGGAAGCCCATAGTGTAAAACCATTATCGCAATTTTATTTTAAACAGAGAAGGTAAGTATTACACTCACTTGTTTCGGTTCTGGTTAGTTCCTGGCGCACATTTGTTGTTTATGGGGCCCGCTGTGTTACTGCTGCATCTACAGTGCCTTGAAAAAGTATTTATAACACTTGAAATGTTCCACATTTTGTCATGTTACAACCAAAAACTTAAATTTTATTTTATTGGTATTTTATGTGATAGACCAAAACAAAGTGGCACATAATTGTGAAGTGGAAGGAAAATGATAAATGGTTATCAAAATATTTTACAAATAAATATCTGAAAAATGTGGCTTGCATTTGTATTCAGTCTCCCTGGGTCCATACTTTGTAGAACCTCCTTTCACTGCAATTACAGCTGCAAGTCTTTTTGGGTATGTCTCTACTAGCTTTGCAAAATAGCTCAAGCTCTGTCAGATTGGATGGAGAGCGTCTGTGAACAGCAATTTTTTAAATTCTTGCCACAGATTCAATTGGATTTAGGATGGGACTTTGACTGGGCCATTCTAACACATGAATATTCTTTAATCTAAACCATTCCATTGTAGCTCTGGCTGTATGTTTAGGGTCGTTGTCCTGCTGAAAAGTGAACCTCCAGCCCAGTCTCAAGGCTTTTGCAGACTATCAGGTTTTCCTCTAAGATTGCCCTGTATTCGGCTCCATCCATTTTCCCATCAACTCTGACCAGCTTCCCTGTCCCTGATGAAGAAAAGCTTCCCTGCAACAAGATGCTGCCACCAACATGTTTCACGGTGGGGATGGTGTGTTCAGGGTGATGTGCAGTGTTAGTTTTACACCACCCATAAGGTTTTGATTTTAGGCCAGAAAGTAAAATTTTGGTCTCATCTGACCAGTGCACCTTTTTCCACATGTTTGCTGTGTTCCCCACATGGCTTCACGCAAATTGCAAATGAGACTTCTTATGGCTTTCTTCTTGCCACTCTTCCATAAAGGGCAGATTTGTGGAGTGCACGACTAATAGTTGTCCTGTGGACAGATTCTTCTACCTGAGCTGCGGATCTCTGCAGCTCCTCCAGAGTTACCATGGGCCTATTGGCTGTTTCTCTGATTAATGCTCTCCTTACCCAGCCTGTCAGTTTAGGTGGAAGGCCATGTCTTGGTAGGTTTGCAGTTGTGCCATACTCTTTCCAATTTCGGTTGATGGATTGAACAGTGCTCGGTAAGATGTTCAATTATTGGGATATTTTTTTAATAACCTAACCCTGCTTTAAACTTCTCAACAAATTTATTCCTGACCTATCTGGTGTGTTTCTTGGCCTTCATGATGCTGTTTGTTCACTAAGGTTCTCCAACAAACCTCTGAGGGCTTCACAGAGCAGCTGTACTTATACTGAGAATAAATTACACACAGGTGGACCCTATTTACGAATTGGGTAACTTCTCAAAGTAGTTGGTTCCACTAGATTTTAGTTAGGGGTATCAGAGTAAAGGGGGCTGAATACAAATGTACGCTACCCTTATCAGATCATTTTGAAAACATTTTGAAAACCATTTATCATTTTCCTTCCACTTTACAATTATGTGCCACTTTGTGTTGGTCTATCACATAAAATCCCAATAAAATACATTTAGGTTTTTGGCTGTAACATGGCAAAATGTGGGAAATTTCAAGGGGTATAAATATTTTTTTCAAGGCACTGTAGAAGCACGACTCGGGTCCCCGATCAAAAATTGCGCTTGGCGAAATTTGGTTACAATGGTGCAGGCTACTCTCCAAGGAGAGCTTCCTGAATAGGACCAATCAGGTGGAAACACACAGGAGCTTAGCCTGCATGCATCATTGTGACGCAACTTCCACCAGGTGCCATCGTTGATTAGGGATCTGAGCTGCACTTCTAGATGCGGGAGTAACAAGGCAGGCCTCGTAAACAACCAATGCTGTAGACACCGGGTGCCAGGTAATAACCGGCACCGAAACACATGAGTGTAATACTTACCTTCTCTGTTTTAAAAAAAAATTGCCATAATATCACTGAGCTATATTCACATTGATACACTTACAACTGCAGCAGTCCATTTTTTCTTTATTAGCACAGGTTCACACCTAACATAGTTTAATAATCTTGGCGCTGAACCAATTACTTTTAATATAGATCCATAGGAAAGCATGTTAAATGGACTGCAGTGCGTTTCTGGAAAAAGCATTAAAAAATGCATAGGTGTGAACCTAGCGTACAGGAGCTGTTGTCAATCAAGCACGTCAGGGTAGGCAGATGTTGTGACCTGTGATGCAATGGAGTTATGAAACGTTGGCAGCAGTCTGTGTGTAGGCAAAGTGTGCTGTAGACCCAGTACAACAGTGTACACTTTGGGGGTGATAATACCACCCTAGCGTTGGGAGCCTTTGTTAAGCGTTGTCACCTTATTACAGGAAAAGCTAGGAGAGAGCAAAGACTGACAGGATGAACAGGTATTAAAATGATCAACATGTAAAAATATTGTAAAATAAATCTGAAATTGGTAAGATTAACAAGTATTAAAACTATTTACTTGCACCAATAAACAAAAAATACAGGATCGGTGTATATTGTACGTGTCAAAAATGATATATAGGAGGAGTTTACAGACACTTTAAAGGACATTGAAATATCTTCTGTTACATACTTTTTTTGTGAAAACTAAGAAGAGGCTTTAGAAGCAATTAGATATCACATGGATGACCGTGAGAACCGCTTAAGGAGAAAAATAACCTTACAATAAGAGGCAGCCTGAATCTGTCATTTTACCCACAGTTAAAAATATGTATGCTAAACTGTTTATTATGTTCCAAACTTTGGAATAAAGATATATAATATATATTTTTAGGTGCGCTGGGTAGGGGCCTCAGGACGAAGTTTTCTTTTTTTTTCTTTTAAATAGATTCAATTTTTAACACACTCAAACCCACCCTATTTGAAACCAGATTTATTCTATAACCAAGCTAAACTACTAATACCTCTAAATCTTCTATGTTACTATTTAATTACCGTATCTGCTTTAGAAATTGAACTTAAAGTGGAACTTTACCCTAATACGGAAGTCCTGCTTTATGTTCTCCCCCCGCCACTTTTGGAACTTTTTATTTTTGGGGAGCGGGTACCTAATTTTTTCAGGCACCCGCTCCCACTTCCACCGAAATCACCTAGACCACATATGTCAAACACAAGGCCTGTTGATCAAATCCGGCTCACTAGGCCTTGTCATGTGGATCTTTCACCCAGTTTTGCATCCAGAACGTGGCGGAACTCCATTCAGCCACGACCAGCTCTAATTCTCCGCTCCCGGGCTGTCACTTGTAAACACAGACACCTTCTGTGTTTACAAGAGACAGTTTTGCTCTCAGCGGCTCCCAGATGTAACAGATCCCTGCACACACACTTGGTGGGGCAAGGAGGGGACAGATCTCCAGGATCTGAAAGAGAGAAAACAATCTCCCTGGAAGGCGATGCAGAGCTGCCTACACAGGGAGCTACTAGAGCAGGGCAAGGTAGGAGAGAGATGCATGTAAGTTTTAAGGAGAAGGGGGGGGGGGGTTGCACACTGTGCATAGCGCACCCCTAAATCATGCACTCCCTACATAGCACACCCCTGAACTTTGCACTCTGTATACAATGCACATTTGAACCCTGCACTCTGTACATAGCGCACCCCTAAACCCTGCACTCTGTACATAGAGCACCCATGAACTCTGCACATAGCGCACCCCTAAACCCTGCACTCTGTACATACGGCACCACTAAACACTGTAGCCTGTACACAGTGCACCCATCAACTATCCACTCTGTACATAGTGTACCGCTGATTTCTGCATTCTGTGCGTAAGGCACCACCAGAACTGCACACTGTAAATAGCGCACCCCTGAACTCTGAACTTTATACATAGCGCACCCCTGAACTCTTTACATTGCATACCCCTGAACTGTGCGCTCTGTACATAGCACACCCCTAAGCACTGCATTCTGTACATAGCGCAACCCTAAATGCTGCATTCTGTACATAGCACACTCCTAAACTCTACATTCTGTACGTAGTGTAATTCTGAACCCTGCACTCTGAAGGTAACACCTCTTGAATCCTGCACACTGTACATGGCACACCCCTGAACTCTGCACATAGCGTACCCCTAAACCCTGCACTCTAAACAGAGTGCATTTCTGAGCTCTGCACATAACGCACCCCTAAACCCTGCATTCTGTACATACAGCACCACTGAACTCTGTAGCCTGTACACAGTGCACCCCTCAAATTTACACTCTGTACATAGTGTACCGGTGAATTCTGTACATAAGGCACCCCCGGAACTGCACACTGTAAATAGCACATCCCTGAACTCTGCACCCTATACATAGCGCACCCCTGAAGTCTTTACATAGCATAACCCTGAACTGTGCACTCTGTACATAGCACACCCATGAACTCTGCACTCTGTACATTGTGCACCCCTAAACACTGCATTTTGTACATAGCGTACCCCTAAATTCTGCATTATGTACATAGCACACCCCTGAACTCTGCACTCTGTGCATTGAGTATCCCTGGAAATGAACTCTGTACATAGCACACTCCTAAACTCCACAGTCTGTACGTAGCGTAATCCTGAACTCTCCACTCTGTACATAACACACTCCTGAACCCTGCCCTCTGTATGTAACACACCTCAGATACAACTGGCCTTTTGAGGGCAAACATACTACTTACACAGCCCGTGATGAAATTGAGTTTGACACCCCTGACCTAGGCAGACGTTCTCCTCACATCATGGTCCCATGTCACAGGAGGCTTCAGGACCATTTACACAGGGAAGCGGGGCTCGGGCGTGTGAAGTGGCCAGCTGGCTGTGAAAACACAAGGTGTCAAAGCTGGCTTCCCACTGTAAACATGCCAGTACCGGCCTGATTGAAGGCAGAGCTGGAACCCTGGCAGGTAAGTGTCCTTGTATTAATATTCAGCAGCTACAGTATTTTTAGCTGCTGGCTTTTATTTATTTATTTCAAACTGACTGAAGAACCTCTTTAACAATCTAATACTTTACAAGAGACCTGCATTTTACCAATGCACTCTAAAACATTGTATTCTAGAAGTTTGAAAAGCTATGCTGACACCTAGTGGTAATAAAGAAGTGTACATTTGCTTTTTGCTGTAAATGCTTTCCTACAAGGTCTTGGGTTTTTATCTTTTATTATTTGACAGTTCCAATAATCATAAAACCTATTTTGCTGTTCAAAGAATGATTATTAAGTACAGAAGAAATACATTCAAAAGAGAACAATGTATAAGCCATCCAAACATTTTGGTAGACCGACATAAGGCACAGCTAACCATGAACTTTGATACGGTTGGGTATCTCACAACAGCCAGCGGTTTCTAGGGATTCCTTGAGCAATTGCTGCCTTGCAGATGAGTTCTCACTGACACCATTGTTCTTTTTTAGCTATCTGCAAGCATTCTTCCTGATGACCATCACACTAATATGAGATATAGATATAGTCATTTTTGGAGAAGGGTTCCCTGAGACCAGAAAATTATTTCAAGGGTTCCTCTGTGTTGAAAAGGCTGAGAGAGACTGATATTAACAAATGCCTGCTTCTCTGGCAGTGAAGGCCTGGTGTGGCAGGTGCCCTATTGTCTTTGAAGGTGCTGCAGGTTGGAAAAATTTAGATAATGAGGAGTTGGGCCCATCTCAGATAAGAGCGTCCCTTTCAAAGATAGGCTACATTGGTAAAGTGGTATCAGTTATTGGACTGTATATGGGGTACATTGATATTAAAGTTGTCCCCCCCAGATGGTGTAGTAGCACTGGAGCCCTTGACATGGAAGCTGTGGCAGGTACAGCTGGATGGTGATTATATGTGCCTTCAAAAACCAAAGACCTGTAAGGTGGTCAGTTACATATACAGAATAGCTCTTCGGTTATTTTATAATGTACAATTTGTTTTGTACCTAAAATATTTTGTATGCTGGTATTTATATGTACCACCCTCCTAGGTAGGCGCTAGAAGAGAGAATATAGTTTTTGGATCTTTCTGCTTACCAGAGAGATTGGCAGGTAAATTTATATTGCTCTTTTCCTACCAGAGAGCAGGATCTGCTAGTGAGGTTGGCTCATGGTGCTAAAGTGCAGCTCAGTTTGTCCGAAGTGTTTCACACTGGTCCAATAGGGACGTCACTCGTAGCCCCTGTTAGCAGAGCGTTCCGCTCTGTCTGGAGATCAGCTGGATTGCTGTACTGCTCGTTTTTGCATTACCTTGAAGTAAGAGGCTGTCCATTTGTTTTATTAATAAATTGTGGTGTTTGAAACATATTGCACTATGGTCTGCCCCCTTTCTATTACATGGGGATCGTTGTGAACACCTTAACAAAAAGGAGAGATGCCCTCTGTGATTGCTGTCCTGGTCAGGATTTTCACATTGCTGGGAGTGTACTTTTAAGGCTGTCTTTTCACAGCCTAAAGGTGAGAGGCTAGCACCTCTGGTGAAGGATTGCACTGAACAAGCACTTGTGTCCTGTTTACTGATCAGCACTGAGCACTTTCATTGGGATTTCTTATTGGACTGTTTTCTCCTCTTTTTTACAAGACTACTGCGTGCCATTCATAGACTTTTCATTTATCCATTGATGTTTTTATTGTCTTATTGTTTTAGCGCTACACTTTTCACTATCAGTTTTATATTGGGTTTTACATATTTTTTACCTTGGTGTCAGCTGCTTTTATTTATTTCCATCCATTTATTTATTCATGCTTGCGCCGATATTCCTGTTTTTTCATTGACTTGTGGTCCAATAGGGAGGCATATTGGATAGTGGGAGGAAACCTGACAAATGAGTGCACAGGCATTTAGTACAGCCTTGGTAATTGGCAGAGGAAAGTGCCTCAGTGCATGCTGGGATACTGTATAAATGCAGAGGGCTCATGTGCTCGGGGGCTTTCAGCTTGAGAGCGGGGTCCTAGAGGGACAGTGCGACTGCTCCACCTCTGTAGAAGCTGCCATGCAGCCTTATTTGGTCGACCTTAGGCCAGAGAATTAGAGAGGAGCTGAACCCAGAGGTCCTGCAGAGCTGACTAAAGGGGAGATACTGAGAGGATCTGATTCTGCCTACAGTGAGTACAGATCTGTGTCGTGGGGCCTGTCCTGAGAAGGCCACCTGTTCTGAGGAAGAGTCAGTGGATGGGTGTCAGTCAAGGGGGTGCTAGAGAGTGTCCTAAAGATAAAGCAGTTGCAACAAGTCTGCTGCTAGGGAGAACAAGAAGACTTAATTCTTTAATACAAGTGGCAGTATGGTTAAAGCAGTGTGTCTGCTTCCACAAATAACCTGGTGAGGCCAAGTGAGAGTTGTCTTTATCAACTGTAAATAGTTCAGTTAGAGTATCCCACCATTCCCTTCTCCCATCCAAGTTCCACAATAAATATAAAACCTGGACTGTTTATTGAGTAACTTGCCATTGGGAGTAAGGATGGATGTGTTAACTGTCCCTAAGGGATGGTAATCAAAGGAGGCCCAAGAAGTCATCATACACCAAGCCCTACGGGGACAGTGCTATATATATTAAATGGTTGGTGTTGCTGTTTGACCCTAAAAGAAAAGCACTTGACATTTGGTCATTTTGCAATCTGTTTTGGCAGGTGGATTGAGGATAAAATTGTAAGCCTCATCATTTGCAATCCCTAAGTGACATTTTTGCCTCGTTCCCTGTTATCATGGTTGCCAACCATCAGTAAATTTATTGACAGTTTGTAAAAATGGGATTGACTTACCGTAGAATCCATTTCTCTGATGTTTATTGACGGACACAGCTCCTGATCTTCTTAACCATTGGGTTATTCTGCCCCTACAGAAGTAGGACACTAGGTGGAAAAAAAGTCAGGCTACACCTATGTGCAGTCCTAGGGGGTATACTCTCTCTCTGCTATAGGTACCCAGTTTTGTTATAAGCAGTGTCAGAAGAATTACAACTCCACAGAGGGGTGGGTGCTGTGTCCGTCAATGAACATCCGAGAAATGGATTTTACGGTAAGTCAAAAATCCCATTTTCTCTTTCGTTCATTGACAGACACAGCTCCTGATCTTCATAACCATTGGGATGAGACACAGGAAAGTTAACACAATGTCTTCATTCAAATAAAAATGAGAGACAATCTTTGGAAGGAACGATGGACAGAGGCAAAGAACCATCTGTTCTATGTGAACCACTAAATAAGGTGAGCGACAGGATAACGCTGTCAATTCCAACACCCTGCACGCAGAGGTGATAGCCACCAAAAAGGCCACTTTCTGGGACAGCATAAGCAGGGGAATCTCCTGAAGGTTCTCAAGGGGGGGCTTCTGAAAGCACCACATTGAGGTCCTAAGGTGGTAACGGAGACCGAACTGGAGGAGCCAAGTGCCGAAGAAAGGTCCCTGAAGAAAAGTACGTACCAGGAAGTGTGTGGTTAAGGGTCGTTGAAAGTAGACCACTAAGGCCGACACCTGGCCCTTGATAGTACTCAAGGCAAGTTTCTGCTCAACCCCCCATTGAAGAAAGGTCAAGACCCAAGCCACCGAAAAGGAAATAAGATGAACCCCAAGAGACTCACACCACACAATACAAGTCTTCCACGTACGATGGTAGATCTTCCTAGAAGTAGATTTCCTAGCTTTTAACAGCATTGGAGTCACAGACTCAGATAAACCTCTATCCAAGCCATCAAAGCCAGCGACTGTAAAGCAGGATAGAAGATTGGTGCTTGGGACAGCAGATCCTCCCTGAGAGGAAGCTTCCAAGGAACATCGGTAACCAGCTGCACCAGATCGGCATACCAAGCCTGGTGAGGCCAGCCCGGGGCCACTGTAATGACCGGAATCCCTTCTGCCTCGATCCTGTGTAGAAGTTGTAAATCAGACAATACTGACCCTACGGGGCCACCAACGCCTCTGTGGCGTCCGCCAGAGGATCCTGTGACTGAACCACAAAACTCTGCACCTTTCTGTTGAGCCGAGACGCCAACAGATCCACCTTGGGAATGCCCCACCGGAGACACAACTGATGAAACACCTCCCGATGAAGGGACCACTCTCCTTGGTCCAACGCCTGCCGACTGAGGTAATCTGGCTGCCAGTTTTCCACCCTGGGAATGTGTATGGTGGAGAGGGTAGAAAGAACTAATCTGCCCACCTTAGAATGCCTTTTACCTCCAGAGCCGATAGGACACTTCGCACTGGATATCCCTGAAGACGATCCGTCCAATGTTTCAGGCACAGTCTGATCGCTCCGAGTTCCAACACGTTGGTAGTCTGGACTCTTCCAGCGTCCAGATCCCCTGAGCAAAATTTTTGCCGAGGACGCCTCCCCAGCCCGACAGGCTGGCATCCGTTGTGACCACTGTCCAATACTAGGGGAGGAAGGATTTGCCCAGCCGAAGCACTGGAGACCGAAGCCAACATATCAGGGACTCTTTTGTCCCCAGTTCAGCTGGATGGAATAGTCCAGCGACTACGGAGTCTTGTCCCATTTGACCAGAATCTCCCTTTGCAGGGGCCTCGTATGGAACTGTGCAAATGTAACTGCCTCGAAGGTAGACATCATTAGGCCCAGTACCCGCATGCAAGTCTGGAGGGATGACAATCTGCTGGACAGCGGGAGACGAATTGCAGCCTGCAGTTTCTGGAGTTTGTCCAGAGGGAGGAGCACTCTGGCTAAGGCCAGAGTCAGACCCAAATAGTCCAGCTTTGTCGACGGAACCAGAGCAGACTAATAAAAATTCAGAATCCAGCCGAACTCCCTCAGAGTTTGTATGGTGATTTTCAGGTATTCCACAAGAGCAGTAGGAGACTCTGCTCGCAGAAGGAGATCATCCAAGTAGCCCAGCACCGCAATCCCCCGTTGGCGTATCAACAATGCTAGCATCGGGACTAACACTTTTGTGAAGACCCGAAGAGCAGAGGTGAGACCAAAGGCCACAAACTGATAATGCTCCTTTCCCACGGCAAAGAGGGGGAAGCGCTGGTGACCGCCACACATTGGAATGTGAAGGTAAGCATCCTTGATGTTCATAGAGTCAAGAAAATCCCCCTGACGCAGGGATGCCACCACCGTGCGAATGGACTCCATTCTGAACTTCTGCACCCGCACAAAGCAGTTCAGCGCCTTGAGGTCAAGGATTGGACGCACCCTGCCTTCCTTCCTGGGAACTGTAAACAGGTTTGAGTAAAAACCTTGAAAACGTTCCGATGTCGGAACCGGGACAATCACCCCTTGAAGTAACAGTTTTTGTGCCGCCCCAAACAGACCCGGTAAGCGGCCTGGAGACAGGTGCAAGTTGGAAGGAAAGCAGCTTGCCGGGGGAAGGTAAGAGCGAAACTTGATCTTGTAGCCGGATTGTATGACTTCGAGGAACAACTTGTCTTCTACCAGGAAAGTCCATGGGTCCGGAAACCAGCAAAGATACAGGCGAGGGCGCACCTTCATGCTGAAGGGGCCTTGTCCGCGGGTCTGGATAAGCCCGCTCTCAACTTGCCAGACCAAGTTCGCTTGGATCCACCAGAGAGGCCCTGAACGGCTTTGATCCCTTGTCAGTCGCCCCTGAGGAATTAAAGAAAAGTATGAGCCGAGAAGGATGGCCCACGTCTGCGACAAGGGTGCTTGCCCTTAGTAGCATGCGGAAGAAAGGTACTCTTCCCTCCCTGTGAGACCCTTAATGATGTCATCCAGGGTAGCTCCAAACAGGCAATCTCCTTGAAAAAGAAGATGAGTTAAGGTCATCTTAGAAGTCTGGCCCACAGACCAGCATTTGAGCCAAAAAATACACTGAAGGACCACTGCCGAAACAGAGAACCTAGCGACTAGGGGAGCCACATCCAAAGAGGCATCACAGATAAACTGCAGCCCCTGGACCAACTGGTCTGCCAGCTCAGCAAAGGCAGGGGGGAGCTGCTCCCCCTTCAGAACAGAGCATAAAAGCTTAGCCCACTCGTTCAGAGTTTGACACCAGTGCAACGGTAAATACAGGCCTCAGTGCCGAACCAGCCACAGTGTACATATTGTCGGCCACAGCCACCACCTTCCTGTTAGCCAGTTCCTTAAAGTCTGGGGACTGTTTGACCGGGATCATGGTTGCTTTGTTCAATCTGGAGGAACAGTCCACTTTTAAGAAGGGACTCCTCATGGGGGTACCGCATAGCAAATCACTTAGGGACCACAAGAGGACGTTTTGGCCGTTCCCACTCTTTAGCGACAATTTTGTCAAAATAGGCGGGGAAAGGAAACACCTTTGCCGCTCTGGATGGCTTGTGAGTGCCAAAGGGAACCGACGCCTCGGTTGCAGCTTCAGCTGCATCCTCCATTTTTAAGGTCTCACACACAGATACAATCAGTGCATCCACCAGCACCTATTCGTGCGCGGTTCCAGAAGTGGAGGAATCATCCTCACTATCTGAGAACTCAGGGCGCGTGGTCACAGATCCAGCAGAGTGTCTCACGTCCGCAGCGGCCGAATCAGACTCAGGATCTGAGGAGACAGATGAGGCAGGGGAAAGCAGGGGGGACTTGTTGCTAGCCCGCCCCCCAAAAACCACATCCACCTGGGACACAAAGGACTCTAGGACCTCCGTCAGTGCATCGATGGATGGTTGGGACCCGGAGGGCCCTGCAGCCTATGAGGTGGGGAAATGTGCTCCAAAGAACAAACAAGAAAAGGTGTAAAAACACTGCTAAGGGACACCCCCACAGCTCCGGCATCACCACTCAGTCACCAGTATCAGAGCACCTATTCGATCCTCAGCAGACAGGGAGAGGACCCCACCAGAAAGAGGCACCTGCAGCCACCAGGATAATCTGCACTCCACGTGCGGCGATCAATAAGTGAAAAGATCCAGGAGTCAGCACCAGGGGACGAGGAGGGGATCCCATCGCCAAAATCACCACCCACAGGGCTCCACTGTCATGGCCGCTGCTATGTTCAATGGCAAACCACCACAAAATGGCTGCTGGACTACACAAACATGGCCACCCTGCATTAAACACAAAGGCTACAAGAAAATTGCGGCCACGAGGCTCCCAGGGACCCAGGAGGGACCCCTAGGTCTCAGAAAATGGGACAGGCAGATAGGGGGGCCCTCGGCAGGACCCCCCCATCAGGTACAGCCCCCCCACAGCCGATCACACGGTCGCCTGCAGCACAACCCCCCTCTGCCCCTATCGCCAGCACTGCACCCTGCCCCCCCCCCCCAGGTGGAATACCAGGCCACCCCACAGTAAAGGAGGGGGGAGGAGAGGGGGGGCGACATTAACCATAGGGACCACCAGACCAATGAGGGGGTGCCTAATGGGAAGGAGGGGAACCCAGGGGTCTGACTGTCCCATGGAGGGGCCTATGTCCACCCCAAAACCCTCCAGGAGGAGAAGGGGGGCAGTCCCTTACCATACTAGGAACCAGGTGGGCATCGCTCCAGACAGAACCTCCTCTCCATCGAATTTGGGGGCTGTCGGCCAGGAGGAACGCTGTGACTCAGGCCGAGATCAAGTTGTATGCGACCTCGCGAGGCGTTTATCTCGCAGGCCACCCCTGTCCGGTGGGGCTATGTTGTGGCCAAACTAGCACAGAGCTGAGGTCTGCGCGCACTCGCTGGCCAGACTGGGGTGACCACTGGATCTAGATTATCCAACCCATTGTCCAGTCCGGCAGTTGATTGTAGATCTCACAGGGGAAAAAAAAAAGAGGGAAAAATTCTATCTAAAAAGAAAAAACTGCCAGGACCAGAGATCCCAGCAAGGAACTAGGTCTTTACTCCTGACTAGGCAGAAAAAACCTATAGCAGAGAGAGGGAGTATACCCCCTGGAACTGCCCATAGGCGTAGCCAGACTTTTTTTCTGCCTAGTGTCCTACTCCTGTAGGGGGCAGTATAACCCAATGGTTAAGAAGATTAGAAGCTGTGTCCATCAATGAATCTGATTTTTTACAGCTATCAGTAAATGTCAAAGAAATTTTATGTTGGTAAAAATCAGTCTTTTTTTTATTAGGCAGATGTAAGAAAGAACCCATTAGCAGCTTGATGCAGCACCAGCAGCCACTTATCCAGGCAGAGTTTGGAGTCAGTTGGGATTTATTAAATAGAAGCAGGCTGGAGCCAGTGGCAGCAGTAGCAGCTGACCGCATTTGCCGATTTTTCTTCTTTAGTTCTGGCTGTGGATTGATCTCAACTACTTGGCTTGCCGCCTCTATGCATAGGTAGGTAGTTGGAAACAGATGCTTGTCTGGCGGCAACAGCTCCTGAAGCCTGTGCCCCCACCCCTATTGTCCCCATAGCTATAATACACTCTCCTCCATGTTAAAAATACATTTCGATACCACACGTTTCCTAGAAGAGAACAGTTAGGGTGAACCAAAGTATAGCTTAATGCTAGAGAAACTGACATATACTGACACAAAACCAGTGATTAGCAGTTTCTGTCTTTAATAGTGTCCTATTGTTCTTGAGGAATAGTGTCCCACTGTTGTTGAGAAATAGTGCCCCATCGTTGGTGTTAGTGGGAGGAATAGTGTCCTATTGTTGGTGTCAGTGGGAAGAATAGTGCCCCAATATTGGTGTCACTAGGCAGAATAGTACAAATTCTGGATGAACCCTCTGCACACTGCTATACACCCTTTCCAGCAAACTATGCAATAAAAACAGAGATTTTTAGTTCACATATATTTTAATACATGTTTAAGGTGGCCAACTGCGCCAAAATAATCCTACACTGCTTTGCCACTGCAAATGCTACGGTGCACACCAAGCCAACCTGGGGCATAGAAACACAAGGTGGGGGAGAGCTACTAGGTCACTGACCTGCGTTATAATAGAGAAAAGCTATTCCTGTGCTCAAATCCCAATAGCTTGTACATGTATTCAGCACCTGATAGTTTAAATACATGTCCAAGCTATTGGTATTTGAGCACCGGTATATCTTTTCTCTAATGGGATGAATAGTGCCCCATTGTTGGGTGTCAGTGGGCAGAATAGTGCCCCATTGTTGGGTGTCAATGGGCAGAATAGTGCCCCATTGTTGGGTGTCAATGGGCAGAATAGTGCCCCATTGTTGGTGTCAGGAAGGAATATTATCCAGTTTTACTGTCCTTCAAACTTTAGGGGGGCCGGACTGTGGCCAGCAGGAGTATAAAAATGTCTTGCTGCCAATGTGAGCCGCCAGTTTCCCCTCTTTGGTGTAAGGAGGAGGAATAGTGCCCCATTGTTGGTGTAACTGGGCAGAATAGTGCCCCATTGTTGGTGTCAGTGGGAGAAATAGTGTCACATTGTTGGTGTCAGTGGGAGGAATAGTGCCCCATTTTTGGTGTCAGTGGGCAGAATAGTGCCCCATTGTTGGTGTCAGTGGGAGGAATAGTGCCCCATTGTTGGTGTCAGTGGGCAGAATAGTGCCCCATTGTTGGTGTCAGTGGGAGGAATAGTGTCCCATCATTGCTGTCAGTGGGAGAATAGTGTCCCATCATTGCTGTCAATGTGGCCCATCGTTGGTGTCAGTGGGAGGAAAAGTGCTCCATCATTGGGGTCGGTGAGAAGAATACTGCCCCATCATTGGTGTTCGTTGCAGGAACTATGCCCCACCGTTGCCGACAGTGGGGGGGGGGAGGGATATTGCCCCAAGGCCTGGATAAAAGCAAGCAAAGGGCCACATCCAGCCCTGAGGCCACAGTTTGGAGACCACTGATCTAGTGGAAGGAAAGTCGTCCTAGAAGTCGCACATCTCAGCAAAACCCTATAACCAGGCCACGCCCTCTCCCAACACATTTCGCTCCCCCTCTGGAACTTAGTCATAGTGGCCTTGCTTCGTATTCCCCTGTGTGCTATATAGGCCCTGTTCTTCTGATACGCCACGTACAACCATGCACCCCTTTGAATCCCTTCAGACCAGTTATTTAACATTTAACAACTTTACGGAAGACTCAGCAGCACAGTCTATACATGAAACAGAGTCCTAACTGCCCTAAAAATGAAGGGTGCCCAGGTTCATACCTTCCAGAGAAGCAAAGTCCATTAAGCAAAAGTCCAAGAATGGTAAGTTCCTAGTCCAGGCAGAACCCCAGCAGGGTGACCCAGAAGGGGGGGCATGTGCTCCAGCAGGCCTACACGGTGTAGCAGAGTCTAGACACTGTTAACTTTTTGCTGACTCCCCAACCTGGGGGGCAGCGGCTCCTCTGCCCAAAAATCACATACAGGTAAGTGCTTTTGCACTTTAGGGCATGTGGGGGGTGTACACATGCCACTGCTGACCCTCTCCTCTGATTGGACCCGATGTCCACCAGGACCTGCCGATCATTCCCGACAGAGGCAGAACAGCAGTCTGCCTACATAAACAAAGCAGATCTGTTAGTAGGGAAGACAGTGATCCTGTGTTTCTGCTAAGCAGGAACATGGATCTTTGTCTTCCCACAGTACAAGCATCTCCCCACACAGTTTCAAAGCACTCCCTAGGAACACAGTTAACCCTTTGATCACCAATGTTAACCCCTTCCCTGCCAGTGTCATTAGCACAGTGACAGTGCATATTTCTTTTAGCACTGATCACTGTATTGGTGTTACTGGTCCACAAAAGTGTCACTTCGTGTCCGATTTGTCCGATGAAATGTCACAGCCCAGCTATAAGTTGGTGATCCCATAGTTTGTAGACGCTAAAACTTTTGCGCAAACCAATCAATATACGCTTATTGGGATTTCTTTTTTTTTACCAAAAATATGTAGCAGAACACCTATTGGCCTAAATTGATTAAGACATTTGATTTTTAACTTTTTTTATTGATAATTTTTAGATCAGAAAGTAAAAAATATTGTGTTTTTTTTTTTCTTTTTCAAAATTGACGGTCTTTTTTTGTTTATAGCGTAAAAAATTAAAATCACAGAGGTGATCAAATACCACCAAAAGAAAGCTCTATTTGTGGGAAAAAAGGTCATCAATTTTATTTGGGTACAGCGTCGCACAACTGCGCAATTGTCAGTTAAAGTAATGCCGTGCCGGATCACCCAAATGGCCTGGTCATGAAGGGGGGGTAAACCTTCCTGAGGGCAAAGTGGTTAACCCTTTTCCATCTTGAGTACTGGTATTACCCCCCCCCCCCCCCCCCCCATTTCTCTCCACTCTGACTCTTTTTTGTGTGCCCCCATTGGAAGCTGCTTCCCACGGTGGCACACACGCTTGCACTCTATAGACACACACCGAGCAGCTCCGCCCGCCCCCGCTCCTCCTCACTGGATTTGACTGACAGCAGAAGGAGCCGAGGGCTATTCACCACGGATCTCTTTTTAGAGGAAAGTCAAACTTTGCAACCCTTGTAAACCCAGTCTAATATTGCCTGTTTTGCAGCAATAAAACCTTGAGCCCTCCCCCACTCTATCCAAAAAAGAAAGATACACTTGTAATAAATCCTAATTACATGGCGGACTTGTCTGCCCCCCCCCCCCCCACCACCCACACGCAGTTATAGCATTTGTTATTATAAATTCCCATTGCCTGTATTTATATTGCCGGATGGAGTGCCGCCTCCTACGTGAGATCTCTTCACATCCTCCCCAGATCAGCATGAGCTATGGGCGAGCCTCGGGAGGCAGGGGACCAGTGCTTGTGGGGGTGTTAATGCAAGGCCCAGAACCTTTGATGTAGAGCCGAGACAAGATGAATGGGATTGTGTGTTTGACAATTACCCTTTTTGTTCAGTTACAAACTGGTCAGTTCAGGTATTCGGATGAGACCTCACTATGCCCCAGTGGTCAGGTCTGGTATTGGGATGAGACCTCACTATGCCCCAGTGGTCAGGTCTGGTATTGGGATGGGACCTCACTCTGCACCCAGTGGTCATGTCTGGTATTGGGATAGGACCTCATTCTGAACCCAGTAGTCAGGGCTGATATTGAAATAGGACCTCCTTCTGAACTCAGTGGTCAGGTCTAGTATTGGGATAGGACCTTACTCTGAACCCAGTGGTCAGGTCTGGTATTTAGATGGGACCTCACACCGAACCCAATGGTCAGGTATTGGGATAAAACATTATATGCCACCAGTGGTCAGCTCTGGTATTGGGATAAAATCTCACTATGCCCCCAGTGGTCAGGTCTGGTATTGGGATGAACCCAGTGGTCAGGTCTGGTATTAGGATGAGACCTCCCTATGCCCCCAGTGGTCAGGTCAGGTATTCATATGCCACCAGTGGTCAGCCCTCGGGTGGGCAAAAATTCCCAAAACTCACCCAGGGATGCCAGTTTGATTTGATATCAGAATAGGGACTGAAGCTCAGCTCAGCTGGCGGCCATGTGTTACAGTCCATCCTGTGCCACAGTGTAAGGTCACATTCCCACTTTTGCATTGCGTTAGGGCTTGTTCACATGGGCGGTTGGTGGGCAATAAAAGCAGGCGGTTTACCTGCGTACAGCAATTTATTATTATGGATGGCTGTACACAGAGTTGCGAACCTACCAAATTGAAATTTACTGACAACATCCAAAATCTACTGGCATAGCTAAGCTTTTACTGCCATTTCCAAAAGTTACAAAACTACAGACTACAAATTTCAGTTTCTAGGCTACAAACAAGTACAATATGCAATTAGCAATGTGATTTAAGGTATATGTTAAGACAAAAAACATATTCATATTTTATTTTCGATATAGTAAGTAGCTCAGGGACAGGAAATTAGAATGGGCCGGCGCACACACACATGAAATTCACTCTCACAGTGACACTGACAGCAGCGTGCAGAAGCACAGATGATGATGACACCTCACCGACACAACATGTCCCCTCCTGAGTCACACTGATGATGGGTGGTCCCTTCACTCCAGTCCAAATAGCACTGACAGTCCCGCTCCCGGCTTGCCTTGCTCCCATCCTGAAAACCCACACACAAGGCAGCTCCGCTCTGCTCCTGCTCCCTTACACCATGACAACGCATGAAACACTCATGCATCACCTCTGCCAAACCCGCCCTCCACTGGCTTTGCCCGAACACACATCAGCAGCAGGCACTCAGATGGTCTTGCAACCTTTTCCTGTCACTGGCATTTACTGGCAGGAGAAAAGTGCCCGATTTTTACTGCCTGTCAGTAAAAATACTGATGGTTGGCAACATTGGCTGCAGGGCTGGTCCAAGACATTGTGCTGCCTGGGTCCATAAATTAAATGCTGCCCCCCCCCCCCAAAAAAAAAAAAATTAACCCACCAAAAGGCCCACACAATTATATTTTATATCAGGATAATTAAAACTAAAATCTATATGTGAACCTAGGTTTGCTGGACAACTGGGATTTAAGGTGTGGATCCTGCAGTAATAGGGGCCAGTGTTTACTTACAACTTGTGTTTACTTGTTCCATTTGCCGGTGACGGTTGTGGAACTGTGTGGTGAATCTAAGGTTGGTGTCACTTTCCCTAGTAGTCTTATGTACAGGATTGGGGAGCGTGACAAAGTAGGAAAATGCTTGCTCAACAAGATCTGCCGGGTAACCTTTATCCATAAACTTATGTTTCAAAATTTCACCATGCTCCTTGTAATCTGAAGTTTTTGTGCAATTATGTCTCAACCGGCAAAATTTACTTTTCGGGATGTTATTCAGCCAACATGGGTGGTGACAACCCGGCAGATCTTGTTGAGCAGGCATTTTCCTACTATGTCACGCTCCCCAATCCTGTACACAAGACTACTAGGGAAAGAGACACCAACCTTAGATTCACAACACAGTTCCACAACCGTCACCGGTAAATGGAACAAGTAAACACTGGCCCCTATTACTGCAGGATTCACACCTTAAATCCCAGTTGTCCAGCAAACCTAGGTTCACATATAGACGGGCGCCCAACATCAAAGCCAAAATCGCACCCAGTAAACTAAGAACCAACAAACATCAGTCGCCTTCTCTGCGATTCTTTAATAAGACTGGCATGTATCAATGCAAGAAATTATTGTGTCTTACTTGTCAGTTTGTTACACATGGACAGAAGAACTTTACTGTCAAGGGAACCACATATGGGATTAACGAGTTCCATACTTGTTCCTCAGACTTTGTTGTTTACTGTCTGGTGTGTCCGTGTGGCCTACATTACGTTGGGAGAACCACACATGCCTTGCGGGCACGCTTTGGCCAGCACAGGCGATACATCCAAGAGGGAAAGGATTTTCATAGTGTCCCGAGACACTTTCTTCAGTTCCATGCCTAATCCATATGTGGCTTGCGAGTATGGGTCATTGAGTCCATCCAGAGAGGGCTTCCAGCAGCAGAAAGGTTCAAGCGACTCTGTCAGCGAGAAACCTATTGGACCTTTGCCCTGGATGTCCTCTCGCCTGGAAGACTTAATGAAGAACTTGATGTTAACACTATCTTGTAAGGTCCAGTCCTGTTCTTTTCACGTATTTTTTTTTTTTTTCTTCATGTTCTTTCATAACTCAGCTGTTTAGATTCTTTTGAGGGAATTTTTTAGAGTGGTGTTCCATTTTACATTATTATATATTTTATATATATATATTTTTTTATTATTTATTTTATTCTTTATATTTGTTTTGTTTTTTTTTTTTTGTTTTAAGTTTCTTAGTTTTTTAATTTTTATTTTATTATTATTATTATTATTTTAAAAAAATGTTTGCTGCACCATGTGCCTGGTATAAACTAGTGTATGGTTATGTATGCTAGTATTCATTATAGTTTTTTTAATGCCTTTTAAATATTGTTAATATTAAATTGATTTATCATGCTTTGTATGTTTCATATACAGTAAAACCTTGGATTGCGAGCATAATTCGTTCTGGAAACATGCTTGTAATCCAAAGCACTCTTATATCAAAGCGAATTTCCCCATTAAGAAATAATGGAAACTCAGATGATTCGTTCCACAAGTCCTTCAGTTTATAGTCTATATACAAAGATTATAGCATTGTGATAGGTTGTGTAACCATAAAATGTCCATCCCCAATATGCAGCCTTCCCAAGGGGATTAGAAGCAAAATCCATCAGGAGCTACAGAATATAAGAGAGATGAGAGGCGCCTCTAAGTGTAGCAATATGGTTACATTTAATGAAGGTACAACATTTAGCAACTCACATGGTTGATGATTAAAATAGGCACACCTAAGTATGCAGGCACCCGGGGTAAAGCTGTCCACATAGGCCATCTTCTGAACCACCGGCTCTCACCACTGTCAGTCTGCAATCCTGACCGGGAAGAATAGCCTGCAGTAGAGTGATCTGAAAGTGAGGCTTTGAATCACTCGTGGAGTGCAGCGGGGAAGGGATGATGAAGTTGGCTGTGCAGAGGACGGTCTATGTGGACAGCTTTACAACAGATGCCTGCATACTTAGATGTGCCTGTTTTAATCATCAACCATGTGAGTTGCTAAATATTGAACCTTCATTAAATGTAACCATATTGCTACACTTTAGAGGCTCCTCTCTTCTTTTTTATACATGACGCTACTTGTATATCAAGACATCGCTTGTATATCAAGTCAAAATTGACTTTAAAAATGTGCTTGTCTTGCAAAGCGCTCTCAAACCAAGTTACTCTCAAACAAAGGTTTTACTGTACCAACATTGGGGCTGGAGTCCTCCTGATTTGGGTGTTCCCAGCTTATTGGCTCCATTTCTTGTTTCCCCTTTGTTAATTGATACTTCTGGCCAGCGCCCTTAAGTGTCCTGCGTCTGGCCGTGTATTCTATTGGTCTGAAGAAGGAGCTGTTGTGAGCATGCTCCGAAACCGGTAACCGCCCATTCCACCGCCCATTCCTCGTCTACAGCTGCAGGTCCTTCTGTGAGGTATGCAGTTCGCCGCAGCCACACTCTGATTCAGCCCCCGGATTGTTTTAGGCTGCTGGCAGCTTCCACAACAGGTACATGGTGAATTAGGAAGGACGCCGGGTCATGACGCTCCATTTTTTGCTTTTATGTAAGTCTTGATATGAGCTTAATAAATTTGTTATTACTGCTTCACTGAGTGGCGCCTTCTCTTTACTCTGCTTACATGTGGGATCTCGCTTCGGCCCTTTAAGAGCTGCCCTCGATGATAGCCAGTGTTGCCAACTGCCCGTAGATTTACGGACAGCCCGTTAAAACGGGGCACTTTTCTCCTGCCCGTAAATGCCCATAGCAGGAGAGAAGTGCCAGTAAATCTACGGCGGCGCAGTCAGAACTGCGCATGCGCGGCACGCAGTTCAGGAGATCCGAGGCGAGCCGAGTGTTCTCTCGCAGAGACGCAGACTCGCACTGTGACTGGAGTGCCACGGCCTGCCTGCGCCCGCCCCTGCCTCCGCCCCCCGCCGTCATATAAGTTTTCCCGCCGGGCCGGTCAGTGTCTTATTGGAAGTCTCGGACTCGTACTCGCGGCGGAAGTGACGTCTAACGTTGAAATTTTGGCAGTAGTACACCGGCCGCCACCAGGCGCCAGACAGTGACAGTGAGAAAAACAGTGTGGAGTAGAGTCTGGAGTCTGGACTGTCTGTCACTGTGGAGTACTAGAAGTCGAGGATGCTGGTGGTTGGTGGAGTGGACAGAGCAGCAGACTATGACAGCAGAGGCAGCCGCAGAGCACACAAAAGAAAGAACAGAGGACTGGTGAGTGGGGCTCTGAGCCTCCGACACTCAGCTAGCAGAGCAGACTGGAGTAGAGAGATGAGTCAGGGGGCAGAGGACATCAGTGTCCTTCTCCTGTGCCCACTTCACCTCTCCACAGGCAGTGTCACAGCTTCACTCTGCAGTAATGTCACTGATATGGCTATGGAGAGGTGAAAGGGACTTAGGAGGAGGACACTGATGTGGAGAGCTCATATGTAGGGGGACAGAGGAAGAAACTGCTGTGAGGGGGTGAGGAGGGCACTTCCATGTCCACGCAGGCTCTGACCATCTCCTGTATTATGTACACAGTCTTTGACCACCCCCTGTACCATGTCCGCAGTCTCTGACCACCCCCTGTACCATGTCCGCAGTCTCTGACCACCCCCTGTTCCATGTCCGCAGCCTCTGACCACCTCCTGTTCCATGTCCGCAGTCTCTGACCACCTCCTGTTCCATGTCCGCAGTCTCTGACCACCTCCTGTTCCATGTCCGCAGTCTCTGACCACCTCCTGTACCATGTCCGCAGTCTCTGACCACCTCCTGTACCATGTCCGCAGTCTCTGACCACCTCCTGTACCATGTCCGCAGTCTCTGACCACCTCCTGTACCATGTCCGCAGTCTCTGACCACCTGCTGTACCATGTCTGCAGTCTCTGACCACCTCCTGTTCCATGTCTGCAGTCTCTGACCACCTCCTGTTCCATGTCTGCAGTCTCTGACCACCTCCTGTTCCATGTCTGCAGTCTCTGACCACCTCCTGTTCCATGTCCGCAGTCTCTAACCATCTTTTCTTTTATCATGTCTGCAGTCTCTGCAGGGGAGTCTGGAGAGGAGTCAAGAGTGAGGGCAGCTGAGGGGAGGTCAGTGACAGCGCCGCCAGACCAGTCTGATGGGGGGGTCACTGATGTAAGGGGGAGAGAATACAATAATGTAATGGGGCACTGACTTTTGTTTAACTTAAACACATTGCTAATAGCACTATCTACATGTTTATAGTTTAATTATTCATATTTGCACGGTTTAGCACTGAAAACGGCTATTTTATGTACATTTTTGCAGTGCCAGTAAAAAAATTGGTGCCGTCCGTAAATTTTGGCGTTCTGCCAGTAATTTTCACTCCGGGGGGTTGGCAATACTGATGATAGCACTCAGGGCCGCTGATAGGGCAGTACAGCCAGCCCTTCTGTACCGGGCCCCGCCCTAATCGGCTCAGCAGGGGGGCCCGGGCAGCTTTATCACTAAACTATGGTCAAAGCATTTTGCGCAGGTGAAAGAATTTGACAATGCTCCTAGGCTTCCTGTAACATAATATATATTTTACCTGAGCCTCATCAGTGCAGCAGAGGGGCCCAGGAGGCGATTAGCAGAGAGGGACTCTTTTTTAAATTTTGGGGCGTAAGCATCTAAAGCCGGCTCCGCATTTTTGTAAAGTTCCTGCTGGCCGCGGCTGATGACAGCCTATCTCTGGTGGAGTGATTCTCCCTTCCTCCCTCAGTAAGTACTAAGGAGGGCAGAAGACAGAACTGTAGCCGGGCGGCGGGAGGTGATTAAATAGAGAAGTGGCCGAGGGCGCAGGCAATGCAGGGATGCCGATCCACAGCAGGCAGACTCACAATTTTATAAAAAGGTACAGAGACACATCCATGCTGTATACAGACAGGCATACAACAGCTTCTGTACTGTGTGATCATCATCACAATAATGATGGTGATCACATACTAAGCACAGTGAGATGCTGTTAGGTCTTGTTTACTTTTGTGTTGGGGGGCAGTAAAAAAAAAAAGTGCAGCTGAGCCACAGTTTTACCATCCTCCAACTACTCCCCCCCGCCCTTATGCTGCAAAGGCACTGCTACCATAGTGCGGCAGTAGTGGGGGAGTGTTGTGTAAAACACCCTACAGCTGTACTTGGGAAGCAGTGTCTTTGCATCATAAAGGGGAATGATTGGGGGATGGTAAAACTGTCATGATGTCACTGTCCACAGAATGGCTGGGGAATAAGCCAGTGGAGTGTGATCTGTACTCCATTAGCTTTATTGGAGGACAGGTGGGACATCAGGGATCTTTAGACTTCTGATGCCTCATAAAAGAGAACCCGTCAACAAAAAATGCATCACACAGGGGACTTTTTGTCCCCTATGTGACGAAAAAGAAAGTTTAGAAAAAATAAAATGTTAAAAAAATGAAAAAAAAAAAAAAAAATAGTTATACACAAGTCCCTACTCCCTAAAGTTCCCTAACAAAACTTCTTGAGCCCCCCCCCCCCCCCCCCCTTGTCCATTGCACTAGACATGTTACATAACACTGCTCATGCCGGAGTGAGAGAAATAATTCTCAACAGAACAGAAGTGCTTTATTGGTATCGGGATAGCATTAATTATACATACTGACATGGTACATGCTGGGTGTATTATACAGTATTCAGAACAACAAAGAAACTGTATATACACAAGATAAACTTACATGTATACTCAAGGTATTTTAAGACTTGACATGTTGGGTATCCATTTACTCAGGGAAAACCTGATCTATTACATTTTACCAAAATAATTGGGTAATAAATTGATTTTACACTATACACACTATATATATATATATGTATATGCCATTTAATTAACTTTATTGTATTTTTTTTTTAAATAAACTTGTGTTTCATAAATGTTGTGCTAATATTGAGTGACAAAAAAAAATTAGAACTACTGTACCACCATTTAATTCTCAAGGGTGTCTGCTTTCAGAAAAACTGAATTTTTGTAAAATCTTACCGTAAAATTCCTTTCTCTGAGTCCTCCGACAGTCGCCGCCCCCTCCAAGTCCTCACCAATGGGTATTGACCTTTGCTCCGTAGGAGTAGCTAGGCAACAAGAATTGTTAATACAAAAGCTTTTAGCCTAGACACACCCCTAGGGGCTGTCCCCTCAGTCAATACCTCCCTGCACCAGCATTCCCAACTCAGTTTTGGTAGCATAGCAGTAAGAGTACATAAAAACCCCCAAAAGAGGGGCGGGGGGCGGTGACTGTCGGAGGACTCAGAGAAAGGAAATTTACGGTAAGATTTTACAAAAATTCAGTTTTCTCTTACGTCCTCCCACAGTCGCCGCCCCCTCCAAGTCCTCACCAATGGGACGTCCCAAAGCAGTGTAGACATGAGGGGTGGGAGACGCAACCGTAGAAAAAGGCAACGCAGTACCCACAGAGAAAGGAACCTTACCACAGTAAGAGAACCAACTGGGTAACAGGAAAAACGTGCTCAACAGGAGCAACAACCCAGGAAAACAAGTAACCCAGGGGTAAAACACCCCAATAACCAAAGGCCCACAAAAAAACAAGGGTCCCTAAGAAACTGCCGCACTGAGAACTTTACGTACAAAGGAGACATCAGCCGATGCCTGAACATCCACCTTATAGAATTTTGAGAAGGTGTGAACGGACGAGCAAGTCGCCGCCTTACACACCTGGGCCACAGAAGCCTGATGACGGTAAGCCCAAGACGTACTCAAAGATCTGGTAGAGTGTGCCTTCACAGGGAAAGGAGGAACCTTCCCCTTCAAGGCATAGGCTTGCTCAATGATCTGTCTGATCCATTTGGCGATGGTCGCAGCCAACGCCGCCATGCCCTTCCGAGGTCCCTCAGGAAGGACAAAGAGGGAATCCGACTTGCGAAATGATTTAGTGGACGACAGGTAAACCCTGATCGCCCGGACAACATCCAAGGAATGTAAGGCAACCTCCTTCGGATGCTTAGGCTTCGCGCAGAGCGAAGGCAAGACAATGTCTTCATTAAGGTGAAAATCCGAGATCCTTTTCGGAAGAAAGGATGGGTTAGGTAGCAGGACCACCTTATCCTTGTGAATCACCAGGTAGGGATAGCTGCAGGACAAAGCCGCCAGCTCCGACACCCTGCAAACCGAAGTGATCGCCACCAAAAAGGCAACCTTCTTGGACAACAGAGACAACGAGATCTCCCTGATCTTTTCAAAAGGAGCCTGTTGTAACACGGACAGAACCAAGTTCAAGTCCCACGGAGGCAAAGGTTCCCTCCTAGGAGGGGCCAAATGTCGCACCCCCTGAACAAAGGTGCTAACCAATGAATTAGACGCCACAGGGCGTTGAAAGAGAACGGCCAGAGCAGAAATCTGACCCATAATCGTGGCCAATGCCAAACACTGGTCCACTCCAGTTTGGAGGAAAGCCAACACTCTTGACACCGAGTATGAGCGAGGGGAATACCCCCTGGACTCACACCAGGCAAAATACGCTTTCCAAGTACGGTAGTAAATTTTTCCCGAAGAGGCTTTCCTAGCCTTAATCAAAGTGGGAATGACCTCAGGGGAGAGACCCCTATCCTTCAGGACCAGGCTTTCAACAGCCAGGCCGTTAAAGCCAGCGACTGTAAAGCAGGATGGAATATCGGTCCTTGAGACAGAAGGTCTTCTTGAAGCGGCAGGCGCCACGGAGCGTCGACTGCCAGATTTACGAGGTCTGCGTACCAAGACCGGCGAGGCCAGTCCGGTGCCACCAGAATCACCATGTGCGGTTCCGAGGCCAACCTGCGAAGGAGCCTGGACAGCAGCTGAATCGATGGAAAGGCATACATCAGACGATACTGATGCCAGGGCGCCACTAACGCGTCCTAGGCGTCTGCCCGAGGATCGCTCGTCCTTGCCACGAACCTTTCCACCTTGTTGTTCAGACGAGACGCGAACAGGTCCACATCTGGGGAACCCCACTTCTCGCACAACATCTGGAAGACATCCGGGTGAAGGGACCAATCTCCCTGGTCCAGGGTCTGGCGACTCCGCCTGCCAGTTTTCCACCCCCGGAATGTGGACTGCCGTTATCGCCGGGACGTGCGTCTCGGCCCAAGACAGAATGTCGGCTACTTCCCGAGCCGCTCGGGCACTCCTGGTGCCCCCTTGTTGGTTGACGTAGGCCACCGCGGTCGCATTGTCCATCTGAACCCGAACTGGACGGCCCCGAAGCCGGTCCGTCCACCGTAGAAGGCAAAGCTTTATCGTCCTCAATTCCAGAATGTTGATCGGAAGGGAGGACTCCTCCTCCGACCAAGTTCCCTGGGCGGACAAAACGCCCAGAACACCACCCCAGCCCGACAGGCTGGCATCTGTGGTGATCACTGTCCACAATAACGGACGAAAAGACTTGCCCCCCGACACCGCCGGGGACTGGAGCCACCACAGAAGATCCCTTCTGGTGCAGTGGCTCAACGAAATCCGCAGATCCAGGGATTGCGTCCGCCTGTCCCACTCGGCAAGAATCTCCGCTTGGAGACCCCGCGTGTGAAACTGGGCAAAGGGGATCGCCTCGAAGGCCGAGACCATCAACCCTAGACATCCCATGCATGTCCGGAGAGACGAGTGCCGGTTGTCCCTGAGGGACCTGACCTCGTCCTGAAGAGTCCGAAGCTTGTCTTCCGGCAGGAAAACCTTCGCTTGGACAGAGTCCAGAATCATTCCCAAGTAGGGAAGACGAACCAAAGGACGCAGAGTCAACTTCGGAATGTTTATAGTCCAACCGAACTCCTGCAGAGTCCGCATCGTCGTGGACAGGTCGGTCACCAGGCTCTGACTGACGTGTGACCGTATCAGGATATCGTCCAGATACCACAAGACAGCAATGCCCTGTGCTCGCAACAGGGCCAGAACCGGTGCCAGTACCTTGGTAAAAACCCGCGGAGCCGAAGCGAGACCGAAAGGCAACGCCACGAATTGGTAATGATCCTCCGCAATGGCGAATCGAAGGTACCTCTAGTGACCCTCGAAAATGGGGATGTGCAGGTACGCATCCTTCAGATCGATGAAAGGCCATGAATTCCCCCGGACTCAGGGCAGCCACCACCGAGCGCGGGGATTCCATGCAGAACTTGCGAACCCGCACAAAGCGGTTCAGAGCTTTCAAGTCCTGAATCGGACGCACCTTGCCCTCCTTTCTGGGCACAGTGAACAGATTGGAGTAAAACCCCCGAAATCTGTCCCGATGAGGCACCGGAACCACCACCCCCTGGGCCCGCAGGTCCCGCACCGCCAGGTGCAGATCCTGCAAGTGCTCCGGAGACAGCTGAAGATTCGAGGGAAAAAATCTGCCCGCCGGCCGAGAGAGAAATTCGATCTTGTAACCAGATCGAACGATTTCCTGAACCCAACTGTCCCGAATGCGGGTCAGCCAAGGTTGTAGGAAACCACGCAGACGTCCCCCCACCCCAGAAACGGGTGAGGGCGCCCCTTCAGGCGGAAGTGGTATGGGAAGTTGACCCAGACTGGCCGGACTTCTGCTTCCCTGCCCACGGCTTCTTCTGGGAGCCTTGGCCTTTGAAGGGCTTGCCCTTGGATTGTGACCGAAAGGCACGAAAGGACCCCTGAGAGGGCCTAGACGAGGAATTCCGTTTACCACGGAAAGACTTATGCTTGTGAGACTGGGGCAGGAGAGTACTCTTGCCCCCCGTAACCCCTTTTATCAGAGTATCCAAAGCCTCGCCAAAAAGGCGAGATCCCGCGTAGGGAAAATCCGCCAGCGTCTTGCGAGAAGATTGGTCGACCGACCAATTCTTCAGCCAAATCAGACGACGGTTCAGTATCGCCACGCTGGACAGGCGCGCAGCCAAGGGAGCTAAATTCAAGTCCGCATCGCACAGGTACATGACACCCTGATGGATCTGGTCCACCATAGCCAACGTAGCAGGCGAAGCTGCATCAGCCACCAAGGTGCGCCTGAGCATCTTAGTCCAATACGCAACAGCCTGCGCCGCCATAATGGAAGCAAAAATAGGCTTCAGCATAGAACCAGCAACCATATAGGCATGACGGGCAAGAGACTCCATTCTCCTGTCCGTAGGGTCCCAGAAAACCGGGGTATCCTCAGAAGGCACCGCAGTAGCCTTGTTCAAAATGGCCACCGCCTGATCCACCTGAGGCGCCACACACCAACGCTCGTCGGTGGAGGGCGCAAACGGATAAAGCAGTTTAAACTCATTTGGCACAGTAAAGGGCTTCTTTAAATTGCGCCACTGTTCATTAACCGTATGGTGAAATTCAGCAGGACAGGGAAAAACCTGCGCTGATTTGCGAGTCCTCTGCGTTCCAAAGGAGGACACCCTAGCAGGAGGAGTAGGCTCATCCTCCAGGTGCAAGGTATCTTTTATGGAAGCAATCAGCTCATTCATGAGTGCAAGCTCTTCAGGCGAGCCAGGGGGAGAAACATCAACCCCCTCCACCTCTGCCTCCCCCTCGGACCCCAGAAGGTCCAAAGATGAGCGGGACCCCGAGAAGGGTACGCCAGCCACAGCAGCCACATCGCCCTCTGAATCAGAGGAAACGGACACCCTGGCCCTTTTTGCGGATCGTTCAGCCATCAGCATCTGTACCTGAGACACCAAGGAAGCCACTACAGCGGTCAGATCGGCCCCCTCGGGGGGGTGCAGCAGCCCCCTGGTCACCCACCAGGGCGGGGGGAAACTTGCTATCCTGAGAATCCATGCCCCAGCACAGAAAAGTAATAAAGGTACTGGCCCTTTAATACCACGGCGAGCGCAGCCCACCGCACACTACTGTATGCACCGACCCCACCGGGGATAGATAACACCTGGAGAGAGCACAACAGACTGCTGCCACCGATCGCTGTCCCCAGAGGAAGTGATGCAATGCTGGCTGATTGATATAGCCTATGAAGGCTCTGGCAAAATGGCCACTCGGCTGGGGGAGAAGGCTACAGGAAAATGGCGCCGACATGTGCTCGGACGAGCACCGCCCGCCAAAATGGCGGCGAATGGCGCCAAAACACGGCGCTGCACAGGGACAGGGCCGGTCACAGCATACAGGCAAAGAAAATGGCGGATCCCGCAGCGACCGCCGCACACACACATGTCTGCACACAAAACTGCACCCAGAGCATAATTTACAGCAGAGCAGGATGGCCCCCCCTCGCAGCCCACAGGCAGTGCAGCCACACAGGGATCTGACAGGGAGCCCGCAGTTACACAGACATGGGGGGTACTACAAAGCCACAGACTGACACCCATACAGAAGGTCCACACACAGAAGGGGCTTACCGTACCAGATGGCGTGGGGAGCCGTCTCCAGCGGAAAACCGCTATCAAGGCAGACAGGGAGTGCCGCAGCCAGGACGCTGGTGAACTGCAGCCATAGACCGCAGCATGGCGTCCAGTGAGGTAGCTACCTCACAGGCAGCATCCCTGCAGCGAACAGGGATGGGTCGTTCAATGTGCCAGGGCAAACCTAAGCTGAACGCTCGATGGCAGGCTGGGGATCCATCTGGCTCTCAGCCCTGGGATTCAGGGCGGCCAGTCCGAGACCCAGCTCCGCATGACGATTCTTCATCCGAAGATCCCTAAAACTAAAGCTGACAAAATAACAGCTAGTAAAGAAAAGAAAAAACACTTGAAATAAAATAAAAAAAAAAAAGGGTAGAAGGCTGAGACTGAGCCCCAGCACAGGAAAGCCAGCTACTCCTAAGCTAGGCAAGATCAAACTGAGTTGGGAATGCTGGTGCAGGGAGGTATTGACTGAGGGGACAGCCCCTAGGGGTGTGTCTATGCTAAAAGCTTTTGTATTAACAATTCTTGTTGCCTAGATACTCCTACGGAGCAAAGGTCAATACCCATTGGTGAGGACTTGGAGGGGGCGGCGACTGTCGGAGGACGTAAGAGAAATATGGGTTTTCAAGTTTTTACATAATCTCCAGACCTAAAATGATTTTTTAAACATGTTCAATAAATGCAAAAATTATTCTGGCAGCAAATGGGCATAATGCATGTACTGTAAGGCTTATGGAATATCTATTAGGCCCTTCCACAGGAGGAGGACACCACTAGGAATCAGCCTGCTCAGCGGGAAATTTGTCTGCTGATCACCACTGAGGAGAGTGGATGGCTGGTCCATGTCCACTCGGCTTATGTAGAGCGGACACAGCCCGCTTTCCTCTATGGAGCAGTGGGTGTAAATGGACCGCCTGTCTGTTTCCATCTGACTGCCAATCCGATCTGTCAGATGGATGGGGGAAAGGATCCCCATCTGTCTGTTTTTAGAAGATCAGACTGGATTGGATGACGGCCGGTGTAAATGGACACATATTCATTTACACCCACCGCTCCATACATTGGAGGGTCCAATTGGGTCCGCCTGAAAAACTGACAGGCAGCTGCAGTATTTTCAATAGGAGGGATGAGCTTAGGTGTGTTTGGATCCTAATCTGAACATGCCAGAGCTATTCTGCCAGGAAGCTGTCACTGCACACTGCCAATCATAAGTGGTTGAGGCACTTCCTGCCCACAGTCGTACGTATACACGAATCATTTATACATGTGGCTGTGGAGCAGGAAATACCTCGACACTTATGATTGGCAGGGTGATGAGCAGGGGGGGGGGGGGGCCCTGTCAGGTAGGCTGTAGGGGGCCCCATGATTTCTAACAGCGGCCCTGATAGCACTAACGCTTTGGGAACATTCACCATCAGTCTGGTTAACATCTCACATATCAAGACTATCTGAAACAAAGGACCCATCCCCCAGCAAGAGCGTCCATTCTTTTTCCTTATGCATCCGTGTTCAGGCAGTCCTATTCGTGTTCGATTAGAATGCAGTGCCTGCATGGGCACAGTCACTGTTTTCAATTTGACATCTGTGTGAGTGCAGGCGTGTGACCCCAAACTCACACTGTCTGCAATTGGGGACCCACATCCACACGGATGTCAAATTGCAGCAGCAGTGTCCATACAGTCGCTACATCCCAATTCACAGGAATGAAACCGCCTGCACCTCTTAGCTCTAAACACAGCATATTATCTGTTCCCTGGCTAGAACAACAAAACCTCACCTGAAGCTGCTGATTTTGGGAAAACCCTGGCTGGAGTTAGGGGATCCAGGAGGTGTGTAACACCCTCGGGGGGAATCCAGACAGTCTGGACTTCTATCATTCCCTAAAGACTATATCAAATAGACTATTTTACTGTATACAGTATAAACAGTATACACACATACAATTTTAAAAAGGGAACACTAGGTGGCAGCAAACTACAAACTAGGATTAAAAGCCTTGTAGGACTGATCTGAATAGTTTCTTAATAAAATTAGTTACTTTAACTGACAAGTGCACACCATTCAACGCTGTACAGTGTACATAAATAAAATTGAAAGAATTTTTTTCCCATCTTTTGGTGGTATTTGATCAACATGGAGTTTTTTATTTTTGCGCTATAAATGAAAAAAGAAAACTTTGAAAAAAATACATATGTTCTAATTTCTGCTATAAAACGTATCCAATTAAAAAAAAAAAAACATTTCTTAATGAATTTAGGCCAATATGTATTCTGTTACAAAATTTGGGTTAAAAAAAATCCCAATAAGTGTATATTGATTGGTTTACGCAAACATTATAGTGTCTACAAACTATATATACTGAAATGTTTAAATTTGTAATACTAGTAATGATGGCGATCAGCGACTTATAGTGGGACTTTGATAGTAGTGTGGGCAGTCTGACACTAACTGACACTTTGTGGGAACCAGTGACACTAAGGCCCCTTTCACACAGGCGGACCGTTCAGATCTGCCTGTCCGTTTTTTTTGGCGGATCTGAACGGTCCCCCCATGCATCCCTATGGGGCATGGGATGTCAGCGGAGATCCGATCCGTCAAATCTGGGCGGATGGAAACCCTATTTTCCATCCGTCCAGCGGTCCGTTCCCATCCGATTCCCCCATAGAGATGTATGGGGAACTGACAGCTGTGTCTCCGCACATAGTGCGGAGAACAGCTGTCATTCTCCTGCTCAGCGGGGGATCGGCGCCCTGCTGAAATAAACGGAGTCCGTCCGACGGACGGGTTGTGTGAAAGAGCCCTAATACAGTGATCAGTGCAGAGACTGCAAACAGAATAGAAGAGATGGTCAGATACTGAAAAATGGATACAAGAGATAGTCAGACTGTGAACATAATACAGGAAATGGTCAGAGACTGTAAATATAAAAAAAGGGATAGCCAGAGACTGTGGACATGGTACAAGAGATGGTCAGAGACTAGACTGGGGACATGGTAAAAGAGATGGACATGGTACAAGAGATGTTCAAAGACTGCGAACAGGATAGAAGAGATAATCAGAAAGTGAACATAATACAGGAGATGGCCAGAGACTGAATATAAAAAAGGGATAGCTAGAGACTGTGGACATGGTACAAGAGATGGTCAGAGACTGTGGACATGGTACAAGAGATGGCCAGAGACTGTGGACATGGTACAAGAGATGGTCAGAGACTGTGGACATGGTACAAGAGATGGTCAGAGACTGTGGACATGGGTACAAGAGATGGTCAGAGACTGTGGACATGGTACAAGAGATGGTCAGAGACTGTGGACATGGTACAAGAGATGGTCAGAGACTGTGGACATGGTACAAGAGATGGTCAGAGACTGCAGAAAGGATAGAAGAGATGGTCAGAGACTGCAAACAGGATACAAGCGATAGACTGTGAACATAATACAGGAGATGGTCAGAGACTGTGCATATAAAAAAGGGATAGCCAGAGACTGTGCACATGGTACAAGAGATGGTTACATAGTTAGTGAGGTTAAAAAAATAACACCAGTCCATCCAGTCCAACCTATGATGAGCGTGTGTGTTTGCTGTTACAGTACAGGTCTTTAAGGTGTTTATCTAACAGTTTTCTAAAACTATCACTGCTCCCTGCTGATACCACTGCTTGTGAAAGAGAATTTCACATCCTTACTGCGCTGACAGTAAAGAACCCTTTACGAAGTTTAAGGTTAAACCGCTTCTTTTCTAGTTTTAGTGAGTGGTCACGTGTCTTATTGAATTCCCTTTCACTGAAAAATTTGTTCCCTATGCTAGGGTCACCAGTACGGTATTTGTACATTGATATCATATCTCCTCTCAAGCATCTCTTCTCCAGAGAGAATAATGCTTGCAGTCTTTCCTCATAGCTGATGTCCTCCATTCCCCTAATGATCTTTGTTTCCCTTCTCTGGACTCTTTCCAGTTACAGCACATCCTTTCTGAGGATCAGTGCCCAGAACTGGACAGCATACTCGAGATGTGGCTGGACCAGAGTCTTGTAGAGCGGGAGAATTATAGTTTTATCTCTGGAGTGAATCCCCCTTTTTGCATACCAGTATTCTGTTGGCTTTGCTTGCAGCAGCTTGGCATTGCAAGCCATTGCTGAGCTTGTTGTCTACTAGGACCCCCAGGTCCTTTTCCATCTTAGATTCACCCAGAGGTTCTCTCTCTAGCGAGTAACTTGCGTTCGTATTTCTGGCACCTTACATTTTTCAACATTAAACCTTAATTGCCATGAAGTTGCCCACCCCATTATTTTGTTCTGGTCTGCTTGTAAGGTTTCCACGTCCTGTATAGAAGATATTGCCCTGCTTAGCTTAGTATCGTCTGCAAATACAGAGATTGAGCTGGTTATCCCATCCTCTAGGTCGTTTATGAATAAATTAAACAGGATTGGTCCCAGAACAGATCCTTGGGGGACCCCACTTTCCACACCTGCCCAATCCGAGTACTCCCCATTTATCACCACCCTCTGGACTCACCCCTGGAGCCAGTTTTCAATCCAGCCACTCACCTTACGGTCCATACCTACATACCATAGTTTGTACAGTAAGCGTGTGTGGGGAACTGTATCAAATGCCTTTGCAAAGTTCAGATACACCACATCCGCAGGCTTTCCTTTATCTAGAAGGCAGCTCACTTCTTCATAGAAGGTTAATATATTGGTCTGGCAAGAACAATTCTTCATGAATCCATGCTGATTACTACAATGATACTGTTTTTATTATTAAAATCTTGTATATAGTCCCTTATCATCCCCTCCAATATATTGCAGACTACTGATGTTAGGCTAACTAGCCTGTAATTCCCAGGAATATATCTCGACCCTATTTTAAATATTGGCACCACGTTGGCTTTTTTCCAATCAGCCGGTACCATTCCTGTCTGTAGACTATCCATAAAATTAGGAACAATGGTCTGGCTATCACCTGGCTGAGTTCTTTAAGAACCCTCGGGGGTAAGCCACCCGGTCCCGGTGACTTATTTATGTTAAGCTTTTCAAGTCTAGTTCTGAGTCTGTATTCTGTTAACCATGAGGGTGCTTCCTGGGACGTGTTATTAACTTTAACATTACAAGCTGGGTTAATGTAACCCCCCAATTCTTTTGTGAAGACTGAGGAGAAGAGTTTATTTAGCACCTTCGCCTTCTCTCTATCTTTTGTAGCCAGATTCCCTTCATTGTCCTTTATGGGGCCAATGTGTTCTGGCCTCACTTTCTTACTATTTATGTACTTAAAGAATTTCTTGTGTTTTTTTTAACTCTCTTCCGCTATGTGCCTTTTGTATTCTATTTTAGCTGCCTTGATTGCGCTCTTACATTTCTTATTGTACTCTGTAATGTTGGAATGCCGCAAATGACCCCTCCGCCTTGTATTTTTTGAAGGCCTTTTCTTTACTTTTAATATGCATTTTTATGTTGGAGTTTAGCCACCCAGGGTTTATTTTAGCTCTTTTAAACTTATTCCCCTTTGGAATGCACTGGCCAATCCTTTTATTTAGTATGTTCTTAAAGCACTCCCATTTTTCCTCCATGTTCTTTGTTCCTAGGATTCTATCCCATTTAATATCGTCTAGCAAAAAGCGCAGTTTAGGGAAGCTGGCTCTTTTGCTATTCAGTGTCCTTGTATTACCCTTGTTTTTCCTATTTCTATGATTTATACTGAAACGAATTGACCTATGGTCACTGTTTCCTAAGTTGACCCGTATTTCTACATCCGCGATCAGGTCTGTATTGTTAGTAATCAGTAGGTCGAAGTAATGCATTGTTTCGTGTCAGTGCGTTTACTATCTGACCTCTGAAATTGTCCTGCAAAACATTTAGGAAATAGCGAGCCTTAGAGACTGCAAACAGGATACAAGAGATAGTCAGACTGTAAATATAATACAGGAGATGGTCAAAGACTGTGAATATAAAAAAAGGGATAGCCAGAGACTGTGGACATGGTACAAGAGATGGTCAGAGACTGTGGGCATGGTACAAGAGATGGTCAGACTGTGGACATGGTAAAAGAGATGGTCAGACTGTGGACATGGTAAAAGAGATGGTCAGAGACTGAAAACAGGATACAAGAGATAGACTGTGAACATAATACAGGAGACGGTTTAGAATTTGTGAATATAAAAAAAGGGATAGCCAGAGACTCTGGACATGGTCCAAGAGATGGTCAGAGACTAAACTGTGGACATAGTACAAGAGATGTTCAAAGACTGGAAATAGGATAGAAGAGATAATCAGACAGTGAACATAATACAGGAGATGGTCAGAGACCGGGCCGGATTAACGTTGGGGCTATTGGAGCTGAATCACCAGGCCCCTACCATAATATAGGTCCTGGCTGGCCAGATTCACTTTAATCGCTATTTTCTGTCACTTTTAAACACCAAGCCTGATTTATGTGCTACAAGGGACAGCGTGCTGCTCCCTCAGAACCTCCCTGCACAGCAGTCAGGGCAGACACAGAGAGACAGCTGCCAGGGCACAGATGTGTTATGGGCATCAGAGAGGGCTTGCTGGGTGAGAAACAGCCTGGTGCTGGAATGTCTACGCCCCCTGCTGGACGATCTCACTGCCGCTGACAAGTGAAGGAGAGGCAGAGCCACAAATGGAGAGGCTGAGATTGGATGCTTCTGAGGCAAGGTGAGAGGGGGGAGGGGTCTGTTTGTGCAAAGAGGAGGACAGTGCGAAAGCAGGACTTAAAGCTGAAGCAGCAGAGATGTGTGAGAGAAGGGTGCAGAGTAAGTTTTGGATGTGGGAGCAAAAGTGCTCTCTCTGCAAAGCAAACCTCTGAATCCTGCACTCTATGTCTAACATTCTCCTGTGTATTCTGCTGTTCTGAACCCAGCGCTCTTTGTATTATGCTGTCTTAACCCAGCATTCTGTGTATTATGCTGTCTCGAACCCAGCGCTCTGTGTATTATGCTGCCCTGAACCCAGCGCTCTGTGTAATATGCTGTCCTAAACCCAGCGCTCTGTGTATTATGCTGTCCTGGACCCAGTGCTCTGTGTAACATGCTGTCCTGGACCCAGTGCTCTGTGTAACATGCTGTTCTGAACTCAGTTCTCTGTATTACGCTGTCCTGAACCCAGCTCTCTTTTTATTACGCTCTCCTGAAACCAGCATTCTGTGTATTACGGTGTCCTGAACCCAGCATTCTGTGTTTTAGGTTGTCATGAACCCAGCTCTCTGTGTATAATGCTCTCCTGAACCCATAATGCTCTCCTGAACCCAGCACACTGTGTATTACATTGTCCTGAACCCAGCACATTGTGTATTACACTGTCCTGAACCCAGCACACTGTGTATTACACTGTCCTGAACCCAGCACACTGTGTATTACACTGCCCTGAACCCAGCACACTGTGTATTACACTATCTTAATGCCAGCTCTCTGTGTATTACGCTGTCCTGAACTCATCCCCCTGTGTATTACGCTGTCCTGAACCCAGCACACTGTGTATTATGCTGTCCTGAACCCAGCACACTGTGTATTACGCTGCTCTGAACCCAGTACTCTGTGTATCACGCTCTCCTGAACCGTGTACTTGTGCGTTATACATTCCTGGCTTTATTTAACAATGTTTCTTTAGGACCCTGTACAATTTTGCCACACCCACCCTATGATGTGGCCCTAGGCCCAGCTGCCCAAACAGAACAGGCCATGCATGGAAAGCAATGGGCCGACAGGGAAATATCTCCCCTGGCCTCACTGGTCCTGCAGTCCTAATGGAAGCCAAGTATTCAGCTTCTGTAATGTTGTGTTAGGTCTGCACAGCTGCATCCTTCCACCTCACCTCAGGGCGCGCCATGCATGCCGATGCAGGGCTCTTATGGAAGCCTGGGACTTCCATAGCATTGAGCCTGTGCAGCTGCACCCTTTCACCTCAGAGGCCATGCCGATACATAGCCCTTAAGGCCCACCAAAATCCTCAGCACCAGGTCCATAATGCCCTTAAACCGGTCTTGGTCAGAGATTGTGAATATAAAAAATTTGAATTTTTGTAAGAACCGTAAAATTATTTTCTCTGAGTCCTCTGACAGTCGTCACCCGATGGTATTAGCCTTCACTAATGGGTAATAGCGCCCTCTGCAGGAGCAAGGCTAGGCAGATAATTATTAGGTTAATACAAAAAAACTTTTTATACCACGGCACGCCACTAGGGGGCCATCCCTCAGCCATTATCCTGAGCCCAATCTGATATTACCTCAGGTTGTAGCAAGCAGTACCGGAAGGCAACAACCCCCAGATCCAAAAAACCAGAGGGGTGGGGGCGGCGACTGTCAGAGGACTCAGAGAAAATAATTTTACGGTAAGTTCTTACAAAAATTCTATTTTCTCTTACGTCCTCTGACAGTCGCCGCCCGATGGTATTAGCCTTCACTAATGGGACGTCCCAAAGCAGTGCAGGTATGAGGGGTGGGAAAAAGAAAAAGCAACCAGCTCAGAAGGTAACGCAAACAGTCGGGCCAGTAATAACCTGAGCCCACAGAAAAAACTGGAACAATTCCAGAAACAACAAAAAAACACCCCAAGAAGAAGGGACAGAAAAAAGAATGTCCCCACAAACAACTGCCGCACTCAAAACTTTGCGGCCAAACGAGGCATCCGAAGATGCCAAAAACATAAAGTTTGTAGAACTTTGTGAAAGTGTGCACAGACGACCAATTCTCTGCCTAGCACACCTGAGCCACAGAAGCCTGATGGCGAAAAAACCCAAGAGGCGCTGATGGCTCGAGTAGAAAGGGCCTTTACCGGAAAAGGAGGAATCTGACCCTTAATAGAATAGGCCTGAACAATCGTCTGTCTGATCCACTCAGACTGCCGAACAGACTCTGTGGCGGACAGGTAAACCTTGACCACCCGGACCACATCCAGGGAATGCAAGGCAAGTTCCTTGGGATGCTCGGGCCGCGCACACAGCGAAGGCAACACAATATCTTCATTGAAGTGGAATGAAGAAACCACCCTAGGAAGAAAAGACTGATCGGGTCGCAGAACCACCTTATCTTTATGAAGTACCAGAGAAGGAGAACGGCAAGACAAGGCCGCCGACTCAGACACTCTGCGAGCCGACGTGATGGCCATCAGAAAGGCAACTTTCTGGGAAAACACAGACAGAGGAATCTCTCTGATGTTCTCAAAGGGAGGTTGTTGTAACACAGACAAAACCAAATTCAAAATCCCAGGGAGGTAAGGGAGCTCTCCACGGGGGAGCCAAATGCCGCACCCCTTGAATGAAGGTGCGGACCAAGGAATGCGACGCCAAAGGACATTGAAAAAAGACGGCCAAGGCCGACAACTGACCCTTGACCATAGTCAGCGCCAAACGCTGATCCGCGCCTTTCCACAGTAAGGACAAGACCTACGCCACCGAGAAAGAACGAGGAGGAAAACCATGCGTTGCGCACCAGGCGATATACGCTTTTCAGGTGCGGTGATAAAGCCTTCCTAGTGGCGTGCCGAGGTATAAAAAGTTTTTTGTATAAACCTAATAATCAATTATCTGCCTAGTTTTGCCCCTGCAGAGGGCGCCATTACCCATTAGTGAAGGCTAATACCATCGGGCGGCGACTGTCAGAGGACATAAGAGAAAAAGGGATAGCCAGAGACTGTGGACATGGTACAAAAGATGGTTAGGCTGCAGAAAGGATAGAAGAGATGGTCAGAGAATGGGAACATAATACAAGAGATGGTCAGAGACTGTGGAAATGGTACAAAAGATGTTCAGAGAATGCGCAAAGTATAGAAGAGATGGTCAGAGACTGCAGACAGGATTCAAGAGACGGTCAGAGACTGTGAACATAATACATGGACTGTGGATATAATACAAGAAATGATCAAAGACAGCATGGTCAGAGATTGCAGACATGATGCAAGATACGGTCAGAGACTGTGAACATGCTATAGGAGTAGTTGGAGACTGGGGACATGCTTCAGGAGACAGGCATTGACCGGAGACATATTACATAAGTTTGCTAGAAATCACTGCTATAACAGGGCAATACAGAAACACTAATTTGCATCTGCAGAGGCCTGAGGGCTGCACAAAAAGTACTGAAGGGCTGCAAGTTGGGCATCAGGTGTCTAACCATTCCCTACTTTATCCAAAACCAAAAAAAGGTTTTACCTAGAGATACACTTAAATACACACTTACCGCACCATCTTTGTGTGTTGGGTTGTTCCGCTTACTTCTATACGGCCAACTTGCTGCTGCAAGATGCAAGACAGCTGCTTTTCCAGAGCAGAGGCCAGGACATATGGTGAGACCTGCCAATGGGAGAGCAAATGCATCAAAAATTGTGTAAGATTTGAAAAAACAGATTGATTATTTTCTGTAAATCTTAATTCAGATTAAAGTGAAACCCAAACTGTTGACCCATACTGTCTACACACATCGGAGTTATTCTTAGCAGGCAATGGTCAAACCTTGTTGATTTGAAAAGACAAATCGGGGTAAAAAGCCATTTCAATTTGAGACCAGCAAGCTGATCAAGAGATTGTCAGATAGTAATGTATAAATCAACCAACATCAGGATACACCTAAGGAACCCCCCGATCAAAGCTCCTCCTCTATCAGCTGCCCCCTGGTGTAGAATATTTAGAATTGATTTTTTTTGGATTTGTTGTACAAGGGGACATTTGCTCACTATTATTTCTGAAATCCAGTTGTTGAAAGGATCATACCAACTTCCTTAAAGTTATATTAAACTCTCAGTATTTAGGCACTTTCAGCAGCTGATTTATTCACTTGTTTGCAGCATTCTTATCTACATTGCAGATCAAGCTGGTGCCATGACTGCTGTTTCAGGGTGGTTCCTTTCTCTTGCAGCTTTCTATGGAGCCACCCATGCATGCAGGGAGTCAACTGTGGGCATCAACCGAAAAACACAGCACCATAGGCTAGGACACAACCCTGCTACCCCATTCCTTTCCAAAGCTAACAGACTGGCCGGAGACTGCACTGCCTTTCCTGTGGAGATCAGAAGTTCAGGGAACCAGTACTGAAAAGTTCTAAACCGCAAGTGCTGGGGTAAGTATTTTAAGAACAGTTTACAGATTAATGTTTATTTTATTGTGCTCATTGTGTTAAGCTAAAAACGATAAGAGTGTATTATTACTTTAAAGAGGACCTCTACTTTTGTTGAGGAAAAAAAACATTCCCTTCTGAGTGATCAATGTCATTGCAGGGACTTTAACCACTTGCCCACGGGGCAATTTTACCCCCTTCCTGCCCAGGCCAATTTTCAGCTTTCATCGCTGTTGCACTTTGAATGATAATTGTGCGGTCATGCAACATCGTACCCATATGACATTTTTTCATACAAATAGGCTTTCTTTTGGTGGTATTCAATCACCGCTGGTTTCTTTTTTTATTTTTTGCTACTGATGGGCACTGGTAGGTGGCACTGATGGGCCACACTGATAGGCTGCACTGATGGGCACTGTTGAGACTGCACTAATAATCAGGACACTGAAAATCAGTGCCCTGATTATCAGTGTAGATTTCCCTTTTACACAAGCCAGTTATCGGCTCTCCTATCCTCAAGCTGACAATGTGAGGAAAGGAATGCTGATAACCGGCTTGTGTTTTCATCGTGATCAGCTGTGATTGGACACAGCTGATCACGTGGTATAGAGCCCCTGATTGTCTCTTTACCCCGATCTGTGATCAGCCGTGTCCTTAGGAAACAGTGATCACAGAGTGCACTGTCCGCGCACCGCAGCGGGTGCGGTCACAGGAGGACGTTATCTGACACCCTCCCAGAACTGGCTGGCCATGTTGTAGCCGTCACTACGGGGTCACTCCCGGTGTATCTCATTCACAGTGATAGTCCCCACATAAGAAAGAGCAGGCAATAGTGCATTATCTCAATGATAAATTTAATGCAAAAAAGGTAGAACACTTACATGAACAGACGATAAGATGGGCGAGCAAATGGTTACAGATAATCACGGCCGCTCTGCATCGCGGCCCGCGAGAAGTGTCACCGCAGGAGTGAATGAGATGCACCGGGAGTGACCCATAGAGGAAGTTTTTATCCATACTGATACAGAGCCACAGTAGGACTGTTCAGAGGGAGACAACGTGGATATCAGAGATACCGGTGGTTTCTGGCAATATTACCCATACCTGACCTGTAATAATTTACATCTGGTAAGAGTTTCATCCTCACTATCTTACGAGGGGAAAGATTCGGTTGTGGGAAGACTTCTTGCTGCACTACACCAGCCCTTGCAAGTTATAAAGTGTATGCTATCTTGTTAGCTGGTAAGGGTACCATCACCATTCCCACTTTTCACGTGGTATTGTAGAGGACATAAGTCTATGAACCATTATTGCACTTTCTCATTTGCACTTTATCATCAAGAAGTTTCATGTACACGTTTATGTTATGGACTCAAACAGTGCACATTTGTTGTGAATTTTATGTATTTATCTTTATATTTTATTATTTTATTTTATTTTTAAATAACTTATAACCTTTGATGGTTTTTTGAGCATCACTTTTCAATTTCGATCCCATTTTTGATGATTTTGATTATATATACTATCAAGCGCACTCATACACCTTTTTCCATTTATTATGTTGAACCAAGTAGTTTTTGGAATTCGTTTTGTATCTTCAGCATTTGTTTTTATATGCATTGGTCCTGGTAGATTAACGAAATGTTGCAATATTTCCAGAAAATTGCTATATATTTGATATATTGCCAAATCAGAAGGATTTTATATTTTTGAACGCTAGTCCAATCCACCAAGAGAAATGGCATGAGCAGATAGAACAATATTGACTGGCGTCTGTGCATCGGAGTTAATTAACGGAACAAAATTCTGATCCCTTTGTCATTCAAATTGGAAAATTGTATTATTTGCTAATGCGCCCGAACCGCTATCGCATCATGTGACATCATACAAATGAACTAATGTATTCAGAATGAAATTAATGTATTCGTTATTTCATTATAACTTTTTTCAGATTCATTGACATTCATTACTATGTCCATTCTGAGATTCGTATACATCTGAATCCTCCGAAAATTGAATTATAACAAAACAAAACACAGATGTCTACACACTCAAGTGTTGGTATTAGTGGTGCACCCAAATGAAAAATCCAGAGCGTAAACTGAAAATTCAGGATGCACTTGGCTGAAACCAAAACCGAAATTGACGGTATTTAATATATTTATTTTTATAAATAATTGTATTATTTTCGACTTTTTAACCACATAACGACCAGCTGCCGCAGATGTACTGCAGCAGGCTGGCTCTCCCAGGAAAAGTCCCGTACATGTACGGCGCTCGCCTGGGAGGAGCTAGGGGAGCCAGTGCGCGTGACAGGTTGGCTCCGATGGCCGCCGGCCACTCGCGATCTCCCCCCGCTGACAGAGAAGGATGGACGGCTGATGTAAACACAGCCGTCTGTCCTTCTCCCTGAGATGATCACAGAGACCACGCGATCCTATATAGGATCGCATATCTCTATGGTCATCTCACAAGCCCAACCCCCCCCCCCCCCACAGTTAAATGTAAGCCTAGGGGAGTGATTCTAACAAATTGATAACCCATAGTATTAGCCTCTTCCCTGCCAATGGCATTATTATAGTAACAGTGCATATATTTAGCATTGGTTACTGTACTAATGTCACTGGTACCCCCATAAGTTTCAAAAATGTCAGTTAGGGGTCCGGTCTGTCCTCCGCAATGTCGGAGCCCCGCAAAAAATCGCAGATCGCCATTACTAGTAAAAAAAAAAAACACAATAAAAATGACATAAATCTTTCCCGTATTTAGTAAACGCAATAGCTTTTATGCAAACCAATCAAAATATGCTTATTGTGATTTTTTTTAAATCAAAATTATGTAGCAGAAAACAAATTGGCCTAAAATGTTAAAAAAATTTGATTTTTACATTTTTTGGGGGGGAATGTTATATAGCAGAATGTGAAAAATATTGTCTTTTTTTTTCAAAATTGTCGTTCTTTTTTTGTTTATAGCGTAAAAATAAAAAAATCGCACAGGTGATCAAATACCACCAAAAGAAAGCTCGATTTGTGGGGAAAAAAGGATGTCAATTTCAATTGGGTACAGCCTCGTATGACTGCGCAAATGTCTGTTAAAGTCACACAGTGCCAAATCGCAAAATAGGGCCTGATCATTAAGCAGCAAAATCTGGTGGTTCATTAATATCATGAATTTGAATGAATATGAATTTATTGTTGGTCATTATGGGCTTCTTTTTAAGCAGTGTTAAAAATTCTGCTTGCTGCATTTTTGGTGCATATTTGGTCAGCATCTCCCCATTGAAATGCATTGAAAATGCAGCAAGAACGCATCACAAAAGACAGGCCCGAAGCAAAAAAAAAAAAAAATGAGCGCAGGACCTCATGATGGGGTTTACAGGGCCACGGTCAGTCAGGGGTTAATGTTTAAGGAGCAGCTAGAGGTCAAGGTCAGGGATTGGGCAGTGGCAAGTAGGTGGGGTCTTTTAGGCAGGGAAAAGTGGGGGGGTATTTACAGTTAAGCACAGTACCTCGTGGAAGCTTCAGAAGAAAGGATCATCACCCCTGCCCAGCTTCAGAAGAAAGGATCATCACCCCTGCCTGGTGCTGCTGTCGGCGGATCGTTGCATTCATGGGGGATTTGGAGGCCATCCTCGGTCGTCTGCGAGAGGCGGCTGCGGCTCGGGGCACGCCATGGCTGGAAAGACAGTTGACCTCAGTGATGGCTGGTGAGGAACTTGAGAGGGGGGAATCGGCATTCCCGCGCTCGGCGGTCCTGGCCTCCCGAGCGTTATAGCCCCAAGGTGTCCCCCAGAACTGAGCGCCATATTGGGAGCCCCTGTGTGGACCCTTAAGGGTCGCCGACTCAGCGTTCGCTGGCTGGGCTTGGCGGGTCCCCTGGGAGGAATCCCCGACGCCAGCGGAGCTCTAGCAGGCGGGGCCATGCTCACGCTGTTCCCCCGGGCCCGCCTCTTCTTCCGGATGCGAGTGGAGAAGCGGCTGCTCCTGGCAGGGATGACCGGCCTGTCGGGACAGCTCGTCGGGGAGAGCGGCAGGCGCTGCTGCACCGCGCATGCCCAGTGCGGCGGTAACCCCGGATGTGGAACCTGCGGAGAGGCCCAGCAGGAAGCGGCAGAGGAGGTCGGTGGATGGCTCCAGTTCCGGTCGGCGGTGGGGGGAGGAGGCCGAGCGGAGTGCCCTCCCTGTGCTTTCCAGTTCCAGGTCGGCCAGTGCGGCAGAAGAATCGGATGTCCAGTCGGAGGGTGAGCTGTCCAGCTCTGAAGAGGGGAGTGCTCCTGAACCGTCTTCAGCAGTGGCTGCGGGACCTGCGTCCGCGGGGCCTCAGTCAGGTGAGCCTTATGCTGTTAATTCCTCTTCCTTGCAGTCTGCTCTGTCCGCTTTGGTGGGGGTGCTGGGTTTGGAGCAGAGTCGGGGGGGGGGGCCCCAACGGGGTAGGGGTTCTACCCGGGGGGGCTGGGGCTCTTCCTGTTCCTGTGGTGGGGGGTACGGGGCCTGCTGCGCCAATGGCGGCGGGGGGGCCTTGGGGACTTGCTGGCGGGACTGCGGTCCTTGGTACAGCGTTTTGAAGGGGGTAGCGTGGTGGGCCAGGCGCCTGTGGCGGCGTGGGGTCCGGTGGGGGTTCCGGTCGCGGCGGCATCCGGCGTGGTGCCGGCGGGGGCAGGGTCTGCCCCCATCTCTGCGGGGGACAAGGTGGTGATGCCGGGGGTGCCGGCTCCTGCGCCGACTACGGGGGACAAGGTGGTGGAGCCCAAGGCGGCAGGTAAGGATGATGCGGTTCGTATTGCGGATTCCGCAAAATGTTCAGGTGTACGAGTGTTTTGAGGGCCCCTTGGGGGCGCACCTCAAGGCGGAGGTCCGGGAAAAGATCTGGAAGGACGAGTACATTGAAATATTTACTCTGCTTCCGTTGGAAAAATTTAACCTGGACAGGGTGAAGCCGGAAGAAACGAAAAAAGAGGATGAGGAACGGTTTCGTTTGATTCCGCGCACGTTTAGTAATTGGCTTCAAGCCTTTGCTATATTTGCGAGTGTGGTGGGGAAAAGCATCCGGAGCATTGCTCTGCTTTGTTTTGTTATTTGGACGCGATTGGGGAGGCCCACAGGGTGTTTGGGGGGGTTGCGTGGCTCCGTTATGATGAGCAATTCCGGCAGCGCAAGGCCGTTCGCCCGCCTTTGCGTTGGGACCACAAGGACATTAGTTTGTGGATGCGCCTCATGACGTCGGCCCGGGCGGCGCCGTCATCTTTTCCGAGCGGGGTCGGCGGTCCGACTACCCCTGGACAGCCGGCTGCGAAGCGTCGGGGTTTCTGTTGGCAGTTTAATGAGGGGACGTGCAGATTCGGGACTGCCTGTCGCTTCAAACACTAATGCTCTGGATGTGGGGGCGCTCACCCCTTCTCGCGTTGTTTCAAACAGGGTAAGCCCCGTGCCGGGGGAACTCAGCACAAAAGGGATGACGCCGGTGAGAGTGGAAAGGATGCGGCCTTTTCTAAGTAAGTATCCAGACCGGGCGGCGGCTCTCTTGTTGGAGGAGGGGTTTTCTGTTGGCTTCCGGATTCCTTGTTCTCTTGGCCGTGTTTCTCCAATGGCGGACAACTTGCGTTTAACGAGGCTGAATCCGGGGGTGGTGTCCGACAAATTGGCAAAGGAGGTGGAATTGGGCCGCATGGCTGGCCCATTTGCTAGGCCCCCCTTGGCCAATTTGGTGGTTTCTCCGTTGGGTTTGGTTCCAAAAAAGGAACCGAATAAGTTTCGCCTGATTCATCATCTGTCCTTTCCTAAAGGGGGTTCGGTCAATGATGGCATTGATCCGGAAGCCTGTGCGGTGTCTTACACTTCGTTTGATGCTGGCATTTTTTGGGTTCGTCGTTATGGGCAGGGCGCTTTGCTGGCTAAGACAGATGTGGAAGCCGCTTTTCGCTTGCTCCCTGTCCATCCAGCCAGTTTTCACCTGTTGGGTTGCAGGTGGTTGGATTCTTTTTATGTGGACCGCTGCCTGCCATGGGTTGCTCGATCTCCTGTGTGTTTTTCGAGACGTTCAGTTCCTTCATGGAGTGGGTGGTCAGGGAGGTGGGGGGGGGGGTTAATTCGGTTATCCATTACTTGGATGATTTTCTGTGCATTGGCCCTCCGTCTTCTCCCTTGTGCGGAGTTCTGCTGGCCACTATCCAACATGTGGCGGAGCGTTGCGGCATACCCTTGGCGGCTGATAAAACAGAGGGGCCGACCGACACGCTTAGTTTTCTTGGCATAGTTATGGATTCGGTGGCCATGGAATGTCGCTTGCCCGAAGACAAGTTGCTCGATCTTAAGGCGGAGATCTGCTTGTTGGTAGGCAAGCGGAAAGTGCAACTCCGGCGGTTGCAGTCCCTCCTCGGCAAGCTGGCCTTTGCGTGTCGGATCATGCCTATGGGCCGAGTGTTCAGCCACCGCCTGTCGGCTGCTACGGCGGGGGTCAGGTTGCCGCATCACTATGTCACGCTGTCTGCGTAGCTGACGGAAGACTTGCGGGTCTGGTACGTTTTCTTGTCAGCTTATAATGGTCATTCGATTTGGCTGCGTGGCCCGGTCAGCAATTGTGATATGGATCTGTTCACGGATGCTGCGGGTTCCACGGGTTATGGCGCCTACCTTGGGGGTCGTTGGAGCGCTAAGCGTTGGCCGCCGGCGTGGCGTGAGGCGGGTCTCTTGCGGAACCTGGTCCCGTTAGAGCTCTTTCCCGTCATTGTCGCAGTGGAACTGTGGGGGGAGGTTTTTGGGAACAAGAAGGTGCGTTTGCACTGTGATAACATGGGGGTGGTGCAGGTTATCAACAGGTTGTCGGGTTCTTCCCCGCCGGTGATACGGTTGTTGCGCCATCTAGTTTTACGTTGTTTGCAATTGAATGTTTTCTTGTATGCGGTTCATGTACCTGGTGTGACCAACACGGTGGCGGATTCTTTGTCTCGTTTTCAGATGGACAGGTTTCGGGAGTTGGCACCGGCTGCGGAGCAACAAGGGGAGCCTTGTCCATCGGAGCTGTGGAGACTTGCGTTGGGGTCACCGCCGACTTGGTCAGAAGGTCATTGAGTGCCGGGACTTGGGCTGCTTATGCTAAGGTATGGAGGGAATGGCGGGCCTTTTTGGATCAGACTGGTGAGGGCCGGGTAAGTATGGGCTCTCGTTCTCTTTTGTTGTACTTTGTGTGCTTGAATTTTGAACAAGGGGTGTCGGCGGCGGCCATCGCTCGTAAGTTGGCTGGCTTGGCGTTCTTGTTCAAAATGTCGGGGACGGAGGATTTCACTAAGGACTTCATGGTTAGGCAGTGTCAGCAACAGGTGTGACCAGAAATGTGTGGACTGACACAGAGAACATTAGACATAATTAAGGTGTAAAGAATATAATTTATTTAAAAATAAGTGAATAACACAAATGTAAACGCACCTCCAGAAAACTATAACTGTGTAAATCCAATCAGATACCCAAACAATAGTGACACACAGCAAACAACTGCTCAAACCAAATATATACAAAACAGGATAAATGAATAGTAATAGTAACAGAGCCGGGGTCATACACGGGAGATCAAGCAGAGGGAGCTGGGAGCAAGACAGAACAGAGAGAGGGTTGCAGGAGACGGAGTAAGCAAACAGGAAGGAAGGAATCAGGCTGCAGGGTCAGGGTCAGGATCAGAGTCCAGGATCAGGATACAGGGACACAGGCATGCAGGTCAGGCGCACATGGAGACAATACCAAGGCAGTGAGAAGAAGCATACACAGGGTTTAAATATACTTCCTGCAACCAGCATCAGGTGATGACTGATTGCATAAGATGTTCGCTTCTGACTACTGAGAGACACCCGCTGGTGGACACTGGAACTGCAGCTTATGGATCTGGGAGCTACAGTGCCACCAGCAGGTGAGCTCTTTCCTGACAGGCAGGCCTTGAAGGGGTACAGGAGGGGTACCAGGCGGCCGGACGGGCGCCGACCGGTCTCTTTTTGTTTGCTGGGCGAACTTGTGGGTAGGGTGCAGGGTACGTGCTCCTCGGAGTATGAGTCGCTCTTGTTTACTACGGCCTTCGTTTTGGCTTTCTATGGGGCGTTTCGCATTGGGGAATTGGTCAGCCCTTCCAGAGGTAAGTTGTTCTGATTCGGCCGTCGTGATTTTTCTTCGGCGCTCCAAAACGGACAAGGAGGGCAGAGGTCTGTATGTGCGCCTGTACCGGGTATGGGGTTCGCCTATTTGCCCGGTTACCGTGGTGGAGGATTTTAGGCGGGTGCGCCCCTCCTTGGGGGGTTCTTTTCTGGTGCAAAATTGTTGGCCAAACAGAGTCTGCAGTCAAATCAGCTGCAGGAACTGTTTGAGTGTTCTGACAGCTGGTGCTAGCAGCTGTCAGAATACAATAGCCCTGTTGTGGAAATGTTATTAATATTTGTGTGGACATTTTTTTAGGATGTGTTTTTAGTTATTATGTTTTTATTTGCGCAGCGAATAATAGTGCATGGTCGCTCGTGCACCTAACGGCGGGAAACTCAGGCACGCGGCTCCGCTCGTGCATGAACATACACTCCCCTTTCTATTGATACTTTGAATGTATACATGTGTGTGATTGGTTGTGTGGTACAGTTGTCCCCTCCCACTGTAAAACTTTTTTCCTGACTATAAATAAACCAGGTCCCTGTGCTAAAGGCAGAGACCCTTCAGTTGGCATCGATTTGACAAAGCGTGCGCCTGTTTCCTTCTTTGTCGCCAAGCGCTTGGATTTCTTTATACAAAAGAGCTGTACATTGTACTTTTCAGTACAAGGCATTAATGGTGCTTGGCATGTATTAAAATCCACAAGTGTGCTTTTCAGTGCAGTGAAGTTTGCAGCACACACAGAGAATTTCTATGCTCCAAACCCTATTCATTTCCATCACAGCCCAGCGGTCGGGGTTTGTCCATCCACACCTTTTATGAATGGAGGAATATGTTAGATTGCCTTTGCTTTGAACATAAGCAATGGATTAGTGAATGGGCAGCTTTAGTAGCCCTGTTTTAGAAACCAGCTGCTTGGTACCATAAAAACAAAGGACTTTGATTTTAACACGTGTCACAATTTCTTGATGACAGATGATTTAGGAGGAAAGATATGTACAAACTGGGAATTTTCTCCCAGTAACATTTTAATGTAAAGAATCGAAAATATATATTTTTTTGTAGAGACGAAAGTTTCGTCATACATCGCACAGTGAACAAATCAAATGAGGAGTTACTACTAAAGCCCCATACACACACGCAGATCGTCGTCATACAAATGTTCGTCTTTTCTCCCCGGGATGTCGGTGTCTGTTGAAAAGTGCAAAGACAGCACAAGAACAGCACAAGAATTTTGTCTGCAGACTTCAGCTGACTGCAGAAGTGATGTCATGTAATGGTTAACTTTCCCTGTGTTTTTTATTTTCTGAGCATGCCCAGTCTTGCAAATCTGCGGTCTGTCGGCTGATTTCTGTACTGACAGGCGAACAATCGTCCGTTCTGGTGTCCGCAGACAAAAATTTTCATGTTTGCAAGAAAGACTCTTGTCCGCGGATTGTGTGCAGACAGCTGTCGGAGGCACCATACTAACACGCATACAATCGGCAGATCTTTCGTCCGCCGACGTTTGTATGACGACGATCTGCGTGTGTGTATGGGGCTTAAAGCACAAACTGAGATTTGAAATCTCTCTGAAGGCAAAGGATGTCAATGCCAGGACCAGGACTAATCTTGATTCTAAAGCACATCAGTATGCCAGACTTTTCGATTCTTCAGAGGCAGACGGGTCCTCCTTAATAACAACAGAGACATACATTAGATCCTTTGTATGACACTCATTACTTACTTATTACACACAATTACTGTCAAGTAGGGTTCAGTGATTACTAAAGAAAATGCTAATCACTGTGAAATGTAAAAAGCTTCCTCCTTTGAAAAGGTTGAGTGGCAAAAAAACAAGACATTTCCTTTAAGATGATTATTTGAACTTGCCAAGACTGTTTTAACCAGTTAGGGACCAAGGAGGTACCCCTACCACAACATGGGTTTTATTGGACACACTTCGGTGTTCACATATTTTTCCATGATTCCTGACATTAAGAATGTTGTGTTGTGGTCTCTGGCTACACAGCATCACTTATTGCATACTTGCCAACAGTCCTGAAAAATCACTGGAAATTGGCTTTTTTCTGTGGGCAACCCATCAGATCACCGGGATGGCCTAAGCTTCCGGCTGTGGGATCTCCCTCCGGCTAGCAGATCACTTCCCTGTGTAAATACAGTTGAGAGGTGAGGGGCCTCTGACCTGAGCAGCTAATCGGATTCTCTCTTCAGTGTACAAGCAAAGCAATTCACTCGTACACTGAAGCCGATTAGCTACTCTGGACCTGCTAGCCAGAGGGAGAGCCACCACAAAGCTGCCATCCGCCACCCCCCTCTCAATTTATATTGAGCAATTGTCATCCGTCCTGCCTGGGCTGAGTCTGCAGACAGCTGGGTGTCTGCAGACTCAGCCCAAGCAGGACGGACGACAATCTCTGCACCTCAGACATCCCTGCAGCATCGCTAATCGAGTGGAGTCAGCGGGACTCAGTGAAACAGCAGAGTGCAGCCATCTCAGTGTCTCACAGCGTGGAGAGTCGCCGTTGCCTGTTCTCTCTCTCTGCAGCAGACCGATGCACATGCGATAGATCCCAGGAAGCTAGAGAGCGTGAGCCTGTTTAGATCTCTTTATAGTCTCCCCCACAATTCTCCGCTTGAGTGAATGGCCTGCTGGGAGTTGTAGTTCATAAACAGTTCAGCAGTGCAGTAATGTCCTTTTAGAAGACTACAGTTCCCACAATGCTCTTCTTCTAGTCTCAGGAGTAAGATGCATGAAACCTGAGACCAACACTAGAGGAGCATAGAATAAGTCTGCAGTGTCAGATAAGGGTAGTCCGCTCCCGTCTACACACATTTAATGCTCTTTCACACAGGCGGACCATTTTTTTTTTGGCGGATCTCAACGGTCCCCCTATGCATTCCTACGGGGCATTGGATGTCAGCAGAGACATGTCCGCTGACATCCGATCCGTCAAATCTGGACGGTGATGCGGCGTGTCAGTCTGACTCCCCGCATCTCCGATCTCGGTAAAGAGCCTACTGACGTAGGCTCTTTACCATGTGACCAGCCGTGTCCAATCATGGCTGGTCACATAGTACACAGGAAGAGCCGTTGATCGGCTTTCCTCAGTAGGTGCCTGACAGGGGGGGGGGGGGGTCGGCACTGGTAATCAGATAATTGATTACCAGTGCAGACCCTCGGGGGGGGTGCCACTAGAACCACCAAGGATGCCCACCCATGACCCCAGGAATGCCCACCCATGACCCCAGGGATGCCCACTATGGCCACCAGGGATGGCAATAAGGGCTCAGGGAGCCCCCCAGTGCCCTCCCCATCAGTGCTGCCCACCAGTGCCCTCCCCATCAGTGCTGCCTCACAGTGCCCATGATTGCCATCTATCAGTGCCGCCCACCAGTGCCCATTATTGCCCACCAGTGCCACCTATCAGTGCCCACCAGTGCCGCCCATCAGTGCCGCCTATCAGTGCCCATTAGTGCCGCCTATCAGTGCCCACCAGTGCCGGCTATCAGTGCCCAGTGCCACCTATCAGTGCCCATCAATGCCGCCTATCAGTGTCCACCAATGCTGCATATCAGTGCTACCTATTAGTGCCCACCAGTGCCACCTATCAGTGCCACCCCATCAGTGCAGGAAAAAACATATTTATTTACAAAATTGTATAGCATAAACAAAAAAACTTTTTTTTTTTCAAACTTTTCGGTCTTTTTTATTTGTTTGGCAAAAAAGAAAAGACCTTGCGGTGATCAAATACCACCAAAATAAAGCTCTATTTGTGGGGGGAAATTACATAAATTTGGTTTAGGTACAACGTTGCATGACCGCGCAATTGTCATTCAAAATACAACAGCGCTAAAAGCTGAAAATTGGCCTGGGCAGGAAGGGGGTGAAATTGCCCTGTATTGAAGTGGTTAAAGAGGACCTGTCCTGCTTATTTCTATTACAAGGGATGTTTACATCCTTGTAATAGGAATAAAAGTGATCAAAGCGTTTTTTTTTTTTTTTTAAAGGACAGTGACAGTGTAAAAATAAATAGGAAAAAAAAATTAAAGCGCCCTATCCCCATTAGCTCCCGCGCAGAAGCGAACGCATATCGCACCCACATATGTGAACGGTGTTCAAACCACACATGTGAGGTATCACCACGATTGTTAGAGCAAGAACAATAATTTGAGCCCTAGACCTCCTTTGTAACTCTAAACTGGTAACCTATAGAAACTTTTAAGCTGTCACCTATGGGGATTTTTAAGTACCAATGTTTGTCACCATTCCTCGAGCGTGCGCAATTTTGAAGCATGACATGTTGGCTATTTACTCGGCGTAACATTATCTTTCACATTACAGAAACAAATTGGGCTAACTTTACTGTTTTCTTATTATTTAATTAGGGATGCACCGAAATTAAAGTTATGGGCCGAAAAAAAAACGAAAATTCAGAATGCCCTTGGCCGAAAACCGAAACCGAAAATGACTTTTTTCCCCCAAATGATTTTATGCACATCATAACACATAATATATTGTCACTCACTTCTCCCCACAGATAGCAGGTTGACTCTGGTTCTGCTCCTGTCCTTCCTATCCGCAGCGGTCATACAGTAGAAGATGGAGGGAGGAGGTGGGTGGAGCCAGAGAGTCAGTAATAGGCGTAAGGAGGATGAGGAAGATCCTCCTCCGCTCTGCATGCTGGGTCCTCTTCTCTGCCTTGCTTTCCTCTTGGGACCGTGACGTCACTGGTTGCTAGATGCCAGGCGGCTGGCGATTCTAGCAACCAGTCTAGCACAGGGCAGGCGAGGAGGTAAAAACGGCGGGTGTCGGGAGCCGGCCGCAGCCGGTAACGTACCATATAAGTTAAAGTGAAAGCTGCTGCTGCAGCAGCCATTAATATTCAGCATATATGACCTATTTTCGGCCCGAAATGGGATAGGCCCATTTTTCGGGGCCCAAAATGGGATAGGCCCATTTTTCGGCCCGAAATGGGATAGGCCCATTTTTCGGCCCGAAATGGGATAGGCCCATTTTTCGGCCCGAAATGGGATAGGCCCATTTTTCGGCCCGAAATGGGATAGGCCCATTTTTCGGCCCGAAATGGGATAGGCCCATTTTTTGGCCCAAAATGGGATAGGCCCATTTTTCGGGCCGAAATGGGATAGGCCCATTTTTCGGTCGAAAATTTTGGTTGCAGAAATTTTGGGGCATCACTATTTTTAATAAAGAAAAGTGTTTTTTCCCCAAAAAATTGCATTTGCAAGACCGCTCCGCAAATACAGTGTCATAAAAATTAATGCAAAGATCTAATTGCTCTTGGCATTGCATTATTTTAAAAATACACTATTCTGGATTACTGCAACTGTTGTTAGCGACTGGATAAAAAAAGGTTAAAACTTAGTTTATAAACTCTTATCAGTTGGAGATAGTACTCTGCAAGCTGTCTTGTCATGACCAAGGTTCCCACATTACAGATAGATAGTCTATTAGTGGCACTAATCATGGGAAAGGACCCGGTCATTAGTGGCGTTTAATATGATTTCCAGCTGTATCTAAACACTAGTTCAAATAGAGTGCAGAAAGTCTGTTAGTAGAACAACTTCTTTGGCAAACATTCTTTTCCAATGTTCTCATATGTGTACCTAATTATTTATTCTGGGCCAAAGCGCACGATCTGCAATGTTATTCTTAGCAACATTCATCAAAGAGCAAACAGATCCATATCACATATCAGACCTGGACTTGACAGATATCTAGATTTATTGTTCATTTGCTTTCCTTATTTATATAATGCTGACGTTATAAGGAACATTATTCATGGATTGCATAGAAAATTTGCTAAACCCACTCACTGTTTTTTATTACTTTTTTAAATACACTTCATTTTCTGGTTGAAAAAATAAATAAATTGTTCCTTGTCCTGGATGCCACCTCAAGCATGTACGCTGCCATTCTTACTGTAAAAGTTTACATCTTAGAAAGGATCAGCGATCAGACTAAAGTCATAGCCCTGTTCACACCTGAGCGTATTTCAAAGTGCTGCGTAAACTGTCGGCGCTATATAAATCCTATATAATAATATATAATAATTTCATCTCGTAAAACGCTCATCTCTGAAGTCTCAAAACGCCCAACAAGCAAAATCACATTCATTTCAATGGCCCCTGTTCACATAAGAGCGTTTTGTTGCCTGAAGCACAAAAAAGTTTTTGTTAGGCCCTGTTCACACCTGAGCGTATTTCAGCTCGTAAAACGCTCATCTCTGAAGTTTCAAAACACCCAACAAGCAAAATCACATTCATTTCAATGGCCCCTGTTCACATAAGAGCGTTTTGTCTCCTGAAGCAAAACGCCTGAAGCTCAAAAAAGTATATGAGCTTCTTTTTTGGCAGATTACAAGTGTTTTTGTTAGATGTCATTGCCTGCCTCCAAACACCTGCAAAAAAACGCCTGAAAAAGATACGCTCAGGTGTGAATTGAGCCTTGGATGTCAATGCCTGCCTCCAAACACCTGCCAAAAACGCCTGAAAAAAAGCCTTAAAAAACGCCTGAAAACAATACGCTCAGGTGTGAATGAAGCCTTAGATGTCAATGCCTGCCTGAAAAAAGCCTTAAAAAAAAGCCTGAAAAAAGCCCAAAAACCGCCTGAAAAAATCCCAAAAAAAACCACACCTGAAAACGATACGCTCAGGTGTGAATGGAGGTATAATACCCGTATTAGGCTCAAGAGGTAAAAACACATGAAAAAAAAAAAAAAAATGTAAAGCGAAACTTCACATATGAGCATTTTGTTGTCTGAAGCAAAACGCACATGAGCTTCTTTTTGGCAGATTACAAGCGTTTTTGTTAGATGTCAATGCCTGCTCCAAACACATGCAAAAAGCCAGAAAAAACGCCTGAAAAAAGCCAGAAATAATGCCTGAAAAAAGCCCAAAAACAGGCCTGAAAACGATAGTCTCGGGTGTGATTGGAGCCATAATACCAGTATTATGCTCAAGAGGTAGAAACACAAAATAAAACATGAATCAAAACTTCACTTAAAATAGAAAGATCCACTCATCCACCTCCCTCCCTCCCCCCTTCTTCTGCCATCATTGGAAACAGTTTTTTTTTTTTTTTTTTTTCGGGAGCAGGTACCTATTTTTGGCAGGCATCCACTCCCACTTGCATTAGGCGACAAAACTTTAAGAAAAAAAAAAAAAATTTTAATTGTAAAAAAGAAAAAAAAATTTTTGAGGCCCCCCACATCTACCCATGTAAAAACATAGACACACGCGTCGGGGGCACCCTTGCATGCAAACGTTGAAACACGTTACATATGGACGCGCCTGCCGGAGTGGGAGTAATATTTCTAGCAGACCTCCTTTGTAACGATAAACTGACGACCTATAGGGGGCTTTTACCCCTTTCGCTGCCAGAGCAGTTTAAAAATGGTTACAAAATTATTTTAGGCCTGAAGAATACACAAAATCCCCAAACATATATTTTCTGAAAGCAGATACCCTAGAGAATAAAATAGTGGTAGTTCCAATTTTTTATGTCATATGTTAATACTAAGGTCTAGGAAACACAAAATTTCAGTAACAAACACACTAAATTGAATTTTAGGGCAAACAAACGCAATAAACTACCCAAATTTTTGGTAAAATATAAAAGACAAGGTTGCACTGAGTAAATAGATACCCGACATGTCTAACCTTAAATTTGCTTGCGTCCGTGAAATGGCGACAAAGTTCAGTACCCTATTTTCTATAGGCAACGCTTCAATAGACCGTATAGGTCATCAGTTTAGTGTTACGGGGGAGGTCCTGTGCTAGATTTATTACTCTCACTCCGGTTCTCACGCGTGCGTTCACATTCATACGTGCGTATATGTGAGGGTAGGGGGCCTCGGATTTTTTTTTTTTGTTGGGGGGGTTGTGCTTAAGTGTAACTTTTTTTTTTTTTACTTGACTTCATCACACAGGAGACAAATGGCGCTTTTCCACTGCATGGAACCGTACCGGTTCGGCACGCTTTTGTGCTTTTCCACTGCTGGTACCGCATGGTATAGGGTCGGAACGGTTCGGTACGGTAAGGTAAGGTATAGGTTTGCTTTTCCACTGCATGGAACCGAACGGTACGGTACGGTACGGCTCTGAAAAAACAGTACCTACTCGATTGTGGTTCCAACAGGTACCAAACTGGTACCATATCCCACAATCCTTTGCATGCAGTCACTACTAGCCACTGATTGGTCAGAGAATCCCACCCACCCCGTTGTTATCCCACCCACTTAACTTTAGTACTACTTTAGTGGAAAAGCAAACCATACCGTACCGTACCGAACCGTTCCGACACCGTACCATGCGGTACCAGCAGTGGAAAAGCAAACCGGGCCAAGCATGGCCGAGTAGAGCCGAGCCGGTACTTGCAGTGGAAAAGTGCCAAAAAAGACCCTGCATGTCTCCTTTGGGCTCCACTGAATGTTATGCAATGCAGATCGCACTACAAAACATTGCTTCCTGGCTAAGTTAGCTGGGGACACAGAGAGACTGACCCAGAAGTGACGTCATGGGCGTCGCATTCTGGGTCACAACAAGAAGGGGAGGAGAGCAGAAGTGTGTCTGCTCTCCTCCCTCCCCTCCACCCACTGGCACCCGTCATGTCAGTCCTGGGCCCGCAGATGGGCAAGCGGATCCAGGAAAATGTGTGAACCCCCCCCCCCCCCCCCCCCCCCGTTAGGTCAGTATGATGTACATAGCTGGCAGCGAAAGGGTTAATGTAAAATATAAGGTATTGAAGTGTGTCACCATTTCACGGCTGCAAACACATTTAGGATTGGACATGCTGGACATCTATTTACTTATTGCAACCTCATCTTTTATATAATAAAAAGTGGCTAATTTATTACGTTTGTATGCCCAATAATTAATTTTAGTGTTATTTTGCGTTTCCTAGACCTTTGCGGTAATATCGTGTGATAAAAAAAATTGAAACTACCACTATTTTGTTCTCTAGTGTCTGCTGTCAGTAAATATATAATGTTTTGGGGGGGTTTGTGCAATCTTCAGGCCTAAAATGATTTTTATTTAAATGTGTGCAAAACCCCTCACATAAAAACACAATACCAGCTCTGGCAGCGAACGGGTTAAGTTTTGAAAAGCTGCTGTAGGTATGACTCTTACCAGGCAAGATAATGCTGGACACATAGCTGAGCCCTTCTTGTCTTACTGGAAACCAACTGGGAGACAGGAAATGACATCATGACCATGGAGATGCACAAGAGTGAACATTAAATCACACAAGGATTAAACATAACACACACTACCACCTAGTGGCAGAATGTTATAATCTCAGTATAATTTATGAGAATGGCTGTTCCACCTATGCCTGTATAAACATCACGCTAACTAGGGTTGAGCGAACACCTAGATGTCCGTGTTCGACGGGTTCGGCCGAACTTTAAAAAAAAGTCCGGGTCCGTGTCCCGGACTTTTACCGAACTTTTCCCGGACACCGAACCCCATTGAAGTCAATGGGGACCCGAACTTTAAGGCACTAAAATGGCTCTAAAACACCAAAGGAAAGGGCTAGAGTGCTGCAAATGGCAGCAAAACGTAATTAAGAGCATGGCAAGTGCTCTGCAAACAAATGTGGATAGGGAAATAACTTAAAACAACAAAAAAAAACAGAAAAATAAAACAATGTTCTTCTTCATCTCTGAAGGACGAGGCCCATATGGAGTAGGAGGGAGGTTGAGGTGGTGGTGGATGTGGCGGTGACTAGACATATGCCGGTTTTCGGTAATTCGATATATCGCGGTATTGCATAGCCACGGTATTGTTATTGTGGCATTTTTAAAATACCGAGTTTCTCTGTCAAGTCTGCCTGACTTGTGAATTGATACATTTCAGTGAGCTGGATGACTCATTCACTCACTCAGCTAACACCTTTCAGCATTAAGTCTCCTAACTATAAACAAAAATGATTACATTGTATCTTTTCCTTCCCTCTGCCAGGGAGAAAGGAAGTTTAACCTCTTAAAGACTGGATCTTTTTCTGACACTTGCTGCTTGCAAGTTAAAATCAGTTTTTTTTTTGCTAGAAAAGTACTTAGAACCCCCAAACATTTTATATATTTTTTTAGCAGAGACCCTACAGAATAAAATGGCGATTGTTGTAATATTTTATGTCACACTGTATTTGCGCAGCAGTCTTTCAAACGCAATGATTAGACTTTAATGAATAAAAAAAAAAAAAAAAACGTAACAGTAAAGTTATCCCAATTTTTTTTTTTTTTGTTACACAGAGAATCGTGAGAGAATCGTGATCTTTATTCCAAGCTAAAAAATCGTGATTCTCATTTTGGCCAGAATCGTGCAGCTCTAATAAATATATATATACACACACACACGCCTAGCAGCCCACATTACATTATTATATAGCCATCAAGCAGTGTCTGGCCTACCTGGTGATGACTGGTCCTGGCGCTCTGATCCGATGGCCTGGTCTTTAAAGGGGCAAATCCTTGCGATCCAGAAGTGGTTAAACCTGCAGGAGGACCGGTGTTTTTATCTATTAATGACTTTACTATTGCTTTAGGCCTGGTTCACATGTATGCGGGTTGGTGGTTCACATGTATGCGGGTTGGCGGTTCACATGTATGCGGGTTGGCGGCCCACATTTGCACAGGCATAGCAGCCCATTGATTTGAACGGGCTGCTATGCCCTCATTTTTCGCAGAAAAAAGGTGCATGCAGCATTTTTTTTAAATTCAGTGGCCTTGAAATCCATCCTGCTTTTGCACCATGCGACTAACCTGCAGTTCCTGCTCTGGCAAGCTTTCTGCATTTTTTGTATACGTGGGCACGGCATTTAAAAATAAACAGTTTGCGTGTGCAGCAACGGCAGGTAAGTCGCATGGTGCAAAAGAAGGATGGATTTCATGGCCACTGCATTTTTTTAAATTCTGCATGCACCTTTTTTCAGCTGAAAACGCAGGCATAGCAGCTCAAGCCCATTCACATCAATGGGCTGCTATGCCTGTGCAAATGTGGGCCCCCAACCCGCATACATGTGAACCAGGCCTAAAGCAATAGTAAAGTCATTAATAGATAAAAACACCGGTCCTCCTGCAGGTTTAACCAATTAATGACTTTACTATTGCTTTAGGCCTGGTTCACATGTATGCGGGTTGGGGGCCCACATTTGCACAGGCATAGCAGCCCATTGATGTGAATGGGCTTGAGCTGCTATGCCTGCGTTTTCAGCTGAAAAAAGGTGCATGCAGAATTTAAAAAAATGCAGTGGCCATGAAATCCATCCTTCTTTTGCACCATGCGACTTACCTGCCGTTGCTGCACACGCAAACTGTTTATTTTTAAATGCCGTGCCCACGTATACAAAAAATGCAGAAAGCTTGCCAGAGCAGGAACTGCAGGTTAGTCGCATGGTGCAAAAGCAGGATGGATTTCAAGGCCACTGAATTTTAAAAAAATGCTGCATGCACCTTTTTTCTGCGGAAAATGAGGGCATAGCAGCCCATTCAAATCAATGGGCTGCTATGCCTGTGCAAATGTGAACCACCAACCCGCATACATGTGAACCAGGCCTAAAGCAATAGTAAAGTAATTTATAAACAACACCTCCTTCAGGTTTAACCACTTCTTGACCACAAGGATTTGCCCTCTTAATGACCAGGCCATCGGATCGGAGCCGAGCGCCAGAACCAGTTATCACCAGTTAGGCCAGACACTGCTTGATGACCTATTTTAGGCCTGGTTCACAGAGTCTGTACTGACTGACTATATAATAATGTGCATAAGTGAACCAAAGCCCCTAAATTCAGCAATGAAATTGAAGTGAGGTGGAAATTTAATAATTTAAATTTAATAATAGAATACCGTGATAATACCGTATACCGTGGCAAAACCTTAATCAATTAATCGCAGCATGAAAATCTGATACCGTCACAAGCCTAGCGGTGACATAGGCGTGCGCACAGGGTGTGCTGGGTGTGCCTGGGCACACCCTAATCACCTAGGGCACATAGCATTGCCAGTGAGGAGATGGGAAAGATCTCCCTGGGACCTGCTCTGCTCTATTTCTCCTTGCCTACAGGTACATGGCCCCGATACATTACTCTCCCTGCTGGCAAACACATGCATGTGTATTTCAACTTTGGGGTGCACACCTTAATGCAATAGGCTGCGCACACCTATGGGCGGTGTAGGTGGAAGCGGCGGTGGAGGAGGACCAGGGCCGGATTAACAGCATCATGGGCTTGGTGCTGAGGATTTTGAAGGGCCTTAAGGGCCGTGCCTTGCCATGCACCCAGAGGAGGAAGGGTGCAGCCATGCATGCCTAATTCAACATGGGATGCTGTCTCTGAAGCCCATAAACACATCCATGCATCGCCAACTGTCCCTCCTTGTCCGGCCTTCACGCTGTGTGGGGAGGTTCTGAGGGTGCTGCCTGGGGAAGCGAGCATAGAAGCCAGACTTCTGTGTTTACAAGTGACAGAAGAGCGGTAACAGTGAATATGGCCAACCCGGGGCCTATATAAAAGGTAGGGGCCTGGAGCTTCAGCTCCAATAGCCCCTACATTAATCTGGCCCTGAGGAGGAGGACGAGGTAGCCAACACTGCTTCTTTTCAAAAATTTTAAATGAGGGTACACCCCAAAAGAGTGAGAAAGAGCAAAAATGGAACAATGGGTGGGTAAGGTCGGTATCCATTGCTATTCTGCATAAGGTACGGAAAAGTCCCGTGGGATCCATGCCTGGTTCATTTTAATGAACGTGAGCTTGTCCACATTGTCTCTGGACAGGCGGCTGCGCTTGTCTGTTATAACGCCCCCAGCCGTGCTAAATACCCGTTCAGATAATACACTGGCTGCAGGGCACGCCAGCACCTCCAAGGCGTAAAGGGCAAGCTCAAGCCATGTGCCCAATTTGGAGACCCAGAAGTTGAAGGGGGCAGACCCGTCATTCACTACATGTAGGCGTGTGCACACATACTGCTCCACCATGTTGGTAAAATGCTGCCTCCTGCTAAGACGTTCCATCTGAGCTGCTGGTGCTGCTGTTTGTTGTGGCGTGCTGACAAAGCTTTTCCACATTTCGGCCATGCTAACCCTGCCTTCTGAGGTGCTGGCGGTGCCCTGGTTGCGTTGGCGACCTCCTCCTCCTCCTCCTCTGCCTTGTGCTTCCACTGTGGCCCCGCTGTCAGATGGGAATGCCAGCAGCATGGCGTCTACCAGCGTGCGCTTGTACTCGCGCATCTTGCGATCGCGCTCCAGTGAGTGAATTAAGGACGGTACGTTGTCCTTGTAACGGGGATCCAGCAGCGTGGCCACCCAGTAATCAGCACAAGTTAGAATGTGGGCAACTCGGCGGTCGTTGTGGAGACACTGCAGCATGTAATCGCTCATGTGTGCCAGGCTGCCCAGAGGCAACGAAAGGCTGTCCTCTGTGGGAGGTGTATCGTCCGTGTCCTCTGTATCCCCCCAGCCACGCACCAGTGATGGCCATGAGCTGGCCTGGGTGCCACCCTGCTGTGAACATGGTTCCATCCCCTCCTCCAGCTCCTCCTCCTCCTCATCCTCCTCATCCTCCAGAACTGTGCCCCTGCTGGACAATTGCGTCCCTGGCGTTTGCGTGTGCAGGAACCCACCCTCGGAGCCCCTTGCGAATGACTGCCCTGAAAGCCTTGGAAATGTTACCTCTTCATCCTCCTCCTCCTCCTCATCCTGTGCCACATCCTCTTCCATCATCGCCCGAATTGTTTTTTCAAGGAGGCATAGAAGTGGGATAGTTAAGCTGAGAACGGCGTCATTGCCACTGGCCATGTTGGTGGAGTACTCAAAACAGCGCAACAAGGCACACAGGTCTCGCATGGAGGCCCAGTTAAATTAAATAGCGGAATAGAAAATATGATCCAAAAAAAGTGTATGTATATCACACGTACACAACCACACTGGGCCCCAATTACTATTGTTTGTACCCCTAAAAGGCTAGATGAGGAGTAGGGGGAGTATGGAACAGGCAGCACCCTCAAACCTTCAGAAGTATGAGATGAACCCCAACAACTTGGAAAGGTGGATCTCTCTCACACGTACCGACACAGACTATCCCGCAATTCAATTGATCCTCAAAGGTTTTTATTGAATAGCGGAATAGGAAATATGATCAAAAAAAGTGTATGTATCTCGCACGTACACAACCACACTAGGCCCCAATTACTATTGTTTGTACCCCTTAAAGGCTAGATGAGGAGTAGGGGGGGTATGGAACAGGCAGCACCCTCAAACCTTCAGAAGTATGAGATGAACCCCAACAACTTGGAAAGGTGGATCTCTCTCACACGTACCGACACAGACTATCCCCCAATTTAACTGATCCCCAAAGGTTTTTGATTAAATAGCGGAATAGAAAATATGATCCAAAAAAAGTGTATGTATATCACACATACACAACCACACTAGGCCCCAATTACTATTGTTTGTACCCCTAAAAGGCTAGGAGTAGGGGGAGTATGGAACAGGCAGCACCCTCAAACCTTCAGAAGTATGAGATGAACCCCAACAACTTGGAAAGGTGGATCTCTCTCACACGTACCAACACAGACTATCCCCCAATTTAACTGATCCCCAAAGGTTTTTGATTAAATAGCGGAATAGAAAATATGATCCCAAAAAAGTGTATGTATATCACACGTACACAACCACACTAGGCCCCAATTACTATTGTTTGTACCCCTAAAAGGCTAGGAGTAGGGGGAGTATGGAACAGGCAGCACCCTCAAACCTTCAGAAGTATGAGATGAACCCCAACAACTTGGAAAGGTGGATCTCTCTCACACGTACCAACACAGACTATCCCCCAATTTAACTGATCCCCAAAGGTTTTTGATTAAATAGCGGAATAGAAAATATGATCCCAAAAAAGTGTATGTATATCACACGTACACAACCACACTAGGCCCCAATTACTATTGTTTGTACCCCTAAAAGGCTAGGAGTAGGGGGAGTATGGAACAGGCAGCACCCTCAAACCTTCAGAAGTATGAGATGAACCCCAACAACTTGGAAAGGTGGATCTCTCTCACACGTACCAACACAGACTATCCCCCAATTTAACTGATCCCCAAAGGTTTTTGATTAAATAGCGGAATAGAAAATATGATCCCAAAAAAGTGTATGTATATCACACGTACACAACCACACTAGGCCCCAATTACTATTGTTTGTACCCCTAAAAGGCTAGGAGTAGGGGGAGTATGGAACAGGCAGCACCCTCAAACCTTCAGAAGTATGAGATGAACCCCAACAACTTGGAAAGGTGGATCTCTCTCACACGTACCAACACAGACTATCCCCCAATTTAACTGATCCCCAAAGGTTTTTGATTAAATAGCGGAATAGAAAATATGATCCCAAAAAAGTGTATGTATATCACACGTACACAACCACACTAGGCCCCAATTACTATTGTTTGTACCCCTAAAAGGCTAGGAGTAGGGGGAGTATGGAACAGGCAGCACCCTCAAACCTTCAGAAGTATGAGATGAACCCCAACAACTTGGAAAGGTGGATCTCTCTCACACGTACCAACACAGACTATCCCCCAATTTAACTGATCCCCAAAGGTTTTTGATTAAATAGCGGAATAGAAAATATGATCCCAAAAAAGTGTATGTATATCACACGTACACAACCACACTAGGCCCCAATTACTATTGTTTGTACCCCTAAAAGGCTAGGAGTAGGGGGAGTATGGAACAGGCAGCACCCTCAAACCTTCAGAAGTATGAGATGAACCCCAACAACTTGGAAAGGTGGATCTCTCTCACACGTACCAACACAGACTATCCCCCAATTTAACTGATCCCCAAAGGTTTTTGATTAAATAGCGGAATAGAAAATATGATCCCAAAAAAGTGTATGTATATCACACGTACACAACCACACTAGGCCCCAATTACTATTGTTTGTACCCCTAAAAGGCTAGGAGTAGGGGGGAGTATGGAACAGGCAGCACCCTCAAACCTTCAGAAGTATGAGATGAACCCCAACAACTTGGAAAGGTGGATCTCTCTCACACGTACCAACACAGACTATCCCCCAATTTAACTGATCCCCAAAGGTTTTTGATTAAATAGCGGAATAGAAAATATGATCCCAAAAAAGTGTATGTATATCACACGTACACAACCACACTAGGCCCCAATTACTATTGTTTGTACCCCTAAAAGGCTAGGAGTAGGGGGAGTATGGAACAGGCAGCACCCTCAAACCTTCAGAAGTATGAGATGAACCCCAACAACTTGGAAAGGTGGATCTCTCTCACACGTACCAACACAGACTATCCCCCAATTTAACTGATCCCCAAAGGTTTTTGATTAAATAGCGGAATAGAAAATATGATCCCAAAAAAGTGTATGTATATCACACGTACACAACCACACTAGGCCCCAATTACTATTGTTTGTACCCCTAAAAGGCTAGGAGTAGGGGGAGTATGGAACAGGCAGCACCCTCAAACCTTCAGAAGTATGAGATGAACCCCAACAACTTGGAAAGGTGGATCTCTCTCACACGTACCAACACAGACTATCCCCCAATTTAACTGATCCCCAAAGGTTTTTGATTAAATAGCGGAATAGAAAATATGATCCCAAAAAAGTGTATGTATATCACACGTACACAACCACACTAGGCCCCAATTACTATTGTTTGTACCCCTAAAAGGCTAGGAGTAGGGGGAGTATGGAACAGGCAGCACCCTCAAACCTTCAGAAGTATGAGATGAACCCCAACAACTTGGAAAGGTGGATCTCTCTCACACGTACCAACACAGACTATCCCCCAATTTAACTGATCCCCAAAGGTTTTTGATTAAATAGCGGAATAGAAAATATGATCCCAAAAAAGTGTATGTATATCACACGTACACAACCACACTAGGCCCCAATTACTATTGTTTGTACCCCTAAAAGGCTAGGAGTAGGGGGGAGTATGGAACAGGCAGCACCCTCAAACCTTCAGAAGTATGAGATGAACCCCAACAACTTGGAAAGGTGGATCTCTCTCACACGTACCAACACAGACTATCCCCCAATTTAACTGATCCCCAAAGGTTTTTGATTAAATAGCGGAATAGAAAATATGATCCCAAAAAAGTGTATGTATATCACACGTACACAACCACACTAGGCCCCAATTACTATTGTTTGTACCCCTAAAAGGCTAGGAGTAGGGGGAGTATGGAACAGGCAGCACCCTCAAACCTTCAGAAGTATGAGATGAACCCCAACAACTTGGAAAGGTGGATCTCTCTCACACGTACCAACACAGACTATCCCCCAATTTAACTGATCCCCAAAGGTTTTTGATTAAATAGCGGAATAGAAAATATGATCCCAAAAAAGTGTATGTATATCACACGTACACAACCACACTAGGCCCCAATTACTATTGTTTGTACCCCTAAAAGGCTAGGAGTAGGGGGAGTATGGAACAGGCAGCACCCTCAAACCTTCAGAAGTATGAGATGAACCCCAACAACTTGGAAAGGTGGATCTCTCTCACACGTACCAACACAGACTATCCCCCAATTTAACTGATCCCCAAAGGTTTTTGATTAAATAGCGGAATAGAAAATATGATCCCAAAAAAGTGTATGTATATCACACGTACACAACCACACTAGGCCCCAATTACTATTGTTTGTACCCCTAAAAGGCTAGATGAGGAGTAGGGGGAGTATGGAACAGGCAGCACCCTCAAACCTTCAGAAGTATGAGATTGTGTTCACTGTACCCCACAAAGATTGAGTTCACTGCACCCCACAATGATTGTGTTCACTGCACCCCACAAAGATTGTGTTCACTGCACCTCACAAAGATTGTGTTCACTGTACCCCCCAAAGATTGTGTTCACTGCACCCCACAAAGATTCTGTTCACTGTACCCCACAAAGATTGTGTTCACTGCACCCCAAAAAGATTGTGTTCACTGCACCCCAAAAAGGATGTTGTTCACTGCACCCCAAAAAGGATGTTGTTCACTCCACCCCAAAAAGATTGTGTTCACTGCACCCCACAAAGATTGTGTTCACTGCACCCCAAAAAGATTGTGTTCACTGCACCCCAAAAATGATTTTGTTCACTGCACCCCAAAAAGGATTTTGTTCACTGCACCCCAAAAAGGATGTTGTTCACTCCACCCCAAAAAGATTGTGTTCACTGCACCCCAAAAAGATTGTGTTCACTGCACCCCACAAAGGATTTTGTTCACTGCACCCCAAAAAGATTGTGTTCACTGCACCCCAAAAAGGATGTTGTTCACTGCACCCCAAAAAGGATTTTGTTCACTGCACCCCAAAAAGATTGTGTTCACTGCACACCAAAAAGGATTGTGTTCACTGCACCCCACAAAGGATTTTGTTCACTGCACCCCACAAAGATTGTGTTCACTGCACACCAAAAAGGATTGTGTTCACTGCACCCCAAAAAGATTTTGTTCACTGCACCCCAAAAAGATTGTGTTCACTGCAGCCCAAAAAGATTGTGTTCACTGCAGCCCAAAAAGATTGTGTTCACTGCAGCCCAAAAAGATTGTGTTCACTGCAGCCCAAAAAGATTGTGTTCACTGCAGCCCAAAAAGATTGTGTTCACTGCAGCTCACACACAGAAAAATGGATGTGGATCACTGACACCTGCCTATCTCCAATCCCACACCACACAGCAATATCGATTGTAGTTTGTAGAACACAGTTTCCCTAAAATTCAGCAGACTCTGTCCCTAACAGGATTGAGAAGAGATCGTAGATCAGGATTGAGTGCAGACCCCACCCCCCACACAGCAATATCGATTGTAGTTTGTAGAAGACACTGACCCTATATAATTCAGCAGACTCTATCCCTAAAATGCCTACAACTCGCCCTGCCTAAACACTCCGACCTGTCCCTCAATTCTATCCGGACACAAATGGTTTTTTCCTGCCTATCTTTCCCTAATCAGCAGCCAGCACGTTGATGTGTGCTCTGTCCCTGAATCTAAGCAGCATAATGACGCCGCTGCGGCTGCCTCGAACTTATAAAGACTTGGTCACATGCTTCAGACGGCCAATCACAGCTACTGAGACATTTGCAGGCATGGCTGGGATGGCTTAAGGCACACCAGTTAAACGATTGTTGATTGGCTGTTGAAAGCCCGCCATGAAAAGAGCGCCAAAGCATGCAAAACCCGGAAATAAAACGACCGAACACGGATTTTTACCCGAACATACAGTAAAGTGTCCGTGTCCGTGTTCGGGTACAAAAAATCCAATTATTCGGTACGAACACGAATAATACAGTCCGTGTTCGCTCAACACTAACGCTAACACTTCAGATGTTCATAAACTCTAACAACAAATTTCTCATATTTTCTCCCTTAGTGTCTGTTAAATATACCATTAAAACCATTTTTTATATCTGTTTGACAAGTGCAAAAAAAAAAAACTTTTTGGCCCCTCTTTCACACTTGTGTGACTTGTCCTGCGATTTGGGACTGCAAAGTCGCATGACAAGTCATACTCCATGATTTCCAATGACTACCGTTCATATCTGTACAACTTCAAGTTGCAACGACTTCAAAGTAGTCCCTGCACTACTTTGGGCCTATTGTAATGTGTATTGAGGTCCAAAGACTTAGGCATTGCTTCAAGTTCAGTCAAAATTGTGGCACAATTGCAGTAAAATCGCGTGACTTTTAGGTCGCACATGTGTGAAAGGGGCTTTAATCCAGCCAGAAATCTTGAGAGCTGATAACTTTCTGCAAAGTGCAGACAGTTATCAGTTAGCATTGTTCCCAGCAATCTTCGTTGACTACAAAACACCTCCCCCCATGTTATAGGGACTGGGAAGTGTCATACAGCACCAGTGAGTACCATAAAAGAACTGTAATTGGGCGACTCTACAGTTGTGCAGATCACATTTATATAAAAGCTGGGAGTTTGCTGCACAAAACTAAAACAAGCTCATGGCTGCTACCGTGTTCACTGCACAGCGTGTACCAGAGGCGTAACTAGAACCTTCAGGGCCCTGGTGCAAGAAACCATGAAGGGCCCCCCCGGAACCCTGGCCGGGGCCCTTCCCTTCAACCCTGGGGCTTTTCCCACTGATCCTGGGGCCCTTTACTCTCGTTGCGGGGCCCTTTATTACGGTCCTGCAGCGGGATCCTTTCACAAGTTCTGCAGTGGGCCCCCTTCATCTTGGGGCCTCCCTACAGTGGTGGAATGCCAGGGCCCAGTTGCAAATCTGACCTTTGCGATCCTGGAAGTTCACCCACTGGTGTCAGTAGTTTTTATTTTTTGGTATTTTACTTGTATTATTTTTTATCATTTTATTTATTTTTTTTACAATGTCACTGACAATGACTCTGTCCATTCAGAAAAGGAAGGAGCTGGTAAATTACAAATTTACCGACCCCTTCCTGGTTCTCTATTGTGACACATCCCCTGCAGCAGCCAGCAGGAGAGGGAGGGTGGGGGGCAGCACAGTGGAGGGGCAGGGTAGCACACAGGGGCCCAGAGACAGCAGAACACAAGTGAACTGGATAGGAGGAGTGGCGGGGGCAGCATACAGTGGAACCAATCTCCTCCATTTTCCTCCTGCAGCTACAGGAGAAAAAAGGAGGACAGTGGTTTCTCTACATGCTGCCCCCGCTGCCCCTCCTTTTCAGGTGTACAGGGGAGCCGCATAGGCCCCCTGGAGCATGGAGCCCGGTTGCAAATACAACCCCTGTAGCTACGCTCATGGCGTGTACCCATTTCACATGATACTACTCACAATGACCACAACCTCCTATCCCCATAGAAAATTTAAAAGGCAAACATCCACTGGTTAGCAGGGCTTTTTTTGTCAGTGACTAGGTGTAGGAATTTCTCAAACCACGATCCTCCCCATTGCTACCTCCCCCTGCTTCGAATGGCAAGTTGTGCATGCTGTGTCAAATAGGGTCTGTGGCCAAACTGTGGGAGGGTCATAAAGGGGCACTGTGAAATAAAACCAGGAGTGCATAATACACAGAGTGGTAGGGTTCAGGCATGAATTACACACTGGGTTAGGGTTCAGGAGTGCATAACACAAAGAGAGGAAGGGTTCAAAAGTATGTTACATGCAAGGTGCAGGGTTCAGGATTGCATCATGCACGGAGTGCAGGGTTCAGAAGGGCCTTATGCACAGGGTGCAGGGTTCAGGAATGTGCTATGCACAGAGTGCATGGTTCTGGTGTACACTACACATGGAGTGCAGGATTCAGGAGTGCGCAATGCATGGGGTGCAGGGTTCAGCCCTCTTCCACAGCTCTTTACCACTGCATCCCCCATCCACATGTCAGTTCTACACCCTTCTTCATCTCTGACCTCTGCACCCCTCTCCTATCCCTCCCCTCTGCACATGCCCCCCCTTCCCTGCCCTCCTATTTTCCTCTTCAAAGCTTTACTATCTTCCACATGCTTTACCTTTCACCTCTCAGCTGTCATCCCGGCTCTAGCACCTTCCACAGCCAGGGCTTGTTTTTCCTACACATTGTACACTCTGCGTGGAGCCTCCGGAAGAGGTGCTCTGTCACTTGTAAGCACAGAAGATGGGCTTCTGTGTTTACAGGTGAAAGTGGAGAACGTTGAGCACATGGCAAGTGCTGGAGCTGTCGGAATGGGGTTCCACCAAATTTTGTCAGATGAAAATATCTGCTGGTTAGGCCCATTGACCCTGATAAAAACTGTCATGCTTGGTCAGTTTTACACTACTGTATCCTCTACATTATCTTGATTCTTGTAGTAAAGCCCCAACGTGTGCTCTTTGTCTGTAGTTAATTTGGGCCTAGCCTTGCTATTTAAAATTGTCCTGCTTCTGGCCAATTTTACATTGCTGTATCATCTGCGGTCTCTTAAAGTATAACTCAAGGCAAAGCATTTGTTTAAGTTTTGGACAGAGTGGAGAGGGATTAGAACATCTGTCAGTTTTTATTACTGTCTCTGCCATCAATAAATGCATACAGTACTTTTTTTTCCACGATCTCACACTGCGCGTCTGCCAATTGAAATGAATGAAATGTCTGTGTGCCAGTTTATAAAGTTATTAAAAAAAAGTAGAGCATAACTCTGATTCTAACTCTAACCCTGACACTGACCTTAGGGTTAGCGTAGCTATTTTATCTAAAAAAAGTTAACACGCTTTTTGTTTACAACTTTCTCCTCCTTTCTCCCCATGGGAGGCAGAGTTCTGAGAGGATGTCTATAGACGCCCTCCCAGAACTGGAAGCCCAGGGCTCAGATGGAAGCGGGAGGCAGAGTTCTGAGAGAATGTCCATAGACACCCTCCCAGAACTGGAAGCCCGGGGCTCAGATGGAAGCGGGAGACAGAGTTCTGAGAGGATGTCCATAGACGCCCTCCCAGAACTGGAAGCCCAGGGCTCAGATGGAAGCAGGAGGCAGAGTTCCAAGAGGATGTCCATAGACGCCCTCCCAGAACTGGAAGCCCGGGGCTCAGATGGAAGCGGGAGGGGGGGTTTAGGGGGGACCTTCATGGTTTCTTGCACCGGGGCCCTGAAGGTTGTAGTTACATAAGACGTAGATCATAATGCTTGATGGTCTGTAAGCTGAGGACAGTATAACTTCTAGAGGGTATCTGACAGCCATTATTAACGCTCCCATAATACACATACAGCTAAGCCAGGAAAATATGCATTTATCATACTTAATCCTGAAGAATGCATATATAAAATTCAAAGAGAATATACAAGTCCCTGGGAATCCTTCATCAAGCTTCTCATATATAAATGAGGATGGTAGAAAGTTATGACACTCTGTGGGAACCAATGGAAGTGCTACCCCCAGAGGTTGTATTGTATTGTATTGGGTCCTCATGCTCTGCACCAGTGATGAACCACCATGTTCCTGAGCCCAAGTGACTGCTTGTAGGCAAGTGCCTACAGAAGAGTTAATGTTTTTTTTTCTGTGGTGACTCATGTTCTGCAGTTACCTGGGTCAAGGCTGCTGTCTTTCCTGTGAAACTGTTACAATGTTCATGTGTGGTGGATCTGGGGAATTCATTGGCTAGGTTTTCCTGTCAATTTTCCATAGATCCACATAAAAAGGGGCCCTTCTGTGCTCCAAAAGGGGAACACTGTTTAAATGTAGGCTGTTATGCTGCTGGGGAGGCACTCGTGGCACCCTGAGGGACTAGGAGCCTGAGGACTCTTAACTACCAAGGATGGACTATATGGACTCTGTGCAACCACTTGTGGATTATTTGCCAATCATGGACTCTGCCTCCAGGTATGATTACCCTGTGTGGGTGGTAAAGCACCTTGTGCAGGAATTCATGTGAGAAGCTGCAAGATAAAAACTGTTCCTATGTGATGCCTTTCTTCAGGAAAATGAAAGTAACTTTTTAACGCCTGGTCTGAAGTCTCTTCTTCAGTGCTGCATAGCATGGCGTATTCAGAGAACAGAGCTTGTAACATGGGGAATGTAGGTTAGAGTAGATGAAGTTTTTAAAGCTTCTAATCCACTCCCTGGTCATCTCTCGTCTCGATTACTGCAACTCCATTCTCACTGGCTTACCTCTAAAAAGACTATCCCCCCTTCAGTCCATCATGAACGCTGCTGCCAGGCTCATCCACCTTGCAAACTGCTCTGTGTCTGCTACCCCTCTTTGCCAATCCCTCCATTGGCTGCCACTCAACCAACTAATTAAATTCAAGTTACTAACCATAACTTACAAGCCATCCATAACTTGGCGCCCAGCTACACTAATTTTGATTAGTAAGTATACCCGTTAAAATCATACTGCATGTCAATACCATTCTGTAAGCCCCACACCCTTAGTCCTCCTTCTCTATTTCATCTAACCTGACTTTGTTATTATTTCAGGTATATTCATACTGCATATCATACAAAAATAAAAAAAACTTGTGGGGTCCCACCGCCCAGGGTTGTGGGGACAAGATGCTTTGTTGAGGGCATGTGGCCTGGTATGGTTCTGAAGGGGGGGGGGGGGTTCTTACTGGCCCCCCTTTCCTGGCCTGCTGGGCTGCATGCCTAGCTAAGGATCTGGTATGGATTTTGAGGGGGAACCTAAATACCTAAATAAATATTAACAGTGCTTTCTATATAAGTACATAAATGAAAAAAAAGTGACTATAGTTCTAAAAGTAAATTGCAAAATGTATATGATCCATATAGGAATAAAAATGCTAAAGTATAAGAAATGTGCAAAGATGTAGATAATATATCAAAATTCATCAATATTAAAATAATTCAATAGAAAAGTCCATAAATAATCCAATAACCAGTGCAACGGTGCTCAAACCGTGTTGGTGTTCCTTTAATTTCTTCTGTAGTGAATAAAATGCTCATCAGTGCCAAGTTGCCACACTCCCCAAAGCTAAGCAAAGTAAGTTACACTTTTGCATAACAAAGATAAAAGTGTATAGTGATAATAGTGTAAAGTGATAATAGTGAAACTGTGTTAACAAGAATTAACAAGGATCCAGTTTACTGGCCATTATAAATCTTCCAAAACCACCATAAACACCCACTTCAAAACACCTTGAACATATCCATCTACCAGGCGCAATGCTTATGTGCACTTATCGCTGAATGATTTGTACGAACATTTGGCCATCCATGTTTGTTTGTAAAACACGTTAGCATGTAAAAACTTGCTAGTATGAGATATGTAAACTTATTTCAACATTCTAAATCTCCATTTCATCAGTTAAGTTATCCATACACAGCTGCCAAGCTTTGCATATTCTGAATACAGGAAGAGATCTTTTTATCAGAGCTATAAAACGTGGGATAGTTTTTCAAAGGAGTAGGTCCTAGGAGACCCATTAAACTGCTTTAAAAAGGTCTGTATGTGTTCCTAGAGTCATAAAATATAAGCAGCTAGTAGTATTTCTAAGTGATAACATTGTGGAATTTTGATTTGTGGAGTTTCAAATTGTCTTTTCACTGGACATTGGACCATAGAATATAAGGGTTGTTTTTATTTTTGCCTTCCTCTACAAGGTGTATTTTTTTATTTCTCATGAGGAAGCCTATTTGGTTGAAGGCTTACACATTTTTTTTCTTTTTTGAGAAGACAGGATGGAAAGCCAAATATAATTTATTCCTCAGAGTGCTAAACTTGTTGCAAGTAATGCTGGTGGTAAGGAAAATAGGTAACGTTATGTTGGGTTGGTGATGGAACCTACAAAGAGAGGGTTGGGGAAAGGGAGGCAGAAAGGCTCGATTGGGCTTCTCTGACATACTGTAACTCTACAAGTTATGATAGGGTTCTTCAAAGTTTAGGTGGTGCTTGTGGTCTTTCAATTTTTTTCTGTGCCGCCAGAAGACAGCTCCTCTGAAGCAATATAATATAAAATGCAACAAAACTGTGTTCCTCTGTACAGAATATATCGCATTCAGCAGCGCTATACATTTTCACACATCTAATGAGTTGATAAATTAGTGCAAATGTCCATAAACAAAAAATATAAGTCGTCCTTATAATCACCAGTGAGTCAATAATAATGACATGGAGTCCGTAATAAAGGATTTCAACAAACGGTGGTACTCCCACTAGTTGAATAAACATATGCGTATATGTGTCCTTCACCACACCTCCAGTGCACCCCTCAAAGTGGACACTCACCGGATATAAATGGATCAGAAGCCTTATGACACTTTTGCTAATTGGCACACAATTCCTCTTAACTCCTCTGGCTCTATATGCCGATTAAAGCTGTTTGTGACTTCCTGTTTCACCAATAGGGCTCCCAATTGCATGTAGTCCAAATAGTCAATGGGAAGAAAGCAGAGGTAGGGCATGGATAGTGTGATAACGTTTAAGTTTATTTATACATAAAACATAAAACCACCCCCCGTTTCCAATCTGCTTACATAGCCCAGAATGGTGATGAGCATATAAGTGTTTAAATCTTGCCAGCGTCCCGCCACTCGATACCTTGTTCCCCGCTCCCAGCATCTGTGCGGTTTGCAGCATAAGCTGCGGACCAGCAGTGAAGACAGTGAAGAGATGGAGGCATCTGGCGTTCCCCTGGTAACTGCGTACTTGCGTCCTGACGCGTTTCGTCACGTGGACTTCAACTGAGGGCTCCTCTGAAGCATTTACAGGTAAAGCACAAGACATGTCTGCTCTGGTTCTTGCTCATTCAACATAGGCAACACTGCCAACCCTCTCCTCCCCCTCTTCCTCTTAACCATCCTACTTTCCAGAAGTTTGCTTCTGACACGTGTGAATTATCTGTCAAGGTGTGTGAATTATCTGTCAAGGTCTTACCTTACCCACCTGTTGGCAGCCATCAACATTTTTCCAAGAGCACAAAGAGGACTCATCTAGGAGGTCATAAAAGAACCCATAACAACATCTAAAGAACTGCAGGCCTCACTTGCCTCAGTTAAGGTCAGTGTTCATGATTCAACAATAAAGAAGAAACTGGGCATAAAATGGCATCCATCAGAGAGTTCTAAGGCGAAAGCCACTGCTAACCAAAAAGAACACAAAGGCTTGTCTCACATTTGCCAAAAACACCTTGGTTATCCCCAAGACATTTGGGCAAATATTCTGTGGACTGATGAGACAAAAGTTGAATTTTTTGGAAGGTGTGTGTCCCGTTTCATCTGATATAAAACTAACATAGCATTTCATAAAAAAAACATCATAGCAACAGTCAAACATGGGGGTTGTAGTGTGATGGTCTGGGGCTGCTTTGAAGCTTCAGGACCTAGACGACTTGCCATAATTGATGGAACATGAATTCTGCCCTCTATCAGAAAACCCTGAAAAGGAGAATGTCCGGCCATCAGTTTATGACCTCAAGTGTAAGTGCACTTGGGTTATGCAGCAGGACAATGATCTAAAACACATCAGCAAGTCCACCTCTGAATGGGTGCCCATCAGTGATGCCTGTCAGTGCCTCCTCATCAATGCCCCCTATCAGTTCCCCCTATCAGTGCCCCCTATCAGTGCCCATCAGTCCCGCGTATCAGTGCCCATAAAGGCTACCCATCAGTGCCATCTATCATTGCCGTCTATCAGTGCCCATCAGTGCTGTATATCAGTGCGACCCATAAGTGCCCATTAGTGCTGCATATCAGTGTCGTCTATAAGTGCCTATTAGTGCTGCATATCAGTGCCACCTATCAATGCCCATGAGTGCTGCACATCAGTGTCCATCAGTGCTGCATATTAGTGCCTCCTCATCAGTGTCCATCAGTGCCGCCTCAACAGTGCCCATCAGTGCAGCCTCATCAGCGCACGTCAGTGAAAGAGAAAACGTACTTTATTACAAAATTTTAGAACAGAAACGAAGAAAACATTTTTGTTTTCATAATATTCGGTCTTTTTCCATTTGTTCAGCAAAAAATAAAAAATCCAGTGGTAAATAAATACCACCAATAGAAAGCTCTATCTGTCTTAAAATTTTGTTTGAGTACAGCGTTGCATGAACGCGCAATTGTCATTCAAGGTGCGACAGCGCTGAAAGCTGAAAATCGTTCTGGGCAGGAAGGGGGTGAATGTGCCCAGTATTGAATTGGTTAAACAGACTGTTCATGCTCGAAAACCCTCCGATGTGGCTAAATTAAAAAAGAATGGGCCAAAATTCCTCCACCGCAATGTAAAATACCCATTGCCAGTTATCCCAAATGCTTGATTGCAGTTTTTGCCTCCAAGGGTGGCACAACCAGTTATTAGGTTTAGGGGGCAATTATTTTTTCACATAGCGCTAGGTAGGATTAGACAGCTTTTTTCCCTTAATAAATTAAATCATTTTTTAAATATTCCATTTTGTATTTACTCAGGTCATCTTTGTGTAACATTAAAATTTGTTTGATGATCTAAATCATTTAAGTGTAACAAATATGCCAAAAAGTAAAAAATAAATCAGGAAAGGGACTAAAAATTTTTTGAAAGCGCTGTAAGTATTTGTGTGATCTCTCTTTGCACATATTGAATACAACCCCAAAAAAGATGCTGAGATACCATTCCCAACCTCAATGACTCATCATGTGTGGAAGGTCTTAATTCAGCTAGTAAATACACACACTCAACAAGCTGGTTCCTAGAGTGACTTTATGTATGTAGTAACACAGTGATGAAGATTTAAGAGACAGGTTGAGTGGAGGTGGTAGGTGACAGACACTTGAAGGTAAGACAGTAGCAGATGGATGCAGGTAGGTTTAGCAATCATGTATGGTAGCAGATGACAGAGTAGCAGGTGGACATACAAGAGAGATCAACCCAGTGCAGGAATAAGTAGCAGTAGTCTTAAGAGCTAGCAATCTAGATATGCAGATGTGATAAATAGTCTTTACTATGCAGAGCTAGATAGTGTAAGCTTAGTATAAGTTTATAGAGGGTTCCCCTGCGGGGTACTTAGCACTAATAGCAATACAGCCGAAGGTTGGTTCAGGAGGAGCGGATGATCCGGAAGCGGGATGCAGGGATCAGCGCAGCGAGGTTCCGTCAGCGAGGTATGCTTGCAAGCATGAAAGCTTCAAGCCAAGTTAGCATCCAGGTAAGGGTGTTTGAACGAACCCATGTGAGTGAGAACCGGCGATTTAAATAGCCATCTAGTCCGGCGCTGAGTGATGACAGCATCAGTCTTAAAGGGAAACACACCTATATGTGTTTCTTCTATCTAGGTAGATGGAAATCACCCGGAAATAATGTGATAGGAGGCACTGAGAGTGCCAGAACCTTACAACATTGTACTATCAACTTGACCATTTATTGCTGTCGTGGACTTGCAATAGTCTTTTGCAAGCTTACCTGTTCCTTCATGTCTGTATTAGAGGTCAGACTTCACTTCTGGTTCCTTTTTATCATCTCTCCTTCCTGTTCCTGCCACACCCCAGGTCATCACAGGAAGTCTATATTAACCAGTGCACTGCAGGTCTGCTTTGCTGTTCAACAGTGTTTGTTTCTTGTTTCCTGTCTGCCGTGTGCTTCATCTACCTTTCTGTGTACCGACTTTGGCTTGTTTCTGACTACTCCTGTTTGCCTGTTACCCTGACCTTTCGCCTGTCCCTTGGTTACCCTCGTCTGCCTGTTATCTAGGCTTACCCATCACCATTCCGTGTGTCCTGAGTGGCTGCTTCCCTTCTCTCTCTACGGAGCCTTACCCGGGGGACCCCAAGGGCCGCGACCTGGGCCCAGCTGCAGCCAAGTCCATCCTCACCACTAGAGGCTCTGGTGAACACCTGCTGGGTCTTAGACTCCGCGCCCTGGGGAATCTTGGGTTCACGTTCCGGTCCATCCGCAGCAGTCTGCTATCGGATTCACTACCTTGCGCTGCACCCCTGCCTCCAACAGGGTGCAGTTGTCACCTGGCCACAGGTGACCTGACAATTGCATTTTGTGTCTTTTCTGGAATACACTGTTTGCATTATTTTAATGTTCTTCAATAATGTTCATGATTTTTTTGAATAAAATACATTTATTACATTACTATTTTTTGTGATCAATGCCTTTAAAGTCCCACCACCAGGGGAATTTTTCTTTCTCTATCATATCTAGGGATGTGGCACTATTATCAGGGACTCTGCTGAGGCCAAACTTATCCTCTCACCGCCCAGGACACTCTCACTTGCGCTGACAGGAGGAGAGACAGCCGTCACCCTCCTCCTGGGACTCTGCTTCCCGCCAAAGATGCTGCGTCATGTGCTCCCCTCAGACTTATACCCTATCCCAGGATTCTTTGCGGCAGATTCTGCCCTCTGAGATGGATACAAGCCCTGGTGTGCTATTGGTCAGGTTTCCTCCACTGTCCAATAAGAACCCTCACAGTGGGGAGACTCCCCAGACTCAACAGAAACCCTTGGAAGCACATGACAGCCTAACAAAATGATCAGTCCCTCCTGATATGCAGACAGGGCCACCCATATGCTTCTTCCTAGCACCTACCTAGGAAGGTGCTACATCTACAAATAGTGACCAGCGTTTTGGTTCCACTTAACCCCTGTGTCCGCCCAAAGCCAAATTTTGTCTTTTTGCTTGGAGGAGAATATAATTGTCTGTATATGGTCCTGATGAAGCTTACCGCCAAACGTGTTGACCTTTGAACAGACGCACTCTCATACCCACGCATTTTTTTATATGTATTTCTATTGTATACATGACTTAAAATCAGTAGTTATGTTCGTTTGCATAAATGTTTGGTGATCTGAACCTTCTCTTTTGTCAGTTTCACCATTTTAGATGGTTATTGGTTTATAATATATGAACTAATAAATGTTTCTTTTATATACCTTTGTATACACCTGTCTCATGATGTGCCCATAAAGTCCATACATATGTACAGGTGCTGTCCTTTGTTTTGATGCCTATTAGGACCTGAATGCTCCATTCTTTATGCACTGTGTGTTCATGATATTCTGTTATTTATCAGTTATGCATTTGTTATTTATGTTTTGGGTAATAAAAGGCGGCTATGTCCAATTAATTCCAATCTGTTGTGGTGTGGTTATTATGCCGAAGGGCAGTGGCGGCTGGTGCTCCATGGGCCGGGGGGGGGGGGCGGCAGACTGACCGCACCATATGCCCCCCCCCACCCAGGACCACACCAGGCCACACACCATACCCCCCCCCCCCAACCACAGGGAGACAGGGGAGACAGGAGAGGAAAGGAGAGGACAGAGAGGACAGACAGGACCCCCCGCTCACTCACCCTGCCTGCATGCATTAGCAGGCGGCGGCAGCTTCGGCTTCTTCCCTGTCTTCTGCGTCCCCTTCCTCCTCCTCCATGCCCAATGGCATGGTTTCTCCTTTCGGCCAGTCGGGAAACGGGTCTCAAAACCCGCTTCCTGATTGGCCAGGAGGAGGATCCGTGTGACAATAGCAAATTTTCATTCGCTATTGTCACACAACTGTGTGGGCGTGGGCGCACTGCTCTGCGCCCCGAGCCCACCTTTTAGCCTGTGAGAGCCCCAATGAACTTCATGCGTCCGGCGCCCCACATGTAGATTAGGGGACCAGACGCATGGATAGGGGGGCCCCTGCACCCCGTATGACCAGCCAGCACTGTCAAAGGAGATGGGTATTGGCATACCTCCCAACTTTCTAAAATGGGAACGAGGGACACCTATTAGCAAAAGTATGTAGGCATGGGACACACCCCCTTACCACACCTCCTTCAAGGAGAATTATACAAAAAAATGATTGGTTAAACCCTCAAGTGCTTTTTTTTTTAACCAAAACCTATCCTTTATATTGCAAATGCAGGAATTTAGGTATTGATTAAAGGTTTACCGCTGTAAAAAACACTTTTTTGGTAGATAAATTGTGTATTTTTTATACAACTATATGGATCAGACTAAAATGAGGGACAAATAAGGAGGAAAGATGGACAGAGGAACTTTGTTCCAAATCAGGGACAGTCTCTCAAAATCAGGGATAGTTGGGAGTTATGGTATTGGTATAGCAGTACAACACAAGCCATATTTAACCACTTCCCACAAACTCACATAGATCTATGTGATCTGCAATAAGTGGTTGTACTGGGGTGATGCCTGCAGCTAGAGGCATCATCCTGGTACCATTTTTTAGAGCCGGCGGTCTGGTTTCAGGTAGTAGCGGCTGATGCGGCTCGGGAGCTGCTCGGTCGTGACCCCCGCGCAGAGATGTATAGTAACGAAGTAGAACTACTTAAGTACTGTACTTAAGTACCGAAATGCGGTATCTGTACTTTCCTAGAGTAGAATTTTTTTCTTCTACTTTTACTTCACTACATTTTTTCGATGATTTCGATACTTCTACTCCGATATTTTTTTTTTGTGCTGCATCGTTACTCGTTACTTTTAAAAAAATTACCACTGCCAGAACAGTAGATGGCAGGTTGCATAAAGCTCAAAAAAATGTGTATAATGTCATTTGTAAATCAGCGCATACGAAAATAAAGGCTGTGTATAATAAAAGCTGCTATACCAAATCTTTCCAATAAAAAGAAAATATGAAACAAACAAATAAATGGTGCTACAGCACTTAAAGTGAATCAAGAAACTACTAACAAACACAACTTGGCTGTGCGAATAAAGTGCCTGTGCAATCGATATAATATCATCGTTGCCCCCAGTGCCCTGCCCACACTCCACACAGTATCAAAAATAAAGTGACATGAATGTGCTAAAGCCTAAATGCAGTGAAAATAATTATTCCCACAATGTAACAGTAAATTCAATTCATATAAAATATGACAATAAATCACAATAAAATAAGTTATGAAATAAGTTAGGTCAGGTGCGTGCAACAAGTTGAAGTGTGTAAACCTATCTATAACGAAAAGTCCATAAATGAATTCCAGTGTGCAAATCTAAAGTGTCACTTCACTTGTCAGATGCTTCCACCTCCTTCAGTGCTCGAGTGACCGACCAACACACTTAATGGTGGTGGCACTGGTGGATAGCGTCTGGGTGGCACTGTGGCACTGACTGCACTGGTTCAAAAAGCCATATATATTTAATTATTTCAATTCTCAATCTCATAGGTCCTCTCCTCATAAGATATTAATAACTTAAGATTAGGTGATGAACTTCTTGGCGGCCCTGGCAGGATGACGGGGACACCCGCCACTTCTGGAGCCGAGCCGATGCGATTCCCCAACATGTGACAAAGTGACAGCCAGGAGATCTAGTGGCTAGTAGTGCTCAACAATACCGCTTTTATATATAAAAATGAAATAAAATATACTGACTCACAATTTAGTAGTAGGTAGCGTGTAGCAGTAGGCAGCACAACTCAATTCAATCAATCCCACAGCCTCGCTCGCGCCGCGGCCCGCGGAATCACTGTCATGATCATCAAGTTAAGACCGCACTGGAGGAGCCGTGCTGCCGTCTTCCCACTCGAGGTCTCCGCCTCTAAACATGTTGTGTGTCACTCAGACTCCACCCCTTAGGGCACTTACTGAGAGGAGTTGTGACATGGGCGGCGGGACTCGGAGCATTTTCTTCGTTATCTCATCTTCTTCTCTATGGGGTGAGTGAGGTGGACCGTGGAGAGGGCCTAATCCTTGCCATGGCAAATGTGCCATTTGAGAATCAAATAATCAATATAAAATATTAATATATTATATACACACGGGTCATGGGTGGCTTTTTTGAACCAAGAAGAGTGAGACTGACGGCTATGATGATTATCCGACCATCCATGGTCCATGGACCATAAGTGTTGTGTTGTGGTGGTGCCTGTGCTTCCTGCAGCCTGCCTCTGCCTGTGCGGCTGTGCCTGCACTGCAGTGGCCACTGGCAGTGGCACTTGACTTGAGCAAAGCTAATGAGCACTACTAGTGTGAAGGACAGGTGGTGGAAGCATGTTCTGACAAGTTCTTATAATGAAAATAATATAGACAGCTTTTTGAACCAGTGCAGGGCCAGTGCTACTAAGGTGAGAGGCAGAGAGAGAGGCTATCCAGTCCACCACTTTACTTGAGCAGATCACAGAAGAAAGGTGGAAGCATCTGACAGCAAGTGACAAGCACTTCTTAGATTGCACACTGGAATTCAGTTATGGACTTTTCCTTATAAAGTTTAGTTTACACACTTAAACTTGCACCTAACTTATTCACAATCACAACTTCTTTTATTGTGGTATTGTCATATATATTTTATATGAATTAAATTTACATTGTGGGAATAATTTGCACTGCATTTAGCACAGGCATGTCACTTTATTTTTGATACTGTGGGCGATGATTTTGAATACAAGAAGAATATATATAATTGCAGGCACTTTATTGGCATTTTTAGCACAGCCACTTTGTTAGTAGTTTTTGATGCATTTTTCACTTTAAGCGTTGTAGGTTTGATGAAGCTGGCCTGGCACATCATCATCAATTGAGCAAATCAAATCAAACCGCGATTAAGAAGACTGCGCATGCTCCTGTTCTGCCTTTTGATCAGCTGAAAAGATGGACGAACCAAAAACACCACCTTCCACCCCTGGCCCTTCAACTTCAAGTGATCTGCCTGGCTGTGAGAGTGAGGAAGCTCAGGAAGGAGACCACCCCTGGCTTTAAAAGGTGGATGCTTTAAAAGGGGAAGGGAGGGACATACTTTATCTGTTTTTTGTTTACAAAAAGTTACAGCCTAAGGAATTGTGATTGTCCTTTAGGTTAATCATTTGAATAAATCATTTGAAATAATAAAAAACAATATGATGTTCAAACTTTTGACTTTCTTTAATAACTACATAACACAGTACTTGTACTTCTACTTTCAGTACTTGAGTAGAATTCTTTTTCAAAACTACTGGTACTTTTTACTTTTAGTACTTAAGTAGCAAATTTTTTGAAAAAACTACTTGCAATACTTAAGTAAAAAAAATGTTGAATACTTTAGTACTTCTACTTAAGTAACTTTTTCTGCGAGCACTTCCACTTCTACTCAAGTCACTTTTTGATCAAGCACTTGTACTTTTACTCAAGTAGAAATTTCGAGTACTTTATACAAGTCTTCCCCCAGCGAGCGGAAACCCTGAGCAACCAGCCAGCACCTCCGCAGGCTGGTTGGAGTCCCAAACAAAGCCGTATTTGGCTTTGATCAGGTCTCCGATGATGTAACCATAAGCGACGTTCATGATGTCACGTCCGGGTTCCTCGGCGGCAAGAGGCACCTGAATTTAAAAAAGTGACAGTATTCAAAAATGCCGGTTTCCACATTTTGAATACAGCATTTTTGAATACTCTCATATATTGAAGTGCAGTGGAGGGGTTTGGGGTCTTTTAGTCTTTTAAAGAGTACCTGTCACTGCCTATTGCTGTCACAAGGGATGTTTACATTGCTTGTCACAGCAATAAAAGTGATCAGATTTTTTTTAAAAAAAAACCTGTGCTAAAATAAAAAAATTAAATAAAATAAATAGGAAAATTTTTTTCCTAAAGCGCCCCAATTGCCGTGAGCTCGCGCAGGAAAGAAAAAGTCTACGGAAGTCGCGCCTGCAAATTAAAGCGCTGTTCAAACCACACATGTGAGGTATCACCGCGATTGCCAGAGCAAGAGCAATAATTAAAAAAAAAAAAAAATGCTACTCTGTAACTCTAAACTGGTAACCGTTAAAATTTTATAAAGTGTCGCTTATGGAAATTTTTATTGACCGTAGTTTGTTGCCATTCCGCGGGTGTGCGCAATTTTAAACCGTAACATGTTAGGTAGCTGATTACTTGGCGTGACATCATCTTTCACAATATACAAAAAAAGGGCTAATTTTACTGTTTAGTTTTTTTTTTAAACAAAAAACAAAAGAGACCCCCCCCCCCCCTAAGGAAACGGGACTTTCAAGGCCAAAAGTAACACCACAAATGTAAAAAATATAAGTTTTTATTATAACACATTAAAAGTCACAGTGATACATATACATAGAAAAAACAGTCGACAAAGAAGATGATAAAATTATATCATGATCACACAAAGATGGTGAGGCATTGTTTTCCAGTAGACACCCTACACGTTACTGGAAATACCCTTCGTCAGGGGTGTGAATATAGGAACTCATATGCATGAAGCGTTTTTCATGGGTAGATTCGCTGGCCATGTCAGGGTGGAATCTGGATTCAAGAAGTGGATAGATGGAAAAAACAGACCAGGATAGAACATCTAGGTTAGTGTAGAGAGTTGGTCCAAAAGTGTCTCCAACACAGGTCCCTGTGTGAAAAGCCTGGCTGTATGCTTATATGTCTTGGATAGATCAGATAACAATCTACTGGCAAGTGTCTAAATATAGTCCTTAGGAAAGCCAGCATGAGGAAAACGCTGGTAAATCATGACTTCTTCATTGAATAATAGCAGCAGTCCAAGCCTGCAGACCAGGGGTTCTGATAGCTTTCTTAAATGGACCAAAAATCCATCTGGGTCAGGAGGGGCTGGCTGGGTGGTCTACTGGAAACCAATGCCTCACCATCGTTGTGTGATCATGATATGATTTTATCATCTTCTTTGTCTAATGTTTTTTTTCTATGTATATGTACCACTGTGACTTTTAATATGTTATATTAAAAATTAATATTTTTAATTGCCCAATTAACACCTTACTCTATCTCAATGATGGCAAACCTTTTTGAGCCTGAGTGCCCAAACTGCGACACAAAACCAACTTATTTTTTTCAAAGTGTCAACACTGCAATTAATAACAGCCACAGATAATGGCCGCAAGGGCCTCTCACCAATCCCAACGACACAGCAACACTTCCTTCCGAACAGATGTCCACTCCCTCTCGGTTGCCTGTGGCAAGGACCGCAACTGGCATTACAGGGGGGGGTATCCTTGCAGCCTCTCTGTCCCCTGGCTCACAGTGTGCTGCTTCAGTCTTTCTCACGATCTCTCTCTCTCTCCCCATAGTCTTCTGGGACTAAATGTCCCATGGTGTACTTGTCAACCTCCTCATTGGTGCTTGGCTGTAGCCAATGGGGAGGCAGGAGGAATCAGAGCGAGCGGCGATCTCTGCAAGCCGTGCGAGGGGAGGAAAGATTAGAGTGCCTAGGCATCAACGGCGGCAGCTTCCCAGTATAGCTGGCGTGCCCACAGAGAGGGCTCTGCGTGCCAGCTGTGGCACGTGTGCCATAGGTTCGCCATCACTGCTCTATCTAGATGAGTGTCCTTTAGATTTAGTTTTTTTAAATGCAGTAAAATGTATTTTTTCCAAAAAAATGGCTATTGAAATACCGAGTGACAAAAAATAATGCAACGACCGCCATTTTATTCTCCAGAGTCTTTGATATATATATATATATATAATGTTAGGGGATTCTAAGTAATTTTCTAGCAAAAAATACAGATTTTAACGTGTAAACAACATGTGTCAGAAATGGGCTCGGTCCAGAAGTGGTTAATAAATTAGTCAAGGATTTGTACATTTATTGCACAACATTCAGCAATCATAATTCTCAGAAAAGTTCATCCTAACTGGAATTTGCACTCACAATGAGAAGATGTCCACTGTGGATTATCAATATGACAGAATGCATTGGTCTGCTCCCCCTCATCTTCCCACTGTTATCTGTTAAATGGATCCTTTGAACACTTTAAATGTTAAGGTCCTCGCAATTCAATCTCAAACAAACCTTGAATAAAAAGTTTATACTTGAGTTTAGCGGTTAGGTTTACATATACTTTAATTATTGCAAATGCCATTCCAGCATGTGTGGTATATGGTATAGCATATGAAAAATATACAAATTGATGATGAGTATGCTTTTTGAATGCTGGTTACCTCTGCACTGCAAAATGATGTGTGTTTTCTACATTAGCATGTACGCCTTTTAAGTAGTTTACATTATTTCAACAAGAAGGTGAAAGGTTTATTTTTCAGAGAGAAATTCCAGCTGTGGGAGTAAGAGCATTGGCTTGCTCGGCATCTCAGCGTTCCAACAGCTTTTAGGTTTCCTGTTTGTAGATACATATCTGTAATTGTAAGAACATTTGCAACCAGGCTCATTTTCTAGTTGTAGAAGATAGAAAATGAAGCAGGCAGGCTACAAACAATTTTAGCATCCAGTGGCATGAATTGGTCATCTGAAGATGTTTATTAGCTGAGCTTTAGGATATATTTAGGTTTATGTTGATGCAATAGCGTGGAGCCACTAAACATCGATGACCTACTTTGATTACATTTTTTTCAGTTAAAATAATTTTAGCCTGTAAAATTGACAAGCTTTCTTGTATCTTGCAAAGCAAGTATACACAGCGTTGCCTACATATGAACAGAAGTGCTTTACAGTGTAGCGCTACCCCCAAGGAAGGATTGTTTGGGTCCTCCTGCCCTGCTCCAGTGATAACTTGTCCAAATGACACTGACACACCCAGGGCAGCTGATAAGGCAGTACACCGGGCTCAGGCCTCATCAATTCCTGCTGGGCAGGAGGGCTGGCTATACTGCCCTATTGCTGACACTCGTACCTCTTGTGGATCCCCCGCAGCACTACTGGCTTCTACTATTCTTTTGTCCTTCCAGCTGCGCTGCAAATAGATCGGTTCTAGTATCTGCATCCCCTCCCCCCTGCTGTCTGGGACCTCTGTGTGTCTCCCCTCCCCCACAGTGCTGCCACCTTACTCTCCCACTGGCAGCTGCTAAGGGCACATAGGGAGGTAATTTCAGGATGGTGAATGGGAGGCTCACTATCTGGAATGAACACACTTTTCCTGAATGAACACAGTGAGCGATCAGTGCCTATATATTGGGGGTAAATATATTGCCACCCTGCCATCTTCTTTAACCCGGCACTAGTGCACCGTAACTGCATGCTTTGCACGGGTTTGCGGAGCGCTTGCACAGCAACGCTATTCACATGAATGGGTCTTGTTCGACAAGGGTATAATTTCTTCCATGGATGCAAAGCATTGCATTACAGCTGTGGCAATTTAGCAAAAAACGAATTTGATCATAGTATATATGCCCGGCCTAACCACTGGCCAGTAGGCTAACAATTCAGTCATGCCAGCGTTGGGGCCCCTTATTTATGGTGGAAGTATTTGTAATCCCAAGGTAAGTGTGTCAGTTTCCCTCAACAGAACTTACCTACAGGCAGCAATAATGACTAAAGCAGCCAAATAAACATACTGAGAGTGGTCAATAGATGTCTTGGTATGGTCCTCACAGGCACAGTCCTTCCTGGTGATGGCTGCTCACATATGCAGGATTGACGTGGATGTAGCTTCAGTGTGAGGGCAGGCAAAAAGGTAGCCTCAAGGCTTTGGGCCTACCTTTCAAACCAGCACCTCAAGCACACAGAACAGGAGCAACATTTTGGTTCTTACACAGCAGGCACCACAGTGGTACAGTATCCACAGGGATCAGACCAGCAGCTCATGGTTGCTTTTTCCTCCTGCAGCTCCTGCCTGGGTTTTTGGCACACTCTCTGCCTAGTGCTGCGCATACAGTAACAGCATCGTGTGGCCCCAGGCTTCTCCAGGTTCACAGCATACATAGTTACATAGTTGGTAAGGACACCAGTCCATCTAGTCCAACTTGAGTGTTTGTTTCTGGGTTTTGACAGCTCAGTCTCTCCAGCCCTGTCCCTAGACTTATGCTTTTCAGATACACAGCAGTCTGGTTCACATGTCTTCAGCTGCTTACAGCAGGCTCATGACAAATCACTGAGCTCCCAGTCTTCAGCCTTTTCTTGACTCATTGCAGCTCCATAAGTACACATCTGTAGCCTGCAGGTCCCTGCACATCTCCCCACTGAATGGAGAGTGAGCTTGCTCCATGACTGCTTTGGCCAATCAAAATTCTCCTAGCTCTACCAGCCAATCAGGATGCAGTGAGGCTAATGAAGGTCCCCCTGTGTTCAATTTCCCTCTCCCTGTGTTCTACCTAAGGGAAGGGAGGGAAAATTGTTCTGTATGGGGTGCAACATTCTGCCAAGTGCACTAAAGAGGCTTCCAGCTTCCAGCACTACAGCAATAAAGAGCCCCCCCCCCCCCCACCACCACCACTCTAAATTCAGCATCAATCATGTCATCCAGCAATGTAGATCCATTCCAATAACAATGATACAGTCCTATGATGACCACCTGCCCTGACCAGTTTTCCTGTAGCAAAAAGACAGATCCTCAACCGGCTGCTGTTTGTAAACAAGCCACTCAGGAACCTTATATGATGTCACTGGTCAGGCCAATTACATCACCCAGGATCCCTGGCTGATTTGTTTTCAGAAAGCAACTGGCTAAAGATTAATCATTTAGTGGTTGAATATAAAACAGGAAAGGAGACAGCGCTCAATATTAACTGTGCATATCAAAACCACAAATCACAAATAAATAATATAATAATTGGGTTACCCCAAGTAATTAAATATAAAGTGAGTGTGCAACTATAAATAGGTATATAACAACTTATAGTCCATTTATAAGGTGCGGGTGCAATCTGTGCAGCAAACAAATGAAAGTGACTGCAGTGCTCAGTGTTCAGCAAAGATGCATCCTTTATGTAAAATAAGGGGAAGGAATACGTCACCAGGTGTCCTACTCAGTTACCAGATGACCCCTTGGGGTCTAGCATAGGCAAGTGACAACTTCAGGGAATCTACGTTATTTGGCCAGACTCTCGTCTCCCCGCTCTATTTAGATGCCTGGGACTTTATCCACTGTATAGGGACTGGTGTGGATTCCGCTAAGTATTCCTCTCAAGCATACGGTAGTTCCATTAAGCCATGAAAAAGTAGAGGAAGCTCATGGTGTAGTATGTATGTATCAAGATTTATTATAAAATGTAGCCACTTACATTGAAGTTCGCAGGGAACAGCTCACAACAGCACCGCAGCCGGTTTGCTTTCCGGCTGCGTTCCAGGAAACCGGAAGTGGCGTAGGGCGTAGCATGGGACCCGACGCGTTTCATCATCCACCGTATGACGTCATCAGGGATTTAGTGGTTGAAGCACTATCACCACAAAATGCATGCCTGGATAAGGGCCTGGTTGAAAGTTAATTTTTTTAACTGAGATGTCAGTTATAAACAGGACAACTGTCAACAAAATGGTATATTTATTATTAGTGTAGCACCCTATAGTGTGCGCTACTAGTGGTAAGCGTAAGAAAAACATAGCTGGCTCTGGATTATACCTGAGTTAATAAAACGTGGTGGGGATTACTAGAGGCCAGGGCTGGATGACTCATCCTGGCAGTTCTCTGGTGCCTTCTACTTTTTCTAGAGCACTGGAAAATGGAAACTGGAACTAGTAGACAGAGGATGGGAGGGGCTGCCATCAATATTTATGAGCCCTCAGCCTATCCCCAGTAGTGGGCCCAGCAGGGGACTGAGAAACCCATAAATAGGCATGGGCCATTCCAGCAGCAGAATCGGGTGAAAGATGGAGAAACTGAGGAGAGTCTGTTAGTGGCCCTTGAGGGACCCCTTATACTGGGGGGGGGGGTTGTTGGAGCTCGGGAGGCTGGCCTGGAAGGATCCCAGCACAGGTTGGTGGGATTCAAGCAGGAGAGGCAGTGGAGAGAGCAAGGAGAAACAGTGAGTAGATCAGCACGGTGCAGGGACAGACAGGGGGAGAGACTGCCATCTGTAGCAGGTCTCTCTTGAAGACTGCGGTGTGCCAGGTGTTCATCCATCCTTGCCCTGGGGAATCTCCATGTGTATGTGTCAGTCAGGCAAGCCTGGGCAGAGATCCAGTCAGGAGGACTGGGAAGGAAAGCAACCAGGTGGGTTAGCATTCTGCAAACAAGTGGAACTGGGATTAGTGCTCGCAGGAAGGCAGAAGGAAATGTGTTATACTGTTCACTCCATTTGCACTACTTTGTCAAAGGAACTGAGCGTTCCTGTCTGTAATGGGCCTTTGCTGAACTAGTGATATACTGTTAGTTCCACTGGTAGTGAACAGCAGGTGCTGTACAAAGAAACCAAGTTTATGCAGAAGGAAGGAAGAAGAGGATATTTGTAAATAGGGAGGAAGTTGATTTGTTCTGTGTTTTGGATGTTTTCAAGTTGAGCATCTCGTAATTCCCTACCCCATTCAGGTTATTATCCCCTAATAAAACAACAAAAACAAGCCAAAGACGTTTTCTGAGTTTGAGTGAATGAAGGAAATGCTATGTGACTGGCTGTGCACCAGTGGGGGACCCTAACTTCAGCAACTCCTGCAGGGGTAGTGCTACATTAGTATACTGTAGGTAGCCTACATGTTAAAGCACATACAATAGTGTTTTAGATCCAGGTTGGTTTGCCTAAATCCCAACCGCTTCTGTAGAATACAGGTAGAGATTGTGGCATGGTGGTTTTCTAAGTCTCCTTCTAGCCTCAAATTGTGCTTGGGCCCTTATGGGTGATTGGGAAGCTGAGGGTAACAGGGAGTTTGAGTCTATAGTTTGAGTGATAGAAAGGTGCACATAGCAAGAATCATTTCAGATTCTTTCAGTTTTTGGGCTGCTTCTCCCAAATTGGTAAAGTATCTATGCAATTGAGCTGGGCATCTGGACCTTTGTCTTCCTCATTCCCCATTTTTACAATGTCTTCAAAGAGTGCCCAACAGATTAGAGTAGTGAAACGGAATTTGGGAGCTCAGCACCAGTGATACTTCACTTTTCCATACTGAAGCCGGAATCCTCATATATAGTTCTGTATTTGAAATGTGTATTAGAGTGCACTTTCAAGGGTGCAGTTGCAGTGCGTGGCATGAAGACTCCTTGCTGAGTAGATAACTGTGGATATAGGGACATCAGTCGACAGACATGAAGAGGAGTATGGTTAGCTCTATAAAATGTTCTGTGGCAGGTCTCATCTATTTTTACTCCCCACTACATTCCCATACATTACATTTACTTTATTCTTGTAACAGCTGGGATTATTCCAATGAAGCTGGGGTCAGGTTTAAAGTATTTTCAAGTGATTCAAACTTGTTAGAGGAATTAAATGAGTCATGCATAATGGTAAGAGTAGGAGGAAGCCTTTCACTAACCGGGGGGAAGTCAGAATGTATGGTGAGGAGCTTAAAGCAGAGTTCCACCCTATTTTTAACTTCGGCCCCGCTAATTCCTGATCGCTATGCCATTAATGTTGGGAATTCAGTTTTTTTTTTCTTAAGGTTTAGTACCTGTAGAGTTAATGAAGACCTCCACTTCTGTCCTACCTTGCCGCAGCGAGGGACATCATATTCTCCCGCCCGTTGGCTCCTGGGATATGAGTGTCACCAATCCCAGGAGTCAATGGGTAAATTGATTGACAGGTTGCCATAACAAAGGGGCGAGAACTTCCTCTATGGAAACCTACAATACACCAAGTGCACTGCGCTTTGTTCACACTGCACAGGCGTGAGATTGGGAGGTTCATGCTGGGTAGCCAGCTACATCATATCCCAGAAGAAATTCAGAGCAGGCTTTAGATGCTCACACTCAAGATATTCAAGATAGGAGCTTACTTGATACAGAGGGTGCAGTGAGTACATTAGATTTATTTTAAGGGGGGTCTTCTCCTCCTTTTTCTCTTGTCCAGTTTTCATTCAATACCATTGTTGCCATTCCTTTACATACATATATATATATATATTTTTTGTAGATATGAACTAGACATCTACTCCTGATGAAGTGGCATAATAAGTCCACGAAACGCGTTGAGTCAATTGATGTCATGATCTTGTTATACCATTCTACCGTTCTTGCCATTTGAGTTTACCATTGCTATGTTTTTATCCAATCAATTGTAATACCCTTGCCCAATGTCTATTGATTTTATGAATATTGGATTTGAGGACCATTGTACTCAAGTTTGTTATACCTTGAAGATATTTTGCTGTATCCTACTATGTACTTTTATGACAATGCCTATCATCTGCTGTCTTTAATAAATGTATAATTTTTATCCTGATAGCCTGGTCATGTCTTTCATCTAAAGTCCCGACCCTTCTCTTATATTTGATTGAACAGGGATGGAAACCCTCTGCACATCCCACCGTGGGTCTCACTCAAAGTCCCAAACTTCCCCCCTCTTCTGTATCTTAGATTTACAAAGAACTAAAACAATTACAAATACAGCATATGCCAGTTTGAGTTACATAAGATGACTATCATTGGGGTGCCTTTGAGAAAAGCCATTCCAATAATAGAATAGAGAACTGTTAGCATGCAGTTTATACAGACATAGGGGCAACAACCATTCTCATTGTGATTCCTGGTTCTGATACTAGATGGTAGTATTGCTTTTGATCTTTGCTTAACCACTTGCCAACCGACCAGCTACAGTACATATACTGCGGCAGGTCGGTATGTTCCCGCGAAACAACTTACCCGACACCCATTCACCAGAGGGGAAGCTGATCTGCGGGGCTGTTGATCGCTCCCCGTGGAGAAAGAACGGTGGCCTGCCTTTGTAAACACGGCAGACTGCTGTTCTGTCAGCAATGAACACAGGGCTCCTGTGTTCCTCCTATTTAGGAACACAGGTCCCTTTGTTCATTCCATAAGTCCATCCCCCACACAGTTAGAAGAGGTTGCTAAGGGCTCCTTGAGCAAGGAGCAATTTCAGCCTGTCAGATAAGCTCCCACTGCCACCATTTATCCTTATAGCTATCTGTAAGGGGGTAATTCTTCCTAAACATCACAAGTTTAAGGAGCTGACCCCCACTGTCCATCACACTAATGTATCATAAGTTGTAGTAATAGTAATTTTTAGCAGGGGTTCCCTGAGACCAGAAAGTTATTTCAAGGGTTCCTCTGTGTTGAAAAGGTTGAGAAAGACTGTTCTAGATAATGACTTTTCTATGTTTCTAGACTGTCGCTCTTCAATGTTTCTGGAGGCACCAAAGTAAGTAAAGAAATCTCAATTGGCGTCACAGTTACAGTGATAGCAGCACTCTTCTGGGCCCTGTGTCAAGCGTCTTTCTTTATGCATAGTAACCACGGTGGGTTGCTCCCTCGGCACAGCCACTATTCACAGAACATTGGTGTTTATTTCAATGAATACAAGGTGTTCTCTGACTGGACAAGGTTAAAAGTCACAATCTTCACCTTGTCCAATCAGAGCACCACTGTATTCACTGAAAAAAATACAAAGCCTTCTGTGAATGGTGGCTGTTCCAGGCAAGCCACCCCCTGTGGATTCTATGGAAAAAGGAAGCTGCTCTGCGTAAGACCCAGAAGAGTGATGCTATCACTGTAGTAGAGCCAGCTGGGAAACCTGGACCTGGACCTGTAACTATGTAATAAAAGTCAATGACAAGCAAGTGAGTATAGTTACTATGCAAAAGGAAAGCCGCGTGGCACAGAACCTGGAACTCTAGTAGCATTGATTACTACAGTGAACATCAAGCTTCCCCAGAGATCACTCATATGAGATATGCATACTTACCCTGGCCCAAGCTAGACCATAGACAATTACGCAATTATGCAATTAAATCATACCTGAACTTCAACTTTTAGAACAGCAAATTACAAAATGTACTTGGAAATAAGAGATGTTCTCTATTTCGAAGTATTTTTTTTTTGGAAGCAGCACATTTTTCCAAACCACAGGCTGTTTCACTTAGATCTCAGTTATAAACATTTTACTTTACACTATTATCAGAATCATTAAACTTAAATTATTAACTGCCAACATATTATGTAGTGTTGTGCATCATAAATTATATCAATTATAAACTTCCAGATAAAAACAAGTACAGAAACATGCCCTGCTGCCCCCACAATCTGGTGGGATTTATAATGAGATGATGTTGAGAATTCCAAAGGATGGGGGTTACCCCCGGACATTCTAGTGCCATCTGTTGCTGTTTTTGCTTTAGTATTTTTTATTAACAACTGTAACAGAGTTATTGGACCATGTTAGCCATGAATCAATGCAGAACTTTTTTAGTTTAAGCAATACATTTTGTTGGCTAATTTAAAGTGTACTCTATGCCCAGGCTTACATTTATACACTAACCCCTCTTTCCACCCTAGATCATGTCCTCACACTATTTTTCATTTTTACTCTGTTCCTGTAGTGAGAAATAGCTTTAACTGCTTGCCGACCGCCGCACGCGATTTACGTCGGCAGTCAGCCCCTCACAGGCAAAGCGACGTAGGGCTACGTCGCTAGCCTGTGAGGGTCTAGGGAGCGAGCGCGCCCCACCAGAGGCGCGCTCCCATGTGGTCACGGACCCCCCCCCGCGAGAGTGACTGGCGGACCCGATGTCCGCCGGTCACTCGCGATCATCCGTTAGAGCAGGAGAAAGGCAGGGGGCTAATGTAAACAAAGCCGCCTGTCATTCTCCCTGTGTATGAATAGTGATCATATGGTTCTACTATGTAGGACCGTTGATCACTGTTCCTACACCTCAAGCCACAGCCAATCACAGTTAGAATCACGCCCCTAGGGACACACATAACCCCTCCCTCTCAAAAAAAGTTAACCCCTTCACTGCCAGTGTCATTTTATAGTAACAGTGCATATGTATAGCACTGATTACTGTAGTAATGTCACTGGTAACCCCAAAAGTGTCAAAAATGTCAGTCAAGGGTCCGATCTGTCCGCCGCAATGTCGTAGTACCGCAAAAAAAATTGCAGATCGCCGCCATTACGCGTTAAAAAAAAACAACAAAAATTACAAAAATCTTTCCCTTAGTTAGTAAACGCAATAACTTTTGCGCAAACCAATCAAAATACGCTTTTTGCTATTTTTTTTACCAAACATATGTAGCATAAAACAAATTGGCCTAAAATGTTAAAAAATTTAGATTTTTACATTTTTTGGGGGGGAATTTCATATAAAAAAATGTGAAAAATATTGTTATTTTTGCAAAATTTACGTTTTTTTTTGTTTATAGCCAAAAAGTAAAAATCGCACAGGTGATCAAATACCACCAAAAGAAAGCTCTGTTTGTGGGAAAAAAAGGACGTCAAATTTGTTTAGGTAAAGCATCGCACGACAGCGCAATTGTCTGTTAAAGTCACGCAGTGCTGAATCGCAAAATAGGCCCTGGTCAGGAAGGGGGTAAAATCTTCCGGGGCTTAAGTGGTTAATAAGTCCCTGTGACATCATCACAAGGCTTGTAAACTTCTTGAAGTGGCAGTTGCTGGGAGCTCAGTTCCTATTGATATAGCCAGCCCCGAGAGCTACATTTCCCAAGAGCCCTTTTCCTACACATAGTGTGAAGTCAAGGCAGTAGCATTAGTTTGCTGGTATAGATGGTGTATAATGGTTTTGGTTTATTGTTACTTTTACATTTTTCAAGTTTATAGGTCCCCCCAACATCTCCCCTTAAGCTGAAATGGCAGCAAACGGAGTGTTTACATGCTGTGGTTGCGATGCGTTGCTTCACACACATGGCAAAATCTATCTAACTTGTAGGGACCCATTTAAGAAAGTGAGGAAGTGCTTGAATGCATGCTCTTGCAGCACGCTTGTTTGGCAAATATGCAGTTAAAACAGGCGGTGAGGATGGCATCATGTCACCATCTCACTACTTGTCAATCGCCTCTGAAAATAATCCAAACACAGATGGTCTTTCAGAGGAGTGGCGAGTTTAGACGTACAGTATGTCTAAACCTAGCCTGATAGGGGGGATTTTTAAACAGAGTAGCTACTAGCATTGCATACTAGCTCATTATGTATTACTTACCTTGCCGGTTTAGGAGATATTAATTGTACCTACAGGTAAGCCTTATTATAGGCTTGCCTGTAGTTTAAAGTGTCAAAAAGCGGGATACAATCGCTTTAAAAAAGAAAAAGACCAGCTCAGCACACATGGCATATTGGCTGGTAACCACATTGGAAGGAGAGCCAAGTTGGTAGTTCCCTAAATACAAGCCCCCATGCACTTCAGTATGTGAGGTTGTGCATGGTGAGTGGTGTAACGTGGCACTCTAAGACCCACCCTTTACAGACATTTTTCAGCTTGCAGGACGGTGATCTATGTGCCTGCAGACTGAGAGCAATCATCACTGGAGTGATGCCTGGATACCTATATGACTTCTAGTGCCTATCTATACACATTATTCTAAGAGAAAGAAAAGTTGTAAAAAGGGCATGCCATGTTTTTGCTTAACCACTTCTGGACCAGAAGGATTTGCACCCTTAATGACCAGGCCCTATTGTGTGATTCAGCACTTCATTAATTTAATGGACAATTGCACGGTCGTGTAACGCTGTACCCAAACAAAATGTACGTCCTTTTTTTCCCCACAAATAGAGCTTTCTTTTGGTGGTATTTGATCACCTGTGCGATTTTAATTTTTTGCATTTTAAACAGAAAAAGGGTGACAATTTTGAAAAAAAAAAAACAATATTTTTCACTTTCTGCTATATAACATTCCCAAAAAAAAATTAACATTTTACGCCAATTTGTTTTCTGCTACATATTTTTGGTAACAAAAAATCACAATAAGCGTATTTTGATTGGTTTGCGCAAAAGTTATCGCAGGGAGAAAACAGGCGCCACACTAAGTGCAGTATATCTGGATAAAACATTTAATAGACCAAATGGAAAGGTACTCACAAACGGTTGTGTAAAAACAGCATAACAGTATGGTAGGGAGAATGGTGATCCCAGTGTCCGAATTCAGGATAGCACAAGCGGTCTCAAAGCATTGGGCAGTAGCGAGTGGAAGATCGGTACTTCCCATCTACTGGGGACACAGCGCTGGCCATTCTGACGTCACTTCCGGAATGCGTACTGGCCCCGGGGACGCGTTGTCGGAGCATGCGCTCCTTCCTCAGGCCGCTTGTGCTATCCTGAATTCGGACACTGGGATCACCATTCTCCCTACCATACTGTTATGCTGTTTTTACACAACCGTTTGTGAGTACCTTTCCATTTGGTCTATTAAACGTTTTATCCAGATATACTGCACTTAGTGTGGCGCCTGTTTTCTTCTTGCAGCTCGTCACAAGCCCCTTCTACTTGTTTGCAGAGCAGCCTGCGGAGTGTGGTGCATGGAGACGTATGTACATGGACTCTTTATATGGACTTTCCTTATTTAATACCATTAGGCTACTGTGTTCATTTTAGTAGCATATGTTTGTATCGGAGCTTACGGAAGTTCTTGGACACTTATTTCCCCAGTTGTGCGCCAGGTTCACCCCCCCCCCTTTTTGCAAAAGTTATCGCGTCTACTAACTACGGGAAATATTTATGTCATTTGTGTTGTTGTTTTTTTTACTAGTAATGGCGGCGATCTGCGATTTTTAGCGGGACTGCGACATTGCATCGGACAGATCGGACCCCTGACTGACATGTTTGACACTTTTGGGGGAGCAAGTGACATTACTACAGTAATCAGTGCTAAAAATATGCACTGTTACTGTAATAATGACACTGGCAGGGAAGGGGTTAACAGTATAGGTGATCAGGGGGTTAAATGTGACCCTAGGGGAGTGAGTCTAACTGTGGGGGGCGTGGCTTCTGAGATGACCACAGTGATCCTATATAGAAGAATCACATGAGCTTTGTGATCATTTCAGGGAGAAGGACAGTCGGCTGTGTTTACAAAAGCCGCCTGACACACGCCTTGGCTTCCGCGCTGACGATCGGGGATGGGAGCGCGCTGCCACCGGCGCGTGCTCGCCCCCTAGCTCCTTCCAGGCGAGCGACGTAGACCTACGTTGTTCTGCCTGTACGAGCCAGCCTGTCGCAGTAAATATAACGTAAGCGGTCGGGAACTGGTTAATATGCCTAAATGTTAAAGTAGTTGTTAACCCACTCTGCTAACTTGATATAATCCTCTGTGTTCCATTATGCTAGGTTCCCCTGTCTAAGTGTTTTATTAAAAAAAATGCAGTTTATACCTGTTTTTAGAGCGCCGATTGGCGCTCACGTGACCCGCTGAGTTCCAAAGGATTTAATGGTCATGCATTTTTCTGCCGCTTTTGGTGGGGCAAAAACAGAAAAAAATAAATAAAAGGGGCTTGAAACACAGCACAACTAAGGGAAATTGCTGAGTGCTCCTCTTAAATCTTTAAGTTTGTGTGCTACAATTGCCCACAAGTTTCAGTCTGAATATGAGTATTAAAAGAGGAGACTTCTCTACCACTTTGGCTTCTCCTGCTGCTTCTTGAACTTTTTCTTATTCTTTAGCCAGATTTAAAGTGTATCCCCTCTACACCCTCTATCAAGTTTTATTGCTCTCCGTGTCCCTTTTTGATGAGATTCAAACCTCATTTGCGACTATTGTCATCTAAAAACAAGAGGTAAAGGGAAATCTTCAAATGGGATTCAAATGTTCAAATGTTCTAGGAACAACTGTTTATGAGGGGAATTCCCCCCACTTTGGGAGATTATTTCCAACTTCCTGTTGTGCCTCTGGGACAGATAATTGAACAAAAATCTTCCCAATGGTACACAGACAGAAAAAAAATTGGTATGGGTTTTAAGACCTCTCTGCTCTACCCAAAATTAAAAAAAAACTTTGGCCATGCGTTTTCCTTAAAGTGACCGTGACGTAACACGTAGGGTGGAGCAGACATGCACAAACTGGAAGTGACATATCAAAGAAGTTGCACTGGTATTCTCTTTGGGTTTTTTTTAATTCTTTTACCAAGTAATTTTTTTGTTCAATACATTTTTATTGAGAACATATGTAAAATACACAATACAAATAAACAGAAAAGGGTAGGTACATGTCCTGAATGAGTACAGAACATAAACACCATGTTGTCAGGGTGCCAGGAAACCAGATCACACTGTAATGCAGGTAAAATAAAGCAGTTTATCGAAACAAACAGCAATAAATGCACAGCAAGAGTGAGGAGGCGAGATCAGGAACAAGCCAGGGTCGAGTCCAGAAGCGGGTAGTCTGCTGATGCCAGGCCGTCTGCCGATGCGGGGTCGAGAGCCAGGAGAGTCATCAGCCAAGCCAGCTAATACACTGAGGAACACGGAGAATAGAAGACTGCTAGCAGAAATGCACCTTGGAGCACAAACGCAAGGGCAAGAACTGCAACTCATCAAGTGATAGATATAATCAGGTGTGCAGCATCACCACTGTGCGATACCCATGCAGCAGGCAAGTGATGATGCAATCAGAGTTTATAAGAGGCAGCAGTCTGCACATGTCCAAGATGGCTCCCAACAGAAGGGCAAGGTAAGACCTTGACACATGTGAGGCGAAGAAAAAAAGAAAACAGGAACAGTTAAAACTAGTAATACATTTTTGTAAAACTTGGATTGCTCAGCAGTCAATATCTCCCATGCCTTCTCTAATCTATCTCAACTTAGGGAATTGATAGCCAACATGTGCTCGAAGGTGTAATTCTGCTGGACCATGGCTTTAAGATCGGAGATGTTGATGGAGTTTGTTGACTTCTATTTGTGGAGGATTACAGAATGGGCGGCTACTAGAACATGAGTGACTACTGCTCTAAAGGCGCTTGGATAGATGTCAATATCAATTATCATTTTGGACATTGAAATATTGTATTTATGGATTTATTATTTATTTGATCACGTAAAATATTGCTAGCAGTTCAGCACTATCCAATATTTTTCAGTATTTTATTTATTACAGGTACGGTACTTATTTAGTGCCATCAATTTACACAGCACTTTGCATACAGTATCTATTGTACAGTGCCTGCCCTCAAGGAGCTTAAAATCTAAGGTCCTTAACTCACATTCATACTAAGGCCAATGTAGACAGGGGCCAATTAATCTACCAGTTTGTGGGTGGAAACCGAGGTACCCCGAGAAAACCCATGCAAGCACAGGGAGAACATGCAAACTCTGTACAGGTAGTGCTGTGGTTGGGATTTGAACCAATGACCCCAGTACTGCTAGGTGGAAGTACTAACAAATTAGCAACTGTGTATTTCCACTTTTGCAGCCACATTCAGAGCTGTATCCTGGCCTAGGCCAACATAATCATATAACTACAATCAGTGGCAGCAAACACAAGTCCAAATATCCTAAAAGAGTAATCTTAATAATCCCATGACATAAGGCTGTACTAATGGGCACTGATAAGGCTGCACTGATAGCCACTGTTGGGGCTGCACTGGTGACCACTGATTAGGCCACACTGATATGCTGCACTGATGGGCAGTAAAGAGGCGGCACTGATAAGGCTGCACCGATGAGGCTGAACTTATGGGAACTGATGAAGCTATGCTGATAGGCACTGACTGTGGTTATGGTCTGTGGTTTACAGATGATAGGGTGGGTCATAAACAGGAAAGGGTGTGACCTTTACAGGAAGGGGTGGGTCATATTTAAATTAGGGGGTGCAGAAGATTAGTCAGGCCTAGGGCAGCACAAAACCTAAATACACTGGCCACATTGGGATAACACCTACTTTACATTTGTTACCCCATTCACATGGCTTACCTGTTATAGCTGCACTTTAATACCTGAAAATCCACCTTTTCATATGCTTTTATCACAGTCTTGACTGTTTCTTTTACAACTGTAACCAAGTCCATCAAACACACATGCTGTGCAGCTGCTGTGACATGCAGGAGTTAAAATTCCTACTGTACTGCAAGGAATGCTCCTTATGGCCAGTTCTCCCTGCGCCAAAGTTTTGCTACCGTTTCAACAATGTTGATTATCCTGCAAGAGGTTGGCTATCATGGCTAGTTTCCTCTGTTTGTTTCTTTTGCTGCTTTGTGGTGGCAATCATGTATAATTCGTAACACATTTTTTAACTACATTCTGTTAGGAAAAAACAAAGCAGAGGGAGCATTTCAAAAAAAGTGACTGCTTAGTGTATTCTATACTCTGGAACCATATTGTTTTTATTTTGTTCAGTACAGAGTGTCACTTGCTGTTCCCAGACAAAATGGTCATTTGGTACTCATTTTGACATGATGTACTGGAAACACAACTTATTAGAAAGCTAAACTCAGCTTGTAGGGCATGAGAATATTTTTTTTCTACTCTATCTTTTGGTAGGGGAATGTAATTGACAATAAAGGGAGGCCACAACATTTTTTGCGAACGTAATAATGGAAGAACAACAGTATCCTTTGTCAAATTTGTTTATTGAAATGTAACAAATTTTCGTATGCGCTGATAATACACATGTTTTGAGCTTCATGAATCCTGCCATCTACTGTTCTGGCAGTGGTCATTTTTATAATAGTAACGAGTAACTATGCAGCACAAAAAAAAAAATATCGGAGTAGAAGTATTGAAATCATCAAAAAAATGTAGTGAAGTAAAAGTGGAAGTAGGAGAAAAAAATTCTACTCTAGGAAAGTACAGATACCGCCTTTCGGTACTTAAGTACAGTAGTGAAGTAGTTCTACTTAGTTACTATACATCTCTGCTCATTAGTTATTCAAAGGATTGGTAACTCCAAAAGACAATTCCCTATAACATTCAAGAGAGACTAAACATGAACAATGATAATAGAACAAAGTATCAGGTTAATAGTAAGTTGAGAACATCCAGGGTGTTCAATAAAAGGAGTATTAAGGAATTATCGTTATTCCAAAGCAAGCAGAAGAATATTTCAGTAATTTGTAGTATCATAATAAAAAAAAGTAATTAAAGGTATCGCTACTTGAACCTGATGAAGAGAAAGAAAAGGTGCAAGAAGAAGGTAAAAGAAAGGTTTAGTAGAGAAGGAGTTAGAAAGGGAAGAAGGAAAAAAAAGAGAAGAAAAGGGAATGTAAGAGAAGGGTTCAATGTGAGGCATTATTCATATGATGGCCATGGAAAAAATGGAAATGTAGATAAAATGTACCAAGACATCAACAAGGATTCATCAAAATTAGAAGGCAAATAGTGTGTCATCCAAGGGAGTCATATTTTCTTAAATTTAGATATTTTGTCTCGAGTTATGGCCTCTATTTTGGCTTGAATAATTCTATGTTTAGTTTCAGGTAATTCTTTTTTCGATAGTGCAGGTTAGGTTTGAACTGAAAGTACTGGGTCTAGTGGTAGACACTAAGCAGTGCTTGTTAAGTGGATGGCGGTCGGTCTGTTATCAGTTGGAGGAAGGGGGCAGGGCCTTGGCTTAAAAAACATAAAATGTGGTTTATGTGGGAGGTGGAAGATCATTGGGTTGGATTATCGGATCAGTGAATATTAGATCATTGCTGGAGGGTCATTAGTTATTAATCTGGATTGATACCTTATATTGCAAACATTGCACTAAAGATTGTTGAGTATCTGTAGGAAAGGTTTTAATGAAAGACATTGAAAAATGTGTTTGTGGGCCGGGCTGACTCACCCTGTACACACTGAGCATTTCGCTCTCTTTGCTGTATACAGGTGCCTCCTGGTCTCACGACACATACACCTGCACAGTATGCAACATTTTGAAGGAGACACCACATTGCAGTGTCCCGTTCCACCATTCCAGCTAGACTCCGCCATTCAGAGTGGGTCCTGCCAGGAACCATCGTGGACCCCATGCGCATGCTTAATTAGCTCTTCTGTGCCATATGGCTATGTCCTTAGGGTCTGGTCCCAGTTGCTGGAGCATCGGGCCGCTTGGGAGGTAGGCTCTGAACCACTCCCCTCACTATACATGAAACCCGTCACCCCTTCCGGTGCTGTTCTGTCCGGCTGTCATATACTCCTTTCCTTGTGCGTGTTGCCCTAGCAATGGCTGGCTACCACTTCACCACTGTTGTGCATCACAGCCCTGTTCTTCTATACGCCATTACCACCATGCACCCCTTTAGGTAAGTTCAGACCAGATATGACAAAGCTTTAAACATTTTACTTTAATAATGTGGCATGAGGAAAATCACAAGGTAATAATTAAACATAAAGTGTCATCTTTCCTTACCATCCCTAGCCCCTAACTACAGGGTTGTGTATAGCGCTGGCATACCTGCTTAGGAAAAAGTCCTTGGCTGATATCTTCTGGGAGGACTGCAAGTCCCAGCAATCCCCCTACATATGGAAGGCTCCAGGACACAGGACGCAGCTTTGCTGGAATCCGTAACAGAAGCACTTTCCCACACCTTGCTGGCTGTTAGTGGCTTTGTTTCCTATATGGCAGGCTGTGTGTTGTGAAACTACAGATTTCAGCAGCCCTAGGCATGTTGGCAGGCTCCTCAGGCAGGCAATCTCTAGTGAGAACAGTCAGGTTGCTTCAGACAAAGAGGGACAGAGCCCTTGGGTGGTTGTGGAGCATTGACTTACAAAGCAGCTGTCAGCCTGTCTTCCTCCATGTGGCTGGACTCGACTTGTCTGGGCAGAGCTACCCCCTAATTTTTTAGGCACGGGGGGGGCAGAGCGCAGCAGCAGCCCAGCAGCAGCCCACTAAATACCGAGACCAGGGAAGTAAGTTAACTCTTACCCTCCCTGCTGGGCAGCAGCTGACTAGTACTATACAGCCTGCCTACATGTTGAATTACTTTTCTTTATGTAAGGAGGCCTCCACCCACAAAGCAAGGTCCATAAAGACATGGATGAGCAAGTTTGGGGTGGAGGAACTTGACTGGCCTTGACAACATCAGTGCCTAAACTCACAAATGCACTTCTGGAAGAATGGACAAACATTCCCATAGACACACTCCTAAACCTTGTGGACAGCCTTCCCAAAAGAAATGAAGCTGTTACAGCTGCAAAGGGTGGGCTAACTCAACATTAAACCCTAAGACTAAGACTGGGATGCCATTAAAGTTCATGTGTGTGTAAATGCAGGTGCCCCAATACTTTTGACAATATAGTGTACATGTGTGGGATCTATGCATGTGTTTGCATTTGTGTGTATGCATGGAGTGGAAGGTGTGATTTTCAATTTTTTTTTAATTATTTTATTATTTTATTTTTATAACTTTTTTAAAACATTTTCATTTAACGGTATTGCTATCGCAAGGGGCTAAGAAGCCCCTGTTATCAATTCATTTTGGGCAGGTGACATACCTGTGATGTCCCTATAAAGAGTACCTATTGGACCCCCAATGTCCCCTCTGCCTACAAATGCAGTTAATCAAGCACTATAGTAAAAGTGATTGCGTCACTGTAGAGCAAAATGGCAAATGTCGAGAAGCGCCATTCACCCAGAAATTTTAGGTATACAAAGAATGATGTGTTTGATATGAGTAGGTTTGTAAGATCAGATAAAATTGTTTAGGACTCAATAAATAGATTTGAAGCAGGATAGGGGATGTGTATCAGTATCATCTTGAGATGGTAAAGAATACAAGGCAAAATGTTTTGTTTATTTATATTGCATCTCCCCATTCAGGAGGAACCTTTCATGGCCTAGGAGGCCAAGTTGTTTCAAAAGGTGGAGATGAGAGGAGCAAGGTTGAGTGCAAAAAGTTGGGAAAGGTTATTTGGTGAATGGATGCTGAGATATTTATTGTATGAAAAGGCCCACCCAAAATCCAATTATATATTGAGCCTATTGAGGGTTGCTCCTGGGAGGGTCAGGTTCAGCACCTTCAATTTTTCAAAATTCTTGGAGCTTTCTCAATACATTGTGAACTCAGCAACCATGTTTGTGGTTGTAACATCAAGTTCACTAGGGAAAAGGAGTATGTTTACCTACTTGTGTGCAAAATATATTCGTGTTCGCACAAATGTTCTACAAGAAAGCTTCCTGCATCTGGATGAAAATAAGGGGTGAAATTTACCAACTCTAGCAGAGACTATTTCCTATGTGGAATGGTGCTGGGAAGCTCATTTATATATTGTTTGAGGTTCTGTTCAAATTGGAGCCTACAGTAGGTGTAAATAAGTTATTACTGCAAACATATGTACTACAATCTTTTGGGGTGTTTTTTTCCGTTATAAATAGCATTTTAATGTTGGTTTCTATATTTTACAATGAGTGTTGAAGGTCAAAATAAAAAATTTACATAGGACATTTACCTTTTTAAATGCAAGGACTACACTCACACTGGGTAACAAGTATGTGTTCCTGGGCACACTTACTTCATCATCTCTGCCAACCAGACCACAGTGATCCCTGCTTTTGTGTTCATTGATCTTTGGGGAATTCTGTGCACAGGCACAGTTTGTACTCACACTAAAGTCAGACCACAAGTCAATCATGCCCAGGACCACCTCTTCTAAGTGGTCCTGGGCACGGTATTCACATTCATTTGAATGGCCACTCCTGGATAAGGTTTGGAACACTCACATTATATGTAACAAACCATTTCAAGGGGGTTAAAACTGCCAATGTAAATGCATCCTAAGACAACTCGATTATATTAATTTCATCTGTATATTTAGCTGTTTTCTTTTTTCTTGTTTGGCCACTTCTGGGAACTTAAAGTGAGGAGAGTGTATGGGCTGCTGACAACAGTCACAAGATACTTGTGGCCAAAGCATTTTCTTTTGCTACAGGGAATTAACTGGAAGACCGTATATTCCAGTAATCACTTTCCTTGCAACATTATTTTCCGTAATCCAGGCTGAAGTTCTTCACAGTGAACTATTTCTTACTGGAAAAATAAAGATATATAATTTTTGGAATGTATGTACATTTTGCCTTGCTTTTATTTTCTTTAACATATTCATACCACAGTATAATGAACTCACCAATATACAAGTTTTTATTAAAGAGGAAATAAGAATAGTTTGTAAAAGAATAGTTTGTACCTATAGGTAAGCCTATAATAAGGCTTACCTATAGGTAAGCCTATAATAAGGCTTACCTATAGGTATTGTAAATATCTCCTAAACGTGTACCTTTTAGGAGATATTTACATTGCATGCAGACGATGACACCATTGGCGCATGCTCTCTGAAGGAACGGCCTCCCCTACTGTTCCTTCAGATACCTGTGCTGTGAATAACGGCTCCCCCGCGCATGCGCGGGATTGACGTCATTGCGGCTCCGGCCTGTCACACAGCTGGAGTCTGCAGACCTGGAGAAAATGGACACTGCTTCCAGCGACTACATCACATTGCTGGAGGGCTTTGTTTTCAGGTAAGTTTCACATAATGTGCTCGTATGCGATGCATACAAGCATATTATGCTTTTACCTTGCAGGTCCTAAAAAAAAAAAAAAGTACCAGCGGTTTACAACCGCTTTAAAGGAAAGAAAGTGGAAATGATGCATTTCTGAAATATACCAATCCTTATAATATCTATAAAGGGCTGTTCTTAATATTGATTGGACCCTGGGCAAACATTTTCTTGGGCCCCCTTCCCCCCGCTCTGAGACATACAATAAATAGTAGGAAGACTCAAAATGTGTTTACTGCAGCAGATCAGGCAGCAATTGCGAATGGTTGCCAGAGGTCACAGCATATCTTTACTGCTCACTGATTAGTTGCTAGAGGTTACAGCACATCATTTTTGCTTGCTGATTGGTTGCTAGAAGTTATTGCACATCATTACTGCTCACTGATTGGTTGTTAGAGGTAACAGATCATCATTATTGCTCACAGATTGGTTTCTAGAGGTTACTGTACATCATTATTGGTAGCTGATTGGTTTCTAGAGGTTACTGCAAATCGTTATTTGCTCACTGATTAGTTGCTAGAGGTTACTGCACATTATTATCTCTGCATCAAATTGTGGGTGTGGTCAAACTGCACTAACATTGAGGCATTGTTACATACCAGGAGTTCAGGAGTTAAGGGTGCAGGGTTGAGCTACATACAGAGTCCATGGTTGAGGGGTGAGCTTTGTACAGAGGGCATAGTTGAAGGATGCACTATGTACAGAATGTAGGGTGGAGGGGTGTGCTTTGTATGGAGTGCAGGTTAGAGGGATACCCTATGTACAGGGTTCAGGGTTGAGGAGTGCGCTACTTACAGAGTGCAGGGTTGAGTCACATACAGTGCAGGGTTAAGGCATTGTTACATATCAGGAGTTCAGGAGTTAACTATATACAAAAGAGTGTGCTACGTACAGGGTGCAGGGTTGAGGAGTGTGCTACTCACAGAGTGCAGGGTTGAGCTACATACAGAGTGCAGGATTGAGGTGTGAGCTTGGTACAGAGTGCATAGTTGAAGGGTACTCTACAAACAGAGTGCAGAGTTGAGGGGTGCTCTTTGTATGGAGTGCAGGTTTCAGGGGTGCACTATGCACAGAATGCATGTTTCAGGGGTGCGCTATGTACAGAGTGCAGGTTTCAGGGGTGCACTATGTACGGAGTGGAGGGTTAAGGGGTGCACTATCTGCAGGGTTGAGGGGTGTGGTGAGTGCAGAGTGCAGGGTTGAGGGGTGAGCTTTGTACAAAGTGAAGGATTGAGAGGTGCGCTAAGTGCAGAATTCAGGGATGTGCCATGTACAGAGTGCAGATTTGAGGTGTGCACTACCTAGAGAGTGCAGGGTTGAGGGGTGAGCTACGTACAGAGTGCATAGTTGAAGGGTGTGCTTCATACAGACTACAACGTTTAGGGGTGTGCTACATACAAACTGCAGGGCTGAGCTACATACAGAGTGCAGGTTTGAAGGGTGCGCTACATATAAACTGCAGGGCTGAGCTACATACAGAGTGCAGGTTTGAAGGGTGCGCTACATATAAACTGCAGGGCTGAGCTTCATACAGAGTGCAGGTTTAAAGGGTGCGCTACATACAAACTGCAGGGCTGAGCTACATACAGAGTGCAGGTTTGAAGGGTGCGCTACATATAAACTGCAGGGTTGAGCTTCAAACCGAATGCAGGGTTCAGAGGTGAGCTACGTACAGAGTGTAGGGTTGAAGGGTGTACTTTGTATGAAGTGCACGGTTGAGGGGTGAAGTAACCCCTCAACTGAAGTTGAAGCTTTTTACAAGGAAACGGTGCCACGCCGTCCCGCTCTACGTCCGCGGTCCGCGCTGCAGGCGGCCGCGGTCTAACACAAGTTATCGCATACTGCTGATGTTATATGGGACAATGTAAGTGCACTTCTGTTTTTATTCTAATAAAGTCTGTGAGGTAATGCACTATTGTCTGCCACTCTCATTTTTCTTGGGGGTCATCCGAGAGGTGCTGCCTTCAGGAGAATAGAGGAGGTACAGGATTGCTCATTAACCCTTCAAGTCTCAACCTATGCGGGTGTCATTTCCTTTGAGGAGATCTACATTTGCTCAAAACCTATTTCCATCTGGTAAGAGGCTTGATTGAGTATATGTTTCACCTGTGTGCAGTGGAACACCTATCACTGTCACATCATAGGAGATCACTTGAGAGGAGCTGTTATGCACTTAACCATAGCCGTCTGGTAAGAATATAACTTGCAAGGTGGTGGGATTTTGCACCAACCACGGGGATAAATGGACCTTCATCATTGAAACACATCACATTTTTTGATCACATGCACTGGTCAGGTGGATAAATGGACTTTTATTTCTGATTATACCACATGCATTTATATTTATTTTGAAGTTCTAGAGCATCACTTTGTTTTTGGAATTTGTCTTGTCACCTGTTCACATTCATTTGAATGGTCATATGCACCGGTCACATGGATAAATGGACTTTTTATTTCTTATTATATCACGTGTAGATATATTCACTTTGAAGTTCTAGAGCATCATTTTGTTTTTGGAAATTGTCACATATTCACTTTGTACACTTGTTGTCACTCTGTTTTTATACACATTTATTATTTAAACTTGTACATCAGGATAATTTATTGTATTTAGCGCACCAGACCTTCTTCACATATATTTATTTGTCCAATTCAGTTATTGGAATTTGGTAGCAGCTTTATCATTTAATCAGCGCACCTTTTTTCATTTTGCAAGTGTATTTTGATTGGTTTGCGCAAAAAGTTATCGCGTCTACAACTAGGGGATTTATGTCATTTTTATTTATTTTACTAGTAATGGCGGTGATCAGCGTTTTCTAGGGGGACTGCGGACAGATCGGACACCTAACTGGCACTTTTGACACGTTTGAGGGGACCAGTGAGATTCCTAGAGTAATTAATGCTAAAGATATGCACTGTTACTGTACTAATGACACTGGCAGGGAATGTGTCAACTCCAGGGGTGATCAAAGGGTTAAATGTGAGCCTAGGGGAGTGATGGTGAACTTTGGCACCCCAGATGTTTTGGAACTACATTCCCCATAAAGCTCAACTGCACTGCAGAGTGCATGAGAATCGTGGGAAATGTAGTTCCAAAACATCTGTGGTGCCAAAGTTCGCCATCACTGGTCTAGGGGGTGCTTTCTAACTGTGTGGGGGATTTACTTACTGGATGAACACAGAGATCCAGTTCCAAATAAGAGGAACATAGGATCCCTGTGTTCATTACTGAAAGAACAGCGGCCTGCCTTGTTTACATCGGCAGAGCTCCATTCTGTCTCCATGGGGGAGCGATCGCAGGTGCCTGGCGGACATCGTGTCTGCCAGACTCGCTGATTTGCTTCCCCTCTAGCCAATCGGCGTGTGCATGCACCTCTGACGGCGTGCGCACGCGTGCCCCCACTATCTGCTACATGAAGTGACGTACAGGTGCGTTGTTTAGCTTAACAGAGCCGACCTGCCGCAGTAAAACTACGGCGGCTGGTCGGCAAGTGGTTAAACAGGTAAATTTCTATACTAACCTGTAGCTAACACAGAGACAACACAGTAAAGTGAAGAGTGGAGATATTTGGTTCCAGCCTGAGTTAATACGGTTTATTAAAAACCTCTTAGGAAATAACCACCCTGATTCTGTGCAATAAGGCTTAACACAACTTAACATCTGCCTAACCCCATTTACTAAACGTAAACCATGGTGTACAGAACACCCCCTTAAAATGTCATTTCCTGCTTGTGTGATTGGCTCATTGATTTAGTTTGCAATAAGTAGATATTTTTGCAATCCCCTGCAACAAAACCTTCATTTTTGGTGAGATATAAAATATAGAACACGGGTAGTGTTCAAAAAGAGTTTGGGACTTTGTATGAGATGGCCAGTTTGCACATGATGTTGTGAATAGTAATTCATATACATATGCTGGTAAGCACAAAACAAGTATAGAATCAATTAACATCACGTGTTTATTAATATATAAGAATGGCAATTAACATCATTGTACAAATACAATATAACAGCAGTGAATAGAAATATATAATATAGCTGTGAATACACTTTTGCTTGTTTTTCTGGTATCTTGGTTGGGTCTTACTTTCTTTACCTGGTCTGGGCTCACTCTCGTTACCAATATTAGTTCATGATCTCTGCATATATACTACTGGCTTGATATATATTATATATACTTTTTTGTACAGCCTTATATATAGATAGATACAACTTTATTGTCATTGCATAGTACAGGTACACAGCAACAAGATGCAGTTTGGCATCTACCAGAAGTGCAAAATGTAGCAATCGTGCAAAAGTGCAGATGAATATCTAACATATTTACAATGCAAATAACCATCTAGCATGATTAAAAAATATATATACATTATATATATATATATATATATATATATATATATATATATATATATATATATACTGTATATATATATAAATACACATACACACATTATATACACAAATGAGTGTGAAATGTTGGACAGAATGTACAGTAATGATAAAATACATACAGATATAAATAGTACAGATGTACTGACAGAGGTTACATACAGTCTTCTGTTTGTGTTTGTTTTGTAATAATTAACGGTATAGTGTTGAGTTCAATAATATGATGGTAGATGGAAAAAAACTGTCCCTGAACCTGCTGGCTCTAGTGCGCAAGTTTCTGTATCTCCTTCCTGATGGAAGGAGGTTAAACAGTTTATGACTGGGATGCGAAGAATCCTTGATGATGTTGTGAGCTCTACGCAGACATCTACTGTGGTGAAGGTGCTCAATGGCAGGTAGTTGGGTGCCAGTGATGCGTTGAGCGGTTTTAACCACCCTTTGCAGTGCTTTACGTTCACACACAGTGGAGCCTCCGTACCATACAGTGATGGAGTTGGTCAGGATGCTCTCAATGATGCAGCGGTAGAAGCTCGTTAAAATCCCCGGGGACAGATGGGATTTCTTGAGACTTCTCAAGAAATACAGACGTTGTTGTGCTTTTTTTTACCAGAGCTGACGTATTCTGCTGCCAGGAAAGATCCTCAGAGATGTGAACTCCTAGAAACTTAAAGCTGGAGACTCGCTCTACCTTGGTTCCATTGATGTTAACAGGTAGATGTCTCCCGCTGTTGGATCTCCGGAAGTCCACAATGAGCTCTTTGGTCTTTGTGGCGTTGAGAGTCAGATAATTGGTGGCACACCATACTGCCAGATTACGTATCTCTTCCCTGTAGGCCGATTCATCATTGTTTTCGATCTGGCCGACCACGGTGGTGTCATCCGCATACTTGATGAAGATGTTAGATTTATACAGAGGAGCACAATCGTGGGTGAACAGGGAGTAGAGCAGTGGGCTCAGAACACAGCCCTGCGGTATGCCAGTGTTCAGAATGAGGGTTGAGGATACCTGGTTTCCAACCTGACAGATTGAGGTCTGTTGGTGAGAAAGTCCAGAATCCATCTGCAAATGGAGGTGAAGATACCCAGTTCACTGAGCTTAGTGATCAGTACAGTGGGGAGAACTGTATTAAATGCAGAGCTAAAGTCAATAAACAGCATTCTGATGTATGTGTTGCTCTTATCCAGGTGGGTGAGAGCAGAATGAAGAGCTGTGGAAACTGCATCCTCAGTTGACCTATTCGGGCGATAAGCATACTGGTGTGGGTCCAGTGTAGGTGGTAGGCCCGCAGTGAGGTGATTCAGGACCAGTTTCTCAAAGCATTTCATAACAATAGGGGTGAGTGCAACTGGACGAAAGTCGTTCAGGTGTTCAGCAGCTGAGTGCTTAGGCACTGGTATGATAGTAGTGGTCTTCAGGCATGTTGGTACTGTGGCTTGGGCCAGTGACAGATTGAAAATGTCAAAAAAAAACATGTGCCAGTTGTCCAGCACATGCTCTGAGAACACGTCCCGGTATGCCATTCGGGCCAGCTGCCTTGCGGGCATCCACTCTGCTAAACACTGAATAGACGTCCGTTGTTGAGAATGAAAGTGAGCTATAAGCAGTAGCAGAGTCCGTGGTTGGTGTAAAATGTCCTATGCAATGGTCAAAACGATCAAAAAAGTGATTAAGTTCGTTCGGTTGGAAGGCCCAGCTGGTTAGTTGAGCTGTAGGTTTATAGTCTGTGATTGACTGGATGCCTTTTCACATACGTCTGGGATCAGAGTTGTGGAAGTGCTCTTCTATATGTAGTTTGAATATGAGCTTTGCTTTCCTGATGCCCCTTTTCAGGTTGGACCTGGCTCTGTTATAGTCCTCTACACTGCCAGATTTAAAGGCAGCATCTCTTGCTTTCAACAGGAGATGGACTTCAGAGTTCATCCACGGCTTCTGGTTAGGAAAACATTTCACGTGTTTGACGGTAGTGACATTGTCAATGCACGTGTTAATATAATCCAAAAGAGATGATGTGTAAGTGTCCATGTCTGTATGAAAGTCCAGTGTGGCCTGTGAGGCAAACATGTTCCAGTCAGTATCCTGAAACTGTTGTTGTAAAGAAGAAATGGCCCCCTCTGGCCATACCTTTACTGTCCGCAGAGCTGGTTTCACACGTTTGATCAATGGTGTGTATTTGGGTAGCATGAACAAGGAGAGATGATCAGACTGACCCAAATGGGGGAGGGGAATGGCTGTGTATGCCCCAGGTATGTTTGTATACACCTGGTCCAGTGTTTTGTCCCCTCTAGTAAAGCAGGAGACATTACGGTGAAATTTTGGTAGAACAGATTTCAAGTTGGAGTGGTTGAAATCTCCAGCAACAATGATAGCTCCTTCGGGATGTGCAGACTGCTGTTTGCTGATAGCTGCATGCAGTTCCTCCATAGCTAGCTTAGCATTAGCATCCGGTGGAATGTACACTGCAGTCACAACAATGGCTGAGAATTCTCTCGGTAAATAAAAGGGTCTGCACTTAATCATCAAATACTCTAAATGAACAGAGCAGTGACTTTCAGTAACAGTAGAGTCCGTGCACCATGAGTTGTTGACATACATGCACAGACCTCCACCTCTGCACTTACCAGAGCCCTCTGCCGTCCTGTCCACCCGATAAACACTGCGACCCCTGAGCTCAATGGCGCTGCTGGGAATGTTGTTGTTGAGCCATGTCTCCGTAAAAATCATGATATTACATTCCTTAATCCATTTGTGTGATGATATCTGGAGCAGCAACTCATCCATTTTGTTAGCAAGAGACCGTACATTGGCAAGGAAGACGCTTGGAATCGATGGTTAATGCGGGTTTAGCCTTAGCTTAGCCCTGATACCGCCTCGCTTCCCCCTCCTTTGTTTTCGGTCTCGCCGCCGGTGGCGCTGTGAACTCGCTGTCCCCCTCCTTTGTTTCCAATCTCGCCGCTGGCACTGTGAACTCGCTGTCGGCCGGGCTGGATCAGCGGTCCGCGGTGTTCGGGCGATTTCCCAAGGGAGATCAAAGTCCGTTGAAAGTCCGTATCTGTGAGTATTGCCGATTGCAGATAAGCCTGTTCTGCATGAGTAAACTTGCTGTTGATGGGAAAATTGCTACTAAATCGCAAAAACTGGAGAGACGCCGGGCCTCGTGTTGTGCACGCGCCGCCATCGACAGAATACTGACATTTATGTTACTACCAAGCCGAGCCCTTCTAGACCTCCTATTAAGATCTCTATTTTTTAGATACTATGATTATGCCTGCTCCTGAAGAAGTGAAAATGTATTTCACGAAACGGGTTGAGCTTATGAGGCAAACAATTTACCTACAAGCTTCATCATGCATATACTTCTTTTTCATTCATCTTAATTATTATTATCTGGAATACTTCCTTTATTGTCTGCAATGCATTATTTATGGTTTTATCAGATTTTATATACATACCTTTGTATTTCTATTCACTGCTGTTGTATTGTATTTGTACAATGATGTTAATAGCCATTCTTATATATTAATAAACACGTGATGTTAATTGATTCTATACTTGTTTTGTGCTTACCAGCATATGTATATGAATTACTATTCACAACATCATGTGCAAACTGGCCACATCTCATACAAAGTCCCACACTCTTTTTGAACACTATGTGTTCTATATTTTATGTATACATAGGGATGGAGACTCAATGGCAAGAGTCTCATTTAAAGTCCCATTTATTCCTTATTTTTCCACATTGTCCCCCCCCCCTCTTTCCTCCCCCTCCCCTTTATATAATTTTTGGTGAGATACTCATAAAGGAAATCACGATTTAAATGGATGCAGACCCTGCCACTTTCCTCATAGAACAGTGCAAGTTCAGCAAATGGACACAGGCAAACAAACAGCTATTTCTTCAGGATAACGAAAGGTAGGAATCTGCAACAACATTGTTGAAATACTTGCAATCTACATAAATCACACAGAGGGTGGAGTTTCTCTTTAACCACCGGGATTCAAGACATATGACGTCAAGGACTTGAAGTAGCGATATCTGAAGTGGCGATATCTGAATGATGGGTGCAGCTGCAGGCATCATCCAGATATCATTCTTTTCAGCCGGCAATTCCCTGCACAGCAAAATCAATAACAGTGTCTGTTTTACCGTTTAATTGTTTTTACAGGCGGCGAGAGAGGACATCCCCCCCCCCCCCCCCTCTGCCCTCCGGGGCTTCGCCGGTCTCGTCTGTGCGATTAGCGAGTCGGAGAATGATCCAGCCGGCAGCAGAAGTTTACCATAGAGCTGACTGAGGACCAGATGGTCCCCAGTCATCTCTATGACTCTCAGAGGCCAGAAGTAACAGCATGGCGTGACTTCCGGCCAGTGTTAATTTTGACATCAAATTTCAATTTAGATTTAGTTATAGCTAAAATATAGCACAAATCCTTGCCCCCACAATGCCCCAAATCCCCCAGCACAAATTTCCCCACCAAAAAAAATTCACCCCACCTAGCACAAATCCTCTAGCCAGAAAATGTCCCCTCCTAGTACACATCTCTTCCCCTCATTTCACATTTCCCCCTCCTAGCACACATCTTCTTCCCCCTATCCCCCTACCAACACAAATCCATCTAAATCACCCCTATTTGCACCCCCCCCAAATTTCACATCCTAGAACAATACTTACCCCCTGCCGCCCCCAAATTCTCCTTTCCAACAGAAATCCCCTCTCCCATAATCTCCTTGTGGCTCCCCTCACCTCACATGATACCACAGTGCCCAGGGCAACCTCTTATCCTGCCACCCCTTGTCCCAGCCCTGGCGGTGACACAAAGACCAACAAACATAAGCAATGCAACAAATTTGAGGATCACTTGTAACATTTGAGCCAGGATGGGGCTGATTTAAAGGCGAACACCAGGAATTACAAGTATCTACCCTTGCAGTAGGGATCTCTGGCACTGCAACGGCTAAACACTCATCCAGAGCTGAGGAATGAGGTGTAATACTTACCTTATTCCTTGTGTCAGTACTCTCCACTTCAGGTTGTGGCCAGACCCTTGCTGTTCTTATGTATATTGCAGGACTATTGGTCCAACATTATAATTGATGACATCAGCATGCGACAGCTGGTTGGAGAATCTTACAGAAGAGATTTCAGGGAACCACTTGCACAGGTTGGACGAATGTTGGTGTAAGAAATAAGGCAGTACAGCTTATTCTTTTATCCCTTGACCTAAAGCTCACTCCTACTTTTATCCTGAGGATCCTTCCTACTTCCCCGACTCATCGTAGACCACGCCATATCTGATACCACAGTGAGTCATACTACACAGCCCATCCTTACACAAGTCTTTCTTCATGTTCCAAGACATGACTGTTATCCCCCTCTCAGTTAAATCCTCCTAGAGAGGTTCAAGTTTAATGTATACTCTACCAGATACCATTACACCTTCATGGTTTAATTTCCAACTGGCACTGCCTCAGTACATGTAGCCTGATGGTTACCCCCTGTTAACTGTTACACCTGTAGAACTTGGATGACTGTTAGAGCTCCCCAAGTTTCTACCCCCATTACCATGATAATCATTGCACATCCTACCTTTTAATCTGCTACCCAACATTTCTAGCCGAAATGGCAGAGTATGGAACTTTCCAAACAACCTCCTGCCATCCTGTTCCTTCCTTTGATGAAGTTTTTTTTTTGTTGTCCAGTATACCCCCACTGTCATAACAGGAGATATACACTCAGCACTTTGGCAGAGGAACTACTCCTTCCATCAGAGACATGCTTTTCTGGATGCCTCTCTATTAATAATAACTACACTTTCCGGACCTGCGAATCCACTTTGCTGCCCCAGAGAAAATTTACATACCTGTTAAATACATACACCCCCCTCCCCTTATTATCTCTTCTTCAGCCCATCTCTAGGCACACCATGTGCCCCCTGTCATGGGGGCGGGATGGGTGCTGTGAAATTCTCAAGTGTTTACAACCCCCCTCATCCTACTTTTTTTAAAATGCTATTTGCAAACCTTCTAGCTGGTTAGACTCACAGGTCCTGGAACCATTGGAAATCTGCAAACGCTTATCTGTATATTCCTGCTTAACTACATGCATAGAAGTATACACGCAGGCTGACCTACCCATTCCCCTTTTTTTTCCCTCTCCCATTACACACTTACTGCAGAATACAGATTACAGATAACAAACTTTTAAGGCATCACTTGTTTTTATTACGCATTGGTAAAAGGACTCTTCATACACATGGAAATTACTATGTATGCTTTTCTTAATGGTTTATATGTATAAGTTTCACTGTACATGTTTATTTGCACATACTGGTCATAGGTTGTATTCAAAACCTATTATTTCCTATCCCCCCGGACAGTTAAAAAGTAACATTGTCAGGCTTTGTTACTCCAGTCCCCTGCTGTTTATACCGTGCGTGCTGTTTTTCCCCTCCATCTTACATTAGCCTCTGACCTCATCGGTGTTAGAGATTCCCACATACATTTATCCACTCTTGACCATCCCCCCCACAAAGCAGATTCTTAGTAATAGTGCTGACCATTCTGGATCTACAACTCCCCATTTGGGTAGTATAGCGGGCCTATTCCTGCCTCTGGACACAAACTCCCCCATTTCCCTAGAATTTTAGTTTAGTTCAAACCCCCTACCCTATCACCCCACTTCCACCTCCTCCCGCTCTCTCCCCCCCCTTTTTTTTTAAATATCACTGTCTACTCGCTACACATATAACTGGCCAAGTCAAAGTTCCAAATATGCCTACACTCACACCCCACTCAGAACATGTTACCCTTAATGTTGCGTCTATAAATGCCAAAGGCTTGAATATCCCAGAGAAGAGATCACAATTACTCAGCTATGCATAGTATCAAGGCAGACATCATTTTCATAAAGGAGACCCATTTCCGATCGGACGCTATACTTAAACTGAGTGACCATCACTACTCACTGGCTTACCATGCTACTAATACTTTGACAAAATCTAAGGGGGTATCCATTGTAGTATCTAAACGATTACAGATACAAACCACAGACTTCCTAATAGATGAAGATGGCCGCTATGTTTTCCTTAAGGGCTCCTTCAGGGAGAAACCTATAACTTTGGCCAACATCTACACTCCCAACAAATCGGAAGTTGTGTTCTTCCGAAAAATCGCACAACTCCTTTCGACCTTTCAATCTGGATTACTCATGTTAGGTGGCGACTTTAACGTAGCCCTAAACCCATTAGAAGACACGTCCACGGTACATCTTCAATGTTGTATCGTGCACTTAAGCAAATTAAACTCCAGTTTAAGGATTTACTTACTCATGACTCGTGGCACACACTGCACCCAGACACCAAGGATTATACCTTTTTTCCCCACCCCACTATCGTTACTTGAGAATTGACTATATATACCTATCTCAGAGAGACCTCCCCTTTCTCTCCGACGCAACAGTTAAGCCAATGATCATTTCTGATCACCACCCCGTAATGATGGCCCTTACACTTCCAGACACGATACCAGTCTCTAAAACTTGGCGACTGGGTGCCTCCCTATTAACGGACCCTATTTACGCTACTCAAACTCACATTTCCATCCAAAATTATTTCCGAGAAAATGATACTCCAGACGTCTCCCTATTGATACAATGGAATGCTCATAAATGCGTGCTGAGAGGTGTCCTTTTGGGCATGGTAACTGCGAGAAAGCGCACTGCACAGGCCATTCTCAACTCTCTTATGACTAGACTCCATTCCCTTAAAACTAACCACAAACAATCACAAGCTCAACAGACATATCAAGAACTCATACAGGTCCAATCATCACTTCTAGAAGAACTTGGAGGTAAAGTAAAACTCTTTTACGAAAGTGGCAACAAGAGTGGCAAGTTTTTAGCCAGAGCTATACAAGCTAAGAGCGGCAAACACAGTATATCTGCTCCACTTTCCACAAGGCTGCATACTATCCTCATCCTCCGATATTGCGGCTCAGCTTGAGCGTTACTATGCTGTTTGAGATTTTACTATAATTTGCCTGAAGCCCCTCGCCCTATTCTGGGCTCAAACTCACGAAGGCAAGCAATAACAGACCGCGTACTGTCCTAAACCTATTACCCAAAAAGCTGCTTGCGAGATGGATGAGCCACTGACAATGGATGAACTTAAACTATCAAACAACTAAAAGCAGGTAAAAGCCCAGGACCAGATGGCTTCCCAGCTATGTATTCTAAAACATTCCTGGAAGATCTAGCAGACCCTTTTCTTTGAGCATTGAACTCCATGTCCCCCTCTAATCCCGCCTTGTGGGACCTTCTTGAAGCTCATATCACAGTTGTCCCTAAAGCAGGAAAAGACTCATCATCAGTAACAAATTATCGACCAATATCCCTTTTAAACGTCGACCTGAAAATCTTTGCAAAGATCTTGGCCAATCGCTTACTCCCACTACTCCACTCTCTTGTTGCCAAAGACCAGGTAGGATTTATCCGGGGACAAGAGACTCGGGACAACACTACCAAAGCCCTCAACCTACATCACTGGGTAACTACCTCAAAGACGCAGGGCTTCCTCCTATCCCTATATGCAGAAAAGGCAGAAAAGGCTTTTGACAGGTTGGCCTGGGACTACATGGCAGCTGTCCTACGTAAACTAGGCATCCAAGATCGTCTACTTGATTTTATTATGTCTCTTTATGTCAAACCTTCAGCTCGTGTCCGAGTTAATGGCTTCCTGTCAAACACCACCAGACAGGGCTGTTCATTATCACCCCTTTTGTTTGTACTCACCCTTGAGCCCTCCCTTTGTCGTCTGAGGGCAAACAATGATATCCAAGGTCTGACAGTAGCTGATAGGTCTTATAAAATAGCCGCTTTTGCGGATGATATATTACTGTTCCTTTCTAAACCCCTTACCACACTTCTCAACCTTCTAAAAGACTTCAAGCTTTTTCATTATATCTCCAACTTCAAAATTAACTTTAATAAATCGCACGCTCTAAACATCACCCTTCCCACTCCAACTGTAACACAGTGGCAATAAAACTAACCCTTCGCCTGGAAACAGAAAGCTATCACTTATCTGAGCATCCAACTACCCACTAAACTTTCATATCTTTATTCCAAAAACGTCCTACCTGCCCTACGCACACTAGCAGCTGACCTAGACAGATGAAATAAACGTATTTTCTCATGGTTCGGAAGGGCTGCCATACTGAAAATGAACGTTCTACCCCGATTACTCGATCTTTTGCAAACAATCCCAATTAGATTACTGCCTGTGTTCTTCAAATCCTACAAAAGCATCTGTCTAACCTTCTTATGGCAACACAAGAGACCTAGAATTAACTATGACCAACTCAACCTTCCCAAATTGATGGTAGGAATCAACCTCCCGAATATACGCAACAACTATAGAGCTTGCCACCTCTCACGAATAGTTGACTGACACGGTAAAGTCAAACACTGGGTGACTCCAGAAGACTCTTTCTCTACCCTTTCATTAAGATCTACCCCATGGAAATCCCCATGCCATCTTCCACCTGTTCTTAAGGAACATCCTCTTATTGGCCCTTCCTTGGCATGCTTCCAAGAGGCCATTCTAAAATAGGGCCTTTCCTCAAAAAACAGGATCCATGACACCTATACGCTCTAATTCTGATTTTCTGATGGGAATGGACAATAACTTCCTAAAGGGGATGACCCCCAACCGTTTCTCTGCCCTCACCATTTACTCCAAAATTACAAGATTACAGACAGATCTGACCTTATCTCACAGTGGATGAACATCCCCATCCCACAATGGTCCTACATGCAAGTGCGCCATTTTCTCCGCTCTTTAAACCATACTAAAGATATCTCTTGACCCCTTATGCCCTTTGAACGTCTTTGTTCCAAAAGTACACCACAAAAACACGTTATTTCCTCTATCCTCTATCCTGTTTCCAGATAGACCTACTCCAGGAAAGGACTTCTTGGCATGGAAATTAGAAATTGATGTACCCCTTTCCCCTGACGACTGGGACCACATATATATACCCACACTCACAAGGGATCTATTAACGTGACAACCCAAGAAAACTGCTATAAAATCGTTTCGAAATGGTACCGAACTCCAGCTCTGCTACATTGAATCAATCCACGTCTCCTTAAACACTGCTGGAGATGCAACCAAGAGACAGGGTCACTACTGCATATCTGGTGGACTTGCCCCCGCATACAGACCTTCTGGGCTGAGGTACACTCTATAATTACACATGTTATGACCTACCATCTCGACTACTCACCCACACAATTTCTTCTTCACCATACATCCCTTTGCCAGACAGAATATCATAAATCTCTCGCCATGCACATGGTGAATGCAGCGAAACTATGCTTACCAATACACTGGGTCATGATCCACACCCCCCTCGATCTCAGAGTGGTTTACTCGCATCCAAAAAATTGCCAACATGGAAGAACTGATTAGCCAGCCAAAGGATTTGCCATCCAAATTCACTTCCACTTGGGCCTGTTGTGCCAACAGCTACTGCACAATTGAACATTGCAAACGCCTAATTACACCCCAAATTTAAATTAGTGGCAGAAGAAAGGCTTTCTGATCAACAATCCTCCCCTCCTCTCCAATACCCTGTTCATCAACCACGCCTATTATGACCATATTACATGGCCTGTCCAGAGGGATTTGGGTTTGGAGGGGCCTTCCTCTCTCACCGCTGAGACTTGGCGGCATTATGACCTGATTTAGACAGACTCCCCCCCTTTTTTTTTCCCCTTCCCTCCCCTTTACCCTCTTATCTCTCTCTCTCTCCTCTTTTTGACCCCTCCTTCCCTTTCTCTCTCCCATAGTGTTTACAGGCCCCACCCCTGATAGAAGATTTACATTGGCCTGTGTATAGAATCCTATTCTCGGCATTTACATTCGAGAGGGATGGGGAATAGGGGGTAGAGGAAACTGGGGGGGATGTTGGAGTGGGGTAGAGGAACGGGAGGAACTCCCCCCCCCCCCCTTCTCCCCTTGTTTTTTCCCCTCTGTGAATGTTGCAAATTTGAACCCCCTTACATACAGTACCTGCTTAGTCCAGTTAATAAGAGCTTTGACCCTTCTTAACATAAGATGTTTCTTATTTGGTGTACGATATACAGAATGCCCTCCTCTTTTCCTTTACTTTCATACCATTACATATAACTGCATGCTTGAATTTTGAAATTTTACCAAACATTAATAGGCATAATATGTGTAAGAAAAAAGGGAGCGCTGGTGTGTGAATAGCTGCAACTGGAATGAATAAAATATATGTGAAATGTAAAGTGCGCTTATTCTAAATAAAAAAAAATCACCTAACAGTGATATGTGAACTGAAATGAAAGTGAATGGGATAACATACAAATCTGTCCCAGTGTTAACTCAAAAGCACAACAAATAACTTGTGACAAAAAACAAAATCCATAAATAAATTGGCTTTTGAAAGATTATATAACAGTTCGTGAACCAGGGACAAGCTCCTCTTGCTGGAGTGTGGGTGAGTAAATCAGCCAAAACCAGTGATGGGGTATTAGTCCAAAATTTTCAAGAAGAGTGGGGTGGAAAATGAATAAAGTGTCCCTCCACCAAGTGAAATTCCTCCTTACCCGACGGAAGAAGATAAGTGCTAACAGATGATCCAACTTTTCCCAACGTTAGAATCTTAAACTAGGTCACCTTCAAACGTGAACAGACCTCCAGTGCAACACAAGCAAACCTGGCTTCTTACCAGAAATCAATAGCAAACAGGCTCAGCAATCACTGCAATAAATCTGGAAATGATACTCCTTCCTCCCTCATACCAGGTGGGTGGCTTTCCAGTTTCCACAGTTTGGCTCCAATATGCATAAAAGATATAGGAGGCTGATAATGTACCTTAGATAACGTTTATTGACAAATACAGGTTGTACTTACATGAGTAGGATGTATAACGAGTGGTACAGATGGTCTTTAGCAGAGAGAATTTCGTGTAGAACTCACGTCCGGCTGCAGCACGGACCGCGAGTGACGTCGTGACGGCACGCCTCCCCTGCTGACGCGTTTCCTCCAATAGGACTTCAACTGAGAATGGGGATTTAGTTGAAGTCCTATTGGAGGAAACGCGTCAGCAGGGGAGGCGTGCCGTCACGACGTCACTCGCGGTCCGTGCTGCAGCCGGACGCGAGTTCTACACGAAATTCTCTCTGCTAAAGACCATCTGTACCACTCGTTATACATCCTACTCATGTAAGTACAACCTGTATTTGTCAATAAACGTTATCTAAGGTACATTATCAGCCTCCTATATCTTTTATGCATATTGGAGCCAAACTGTGGAAACTGGAAAGCCACCCACCTGGTATGAGGGAGGAAGGAGTATCATTTCCAGATTTATTGCAGTGATTGCTGAGCCTGTTTGCTATTGATTTCTGGTAAGAAGCCAGGTTTGCTTGTGTTGCACTGGAGGTCTGTTCACGTTTGAAGGTGACCTAGTTTAAGATTCTAACGTTGGGAAAAGTTGGATCATCTGTTAGCACTTATCTTCTTCCGTCGGGTAAGGAGGAATTTCACTTGGTGGAGGGACACTTTATTCATTTTCCACCCCACTCTTCTTGAAAACTTTGGACTAATACCCCATCACTGGTTTTGGCTGATTCACTCACCCACACTCCAGCAAGAGGAGCTTGTCCCTGGTTCACGAACTGTTATATAATCTTTCAAAAGCCAATTTATTTATGGATTTTGTTTTTTGTCACCAGTTATTTGTTGTGCTTTTGAGTTAACACTGGGACAGATTTGTATGTTATCCCATTCACTTTCATTTCAGTTCACATATCACTGTGATTTTTATTTATTTAGAATAAGCGCACTTTACATTTCACATTAATAGGCATAATACTTGTGCTATTCTGTAATCTTTGTCAAATATAACAATATAAGATTGTCGAATAATTCACCTTTATATCGTTTGTATTTTGATCTACTTTTCAATTAAAATTTTGTTTGGAAAAGAAATAAGCGTATATTGATTGGTTTTCGCAAAAGTTATAGCATCTACAAACTATAGGATAGATTCATGGACTTTTAATTTTTTTTTTAATTGTTTTTACTAGTAATGGTGGCGATCAGTGATTTTTTGTCGAGGACAAACCTGACACTAAGGGATTTATTTACCAAAGCTGGAGAGGGCAAAATTTGTCACAATTCTGCAAAGAAACCAATTAGAAACCAATCAGCTTCTAACCTCAGCTTGTTTAAATAAGCTTTGGCAATAAAATCTGGAAGCTGATTGGTTTCTCTGCAGAATTGTGACTAACTTGCCCTCTCTAGCTTTAACAAAAAAACCTCTAAGTGACTCCTTTTGGTGACCAGTGACACCAATACAGTGATCATCAGTGCCAACAAAAATGCACAGTCACTGTACTAATAACACTGGCAGTGAAGGGGTTAACATCAGGGGCAATCAAAGGGTTAACTGTGTTCCCTGGGAGTGCTTTCTTACTGTGAGGGGGTGACTTAACTAAAGAAAGACTGAGATCTGTGTTCCTGCTTAGCAGAAACACAAGATCTCTGTCTTTCTTACTAGCAGAACGGCGATCTGCCTTGTTTACATAGGAAAACTGCCCTTCTGCCTCTCCCTAAACAATCGTGGGACCCACTGATTGGCTCCAGCTGAGTCCAATGACAGCGGGAGCGGCACGCACCCCAGAGCCAAAGAAAGGAATCGCGTACAGGTACATAGTTTTGCGCTTAAGGGCCGCCCTGCTGCAGTATGTGTACGTGGGGGGTCCTTAAGCGATTAATTTTTTATCATTTTGGCTAGAGCAAGGGAGGGTTATAACCCCTGTCAGAATTTTTTTCCGCCACCTGTGTCCCATTTGGAAAATTTCCCTTCACTTTCTGTCCCACAGCCAAACAGAAAGTGAGAGAAAATTCCTGAAAATTAGGGGAATTCCTTGGGGAGCCCTAGGTTACCAGAACTAGCATCCCCATTGGAAGATTTCCCCTCTATTACTTTTCTGGGGACAACCCTAAATTTGGGATTTTCTTTTACTTTCACTTTCAATAATAATGGTAAACAGGACAAATAGAGAGGGTGAATCTCCTTACTGGGGGCACAGACAGCAATAAAAAGTGTTCTAAACCTTCTCTACTTTTCCAAAAAAAAAAGTTTGCTTTTAGTTACGCTTAGGGAGATCATACATCCTCTAGTTGTCAGAGAACACATGTATATCCTTTGGCTTATAAATTCACAAGATTCTTAAAGCCTTCATAAGTGAAAGGAGGGATCTTGGGAACACAAGACCCTGTTTTGGACATGCAAGCCATTTGGTTAACATTGCATGAACTGTAATCCTGTTCACTCTGAAAATAAACACTATCTGGAGAGTAGATAGAGGGATCCACATCAAAGTAGTTGTAGGGCCTGAGGAAGAACCCAACACCATTTCCTGGAGTGGCAGTGTTCGGAAGGTCCTCCGAGTGGGGTATATGAAGAAATCCAACTGTAATCCAACCAACCAAATCCTGTGGAAGAGACATCTCAGTGAGAATTGTACTATACTGATAAATGTTTCATATAATACTGAGCAGCACCAGACTAAGATTGGTACTAACATTGTAGTCTTTTAGCCCTTTGTATTCAAATGAATACTGTTAAATCTCCCAGTGAAAAATAATGAACGTATTATTAAAAAACAATACTGATTTAAAATGGAAGGCTACTTAAATCATCAAATTTAAATAGCTGTTCCTCTGATATACTCTCCTTTGGAGTTAATATATTAACAAGTTAAAGCAGAACTTGTGGTCCAATGCAAGATACATATGTACCCCCCCCCCCCTTTCTTATTTTTTAAATTGCCTGCAAACAGTTGGTCCGTAAATTACCAATAAAAAAGAGAAAAAAAAGTTTAGATTTTATACTTACCTTACCCCATTCTTTGATATACAGTGCTTAAATGGCAGTGACGTAAAGCTTCTTCTAGGGAATACAGAGCAATCCAAATATCACGAAAAGTCACTTTTGCAGAAGGCTTGAGTGTCTTCTCATGAGATTTAGGTTACTCGTTGTTTCCTTGTGCAGGGCATGTTTTTTTTATGTTTTTTTGTATAGCCTCTTTCACAGTTATTGGATCCCTGTGGGGTAAAGCCAAAATTTTGATGGGTTTTGGATAGAGTAGGGAAGGCGGGATAACATTTTATCAGATTTTTTTGTGCTGCCTGTGTCCCACAGGAATCCGCTTGCTCAGCAGGGGATCTCTCACTGCTCATCGCTATGCTGAGCGGAAATGGACACAGCCCTGCTCTCCTCTATTGGGGCAATCCGATGGAAATGGCCTGCCTATCCGTTTCCATCTGATATCATTCGATCCGCCAGACGGATGAGGAATAGAACCACCATTTGTGTGCTTTTGGCGGAGGGTGTAAGTGAATATGTGTTTACTGACATCCGCTGCCCCATAGAAGAGACTGGAGAGTCCGATGAGGTCCGCCTGAAAAACTTACAGGCAGACCTGATCAGATCCCCCATGTGAAAGGGGCCTTACATATACTTTAGTTTATCCTGAGATGCTCAGTACTTTAACAAAGAGAATTTCCAGAATGTTAAGTCACCATTCTGTAGTTCACAATTCGCACACATTTAACAGTATATACAGTATATTAAAGTTAATTAATAGTTAAATTGCAGTTGTACACAAATGGATAGAAATTAATGTATTAAATTACCGTTGCTGCATGCTAAAAACATTGTGGTGAATTGCTGATCATGCTCCTCACAATTAAAGCAGAACTTCGCTCTCTAAATCAACATTCACTATTTGTAATCTTTATTCTGCCAGCATTAGTTAAGTGCCGGTTCACACTGATCCGACTTGTCAGGCGAATTGGTCACCTGACAAGTAGCGGTCCATGCTGTGCAATGGAACCGTTCTAATCAGAGCCACTCAAGTCGCTCCGACTTAGAAAAAGGTTCCTGCACCTTTTTTTTTTTTGCAAAGGCGGAGCGACTAGCATTGACTTCCATTATGTGAATTCGTTGCAAGTAGCGCCGAAGTCATGGTGCACGGGCGACTTCGAGTCGAATCAGTGTGAACCGACTGTAATAGATAGAAAAGTATATCATATTTACTTGTTTTAAACTTTTTGTTTTACATTTCTTCAGTTACTTCCTGGTCTCCTGCCCAAGGCATATGATGTCATACATCCCAGGATTCTTCAGGAGGGGAGGAGGGGTTTTACCAGCTAGGTACACCCTCCTGTCTGCATGTCTGAGCTAAGGGAAGAAAGATTTCAGGAAGTAAATGCTATGGTTTGTGGTGCTCATATGCAGTGTAGTTCTGCTTAAGCTCCCATTAACACCAGTGCAACCTGTCATTACATATGACAAGTCACACCCTATTGCCGGCAATAGAACCGCCACAAATCATGTCACAGTGATTATAAAAAAAGGTTCCTGCACTACTTTTTACCGATTTCATTTCGACTTGCATAGACTTCTGTTAAATTAAGTTGTAAGCCGCAATAAAATCGGCAGTGCAAATCGCACTGATGTACGTCTTTAAAATCGTGCTGAAGTAGCACAATTTCAAAGTCGCACTGGTTTGAACCAGAGCTTAAGGACAAAACTTGCCACAGTACACAATGAATCAGATACTAACTTCCCAAATCTGTAAGGGACCCTAGAGACCCAACATCCATCAACATGTTCCACACTACAGTCAAATATAGTGTAGAATATACATACTGTACATGCCTGGAATTAAACAATGAGGAAGTGACACTGTCATTCCATCTTACAGAAATAGTATTAAGGCATAATCTTTTGCAAGATATCTGAGAAATGGATATATAAAGCCGCCAGTGTTCACCTAAAACTGAAATACCTACTTGGATAAAGTCAGCGTTTCAAATAACTTCAACTCACCTGATCTTGAATATTCTCATCATTTACGAATTTGGAGAACGTTACACTAGGAGTCCAAGGGTCATTTTGATTGAAGATGGAACTGCTCTCAGATTCTTCTTCTTTACGCTTGGTCACTGCTAGCTTGTACCTTATTGAAATGAAAAAGTTATTACCATGCTTGACAATTGTTTTACAGTTTCATTCAAAGTGGTTCTCAGTGCTGTTTTGTAATTACTGTGCTTTTCATCTTCACCGAATGGGCCTAGAGCAGGTAAAAATCATTGCATTATGATTGCATCATCTGTTCATGACAGTTCTTGAAACTATCTAGCAGAACACACAATATCTGTCAAAGCATACTGGGGTTGATTTACTAAAACTGGAGAGTGCAAAATTTGGTGCAGCTGTGCATGGTAGCCAATCAGCTTCTAACTTCAGCTTGTTCAATTAAGCTTTGACAAAAAAAAAAACCTGGAAGCTGATTGGTTTTGATGCAAAGCTGCACCAGATTTTGCACTCTTCAGTTTTGGTAAATAAACCCCACTGTGTTGTCCTAGTTTGCTGTGCTCATTGAACATCCAAGTGTAGCACCCTTGCCCCGGGCTGGCTAAATTGTATGTATTGCTTTGCTGTAACCAGCTGGGCTGCAATTTACTTTTTAGATCTGATCAGGTTTATCCCTAAACCTGGTGGCTGATTGCTTCTGCCTGCCTCCGGAAGAATGTTCCAGATATTGTGTGGGAGAACCAGTCATTAAATTAAGGATATTTATCTGACCTTAGCCAATTGCTGGGTGGCTGACCCTTGAGGTGTGGCTGGGGAGAGAATAAATGTTTGGGAGGGTATGATCAGTGCTCTCTCTTCTCTTTTTAGAAATTCATTTTTTTAAAGTGACCCTATATGATAAGAGCTAGTCTTTGCAGTATAGGCTAACTTTGGTCTATTCCTTCTGTGATAAATATTTTAGTAGGGTCTCACAGTACAGATAAAGTATTCCAATAATGTGTATTGGTTCCAACATGAAGACCTGACTTGTCTTGTGGCCTGCGGGATAGCAGGTTTCAGAGAGAGTCATGCAGATGAGCATGGGGGATATTACTGCAGGATATTCTGGCTGTCCCTGGATGCTTTTCTTTAAAATAAAAGTCCATGGATAAAGCTAATGAAAAATATAAAAAATATTTAAATGGTAATGTAGAATCTTATCGAGAATTAAAAAATAAACACAAGTGTTTATCACCAAGAACCAAATTAATAAACATAAAAATATATGGACACTTTTAGGCTCAATAAAATCATTTTATTATGCTCCTTTGTGGGCAGCTGATTATAAAAAAATGTCCATTATAACCCTAAGGTTTTTTACATACTTCTGGAAACCAGAAGTTCCTGAAGCTATTTTGAGGAGCAGTATAAGATAATTGGTTAAAATAAAAGCTCAAGCTTTGTATTGCTGAAATAAGATGAATCGGTCTGTCCTTTAGCTCCATATCCGTAAGATAGTTAGTCAAAAGCAAAGAGTTCTGTCTGTGAGTTGAGGCCCTAAGGTGTTAGAGTATTTATTGTAAAAAATCCATTTGGATTCTGTTTGGGACATATTTTTTTTATATAATTACCACCTGGGGTTTCCTTGTACTTTTTGAAGTGAAGGGAAATTGGTACCACTCCAGCTTTTCTTGACTGTATTGATCAAAAAATGGGTGTTTTTTTTTTCGGTTTCATAATCTCATATACGGTATGTGTATTCTCATTCTTATTTTTAACTCCGTTTATCTTCTATCCACATATTGTTGTTTTAAAACTCCCTTTTAAATCCATCATAATACCACCTTGAGTTCTTATCTTATCTTTAATTGTAGGGCTTGCTAGCAAAGTCTGTGTACATTTCTTGGAGCCTATGCACAGCCGTCAACATGCATTGCAAATTCATAGGAACTTCTGTAGAATATGATTTTCACCTATCCTTTAGTAAATCAGCTCCCAATTTCTTATCATGGACATTACTATTGCATCACACAATGACTTTGGAATGTTTCCACATCCTGAATTTTTTAGGGTTGTATGATCCATAAGTTGAAGTCATTTGCTAAAATATTTTAACTATCAAAAGATACATTTAGAAAAATGTAAGACCGAGACCAGTTATTATGAATTATATTAAACAGGATTTATATAGCGTCAACCGTTTGAGCACCACTTTACAATGTTACTGTAAGGCAGAAAGTACAGTTACAATACAATTTAATACAGGAGGAATCAGAGGGCCCTTCTCATTAGAGCTTACAATCTAAGTAGGAGGGTCAAGTGATACAAAAGGTCATACATGTGGGGGATGAGATGATGAAGAAATTGAAATTACAGTTGTTAGGTGGAGGTAGGATAGGCTTCTTTGAAGAGAAAAGTTTTCAGTAATCGCCTAAAAGATTGGGGTAGGAAAATCCAAAGGATGGTAGAGGCTCGGGAGAAGTCCTGGAGGGGAGTATGGGAGGAGGTGACGAGGGAACTAGAAAGCAGGAGAACGTGGGAGGAAACTGTTGATGCTATATAAATCCTAATATTAATAATAATGACTGTAGCACCCTACAGGTAGGTGCTAGGTAAATGTATAGTGGGGCGTGTCTGCTTAACAGCAGGGCTGTGATTTAGGGTGTCAGGGTTTCCAGATGTGCCTGCTGAGTGGAGAAGTATCCCCACTGGCTCGTGTGAGAGGATTCTCATAGGGCAGTGTGGGAAGCCCAATCAGGGGACACATCCCAGCTTGTAACTACCCCAGAAGGCAGATTATGCTGCAAGGGATTCTGGGAGTGGATATTGGTTTGGGGGTAAGTGCGTGGCACGGTGTCTTTGGCGGGAGCAGAGTCCCAGGAAGGAGAGTGCGGCTGTCTCTCCTCCTGTCTGAGGAAGGTGGATGTCTCAGAGTGTCGCCTGAGTGTCCAGAGAGTGCTGAGTTGAGCTGAGGGGATCTGGTGTGCCGAGAGCCTGCGGAGAGAGAGGGGTCCAGTCCCAGGAAAGCCTACACAGGTCGTGAGTACTGAGGATTGCCCCTGGGGGTCTGCCTGAAGTTAGAGGGGACCACTCCAGTGGAGGTTCTGGGACCCAGTGTCAGCTAGCTGTAAAGGGGGTACCTAGGTTGAGGACCCTGAAGCTACAGAGGGGGGTACCTAGTCAGTGGACCCTGAAGAGTTCGAGGTCAAAGGGGGCACCTGCAGTTTGGGCCCTGAATTGTACAGAGCATGCCAGTTACAGAGACAGCTATACAGAGTTCTGCTACTTACTACCTCAAGCTGTGCCAGGCGGGGGGAAAGTATTCAGTGACTTTCACAGTACAACAGTGTCAGGAGTTCTACAGTTCTTGGATCTTCTGGACTATAAGTCGAGGATTCAGCACTTCTTCTGTTCTACAGAGTGTTCTCAGTGTCAGTGAGCCTTGGCTGGCGCCGGCTGGCGTCAAGGAAGCGCCAACGGGCATTTCAGAAGTAAAGTCCCAATTGTAATTAGCTCAAGCCTCAAGGAGTATCCCACTCATTCCCTTCTCCCATCCCCTTTATTCCAATAAAAACCACAAACAAAGATGCCAGAGTTGTCGCTGCTTCAGTTGTCACACCCAGGGTCACAGCTTACATGGGCTAGAGAGATTACCGGTACTAATGGCAGACCCACATTAGGCCATAGGCCTGGAAACCTTGCTATATGACATTGACCCTTTAAAGTCATAATGACTAATTTTTCTAGCTAAAAGAACATTGCATATTATGAAACCTCAAGAATAGCTGATTCCCTCATTTGTTCTGATCTGGGGAGTTATTAATCAGTTATTCAGGCTGGACACATTTACATGCAGAAAATTTTAAATAGATTGACCTCTTTTGAACAGTAACTTTCATACATGGATTGAAATTGGGCTGGTTCCTACTGGACCAGCTTATCCATGTAGGCCAGGTTTAGGTTGATCATATCTGACATCAACATTAATTTGCTTACCACTATGCCTTACCTGGCCCATCCCATTGCCTTCTCCACAGGACTTTCTTCTGGCAATGGTTCTCCGGCAAAGCTGACTATCTGGATTCTGTAGGAACGAGGGTGACCCCATTTGTTTGTAGAATTACTGGCAATGTGGATATACCGCGGCATCTTGGCAGTCTGCTCAAATGCAGCTTTATTTTCAGTCTCCAGAGTATTCCGTACCACCTTTGGCCTCTGTATCTTGACATCTGTCTGCCACGGGACGTTTAAGGGATTATACTGCATATCTTGGGTCATAACAGAATTAGCGATGCCTATAAAAAACATATTGTATAAATTATAAAACAGAAAGGTGTTTATTTATGAACCTACTGTATATGTATTTGTGTGCCTAAAGTTCAATTGAACCCCCTAAATATACTACTGTAATGCAGTCAGGGTGTTTATACAGTAATACATATGACACTTTTTAAATTTTTGTATACATTTCTATAATTCTTGCAGCATTAGTAGAGTTGTACTGACTTCTTGAAGACAAGCACTAGTTCTAAAAAAGGATATCAGGGAACTGGAGAAAGTGCAGAGAAGGGCAACCAAACTGATAAGAGGCATGGAGGAGCTCAGCTATAAGAAAATATTAGAGAAACTGCATTTATTCTCTCTTGGGAAGAGGAGATTAAGGGGGATTTGATCAACATATATACATACATAAGGGGTCCAGATAGTGAACTTGGTGTTAAGTTATTCACTTTAAGGTCAACCCAGAGGACAAGGGGGCACTCTTTACATCTAGAGGAAAACAGACTTCGTCTCCAAATACGGAAAGGTTTCTTCACCGTAAGAGTTGTGAAAATGTGAATAGACTCCCTCCAGAGGTGGTTCTGGCTAGCTCAGTAGATTGCTTTAATAAAAGGCCTGGTTTCTTTCCTAGGTGTACATAATATAAATAAGTACTAATATTTTTAGGTAAGGTTGATACAGGGAATATCCGATTGCCTCTGGGGGGAACAGGAAGGAATTTTTTTCCCCTGCTGTAGTGGTTTGGATCATGCTTTGCTGGGTTTATTTTGCCTTCCTCTGGATCAACTGCGGGTATAGAATTGTGTATATGGGATTGTATGGTTGGGTTTTCTTAACTGTTTTTTGTTTTATATTGGTTGAGCCAGATGGACTTTTGTCTTTACCTGACTATATAACTATATATGTAACAAGCAGCAGCCCAGACCCCTGAACATTGTTCTAATCAACAGCTCGACTCAGGGGAGTGGGAATGATTTTGGTTAAAATAGTGGTCAGGGATGGCGGTGTTGGCTAGTTGCTCTCCTATATCCTGGCAGCACAGTCTTTTTTTTTACCCTTGCTGTATCATTTAGCTCTAAAAAAAAAAAAAAGTAAAAAAAGGGACATATTTATTACTGATAATACAGCTGGACTGCGATAGAGTAATACAATTGAAGAATTACTAACACTGTTAGTTTATTAAAAGTGTGGAAATATAGGCAAGCAGGCATTAAAATTAAAAGTACCTTTAAATATACACTTTTTTAATTCACTTTACAAACAATTCTTAAAGTGGAATTCCTGGCTAAATATAATTAAAATGCCCCCTCCCCTCTCCTAAAACCTACCCTGCCGAACCTGTACAAAAAATGATATGTATATTTACCTTTTTTTCAGTCCGCTATGGTCCAGTAATGTGATCTACACTGAAGCCTTTGCTGAGAGCCAGCCATGTGACTGGACCAGATAGCCTTCAGTATAGGTAAGTAAATACATCTTTGCTATAAAGAGTAGTTAGAATACGCTAAGAATGGGAGTGGGAGCAGGTGTAAAGGAGAAGTACGGCCAAAGTTTTGTTGCTTCTACTTCTCCTATGGATCACAGGAGTAATCTGCACTCCTGTGACCTGTTTTCAGCTGACAGCGGGATAAAGCCTGCTGTCGGTTAGCGTAATTCAGCCAGCTCAGGCTCTGGAAAGATTCTGAATTAAAGTCGGGATACACCAAAATGCCTGGATCAGCAGCTAGCTCAGCCTCTTGGCAAGCTTCTGGGAATCTGAGCCAGCTCTTCCCATCCCCAACACAGCCCGGGCAGAGCAGAAAGCCAGTGAATGACACTGAAGACTGAGAACTGAGCGATCAGAGGTCTTTGATCACTCATTTCTCAGTCTTAATTCAGCGGGGGACAGATGCAGCAATGAACCGATGGTGCACTTACTTCGGTGAGTATATATAAGAACCCCCTGCTTCTCTTTTAAGTATAGTTAGGATTTGACTGGACTTTCAATTTAACAAAATAGGTATGTGGCCAAATAACCAGACAGGCAGGCAGTCACTGTAACTTGCAGATGATTAAACAGGTGCAAGGTTAGAAGCAATAATGCAAAACCGGTTAAGGAAGGCAAGAAGCATGTATACAATGCAGAATAATGCAAAACAGATTATAGAACCCGCACAAACATGAACTTTTCACAGCAATGTTCCTGTGTTTCAATCAGGGTAACATGTGTCTCCAGAACATAGACTCTATAAGAGTGTATAACAACAGAGTCTAACTGATAAATACTACTTTAATCACTTCAGCTCGGAAAGGTTTACCCCCTTTCATGACCAGGCCATGTTTTGCGTTACTTTAACTGATAATTGCGCGGTTGTGTGTTGCTGTACCCAAATACAATTTATGTCCTTTTTTCCCCATAAATAGAGCTTTCTTTTGGTGGTATTTGATCACCTCTGTGGTTTTTATTTTTTTGCGCTATAAACAAAAAACGACCGACAATTTTGAAAAAAAAAAAAAAACTGATATTATTTACTTTCTGCTATAAAACACATCCAATAAAACATTTTTTAAAAAATCACATTTCTTCATCAATCGAGGCCATATTTTTGGTAAAAAAAATCCCAATAAGCGTATATTGGTTGGTTTGTGCAAAAGTTATTGTGTCTACTAACTAAGGGTCCTTTCACACGGAGCGGACCGTTTCTTGATCCGCTCCGGCACTTTTTTTTTTTTTTTTACAGACACGGATGACACTTGTGTCATCTGGTCCGTATGTCCGTTTATCATCCCATCCGTTTGTGGATGATAAACGGACATAATGTATGTCAATGGGATTGCGGATGTCAGCGGATGATACCGGTGAAATCCTTTTTTGCGTCCATTCCGTTTATTTAAACAAAAGAAAAATAGGGTTCTCTTCCGTTCCAAAAAACGGAACTGATAGGAAAGGACGCAAATCGGATGTCAGCGGATGGTCATCTGCTGACATCCGCAATCCCATTGACATGCATTAAGTCCGTTTTTCATCTGCAAAAAAATGGGATGAAAAACGGACATACGAACCGCCCGTGTGAAAGGACCCTAAGGGATATTTTCATGGAATGTTTATTTATTTATTTTTACTAGTAATGGCAGCGATTAGCAACTTATAGCGGGGCTGCGATATTGCGGCGGACAAATCGGACGCTAACTGACACTTTTTGGGGACCAGTGACACTAATACAATGATCAGTGCTAAAAAAAATGCACCGTCACTGTACTAATGACACTGACTGAGAAGGGGTTAACATATAGGCTATCAAAGGATTACCTGTGTGCCTAGCTAGTGTTTTAGTGTAGTGGGGGGGGGGTGCTTTTACTACTGGAAGGCATGGATCCATGTACCTGCTTTACAGGAACACAGGTTCCATGACTTCCCTACTGACAGAACAGCAAGCTGCCTAGTTTACATAGGCAGACAGCCATTCTGCCTGTGTACCAAACAATCGGCGGATCCCACTGATCGGCTCCTGCTGATCGGCTCCCGCTATGTAGAAATCACAGCAGAAGCGAGCAGCTGGTGGTGTTCACTTGCTCCCACTACCCGGAAGTGCAGGATCACTTATATACACATGATCCTGCACAGAGTGGCCATCCTGTAGCAGTAAAACTGCTATAGGGCAGTCAGAAAGTGGTTAATGAAACATTTCAGAACACATATAGATACTTGTCCTCATAGACAGCATGCTTCCTAGTAACCAGAGAAGCTCTTGTGACACAGGCAAACAGCTGGAGGGATCCAAGGCTCAAGGACAAATAGTTAAACCACTGGAACTGGAGAACTCTGGTATTAATTTGGGAGGTGCTCCCCACAGTAGCTGCATGCTATTTGACTCTGGAAAGACTACCCACTCAATGTTTCTGACAGTAAGGGGCCACTCCCTTGACTGCAGAGCATTTGCCTTGCTACCTCTGCTGAGGGAGGGAAGCTAAGTAACTTATCTTACCTGAGCATGTCAAGGAACCCAGGGAGGTTTGTTAAATAGAGTTAAAGGAGTTGTAAAGTCTCAAGGTTTTTCACCTTATTGCATTCTGTGCATTAAGGTGAAAAACCTTCTTGATTGCAGCTGCCCCCCAGACCCCCCGTTCTTCTTACCTGAACCCGAACGTTTTAGTGACAAGCAGGAGACCCGCAGCTCCAGCTGCTGTCCTGGCTCCTCTTAGGATAGATTGATAGCAGCAGGAGCCATTGGCTCCCACTGCTGTCAATCAAATCCAGTTACACGAGAGCGGGGGTGGGGGCCTAGTCCTGCTGTGTGTGTCAATGGAAGCAGCAGTGGGACTCGTAAGTGTGCCTGCACGGGTCCCCTTATGGAAAGCGGCTCTCCTTGGAGGCACTCGAAGAGGAGGAGCCAGAAGAGATGCCGGAGCACCCCAGAAGAAGAGGATCAGGTCTGTTCTGTTTAAAACCTTTGCACAGAGCAGGTAAGTGTAACATGTTTGTTATTTAACCTTTACAATCACTTTAAAGGGGCATCTGAGGGGGCCTGCGATTGGCTGTGTGTTGGAGCCAAACCATGCATGTCCCTGCCCTGCTTCCTGGATAGGACAGTTACCCCCCCCCCCCCCCCCCATGGTAGGTGAATCTCTTTACCATATTGCGTTAAACTCCTAGCCATAGGCCCACTCAGTAAATCCCTGGCTGTAGATCCTAATATTCAGGGATAAGGGAATGTCCACACAAGAATATATTTTCAGCACTTTACTTTAGCTTTTTAAACATTGGCGTGACATCTAACATCAAACTGACACACTGAAAGTATGCTTCGGTGCGGAATGCCATACACAGGATCAGACATCCTGTAGCTGTCATTTAAGCGCGGAAAGCCAGCACCTAATTTTTAAGCCATCTTCCCTTTGCACCTCCTCTCTCCTTGGGAACACTACAGAGTTAGGAGCACTTCTTAATGTATATTAAATCCATAGCGTACAGCTTGCATCACTGAGTACGATCAAGGTGCCCTCATTAGCATACCAGTCTCTACCAATGTCCCAGTCTATAGCTCTGCCCAGCTGGGCATGTTCTTAAATGACACACTGCTTACCAGGTGTACTAGTACTCACTTCTTAGCCTGGCTCAAAAGACCTTTAGCATCTGATTCACAGCCGCCAGCAGACCATAAGAGAGTCAGGGTGACTACATATGATCTTTCTGGGTTTTTACCTCACTCAGAGTTGCAAGCCTGTTCCGGGCCCTTGGCAGTAGCTGACTTCATCTGATCTAACCAGCTCTCCCATCCTGGCCTTTATATGAGCACCAATTCCACCCATTACATTACCGGAGGAAGGTTTTCTCTAAAAGGGGCCTAATTTCCTTTACCATACTCTATTGAGAACAGAGCCACCCAAGGGCAGGCAAGCTAACTGCACCTTCTAACAGCCCTTCCACAAAACTTCACAAAGGGTGACCCTACTTCTATATCAGAATTCAGTCCAGGGATGTTGGCCTCAAACAGCTCAGGTGCCTGTGAACTTCCCAAACATTTAACTGATAAAAGAGCTGGAGTCTATCCACTATTCCTAGCAATGGTTTATTAACTACTTTCCAGAACATCCTATAGCAGTTTTACTGCTTTAGGATCGCACCTGTGCGCGAGATCACGTATATACACCATGTAAGACACTTCCGGGTAGAGGGCACATAGGCGTGCTGCCAGCGGCTCGCTTCCGCTGTCATTATACACAGTGGAAGCCAATCGGCAGATGTCTGCTGGAACCCGCCAATCGTTGGGAAGAGAGAAGGAACTGTGATCTACCTATGTAAACAAGGTCTGCCTTGCTTGTGTTTACAGCGGCAGTCCGCTGTTCTGTCTCCATGAGGAGCGATTGCAGGTGCCCGGAGGCAATTGCGGCTGTCGGACCTGCGAATTGGCTTCCCCTGTGGCGAATGGGCGCGCGCCTCCCTGGTGGCACGTGCGCTTCCCCAATATCGGTCCTGCGAAGCGACATACAGTTACGTTGTTTTGCGGGACAGAGCCAACCTGCCGCAGTATATGTACTGCTGGTGGTCGGCAAGTGGTTAAAGTATATGTAACCCCAAAACCAAAATGTAATATATTGCAGCTCATTAGTCCTTGGATATGGTGCTGCATTAATTTCCTTTTTTTTTTTTTGACTAACAAATTTTTTAGCAAGTACAAAATATACCTGTTGATCTTGCCAGAAACACATCCCTGCCACTTCCTGTGTGCTGAAAAAAAACTACTTGTAAACTATTAGTCCCATCAATTTATAATTTGTAATGGTCCACCTTTTTATTTAATGAACACCTCTGCTGACCATGCATTGGTTTTATTTTGGGGCCTCCTCCCCTTTACCATGTTTGAAGTCCATTTTGTGTGACAGCCATAGCTCCCTTCATAGATACCAGGGGGAAATGAAGGTAGACATATTAATAACAGGAAGTGTGTCTTAAAAAAGAAAAGAAATACAGCCACAACATCTAAGGGCTGTTAAGCTGAAATATATATAAAATAAAATGTTTTGGGGTTTAGATTTGTTTTAAATATTAGAAGCTGTTTTATATTTGTACATGAAATTACTGATTTCCTGCACAGTGCCGTAGGACCACTAAAAACAGGAGCACTCCCATCTCCTCTTCTAATAATTATCCACTCCTCACGATAAAGAGCATCATATGGAAGGGGGTGGACCAGAGCCAGTGACCATAGGAACAGATCACTATTAGCAAATCACAGTTCCACATTGTTTAGGGGCATTTTAAGGAAACGGAAATTACATGCAGGTTCATGTTGTACACCAATTAATTTAAATTATTGTTATACCTATAGGTTTTCTTTAATACAGCAGTGAAGTAATGATGGTGAACTTGTGGTCGGTCAGTGGTCTGCACGTGTATGTGTTGACAAGCATACATGCCTTGTTTATGAGTGAAATCTGCCATTATACACAGGAAACTCAGGGACAAATTCTGGGAAAATTTAGAATAGGCAACTTATGTGAAAGGATTTCAGACTTCTTAAAATATCTGTAGATATACAGTATGAGGCTGACCCCCTCCCCCCACCCCCACCACTTCATCCTCTGCAGCAATGCTGGCAGGACTCATACGTCTATTTCCCTAAGACAACCTCTGGATATGACGCTGAGCATGTGCACTCAACTTCTTTGGTCAACCATGGCAAGGCCTGTTCTGAATGGAACCAGTCCTGTTAAACCACTGTAAGGTCTTGGCCACCGTGCTGCATCTCAGTTTCAGGGTCTTGGTAGCCTAGACCAGTGGTCCTCAACCCTGGCCTACAGGGCCCACTAACAGGCCAGGTTTGCAAGATAACTGAAATACATCCCAGGTGATATCATTTGCTGCTCAGTGATTGCAGTACTCTAGTCTGCATCTCCCCAAGGTAATACTTAAAATCTGGCCTGTTAGTGGGCCCTGAGGACCGGAGTTGAGGACCACTGGCCTAGACCATCTTTATGTAGAGCAACAATTCTTTTTTCAGAGAGTTCTTTGCCATGAGGTGCCATGTTGACCAGTACGAGAGAGTGAGAGCGATAACACCAAATTTAACACAACTGCTCCCTTCACACCTGAGACCTTGTAACATTAATGAGTCACATGACACCAGGGAGGGAAAATGGCTAATTGGGCCCAATTTGGATGTTTTCAATTAGGGGTGTATTCACTTTTGTTGCCAGCAGTTTAGACATTAATGGCTGTGTGTTGAGTTATTTTGAGGGGACAGCAAATTTACACTGTTATACAAGCTGTGTAATTTCTTCAGTGGTGTCACATGAAAAGATATAATAAAATATTTACAAAAATGTGAGGGGTGTACTCACTTTTGTGAGATACTATAGGTGTGTTTTTCCATATTTTGGGAGCTATAGGGTAATTGGGTTCCCAATTACTGTGAATGAGTGTAGTGGGGAGAAGCATTTATTTTGCTTTATATTTTATTTTTCTTGAAAAAAATGTATGAATAAAATTGTCTTGCCTAATCATAACAAATGCATGCCTATTATATTACAATATACTGAATATATTAAATACAATACATTACAATAATTAAATAGCTATCTACCTTTCTGTCTGTCTTTCAACTGTGAATTGGAGTCCACTAGTCTTCCACACTGACACCCATGGCTCCGCTCCAGACTGAAGGCTCCTTTCAACTCACACGGATGACCCAGGTGCTGGCTACCACAGCCTGTCTCCACTCTCAGTTGAAAGTAATATAAGTTACACTCCAAAACTTAGCTCTTCTTTCTATATTTAATTTGTCTAAAGATAAAAACTGCAGGAGTGAGTTCACCTGCTGGTGGTACCGTGGCTCCAAGACCTATAGGTTGTAGATCCAGTGTCCACCAGCGGTTGCCTCTCAGCAGCCAGCGGTAGAGATGGGCTAAACAGCCCCCTCTTAAGTTGGCACCAGAACTCCCAAACAGAGAAAAGGTTCTGACCTGAATGGTGTACCCTACTAAAGTCTATAGGACCCGAACTTGAAAAATCAAAAGTCCATATTTGAAAGGGCTATATGCAAGTTATTGGCCATAAAAAGGGTATGGGGGTCCGGTTACTGCTCTGAGGGACACGTATCAAACAAAATTGTTTTTTATTTTAAAAATTGTTTTTCAGGACCAGTGATCTTCTAATGATGCTTAAAGTGAAACAACAAAAATGAAAAATTATTTTAAATATAGTGTCTGGGGGGGTCCAATTAGTCTGCCTGTAAAGTGGCGCACCTGTACCATGGATAGGACCTACAGCACCAAAACTGACATTTCTAAAGAAAAAAGAATGAAAGAAATTACATTTACTGTAAATTGTCGGCATTACAATACCATTGCCAGCAATAGAAAAACGTTAAATAGAAAAAAAAAAAAAACACGAGGGGTCCGCCCGCAAAATCCATACCAAACCCTTATCCGAGCATGTAGCCTGGCTGGTCAGGGAAGGGATGAGTGAGTGACCCCCCCCTCCTAAATCATCCACAGCCACATGCCCTCAACATGGGGGGGAATGCTTTGGTGCAGGGGGGCTTCCCCCCCACCCCAAAGCACCTTGCGCCATGTTGATGGGGACAAGGGACTCTTCCTGACAACCCTGGGCTGTGGTTGTCGGGGTCTGTGGGCAGGGTATTTATCAGAATCTGGAAGCCCCCCTTAACAAGGGGGCCCCCAGATCCCCCCACCATGTGAAGGAGTATGGGGTACATAATACCCCTACCCATTCACCAAAAAAGTGTAAAAAATAGATAAAAACAGGAGGAGGTTTTTGACTATTCCTTTATTAAAAATAAGAAAATAATGACCCCTGATAAAAATACAATACCATTGCCAGCAATAGAAAATGTTAAAAAAACGCCGTAGGGTCCCCCCCTCCAAATCCATACCAAACCCTTATCCCTGGGGGCAAGTGGCCTGGTATGATTAAGGATGCTTGGATAAGGGTCTGGTGTAGATTTTGGGGGGGACCCCATGCCATTATTTTTTTTAAATTTTGCAGTGAGGTTCCCCTTAAAATCCATACCAGACCTGATGGGTTAACTTTTTTAATGCCGGCAATGTTTGTTTTTTTCAGCTTTCAGCGGGGAAGCCCATTGACAGCTGATGACTCATCGTTTGTTAAGGATGCCGCCGCCGGCTTCCCGGCCCGATTCCTTAACAACCAGCTTTTCACTGCTCCCCGATTGGGCAAAGCTTTGCCCAATTAGGGCTTAGAATGCACTGTGCAGCCCATAGTGCATTGCAGGGCATTTGGCAGAGCGAATTCCCACGGAACGCCCTGCAAATTCGGGTGTTTTCCTTACAGGGGAACAGGGGATGTTTCTGCTGCATTTTTGCTTGGCTTGAACCGTTCGCTCAACTCTAGCCAGCAGTTCCTAGCAATTAGTTGTCACCTGATGCTGACTGCTGGGAACGTATTTAGTCCCTCCTCTGCTACTCCATCTTGCCTAAGTGTTTTGCCGTGTGCCCCTGATCTGTGTGCCTCACGATCTGTTACCCCGTTTCTGATCATGATCCCTTACCCACCAGCTTGTTTCTGCTTCGGTGTACTGTTTCCCTGTCCTGGCTTGTTCCCTCTGCCTGATCTACCGTGTATGACCTTGGCTCTAATACTGACCATTCCTTTAGTCTTACCATACCATTTGTATATCGTTAGCTCGGTTATCTGTTTATTTATTGTGATCACACTCACCCATGAGTCTTTATTGGTCTACTTCTTGGGGTCTTGGTGATCATGGTGTATGTGTATTATATTGTTGTTTTACTGGCAATACCCTTTAATACACTACAATATTTTATATCATATTGGTGCCTGGTATTCTCTGTGCAAGTCCACACATTTCTGGTCATGCCTGTTTCACAGGATACCAGCACTCCACATCTGTGACATAACACCAAGGCTAGTAACAGCCAGCTGGGGCTGCACAGGGAAGCCATTTTGGCCCTGTGGTTGATTGCTGCAAGATGCATCCAGAGGAGGTTGTTTACTTTGCTTTGCTAATGTCAGAGGAAAAGAAATACTGACGTCAAATATTGAAACAGACCAAAGATCAGCTGTTGGAGTGCATCAGTCTTTCTCAATCCCTTGTTGATCAAGGCAGGATGTTGATTGGGAATGTTCAGCCCTTGATTCAGATCTGTGCAGAATTTGTATTCCTAAGGGTAGCGATTAATTTTTCCCTCCCTTCAGTATGGCTCGGCTGGAATCTCTAGTTTGGTGATTTGAGACTGATTTCCTTGAATGATATTCAGCATGTTCACAACAGGTACTAGTGGACTGTGTTAAAGCAAAGCCATTTCTAGTCGTACAAGGGGAGTGTAAACTGAGTTTTGTTCAACCATTACTACAAGGCTGGTCAGATATATTGCACTCAGTCTCAGTCCGCTTGCACCAACCCACTCCTGCTGCTAGACCCAGCATTCTCAAACATCTCCCTTTCTGTCACCCTTAGCAATCACAGCTGCAGTTCAGAATACTTTGCTCCCAACTGTACCTTGGTACCCTGTCTCCACTAGCTTCACATTCCACACATTTAGTCCATTGAATACTACTCTGTTGCCCTTGGCAACTCCTCAGAAATCCTCTTTTTTAACTACCGGTACTACTTATTTTTCACCATCTCTTAGAACTGTTACTACTCCTCCATCAGCTGTAAAATCTGTCCATAGCCCTGCAATCACTCGCAGGACTCCTGTGTCGAAAACCTAACAAGAAAAATAAGCTTTTGCCAATTGCTCCTGTCCAGCCTGCCACCACGTCAGTTGCTCCGTTCCAGCCTGCCACCATGCCAGTTACTCCGGTCCAACCTGCTACCATGCCAGTTGCGCTAGTCCAGCCTTCCACTATGCCAGCCAGTCCAGTCCAGCCTGCATTTACGCCAGCAGATCTGATCCAGCCTGCCTCCATGTCACCCGATTCGGTCCAGCCTGCCTCCACACCAGCCGATCCAGTCCAGGTTGCCTCCACACCAGCTGATCTGGTCCAGCTTACCTCCACACTAGTTATTCTAATCAAGCACATTCCAACAAGCCTTCTGTTCTAGACCTGCCTGCCACTGCCTTAACTATGGGTTGGTCTACTCCTGACTCATCCTCCGCTCTGTCTTCAGTCTTTCAATTTTTGGGATTCTCAGTGGCCAGGCCTTACCCCACCGCAATTGCATCTGCTCAAACCTGTCTGAGAAGCTCTATCCATCCTTGGGACAGACTAACTCATTCGGCCAAGCGGGTACTCAACCATTTCCCAAAGCCCCTATCCATTAAGCCCATGTTCCAGCCTTCCAGTCTAACTCTTCAATCTGCTTCCCATATCCAGTCTTATTCTGCTGATCCTCTGCCTCCTGCCCAGCCTGATGGCCCTTAGCCTGATGCCCAGCCTGAGGATCCTGTGCTTGATGCCCAGCCTGATAGTTCTGTTCTTGATGGTCCTTTTCCTGATGCCCAACCTGATGGTCCTGTTCCTGAAACCCAGTTTGATGGTCCTGTTCCTGATGCCCAGCCTGATGGTCCTGTGCTTGATGCCCAGCCAAAGGGTCCTGTGCCTGCTGATGCCCAGCCAGAGGGTCCTGTGCCTGATGCCCACCCAAAGGGTCATGTGCCTAATGCCCAGTCAGAGGGTCCTGTGCCTGATGCCCAGTCGGAGGGTCCTTTGCCTGATGCCTAGCTGGAGGGTATTTTGCCTGATGCCTAGCTGGAGGGTCCTGTGCCTGATGCCCTTCTGCCCTATGTTGGTCCTGTGGCCAATAACCCTCCTGCCTTTGATGGTCCTGTGCCCAATGACCCGCTTGCCTCTAGTGATCCTGTGCTTGATTGGCCGCTTGCCTCTGATGCTCCTGTGCCCGATGACCCACCTGAAGGTCCTGTGCCCAATGACATGCCTACCTCTGATGGTCTTCTGCCTGATGACTAATCTGCCTTTGATAGTCTGCTATCCAATGACCAACCTTTCCCTGCCTCTGATGAGACAGTGCCAGTTGTCCAGCCAGATGGTCCCATGCTCGATGACCAGCCTGATCTTAATTATCCTCCATCTAGCTGGGTTCTACTGACTCTGTGACTCCCAGCTAGATTCCATTGACTCTATGCCTGCTGCTCAGCTGGAGTTTAGTGCAAAGGTTGGGTTTCCACCTGCTGATGGGTCTGTCACCTCTAAATCTTCATGTGTCTTGTATGGGTTACCTGTTTGGCCTGAGAGTCTTTTTACAGTTGCCTCATTTGGGTCCCTCTGTTATGTACCTTCATAGGCGTGCGCACAGGGTGTGCCAGGGGTGCCTGGGCACACCCTAATCATCCCATTCGGTGCCCATTTCCCCTGCTTTCTGGGGTCTTCTGTCTCCCTCCTACAGTGCTGCTAGCTTTCCTCCTCTCCTCTCCTGCCAGCTGCTGTGAGGGATGTTGCAGGATGGAGAGCAGGGGAAGGGGGCCAGTAAATATTTAATGTATCGGCACCTTCCTTTTCTAAATGAACACAGTGAGTGATCTGTGCCGATTGCTCCTGTGTTCATTCTTAGCATTGTAAACTATGCTTTAGTTTGTGAATGAACAAGAAGGGAAATCTCTGTCCTCAGTCCCTTTCTCTGTTTCTAAATTGAGACATCAGGGGTCTGTTTAGACCCTTGACATTTAGTCAAAGCCATCCAATGGGGTTCCTAAAAAATGTAAAAAAGTAAATAAAAAATAATATTGTAAAAAATAATTTTAAAAATAATATAAAACATAATAAAAATAAAAAAAACTACTGACACCATCCACTGCCCTACTGACACCAGTCTTTGCTCTACTGACACCGTTCACTGCTCTGCTGATATACACGCATGTGAGGTGCACACCCTAATGCAATAGGCTGTGCACACCAATGTGTACCTTGTGGCAAAGCCTGACTTGTAGAGGGAGGCCGCTCTGCACAGCCCAGCCCTGGAACCAACGATGTTGCGACAGTGGCCGCAAAGGGTTAAATGTCAGAATCCCTTTTACTATTACAAGAATTGTACTTATTCCATTATAATTTATATGTAGCGCCCCCTGACCCCCCGGCATCAGGGAAGGCTGACACTTCACCTCAGGGTGCTGGTTCCTAGGCATGGTGGGTGTGGATAGTTGCAGGAAAATGGTGCTAGTTTCAGTTAGAACAAAATGAGTTTATTGCTTATTGCAACAAAACAAGGGGAGAGAGGGTTAAGGCACAGGACACCCTAGTACAGTAGGCAAACAGACCCACAAACTCCAAATTCAAAAACCAGCCAGGTAGACAGCAATACAGAACAAGGGCCTTAGGCTTGCAACCAATGTTCTGTGTCTGCGTAGCAACCACTGTCTTCAATGGCAACCAAAAACTCACAGCACCATGCAGGGTTTTCTTGGATGAGTCCTTGATGCTTTCCCATCCTCTCCACAGTCCTCGGCTCATGGAAGAGTAACCTCTGGTACTTCATCTCAAAACTCCCTCCCTTTCCTCATACCTCTGAAAAATAACAGGCTCTCTTTGGCAGAGCCTCCCTCTTGCCTTCAGGTAACAAACAGACTCTTTCTGGCAAAGCCTCAAGCACATGACCAGGCCTTAGACTCCAGGCCTCACCCAACGCAACTGTTCCTCACACATCCAACCCAGACCAAGGTCTGGGCAAGAGGACCCCGAACACATGACTCCCTACAATTATATACACTCTCTTTGCATGCTTAGTGGTCACGAATCTCCTACTATATGGCTGAGAGAAATATGCATAATTATAACGTAGCTCATCATACTAATGCCAAAGGCAACAATGCCACCTATTGACAGAGGGGAGGAACCACAGTTAAACCAGGCTTAGGAGAAAACCCAAATGATCACAAAGACTACAAATCAGTCAGGTTAGGTACCACTGTTTAGGACAGGGGGGCTACATACATCTAAATAGTACTGTGCAAAAGTTTTAGGCAGGTATGAAAAATTGCTGTATATTAAAAATGCTTTTCAGAAATAGAAGTGTTAATAGTCTATTTTCCTTAATTAACAAAATGGAAAGTAAATGAACAGAAGAGAAATCCAAATCAAATAATAATTTGGTGTGACCGCCCCTTGACTTAAAAATAGCATCAACTCTTCTAGGTACACTTGCACACACAGTTTTTGAAGGAACTTGGCAGGTAGGTTGTTCCAAACATCTTGAAGAACTAACCACAGATTTTCTGTGGATGTAGGCTGCCTCAAAACCTTCTGTCTCTTCATGCAGAGATCAGGCAGACTCAATGATGTTGAGATCAGGGCTCTGTGGGGGCAAAACTATCACTTCCAGGACTCTTTGTTCTTCTTTACACTGATGATAGTTCTTAATGACATTGGCTGTATGTTTGGGGTCGTTGTCTGGCTGCAGAATACATTTGGGGCCAATCACACGCCTCCTTCATGGTATGGCATGATGGATAAGTATCAGCCTGTATTTCTCAGCATTGAGGACACCATTGATAGTGGCCAAATATCCAACTTCACTTGCAGAAATGCAGCCCCATACTTGCAAAGGAACCTCCACCATGCTTCACTGTTGCCTGCAGACAGTCATTATTGTACTGCTCTCCAACCCTTTGGTGAACAAACTGCCTCCTGCTACAGCCAAATATTTCAATTTTGACTCATCAGTCCAGAGCACCTGCTGCCATTTTTCTGCACCACAGTTCCTATGATATTTTCCTGCAGAGGATGTGGAAAAAAGGGTATTCGACCCAACTATGACATACACTATATCAGTGGTCCTCAACTCCGGTCCTCGGGGGCCCACTAACAGGCCAGATTTTAGGTATTACCTTGGGGAGATGCAGACTAGAATACTGCAATCACTGAGCAGCAAATGAGATCACCTGTGATGTAATTTAGTTATCTTGCAAACCTGGCCTGTTAGTGGGCCTTGAGGACCACTGCACTGTATTACCAAAAGTATTGGGCACCTCCCTTTACACGCACAAAAACTTTAATGGCATCCCAGTCATTAGTTCGTAGGGTTCAATACTGAGTTGGCCCACCCTCTGCAGCTATACCAGCTTCAACTCTTCTGAGAAGGCTGTCCACAAGGTTTAGAAATGTGTCTATGGGAATGTTTGACCATTCTTCCAGAAGCGCATTTGTGAGGTAAGCAACTGATGTGTATGCCTGGCTTGCAGTCTCTGCTCTAGTTCATCCCAAAGGTATTCTAACTGGTTGAGGTCAGGACTCTGTGCAGGCCAGTCAAGTTCCTCCACCCCAAACTCGCTCATCCATCCATGTCTTTATGGATGTGACGTCAGAAGGGGGCAGTATCACCGTGTGACGTAACTGGGTGGCCCCGCCCCTTGCTTGTAAAAGAGCTGTCAAAGCTGAAGAGCGGCATATGGCAGGTAGCCTCAGAACAGGCAAAGCATTTTTGAAATTTATTGTATTTTTGGGGTCGACGGGCGTCGTGATTGACGATGGATTTACATCGAGGAACACCTTCTTTTTTTCTTTTTAATAGAGGACTTGTCAAAAACTGTGTTCTGTTATCTCCTTTTTTTTTTACACTTTTTTGGTGAATGGGTAGGGGTACGATGTACTCGATACCCATTCACATGGGGGGGCCAGGATCTGGGGGCCCCCTTGTTATGGGGGCTTACAGATTCCGATAAGCCCCCCACCCACAGACCCCCACAAACACAGCCCAGGGTTGTCGGGAAGAGGCCCTTGTCCCCATTAACATGGGGACAAGGGGCCTTGGGGGGCACACCAAAGCACCATTCCCATGTTGAGGGCAAGCGGCTGGTATGGTTCAGGAGGGGAGGTGCTTGCTTGTCCCCCTCCCTTTCCTGGCCTGCTAGGCTGCATGCTCGGATAAGGGTCTGGTATGGATTTTGGGGGGGACTCCACGTTGTTTTTTTTTTACATTTTGGCGTGGAGTTCCCCTTAAAATCTGTACCAGACCCAAAGGGCCCAGTATAGATTAGGGGGGGCACCCCACGCCATTTTTAAAAAAAAATTGGCATGGAGTTCCCCTTAAAATCTATACCAGATCCGAAGGACTTGGTATAAATTTTGGGGAGATCCCATGCCATTTTTTTTTAATTTTGTCATAGGGTTCCCCTTAACCACTTAAATGGCACTTTCACCCTCTTCCTGCCTAGACCAATTTTGAGCTTTCAGTGCTCATTGGCCTCTAGGGGAAATATTGGACAGCTTGGTATGGCACTGCTCCCTGTCTTTAACATTGGCATCTATGGGAAATATTGGACAGATTGACATGGCACTGCTCCTTGTCTTTAACATTGGTGTCTTTGGGAAATCTTGGTCAGCTTGGCATGGCACTGCTCACAAACACTAAGTGACAGGGACACAAACTTGGGGAGCACTGGGAGAGGACCCAGAACTACAATATACAGTATCTATACATTTTAAAAGTGGGGTATGCCTGTACACTTCACTGACTGCACTAAACTGGCTCAACACACTATCCACTAACGACCTGTCTAATCTCTATTGTAACACACTATACACGGCTGCTGTGTATCCCTAGTAAGGAATGTTGTGGACTGTACTTTTACTTACTGTACTTTCTGTATTTAGGGAGTTAATTTCACAGTTGCATTCTGGGTTATAATTAAGCAAATTTTTTTCGTGAAACGCATTAACCATGCTGCCATCTCTTTATATCGGGGGTCTGTAATGTCCTTTTTTGTGGATTTTAATCAATAAAGCAAATTTTTACTGAAAGTTTGGAATGCGCTCAACTTTTCTTAGATATCTTGACTGAGAAGCTGCATGCTTTTTCCAAAATCACAAACAATAAATTGAAGGATTACTACATGCGGTTTTATCTTGTAATTCAAAAATGCCTCTACAATTTCCAGCTATTTTAAAAGACCGTCCATCCAAAATGGAAAACAAGGGATTAAGGTTTTATGAAGCTGTGATTTGCAACAAATGTCTGGCAAGAATCACTGAGCTGATGATCAGGACCTTTCTGTACCATAGCCCATTACCACTTCAACACAACTGGCAGCACTGCTGAAAGCTGCAGCATCAATATTCGCTCAGCGGCCAGTGACCACTACATCCTACTGGGCCCTTTAGAACCAATATACAAAGTGTGCCAGTAGTCTGAATTAGCTCAGTTCTAAATTCCCATGAAGTTACAGTATCCTTTCCAGAAGTCAAAGTGTATTTACAAGCAATGCTGTTGGCACCAACTTACATTGTTACATTTGCATAAAAATATGCTCTTTAAATCAGGTGGCCCATTGTTATAATGCTTTGTGTTATGGCCTCCCACCCCCCACCCTCCCAAAAAAAAAAAAAAAAATTGGATTTCCCAATGGCGTTTCTCCACTGGGGGGAAAAAATAAGACTTTATTTCCAGTGGAAATACACATTTGTCACATATTATTTTATATAGATAACTCTCAATACAAATTTTAGTTTTACCTGTAGAACTAGTATGTTCTCCCTGTCTTTGTATTGGTTCCCTCCAAGTGTGCTGTTTTAACACACAATTAAAAAAAAATAGATATTGGTATGCATAGTGACATACTATATAACCAAATGGATTCTATAATATGTGTGTAGGCACATTGCCTACAGGTATGGGTCTTGTTATGGTTAGTGAGTAAGTTTGCCCAGGCCAGGAAGGGGTTAATCAGCTCCAGGCCCCTTTCCCAGGTTTTTTGGGTCCTGCCTGTCCACCCTGTCATATATAAAGAAGGGGAAGGTCGGGTTCCAGAGAGCCTGCTCCACACTTGCCGCCTAGAAAGTGGGACGCTAAAGTAGGAGTGGGCCAAGTAATTCGCCAAGAAGGCACCGGAAGATCAGAGGTCGGCCAAGACGTGGAAGATGCCAATACTGGACTCTTATTTTTGTTGTGGCATGCCTGGGCAGCATTAACTTAGACAGACAGGGATGAGACGTATTGCACTAAACATTCTGTTATGTTGTGGTCTTTGCCATGAGAAGCTTACAGTAAAGCTTTAAAATGTTCTAAGACTGGTCTGAAGTTAATCAAGGGGTGCATGGTAGATATGGCGTATCAGAGCACATGTGGGTTATGAAGGAACGCCACTACAAAGGTTAATTCAGGCAAGACGAAGAGGAGGAATGCAGTTGCCATGGGTAACCAAGAACTGATGGGAAGGTGTGAAGCAGCCAGTCATAAAGGATGGTACCTGGGGAGAAGGCCATAGGCTCTCCGGTAGCGAGAGGGGGAGGGGTGGTAGGAGGGGTGGTATTCCAGCTCTCTCCCTTGCGATTGGTTCCCCAAAAAGCAACTAGAACCGAAGCCACGGTACAAAGACTCCATATACCTAGCCGCCTGGTACAAGAGTGAGAGAGTTAAGTGGGAGCACGCATAATGTGCGCGCTATGTGCACGGCAGGACCACATTCTGTCACAGGGAGTGAGGTGGCAGAGGTACGCTTGACTGGTGAGGAGGGCAAGGACTCAGCGGTGTCCCTCCAAATTGTAACATACATCAGGAAACAGTGTGTAGTTACACAGGACAGTACTTTTCAGAAGAACGCTGTATGTTTATTACTACACAGTGACACGGTTCATCTCTGAGTCTGGAAACTGCCTTAATGTTAGACCTTGACATGACCGCAGTCCCTGCCTGGTCCCAGATATTGATGAGCTAATTCACGGTGAAAAGTACCCCGATGTCCAGGGCGAATGGCCCCACCCACATGTGTACAGATAAGCAGGGCCGCTGTTAGAAATCATGGGGCCCCCTACAGCCTACCTGATGGGGCCCCCTTTGATCCCACCCTTGGTCCCGCCCTCTGCCCCACCCCTAGCCTCGCCCTCTGCCCCACCACTGGTCCCTCCCTTGACTCCACCTGTTCAGTTTGTGTTTGCATGCACCATACAATGGACAAGGGTGGAATTGTGATGGCTCTATGGGTGACCATTTGAAAATCTGCTCTAGAAAAAAATAAAAAGATGCAGTCCTTTTCCATAGTTTTTTCTATCCTGAACGGACATAGCGCTAGGTGTAAACCTAAATAGTGCTTTCAATTAGGTCCACAAGAAAAACTGACAGGCGGCCCTAACTGGAAAGCTTGGAAAGTTCTAAACCTCTTCACGCCGGACGCACGCATCAATACAGCCTCTTGGCGGGTGGACCAGAATGTACACATTGCTGTGCGGAAAGCGTGCGCTCTGTGCGCTCCCTGGACAGTTATTGGCGATTAACCACTTTACCACTAGAGCATTTTGCTGTCTTACGTCCAGGCCACTTTTAGCGATTCGGCGCTGTGCGACTTTAACTGACAATTGCGCGGTCGTGCGACGCTGTACCCAAACGAAATTGACGACCTTTTTTTCCCACAAACAGAGCTTTCTTTTGGTGGTATTTGATCACCTGTGCGATTTTTACTTTTTGCGCTATAAACAAAAAAAGAGCGTAAATTTTGAAAAAATAACAATATTTTTCACATTTTTTTTATATGAAATTCCCCCCAAAAAATGTAAAAATCAAAATTTTTTTAAATTTTTGGCCAATTTGTTTTCTGCTACCTATGTTTGGTAAAAAAATTCACAAGAAGCGTATTTTGATTGGTTTGCGCAAAAGTTATTGCGTTTACTAACAAAGGGAAAGATTTCTGTCATTTTTGGTGTTTTTTTTTTTAACGCGCAATGGCGGCGATCTGTGATTTTTTTTGCGGGACTGCGACATTGCGGCGGACAGATCGGACCCCTAACTGACATTTTTTACACTTTTGGGGGTACCAGTGACATTACTGCAGTGATCAGTGCTATAATTATGCACTGTTACTGTAAAAATGACACTGGCAGGGAAGGGGTGAACTTTATTGGAGAGGGAGGGGTTAATGTATGCCTGGTGTTTACTAACGTGTGTGGGGGGAGGTGACTGAGTGACACAAGGACAGCTATGCTGAACCCTGCAATCTGTCCCTGCCTGTCACTTGGGAGATCCGCCCGCTCTGTTTACACAAGCGGGCGGATCTCCACACTCGATCCCCGACGATCAGGGAAGAGCGGCGGCGATCGCCGCTGCTCCTCCCCTGGCCCGACTCCCGCTGTGACTGAATACAGCGGGAGCAAGCCTCCGGCGGCGCGCGAGCGCCGCCAAGAAAGGGGAGTGTCTGACGCCGTAGTACTACGGTACTCAGACGGCAAGTGGTTAAAGGAAAGCTCCTAATCTCTACTTGCGATTGGGAGCTTTCCGATCATGTGTCCGCCAATCATGGTCAGGAACACTGCCCCACCTCCCAGCATCAGAAACCTCTTAAAAAGCTTGGAGGCACTGGCATTAAGGGGTTAAAGAGGAGTGGTTGGGGCAGTAAAAATTCACAGCCCCTCCCCTCGAAACACAAATGTAAAGTATACTCTTACTGTGTCTTCTGAACATCAGCATTAGGATCTATACAGAGTACAGCAGGCTCACAGCACATCACATGGCAGTTCATTGCTGACTTTATCATGGCTGTACTGGGCTGCAGTCTGTAGCACTCAGTACAGCCATAACTGAACAAAGTCAGCAATGAACTGCCATGTGATGCGCTGTGACAGAGCTATAGATCGCCTGCTGTACTCTGTGTATATCCTAATGCTGATTATCAGAAGACACAGTGAGGATTCTGTGGACTGTATCTGAATACTAGTGTCACTCACTGTGTGATGCTGCTCCTCCCTGTCACTGTCAGCAGCCTCCACTCGGTCTCTGCATCTGTCCTGATAGAGCGGGACATGTACATAAAATCACTCCGCCAGAGCAGGCAGCTGACTGACCGGAACTAGATCTTAGCAGAGCAGGTTGCAGCATAGGGCATGTTCTTACGCCCCGAAAAAGATTAAAAAGTCCCTGCAATGCTGCGACCTCCTGGGCCCCGCAGCTGATCTGATGGGCCCCAGAAAAATGTGTTTATACACCCTCAAAGAATGTAAGAGTGAGGAGGGTGTATTTTAGTAAGCCCTATTCCCTATTTCTTTATTTGGCAGACACTGACTACAAAGCTTTTGAGCCCCTGATGGGGCCGGGCCCGGTACAATAGGGCCGGTTGTACTGCCCTATCAGCGGCCCTGCAGATAAGTACAGTAGATTCAAAGCTCCTTCATGGGGAGGGGGTGATGTAAATGGATATTACTGTCTTATGAAGCACTACACAAAAAGCTAGCATTATATAAATATGGGTATTATATGTATTTCTTCAGTCTGTTATCTACTAATAAACATGTGGGATACTCAAAATTTTTGTATTAACTATAACTGAACCCAGTTAAATTTCAGACCAGGGTCCTGTGGCTTTTGGTAATGCCAAACATAAGAATAAGCATAAACCTTCCCCAAAGTAGAACAATATAGAAATACTGTATATAGCCAATATAGATCTCCTGATAAAGCAACAGTTTTGCATTACATTTCTCCTAAAAAATGGATACAAAACTAAAAAATAGAGTATACATTATAATATACAGTAACATTTAAATAGAGAAATGGCAGTAAGAGGCACTGGAGGATTCTTGCACAAATACAACTTGCCCATAGGGATAATGACTAACCATTCATTTATCTCTGTGTTCCACTACTCTTTTCTCAGCTCTTCTTCATGTTACATTCTCCTTCTTTGCAGCCCTGCCTCTCATCCTTAACCACTTTACCACTAGAGCATTTTGCTGTCTTACGTCTGGGCCACTTTTTGCGATTCGGCGCTGTGCAACTTTAACTGACAATTGCGCGGTCGTGCGACGCCGTACCCAAACGAAATTGACGTCCTTTTTTTTCCACAAACAGAGCTTTCTTTTAGTGGTATTTGATCACCTGTGCGATTTTTACTTTTTGCGCTATAAACAAAAAAAGAGCGTTTTTATTTCGAAAAAATAACAATATTTTTAACATTTTTTTATATGAAATTCCCCCCAAAAAAGATGTAAATGTAAAGATGTATTTTTTTTTTAATTTTTGGCCAATTTGTTTTCTGCTACCCATGTTTGGTAAAAAAAATCGCAATAAGCGTATTTTGATTGGTTTGCGCAAAAGTTATTGCATTTACTAACAAAGGGAAAGATTTATGTCATTTTTGGCGTTTTTTTTTTTAACGAGTAATGGTGGCGATCTACGTTTTTTTTTGCGGGACTGCAACATTGCGGCGGACAGATCGGACCCTTGACTGACATTTTTGACACTTTTGGGGGTACCAGTGACATTACTGCAGTAATCAGTGCTATAAATATGCACTGTTACTGTAAAAATGACACTGGCAGGGAAGGGGTTAATTTTATTGGAGAGGGAGGGGTTAATGTATGCCTGGTGCTTACTGACGTGTGGGGGGGGGAGGTGACTGTGTAAGACAGGGACAGATCGGATGTCCAGCTATGCTGAACACTCCGATCTGTCACTCCCTGTCACTGAGGAGATCCGCCCGCCTGTGTAAACACAAGCGGGCGGATCTCCACACTAGATCCCCGACGATCGGGGCAGAGCAGCGGCGATCGCCGCTGCTCCTCCCCTGGCCCGACTCCCGCTGTGAATGAAAACAGCGGGAATAGCTTCCCATTCATTCACAAACTGAAGCAGAGAAAAAACTGTTTACTATGCATCAGTTGTGAATGAACAGAGTCGGTGATACCGATCACTGACTCTGTCCATTTAGAAAAGGAAGGGACCGGTAAATTACCTATTTACCAGACCCTAACCTGTTCTTCATCCTGAGATGAGGGGAGCCACATAGAGTACACAAGACCCCAGGGACATATAGAGAAACCAATGCCCTCCATTTTCTTCCTACAGTCGGTGAATGACTGTGGGAGGGAGAGGAGCAAAAGCTGGCTTTCAGCGGTTGCAGAAAAGAATGGAGGGAATTGGTTCCTCTATATGCCGCCCCTGTCGCCTCTCCCATCCAGGTGTACAGGGTGCAATCTTGGGTGCATGCACTTTACAACCAATTGTTGCAGATCCCTCTGTGAAATTGTGTGGTTCTTTGAGACTTCCTTTAGTTTCTAATATTCTGCTCTTTGGCTGAATTTGCTGGGTCAGCTGGTCCTGGATACATTCATGTATCAGATAAAAATCTATTTCATTCTACTTACAGTTGAATGATTCATTTCAAATAGATTTGTGATCTCTTTAAAGACCTTGCCAGACTCATAGGCACCCACAACCTCCTCTCAGAGGGTTTTTGAGGTTTCAAAAAGGCAAGTTCTACTTGCCTACTGCCTATAGTGGTTCTAATAATTGAGACATGATTTAGAACACCTAAATCTAAATGTATAAATTTCAAATTATGGTAAATGCTTGTGTGTATTTACTGTATAGGATGTTGAGGATAAGTCCTGGAATTTTGAAGGTTAAAAAGGAAATTCGGGTGGACAAGAACCTCCACCCCTTACTTTGAACACTCCAGTCCTGAGAGGGTTAGGCTTCATGTGCACTAGCAGCTCCTAAACTTTAGTTTAGGAGCTTTTAGCGTTTTTTTGCCAAAGCTCCTAAACTCAACTCCATAAAAGCCTGTGTTAATGTACACATGGGCTTTTAGCAGAGTTTAGTAGCTGCTGCTGTTAGGTGAGGTATAATTTCCCTCAACCTCCCTCTCCAGAATGTGGTCCTGACTGTCACTGTGGATATACAATATGTCTGAACTTTACATTACCTTTTCCTTTTGACAAATCTGCATTTTCATTCATTTAGAAGACTGAATACGCCCAGTCTATTTTATGTTTCATTTGTTCAATTATATCACCTTTGCAGATACTCTTTGAAGGAAGATCTAAGGTTTGTCTGTTCAAATATGTTGAAAAAGGCATCCATTTCCATGGGGTGTATATTTTGCACATGACTGTAGCTCCCCATTCATATAAATGTAAGGGGTTTCTGATTGGATAGGTGTTGGAGCTAAAAGGTGCAAGTCCCCACACCATTTCTACAACCTATTGTTGGTAGCTCTTAGCCTTCACCTATTTGTGCCCAACTCCTTGCTTTAGGCCTTCCAACAACATCCCTGGCCATTAGTCTTTAAATTCATAAGAAAGGAATGTTCACATAAAGTTATAGTTTCAAAATTTTACAGTTATTCTTGAAGATGGCAGTGACACATCACATCACATAGACATACTTTCCGGTTTTGCTTGGCATAGTTCGCCAATTACATATAGTGGATGGTCTTCAGCAGTTAAATGTGAAAACTGTACATTCTCACTGTTAAGCCTTCCCTCTCCTCTCTTTGGGAGCACCACTGTGTTGGAACCCAGCTACCTAAATTCTTTCTCTCACTCCCAAGGGTCATCAGTACTCATTCAGAGGGCTCTGACCTGGCCATTAGGCTTTGTGCATCCAGGTCCTGACTCCCTTCATGTTGTTCCAGAGACAGGGCTGCTGCAGCAGCACCTCCAGATTCACACTTTGCCCAGGTCCCACTAGAAGTCCTACGGGTATTAGTAATCATGACAGAGAACTCTTAGCCTTGCCTAAAGGGCCTTTTGCACCCTACTTCCAGTCTAGTTAGACCATGTTCCCAGTCCACTTAGACCATGTTTAGTGAGACATGACGACTATGTCGGTATTGGACTATTTCACCCAGTACTACTACCCAATGCAGGGCCTCTGCAGTAGCAGTAGTTGACTATATTTGCATGATGGTAGTTAAAGTGTAAAAAACAATTATCCTTCTAAGCAATAGCGCTGTGATTAAACATCTATTATATGTTTTCACCTATAAACCCAAATTTATCAAAGGGAAATGTCCATAATAAAATAAAATTAAAGTGAAAATAAAAGTAAAACCAGTCCACCATTTGGTGCAAAATGATGTTCAAATCTTGTCCCGTTAAAAATAATATCAGCCACACACCACCTCATGTGCACTGGTGATCCCTCCTCCCAGTAGATAAGGCACTCTTTACAATTCAATGCCTCCCACTCTCATGGTTGGCACAAAGCACTTGTGTGAAATATCCTGCTGTATAGATCAAAATAGTGCCAATTAACATGTGAAAAGAAGCAAAGATATCCTCCAATGGTACAGTAACCAAATATATTCAAAATGTATTTAGAAATGCTGGAAAGCCACTCACATAAAAAACACAAAACTCGCATTGGGTATACGAGGCAAGATCAGGTACTCTCTCCTTATGTGATAGGCTGTGAAGGTCTCACCACCTCCAGACTCCATGGACAAACCTCCATGTCTCCTTCCGGTCCTGACGTCACTAGCGGTCACCACGTAACCATGCCCCAACCAACGCGTTTCTTTGCTGCTGACTTCATCACAGGGGGTATAATTGCATGCTGGTAGGGAGTTCAACTCCTATGCCTTGACTGCCTAAGGCTCCTCCCCTCCTGGCTTTTATCCAATGCTAGTTGCACCATGGCACACTTTGCATAATACACTTTCATTAGCCCCCAGAAATACAACCCTGCCATGAAAGAGGGTATGTTTGTCCTCCAGGCTAAGAGTTCCCAGTCCAACTTATTTCCCCCTCTACCACCATGAGCTCCGGTACATTTTCCCACCATTAGCTTTAATGCCTCCAATGAGTTCCCATTTAATCTCACTCTATCAGTGCTTGTTTCTTCTTCCTCAATAAATGATTGTATCTACCATATATAATGTTTTTCTTTTTTTTAAACCATACAGAAGTAAAATTTCCATACACATTTTAGTTGTATTGTATATGGATCACTTATCAACTTCCCTGACATCAAAGGGAAAGGGAATAAATCAGATCATCTGAAAATATTTCGATTTTTTTAAAGATTTAAAACATATGTGCTAACTCAAACTTTTTCCATTTACTGTTTTATATCATGCAAAACCATCACAGATTAAATGGAAAATTATCATAACTGACTGCAATTGAAAGGAACCAGCAGATGTACAACAATTTAAAATAAAATGCTTTTAAATGCCACAAATAAAGGCAATGTAAAATTGTGTGCATGTAGCTTTCCAAGTATTTTATAGTTTGTAAAATCAAATGATTATGAATCTTACCTCCAACATCAATATCCACTTTGTAATTGATGAAATGCGTGTGAAGTGTTCCCAATGTATGTTCACCAACCCTTGAGCCATAGTCTTTACCATCAGCAAAGTAGAATGATGAACTGATATATCCAGTGGCATATATCTTGGCTTCAATAACTCCATTTTGATAGAATATAAAATCCCATACATAATCATAATTAATAAGAGTTGACACAGCTCGGACAACTAGAACACTGTTGGTCAGTCCTCCATAATACATAGAGTGCATATTAGAATAGTGTCGACGAAGAGGCATTCCAGTATTATGTTCAAAAATGCATATGGAATTTTTAGTGGTTTCAGGAGTCTCAGATTCCATTAGATAGTGAGTGTCAACATAAGTAGCCAGATAAGGGCAATCAATACCTTTTACCAACTCAAAGGAGAACCTTCCAATACCAAAACTACTATCGAGGTATCTTGTGATCATTCCACCTGGTGCATTAGAGCCATAGAGTGCAATTGCCTCTTGAGTACTAATTTCATAAACAATACGTTCATTGTTGAATCGGATGTCAAAAAGACGTAGACCAGTGTTCACATTTAGACCAAATGAAATGTCCCAAGACTGGAACGTTACATGGTTGTCTTTAACAGTATATCGTTTGCCAGTTGGGTCAAACTGAAAAGGTGCTCCAGGTGTTGGATTGGTTTTAGGATTCATAGAGCCAATGTCATTGTCTGGAGTTACATTTTTAATCTTAATCACATTAATTCCTCCAGCATTGTACTGTTTTTCCAAATCAGCCATGTTAGAGAAGTAAACACCATTGTAAAAGACTTTGGTGACTTTCCATTTGGTGACATCCAGACTTTTATGGTCAAGAAGAATTTCAAGTCCAACTGGCTGGACGGAAAAACAACTTTCTTTCATTTTAAGAAACATAACAAACCATGTACTTCTGTCTCCAGATTTAAAGCCCCTTGGGACAGTTGTAAGAGCAGCAAAATTATCTCCATTATAGCCCAGAGCTTGTAAAAAATTAGGGGCTTTAGAAAATTCACTTTCATAAACCATACTGTAAGCATCAGCATACTCTTTTCCAATAACAGGTCGACGGTGGTAAGGCAGCTTGTCTTTGTATTTCTCCAACGTAATATCCTTATGATATGATGGGTTTGGAAGTGGACCTACTACATATTCTGTAATGTTGGGTTCTTCTTGATCACCAAAGAAAACCACAGCAAGTGCCTCCCGGTTTGGCTTTTCAGCTCCATTATCTAAATAATCTAGGACTTTCTGCTTTGGAGGATATTTAACATCAATATAGTAAATGCAATTTTCTGTAGGCTTTGCATTGTCTGCACTGACCAAGTTCTTACCAAGATTTTTCTTTAGGTAGTCAACTGTTGCAGAAAACTCTTCTGGTTTCAGGTCTGAAAAAATTAAATTTTGGTTGCTTATCTTTTTCTTCTGTGCTGCATTGGGGTTGATATTGCCATGATAGTGTGATTGAGTGTCACAACTTTGGCTTGACTTTCCTGTTCCTGACAGTAAAACAGCAACGAGTGCCAGTATAGTGGCCAATGACAGGATTAAAAGAATGATGACAGCCTTCATGTTCATAATGGCAAAGATAGAATGTATATAAAGGGAAAGAAAAAGCCTTTTCAAGTTCTCAGGGTGAAAGTCTTGCATAAAAGGGGAGGGGATGTCTGAAAACAGCAGATGATCGTTTTAAATTGGGCTTAGTTCCCAGTCGGAAGAGTATACACTATGTGGTTCTAATTGAAAGCATTCTTGGAAACTATTCTGGCAGAAAATATAAAACATTTTTTATTCCAACCTTCTGGAAAATGCTGTTTTGCACAAGTAAGGAATCCATTGAATTATTTTATTTCTAAATGTATAACTTTCTGACAGTGTTTTGACGCTCCTAAACGAATTAACCAGGAGCTTGATTTCACTCACAAAAACAACAATAAAGAAAAAACATGAAGTTAAATAGCTTCAAAAAAGTAATGTACATGCCTTGCCTATTGTTGTACAGTATGATCAAGAATAATATTAGCCAGTATAAACAGACATAATAATTGACTCAGTTACTGATAATACTCAAAGTAGCAATCCAAAGCAACTGATCAGATTTCAGTTTTTTCAAAGCGGAACTAAACCCTCCTATCCTTTACATCCAAGGAAGCTGCCATATTAGCCTCTGTTTGATCTGAAGTTGCCATGCTGCTTCACATGTGATCAACTATAATAACAACTATTTAATGCCTTGACAATTTGGTTGACAGCACAAGTAACATTGACAGGTATTATTCACAGCATGCCTTGAATGTAACTGTTTTGGGAAACAGTTAAACCAATGCCTTTTGTTCTACGTTAAAGCGGAGTTCCGGCCACAAAATCGACATAGTCGACTTTGGTCCATCCGCATTCTTCTAAGTCACCTGAAACACAAATGGGTAGTTACGATTTTTTTTTATTTTTTTTACTTACCTTGTAATTGCAGAAAAATATAATCACCTTTCTTCCACTTCCTCAATCGGCGGCCGCGGCCGCGCCGTCACTTCCGCTTTGCAATGATTCCTGGGAGCTGAACGTCATCGCTCCCAGGAATCAATGCGCCTGCACCGGCCCCGACGTCAGTTCCGGTGCAGGCGTGTCATACCTTACTAAACCGCTTCTGGGCATGCCCAGAAGCTGTGCAGGGATGACGCTGCAGCCCCGGAAGTGACGGCGGGGCCGGTGCAGTGCATCGTGGGACCGAAGAGGACGGAAGAGGACGCAGAAGAGGATTGCGCTGGCTTCAAGCTGCCCACACCTGAGATGGCAGCGCTGGAGAAGAAATTAAGTATTTCTTCTAAAAGGTAAGTGCGAACCGGGACAGATCAGAGGCTATCCATTGTGGAATGTACGAGCCCTGACTGTCCCGGGGGTATTTTCATTGAATTTTTTTTTTTGTTGCCGGAACTCCGCTTTAAGTCAGTTTACTGATGTATTAAAACTGAACTCAATCTTTACTTTCCATCTTGAACAGAGGTACACACAGGCTCTTCTCCTGTACTGTAATTCCTCACTCTGATTTCACTGCACACTGTGAGTTTCTCATAAGTCAGGTACAGCCCACTTCATTTCCTAGCTGGAGAAAGTCTAGGATTATCAAGCCCTTTCTCCTCAGCCTTACTGTCCTTGGGCTGCTCCTCTCATAATTGCATTTTAGTTCATTTCATTATGGAGGCTCAGTAGCAAATGGATTTCAAGGGGAGATCCCATGCAAAAAAAAATGAAAAAAAAAAAAAAAACAGTTTGGGGCCCTCGCTTCTGAGCCATACCAGTCCAGAATCAAAGCATGCAGCCTGGTTGACCTGGAAAATGAAGATAGGGACATCAAGCATGTGCTCTTCCCTTCTGAACCATACCAGGCCCAGGTGCCCTCATCATGATGAGGGTACATTGCTAGGGACCTTCCCCACAGCATGTCCCCATGTTGATGAAGACAAGGACCTCTTCCACACATCCCTGGTTCAGTGGATGTGAGGGCCTAGGAGGGACATCTTGGAATCTTAAAGCCTTCTTGAAAAAAAGAGCCACAAAATATTTAGCCCTACCCCTAGTCAATAAGTAAGGGTACATAGTACCCCTGGTTACTCATTTACAAAATAAAATGTAAATAAACACACAAACAGCCCAAAGTATTTTATTTAAAATGTTTGCATTGCGTATCGAAGCATAGAGACCCAGTGATGATGTCACTTGGTCTGGATTTAGGTATGTAAAGAAAACTGTAAGGTTTTAACATGCAGATGGGAAAGTGGGACTAGGGAAGGCAAAATATAAGTTGACTAAACTTCAGCTTTAAATCCATTTTAACAAGTATAAGCAGACTTATTTAACCACTTTACCACCGGAGGATTTTCCTGCTTTTACGTCCAGGCCACTTTTTGCGATTCAGCACTGTGCGACTTTAACTGACAATTGCGCGGTCATGCAACGCCATACCCAAACAAAATTTACGTCCTTTTTTTCCCACAAACAGAGCTTTCTTTTGGTGGTATTTGATCACCTCTGTGCTTTTCATTTTTTTGCGATATTAATAAAAAACAGCGTCAATTTTGAAAAAATAACAATATTTTTCTAATTTGACAGTTAAAAAATATCAAATATATTCAATTTTTGTCATATATTTAGGCCAAAATGTATTTAGCTACATGTCTTTGACAAAAAAAATTCTCAATGAGCGTATTTTTAACCGCTTTAAGACTGGAAGATTTTACCCCATTCCTGACCAGGCCATATTTTGAGACTGCGTTACTTTAACGGACAATTGCGCAGTTGTGCGATGCTGTACCCAAATTAAATTGATGTCCTTTTCTCCCCACAAATAGAGCTTTCTTTTGGTGGTATTTGATCACCTGTGCAATTTTTACTTTTTGCGCTATAAACAAAAAAAGGAGCGACAATTTTGAAAAAAATAACAATATTTTTCACATTTTTTTATATGAAATTCCCCCCCAAAAAAATGGAAAAATATTTTTTTTTTAACATTTTAGGCCAATTTGTTTTCTGCTACATATTTTTGGTAAAAAAAAAACGCAATAAGCGTATTTTGATTGGTTTGCGCAAAGGTCATCGCAGCTACTATCTACGGGAAATTTATGTCATTTTTATTGTTTTTTTTATTAACTAGTAATGGCGGCGATCTGCGATTTTTTTTGCAGGACTGCGACATTGCAGCTGACAGATCGGACCCTTGACTGACATTTTTGACACTTTTGGGGGTACCAGTGACATTACTACAGTAATCAGTGCTATAAATATGCACTGTTACTGTAAAAATGACACTGGCAGGGAAGGGGTTAACTTTTATAGGTGATCAAGGGGTTAATGTATGCCTGGTGCTTACTGACATGTGTGGGGGGAGGGGACTGTGTGACACAGGCACAAATCGCAGGTTCAGCTATGCTGAATCCTGCAATCTGTCCCTGCCTGTCACTTAGGAGATCCGGCCGCTTTGTTTACACAAGCGGGCGGATCTCCAGACTCAATCCCCGACGATCGGGGAAGAGCGGCGGTGATCACCGCCGCTCCTCCCCTGGCCCGACTCCCGCTGTGACTGAATACAGCGGGAGCGAGCCTCCGGCGGCGCGCACGCCGCCCACAAGGGGAGGAGTCCAGCGACGCTGGACGATAACGAACCACTTTGCTGCAGTAGGCTCAACGCGAGCGGTCGGCAAGTGGTTAATTATACAGTTCAATAGGAACTGGTGATATGCAAAGTAGCAATCTAAAGCAACCAATCAAATATCAGTTTTTAGATTGCTATGGATGATCACACTTTACATATTACAATCTGATTTCTCTGGGCATCATTATTTTCAGATTACAGTATTCCTGAAATATCACAGATCAAGGAAATAATTTTTACTTCTAAAAAAATTGTTACAAAGCAAGATTTTAGCTTTTAAAAATGTGATGGATTTATAATCATGATCAGTACACACAGTTGTGGGTTGAGGAATTCTCCTATCCTGCCTGTTGGCAAGTAAAGTTCTCACTCCACTCAGTAGGTGACCTTGTGCCACTGTGTGGATGGAGTGAGACTCAGAGGGATGATGTTCCTTTGCAGCCTTTATAGGCATCATAGGGAAAGCAGCTATCCAATTGGACCCTGCAATCTCTAGTGACCTTTTGTGGCCATTTTGGATGCTGCAGCCCTTATAAATGAGGGATATGGCAAGCATCTCTGAGTATTTAGAGTATGGACAGGAACCTACTTGTTAGAGATAAAGATTTAGCATCAGAGAAAGGTTTCAGTACTAGAGCAAGCATAGGGATACCGCTGTACACCCCTTAAGCACCGGGGGCTGGATCTACTGCCACCGCCTTCACTAAAGATTCCCTCAATCTCCAGCTGCCAGTTAGGCACCCCACTTGCAGATGTTCTCCCCATCAATTAGGCCTTGTTCATAGTGTACCTTACAGTGTTTGAAATACCTCTGCATATATGTGTTAATGCTGTGTCACCTGACAGGAAGACCGCTACTGCCCACTCTACCTCAGTACCATTAGTACCTGCAACTGCATACTTTTGGGGACTGTTCTGTAGCTGAATGAAGCAATAAGTCTACCTGTTACTGCATCTGTTACTGCAATCACTATTACATCTGTTGCCACTAGTGCCAACTGTGTTGCTGCAAGTACTCCTGAGTACTGTCCAAAACTTTTTTTATTTGCACTAACATACAATTTTTCAGGAAAAGCATTCAGGGTGTACCCTCTTCTTAAAGGTCCAAGCAGTACTCTTTCTGCCGCAAGTGCACTACTACAGCTACAATCACCTCATGCAAGTACTCTTGTAACTCTCCTGCACTGCCACATTCTCAAATACAAGAACTGTTAACTGTCCTTGGTTTCTCTCTGCTGTGCTGTTCTCTCTGCATTGGGTATCTTAGTTCCTGGCCTCACCCACAGGCTCATGTCATTTCCCGGTCATGTGGCAATGCTGGAAAAACGACATGATATTTTCATGAAAGATTGCTGAATTTGGACAAATATGATGAGATAAAATGTGACATATTTGGGTAGGACTTCATATGTGCTGCAAACAAAATATCCCAAAAAAGCCACAAACTGATGTTTACTCCACGAACCTACTTACTGGTAGTCCCCACCTGTAGCTCACTCACTAGAGGAGAGTGGCCGTAGGCAGGGGCTACCAGTAAGCCAAATGGTGTCATGTACCTGGGTATCCTTGAACCTGAAGGGTTCTCGGTTTCGCAGCCTGCAGCCTTGCCTGTTGTGCCACAGGGAAGCTCTGGAGTCTTTGCAGTGATTTTCCAGCCTGATGCATTGCTTTGGACTCACTAGCCCCACCTGCTGCCAGGTGCAAACAACGTACAATTTAACCAGCCCATAAATAGCAGCACTTCCTGTTACTCAATGCCCGTTTGTTTGGACTATCTCCCTGGGTGTGCTGTATGCTCTGTGACTCTGATGATTGTGTATGAACTTTTTTGCCTGAATTCTTGACTCCTCTCCAGCCTGCCGTCTCCACACTTCACCGCCAGCTAGTGTATGACCTCTGCTTGCCTGACCACTCTTTGGATTTCGTTTGTATACGGCTTTGCCCGATCTGTTGCCAGCCGGACCTCCCTGACTACGTCTTCGCCTGAATCCTCAGCACTCAAGCTCCACTTTGGACTTTACCTCACAGGTACCTAACATAACAAATGGGCCACAATGACTGTGGACCCTGCTGACATTGTTAAGGCGCTTACACACCAGGGTCAATTGATTGGAGCTCATGAACAGCATCTTTCTTCTCTGGATGCTAAGCTAAGTCTTATTTGCCTGGCTCCTCTGTATCTGTCCAGACTCCTGCTCCAATCCAACCCACCTCTTCTGTGCCGCTCAAACTTCCCTTACCTGAAAAGTTTGGTGGTGATGCCGAGGACTGCAGAGGTTTTTTAAACGTTTGTCATTTGCGCTTCTGCAACAACCCTGGGGCTTTCAGTACTACTTCTGCCAAAGTGACTTTTGTAATTTCATTGTTAAAGGGGGAAGCCCTGGCATGGGTCTGTCCTTACCTGGAACGTAATGATCCTGTGCTGGAAGACACTGATATATTTCTGGCTTCTCTTCAGACTGTATTTGACAAGTTAGATAGAGCTCACTTTTGGACATACAACAAGGTACCAGGACTGTGGCACAGTATGCTATTGAGTTCCGTACCCTGGCGGCTGAGACCAAATGGAACTGGCAAAAATCACATGAAAAATCCAACAGGCTGGTTGTCTTCAAGTTTGATTAATAAACATGGGTACAATCAGTCTGCCCATACATGGCCAAGATTCGAACCCTCTATGGCTGGCTTTAGACAATCAGCCTACTCTACAACATTTTCCAGAAGCTGTTATTTTTTTAATTTTTGTTTTTTTGGTACAGGACTTGTTGGGAAATTAGTAGCATACATGCTAGACAGGGACAAATATAAATAGAATATGTGCCCCCGACGTGACATTTATCCCTAATCCTTCAATTGATCCCAACAAATAACCCCAAATTACATTTTACCATACCATAAAGTTAATCATTAACCCTTAACCTTCTCACTAACACTTGGACTTAACCTCTAACCTAATGAAATAAAGAGCTTAAAACCAGACTTCAAACACTACTAAATGTAATTTATGAAGTTTCAATTTAAGCCCTCTGATATATTAGTAGCTATTATAAACATCCTCAAGCTTTGTGTATCAGTAGGACTTGGTCCAAGAATAAAGGGATACACCCCGAAAGCTTGTCCTGAAAATTTAACTGTTAGCGCAAATAAAAAAAAAGTTTTGCACACATACAGTATGTGATGTCAGCTCAGCTCCTTTTTGTGAATGTTAAAAATAAGAGAAGGTTCATGTTGTAATGTCAGCTCAGGAGGCAAAGTGAACGTTGTACCTCCTTTAAAATACAAATAGTTTACTAAACTCACCACTCCCCCAAATGTCAAATTAGTCCCCTTAGTAAAGACAAGAAATCCCAAAATGTGATTTTCCTAAGAATCCACTCATTTCACTTGTCCAACAATCTTTGAATCTTATAGCTTTATCTTCCTACAAAATAAATATATCTTCATAGCTCCCAATTGTTCCTCATTTCGAAGGACTTCCCATATTTTGGAACCAAATCCCTCTGTTCCTTTTTCTTTCTCAGTTGTCCTTTTTTTTTGTTAGATTTAGAGACCTCAACAAAAATCGAATACATAGCTAACGTAAGACTTATTCTGCACTAAGGCTTTTACTCATCCTATAAATAGTTATGTTTGTTATTTTGAAAAGCCAGTATAAGGCTTCATTCGCATGTCAGCGTAGCGATCGCGGGCAGAATCACCGCGATTCTGCCCGCGATCCGGAAATCATTGCAAATCGCAGGGCGCATGTGCGTTGCCCGTGATTTGCAATAGCACCCCAAATGCTGTGATTTGCGCCTGCCGAATCGCGGTAACATTGCGCAAAAAAAATCACGGGGCGCATGACGCCCCAAAGAAGCTCTTGTACCTTTTTGGGCATCATGTGTCCCGCAATTTTTTTTGCGCGATGTTACCGCAATTCGGCAGGCGCAAAGCGTTTTGGGTGCTATTGCAAATCACGGGCAACGCACAGGCATCCTGCAATTTGCAATGATTTCCCGGATCGCGGGCAGAATCTCGGTGATTCTGCCCGCGATCGCTACACTGACATGTGAACGGAGCCTAAATGAAAAGTAGTAGTAAAATAACACACGTGGGTTTGCCCTATAATTTTTTGTGTATTAGGAAGTGTCCCTCTTTCTCATCCTAGAAAGCTGTGACATGACGCAAGGGACCGAGTGAATGGGTATAAAAATAATAAAAGGGTGAAGAAACTAGAAGTGTATATCAATTGAAAAACAAGCTGTAAAGAATGGCAAGAAAAACGTGTGTGAATAAGAGTAATACCCCCTCCCCCTCTCCCTCCCCCTCCCCCCAAAGCAAATAAAATATATTAATTATGTGTGTGGCTCATATAAGACAGGTGTCCCAGTTCCCCTTCAAGTAAAAAAATTGCAAAGAAGTGATCTCCTGACCAGCCTCGGCCTTTATGCCCCCGAGACCAAGGGTGGGTAATCGCCAGCGCCATGCAGATGCCAAATAACTCTAGAGGGGGCGGCGGGAATGAAATCCACATTCAGCGCAGGTGCCAGAAGTGGGTCCAGGCCAATCTCCCCTCCTCCATCAGCGCCAGATGGACCAAGACCACCCTTGCATCGTGGCACCAAATGACGCCACGAGCTGGGCAGGTGTGCATGGCACCGATGCGCAACGGGCTTTCCCCTACCCCCGGCCCAAGGAAACACCGGACAGGGCTGAAGGGGGAGGTGCGATGTGGAGCATCGCAACCCCGGAGAAGAACAGACATCCAGCAACCCCCCGGGCTCACTGCTAAATGAGGGGGGGGAAAAAAAAAAGGAAAAAGTGTAACAATATATAAGAGAAAGTATAATATATGTACCATAGGAATGCATAAATATGGTCTGCTGATAGCATAACTGGGGTATAAGTATTGTATATAGAATATAATATATGATAGTATATAATAGTGGTGCGACAGGTCACAGGAGACAGGGTGTCTTCCACCCAATTGTATATAGAAAAAACATGTGACCCGAAGCAACCAATGACAAACCTCCATCAGACTAAATAGAAAAGGTCATGGGACTTTAAATGAGGCCAGCCACTTTGCCAAACTTAGTATATAAGTTTCTGTTACTGTTATGACTGAAGCCCTTGTATGTTTCAGTGAAATCGCCAAATAAAGAATTAGAAAAAAAAAAGAGTTATACTTCTTTCAATACTTACTTATCAGTTTCCCTCTACGAAAATTATCTCTAAAGTCAGTGGCGGCTGGTAAATGAAAATTTGGGGGGCAGCAAAACCAACACCCCCCCCCCCCCTGGCGGGACGGCCAGTCGGCAATCAATTCTACCACCCCCTCCCTGCTCCCCCCTCCCGGGACGGACGGCTGGTTGCCCAGCTGGACAGCCAGCATTCTTACCTGCTCCTTCCCCAAGCGGCTGAGAGTCTCCTCCGGCCGTACGACCCCTCCCTCTTCCTGGCCAATGGCCAGTATAATCGCTTCTCTTTTCAGCCAATCAGGAAAGGGGTCTCACGACCTGCTTCCTGATTGGCTGGGAGGAAAATCAGTGTGATAATAGCAAATATTCATTCGCTATTGTCATACAACTGGGTGGGCTCAGGGTGCAGTGCTCCCACCCTTTTTTGAAGCCTATTAGAGCCTCTGTCTCTAATCACGTGCTTAAAAAAAAAAAAATCCCCTATTGGAATCCATGCGTCCAGCGCCCTGCATGTAAGATTAGGGGGCCAAACGCATTGAAAGGGGGGGCAGCGCCCCTGCGCCCCCGATGGATAGGACGCCACTGTCTAAAGTGCAAATTACCACTAGGTGCACTGGTAAGAATTTTCAGTTCATGACTTCCACAAAATGATATCAATTTTAGCATTCTAAGGCCTCAATGCACAAAGTTTAGCACAGAGGTAATTATGGTGCAAACAAATGCTAATGCACCATCCACATGAGTTAGCCTCTACCCCCCCCTAGATAATGCTTGTGTAGCATAGGTATGTCATAAAATGTTCATAAGAAGTTCATAAAAATCCCATAGGAAGGGTGTTGTACTTCAGTAGGCAGCTCCACCTGTGACAGGAACAAATCTCTGAAATTAGGAACAAAAAAGGAACATAAGGGGGTGCCAGCTCAGTGCAGCATCAATGGGTTAATTGTGATTAACCACTTGCCGACCATCTACCGCAGATATACGGCGGCAGGTCAGCAGGTTCCCGTGAATCGCCGTACCGGTACGGCAGTTCTCTGGAGCGATCCTGGGGATGCCAGCGAGGAAGCTGGTCCGCGGGGGCCGGGCACCCACGATCGCCCCCCATGGAGAGGAAACAGCGGTCTGACGTTGTAAAAACAGTGGACCGTTGTTCTGTCACCAATCAACACAGAGCTCCTGTGTTCCTCCTATTTAGGAACACAGGTCTCTGTATTGATTCCATAAGCCCATCTACCCCTACAGTTAGAAAGCGCCCCCTAGGCTCACATTTAACCCTTTGATCGCCCCTGGGTTAACCCCCTTCCCTGCCAGTATCATTATTACAGTAACAGTTCATATTTATAGCACTGATTACTGTAGTAATGTCACTGGTCCCCCCAAAAGTGTCAAAAATGTCAGTTAGGTGTCCGATCTGTCCACTGCAATGTTGCAGTCCCGCTAAAAATCGCAGATCGCCGCCATTACTAGTAAAAAATAAATAAAAATGACATAAATCTTTCCCCTAGTTAGGGCTCTTTCACATGGAGCGGACCTCATTGCGATCCGCTCCGGCACTTTTTTTTTTCACGGAGCGGATGACACTTGTGTCATCAGCTCCGTATGTCCGCATATCATCCAATCCGTTTGCGGATGATATACGGACATAATGTAAGTCTATGGGCATTGCGGATGTCAGCGGATGATACGTTTTTTGAACGGAGGAAAAATAGGGTTCTGTTCCGTTTCAAAAAACGGAACAGAACTGAAAGGAAAAAAATCGGATGTCAGCGGATGGTATTCCGCTGACATCCGCAATGCCATTGACTTACATTATGTCCGTAAATCATCCACAAAAAAATAGGATGATTTGCGGACATACGGAGCGCCCGTGTGAAAGGGCCCTTAGTAGACGCGATAACTTTTGCGCAAACCAATCAAAATACACTTATTGGAATTTTTTTAACCAAAATATGTAGCAGAATACAAATTGGCCTAAAATGATGAAAAAATGTGATTTTTGATTTTTTTTTTATTGGGAATGTTATATAGCAGAAAGTGAAAAATATTGTTTTTTTTTTTTTTTTTTCAGAATTGTCGCTCTCTTTTTGTTTATAGCGCAAAAAAAAGAAAATGGCAGAGGTAAGCAAAAGAACCAGCATATCAAATTAAAAGGTACCACTAAAAGAAAGCTCTATTTGTGGGAAAAAAGGACATCAATTTTATTTGGGTACAGTGTCGCACGACCGCACAATTGTCAGTTAAAATAACGCAGTGCCGTATTGCAAAAAATGGCCTGGTCATTAAGGGGGAAAATCTTCTGGTCCAGAAGTGGTTAAAAAGCGAAATGCAATCTTACAGAGGGGAAGCCAGCGCCTGTGTCAGGCAGCTCTGATTGCCGCCTGACACCCTCGATCTCTCCCCGTTGAGAGAGAAGGACGGTCGGCTGATGTAAACACAGCCGACCGTCCATCTCCCTGGGATGATCACAGAGACCATGTGATCCTGCTATATAGGATCACATGTCTCTATGGTCCTCTAAGAAGCCACGCCCACCACACAGTTAGAATCACTCCCCTAGGCTTACATTTAACCCCTTGATCACCAACAGGGTTAACCCCTTCCCTGCCAGTGTCATTATTACAGTAACAGTGCATATTTTTAGCACTGATTACTGTAGTAATGTCACTGGTCCCCCAAAAGTGTCAAAAATGTCAGTTAGGGGTCCGATCTGTCCTCCGCAATGTCGCAGTCCTGCAAACAATCGCAGATCGCCACCATTGCTAGTAAAAAAAAAAAAAAAATTATATAAATCTTTCCCGAAGTTAGTAAACGCGATAACTTTTGCGCGAACCAATCAAAATACGCTTATTGTGATTTTTTACCAAAAATATGTAGCAGAAAACAAACTGGCCTAAAACGTTAAAAAACTTTGATTTTTACATTTTTTTTTTTTTTGAGAATGTCCTATAGCAGAATGTGAAAAATATTGTTTTTTTTTTTTTTCAAAATTGTTGCTCTTTTTTTGTTTATAGCGCAAAAAATAAAAATTGCACAGGTGATCAAATACCAATAAAAGAAAGCTCTATTTGTGGGGGAAAAAAAGGATGTAAATTTAGTTTGGGTACAGCGTCGCACGACCGTGCAATTGTCCGTTAAAATAATGCAGTGCCGAATCGCAAAATAGGGCCTGGTCAGGAAGGGGGTCAAATCTTCCAGGTCTAAAATGATTAAGAGAGGGGGTTGGGGTGGGTTTCCCAATCTCAGTCAGTCACAAAATACCTAGCAATAAAGAGGCAGTCCAAAGGTGGAAAGAGAGGAAAGGAAAAGACAAGCACATATGCAGGAGATGTGGTTTTGTGTTTGTCCTTTCCTATCTTCTCTTTCCACCTTTCTCTGAGTGTTTTGTGATTTCCTGATCTTGGAATACCTCCTACACGCTGCTCTTCTGGTGGATGACTTCCATCCAGTGTGGCGTGGCTGCCGATAAGCTCTTTGGTTTTATAGTTCTGGGAGTTTGCATTTGGCTTTTTAACCACTTTAGGACCGGAAGATTTTGCTGCTCAATGACCAGGCCACTTTTTTCAACTTGGCACTGCGTGAATTTAACTGACAATTGCGCGGTCATGCAACGACGTACCCAAACAAAATTTACGTCCTTTTTTTCCCCACAAACAGAGCTTTCTTTTGGTGGTATTTGATCCCCTGTGCGCTTTTTTTTTGTGATATTAATAAAAAAAGAGTGAAAATGTTGCGAAAAATTTACAATTTCTACTTTGACAGTTAAAAAATATCCAATATATTAAATTTTTGTCATATATTTAGGCCAAAATGTATTTAGCTACATGTCTTTGACAAAAAAAATTCTCAGTGAGCGTATTTTTATCCACTTCCTGACCATATTTTGCGATTCCGCACTGCATTAATTTAATGGACAATTGCGCGGTCGTGCGATGCTGTACCCAAATTAAATTTGTGTCCTTTTTTTCCTCACAAATAGAGCTTTCTTTTGGTGGTATTTAATCACCTGTGCAATTTTTTTTTTTTTTTTTTAAAGAAAGAGCGACAATTTTGAAAAAGAAAACAATATTTTTCACATTCTGATATATAACATTCCCCAAAAAAATATAAAAATCAAAATTTTTTAACATTTTCGGCCAATTTGTTTTCTGCTACATATTTTTGGTAAAAGAAATCGCAATGTTTTTGTGCATTTTGATTGGTTTGCGCAAAAGTTATCGCGTTTATTAACTATGGGAAAGACTTGTAATTTTTCTTGTTTTTTTTTTTACTAGTAATGGCGGCGATCTGCAATTTTTTTATGGGGACTGTGACATTGCGGCAGACAGATAGGACCCCTAACTGACATTTTGACACTTTTGGGGGGACCAGTGACATTACTACAGTAATCAGTGCTAAAAATATGCACTGTTACTGTAATAATGACACTGGCAGGGAGGGGGTTAACACTGTTGGTGATCAAGGGGTTAAATGTATGCCTCATGCTTACTGACGTGTGTGGGGGGAGGGGGTTCTGTGATAGAGACAGAGATCGTAGATTCAGCTATGCTGAATCCTGTGATCTCCTCCTGTCTGTCACAGAGAAGATCTGCCCGCTTTGTTTACACGAGCGGGCGGGTCTTCTCACACTTTCCCCGACAATCAGGGAAGAGAGGCGGTGATCGCCGCCTCTCCTCCTCCGGGCCTGACTCCTGCTGTGTCTAAACACAGCGAGAGCAAGCCTCCGGCGGCAGCGCGCGCTCCGCCGAGGCAGCTAGGAGTCCAGCGACGTAGGTCTATGTCGCTGGACGCAGGGCTGCCACTGTGCCGCAGTAGCAGCACAATGAGCAGTCGTAAAGTGGTTAATCGTAAAAAATTAATTGATGCTGTACTTAGCTGGCGCCCCCTTATGTTCCTTTTTGCACATGCACACAAACTGACAGTTTCTGGTATATGGCTACTATATATGGGTATATGGATATGAGTATAGGGCTCTGGATATGCTGATTTCCCAAGCCTCTTCATAAACAAAGAGAGCCAAGTTGAATTTTCCTTTGCTGGAGTTTCCAGAAAAGAGCATTATAAAGCTAAGCTGCAATTTCTTTGTTTTAAAGTTATGCTATGTGAATTGTGATATGTAACAGCAGCAATGTTATACCAATTTGGCTGCAAAAATGGAAATACACTTTAAGGATGTTTATTTCCTAATTGGACTATCACTTTTTAAAAATAAGTATTTTTATGTCTGTGTGTTAGCTTTAAGGACTGAGTCTAAACACACATAAACCACTTAAAGACCAGACCTTTTTCTAAAATGTGTTGTGTACAAGTTAAAATCAGTATTTTTTGCTAGAAAAAACGTACATAGAACCCCCAAACATTATATATGTATATTTTTTTTAGCAGACCCCCTAGAGAATAAAATGGCGATCTTTGCAATATTTAATGTCATTCTGGATTTGTGCAGCGGTCTTTTAAATGCAATATTTTTGAAAAAAAAAAACCCTTAATTAAAAAAAAAAACAAAAACAGTAAAGTTAGCCAAATTTTTTGTATAATGTGAAAAATGATGTTACGCCAAGTAAATTGATACCTAACATGTCATGCTTTAAAATTTCACACGCCTGTGGAATGGCGACAAACTACGGTACTTAAATATCTCTATAGATTAAAAATATTAAAAAATGTTTACAGGTTACCTGTTTAACCACTTAAGCCCCGGAGGATTTTCCTGCTAAAAGACCAGGGGGTATTTTGCGATTCGGCACTGCGTGAATTTAACGGAGAATTGCGCGGTCGTGCGACGCAGTACCTAAACGAATTTGACGTCCTTTTTTTCCCACAAACAGAGCTTTCTTTTGGTGGTATTTGATCACCTGTGCAATTTTTACTTTTTGCGCTATAAACAAAAAAAGAGCGTAAATTTTGCAAAAATAGCAATATTTTTCACATGAAAATCCCCCAAAAAAAATGTAAAAATCTAAATTTTTTAACATTTTCGGACAATTTGTTTTATCCTACCTATGTTTGGTAAAAAAAATTGCAAAAAGCGTATTTTTATTGGTTTGCGCAAAAGTTATCGCGTTTACTAACAAAGGGAAAGATTTTTGTCATTTTTGCTGTTTTTTTTTTAACGCGTAATGGCGGCGATCTGCGATTTTTTTGCGGGACTGCGACATTGCGGCGGACAGATCGGACCCTTGACTGACATTTTTGACACTTTTGGGGTTACCAGTGACATTTCTACAGTAATCAGTGCTATATATATGCACTGTTACTGTAAAAATTCACTGGTAGTGAAGGGGTTAACTTTATTTGGGAGGGAGGGGCTGTGTGTGTCCCTAGGGGCGTGCTTTCTACTGTGATTGGCTGTGGCTTGAGCTGTAAGGACAATGATCAACGGATCTACATAGTAGATCCGTGTGATCAGTGTCTTTACACCGAGGAGAATGACAGGTGGCTTGTTTACACAAGCCGCCTGACTTTCTCCCTCTCCCCCGCCGATCGCCGAGTGACTGGCGGACATCGGGTCCGCCAGTCACACGCGCGGGGGGGGTCCGTGACCGCGCGGGAGCGGGAGCGTGCCTCCGCGGGCGCGCGCTCCCTCCCCAGACCCTCCCAGGCTAGTGACGTTAATTAACGTCACTCTGCCTGGCCGGGGCTGACCGCCGCAGTAAATCTACTTGCGGCGGTCGGCAAGCGGTTAAAGTTATAGAGGACGTCCTGCGCTAAAATGATTGCTCTCGCTCCAACAATTGCCGCGATATCTCACATGTGTGGTTTGAAATACCGTTTTTTTCTTCTTTATTTTACTTTTTATTTTTACACTGTCCCTTTATTTATTTTTAACACTTTTATTCCTATTACAAGGAATGTAAACATCCCTTGTAATAGAAATAAGCATGACAGGTCCTCTTTATTGAGAGATCTGAGGTGAAAAAGACCCCAGATCTCTCCTTTACCCTTAAAAGCAAACAAAATAAAAAAATACATTTTTGACACTGACTAAAGAAAAAAAATCACGTCTTTAAAGTGGATGCAAACCCCATTCATGAAATTTGACCTAGTGTTTACTTATCCCTCCCCAAACCCTAAGTCCCCATGACTTTTTGCTGCTCCGTTCCTCTGTTATCAGCATGATAACTTCTGACAAGTTCTCTGACACAGGAGACAAAAGCAGCTGGAAATTTGTGTTGGGGTGGATGCATAGAGATAGATTAGCAGAGAGTTGGTCTTCTTCCTTCCTCTGCCTATGTGGAGGGGGGGGGTGCCTTTCCTTCAATCAGCTCACACACAGTGTATGCCAAGACTCCACACCCAGTGCTGGAACAGGAAGTATAAATTCGAACACAATGTTCACTTTCTAAACAATAGAAAGACTGAAGATATAAAAATAAAACGTATGGATGTAAATGTGTCTCTTTGTATAATTTGAGGCTGTTCACTTCACTGGGTATATGTGAGGGTTTAAATCCACTTTAAGCCTGAGAACCAGAAGTGACGTCGGAGGTCGCTCTGGTCCTCCAAGGGCATGGAGCCGAGGGGGGGGGCCATCTTGCCCTCACTTGACTTCCTGCTTAGTCATCGCTGCATCGGATCACTTCCAGGAATACTGAGGGCTCCGGTAAACTCAGAAAAGACGAAGCAGCCACAACAACAGTATTTAACTTCAAAATCTTCTTCTTCCAGTGGGTACATGACAGCCCGGACTCAGAAGAAGTGGGTAAAATAATGCAGTCATACAACCCAGAATATTAAAAAAGAATAGCGCGCAAATGCAAAAGAAATAACTACCAAATCTGAAGACAATCCATAAATAAAAATGGGGGTTTGGTCCCACCATATGGCCATATCGTGCTCAAGCCCACTACTGCGTCAAAGTACCCCATTATCAGTGGGTCCTACACTATCCATGAAAAAGAGATGAATCCAGCCTAACCCTTGGAGATAATACTCCTTGCTGGGAAGGATGTGCAAATGCACTACAGGGGACTCCTACTATATCCACTAGATGGTGGACACTGATTGAGTACAGGTGTGTGTGGGGGGGTGGGGAGGGCTGCTCAACCTCGATAGTCTGGTCAGACCGAATACATAATAAACAGGCAAAAAATTTGGGGGAGCATACCCATGTATTTCTACATTTATACAACCCAGAAGACTGAATATTTATTGACAGCAGTGGCAGCACGTCCATTAGGGGCACAGGAGAGCTGCTTCCCTAATCCTTGCGCCCAGCACCTAATCTACATGCAGGGCGCCAAACACATGGATAGAAATGTTTTTTTTTTGTTTGTTTTTTTAGAAGCACGTGATTAGGGCAGGATGCTCTAATTGGCTTCAAAAAGGGTGGGCTGGGGGCACAGAGCACTGCGCCCAAAGCCCACCAAGTTGTGTGCCATTAGCGAAATAATATTTGCTAATGTCTTCCTGTTTCTCCTCACGGCCAAACAGGAAGTGGGTCCTGAGTCCTGATTGGCCGGGAGTCCTAAGACCGGATTAGCCGCTAGTCCTAACTCCTGATGGGCCGGGAGGAGATGCCGAGGGAGAAGCCTCCACCTGTATGGGGTAAGTGTAAGTGCAGTGGCTGGCAGGGGGCCTGACGGGCGATCGATTGACCAAGCGACAGGGGTAGGTTATGTGGTTGGCTGGCTAGGGGAGCCACCACCCCCCCCAAGAAAGTAGAGCACCAGCCGCCACTGATTGGCAGGAAATAAGTACTGCAGGTTACACAATTTGTTCCTATCACTTCTAAGTAGAAACACACAAAAGCAATACAGTATATGCAACTAAAACAAGATTTATCAAAATTGCCTGCAATAAACAATTTCACTCAGATAAAATGACATAAATTCCAAGGATACCAAGCATGTCACACAATATATTCTCACATAGATAACAGATAAGATAATAGCCAACACAGAATTCAAGTGGAATTCCTTGCAATTTTTTTTCATTTCCATGTCACACACACACACATGTTCCACATTACTGTTATAGCTGTAGGCCTACCATATGTTCTTATAACAGTTATACCAACTTGGTTTTCTGCTAAAACCTCTCATGACAACCTCATAGTGGAGAGTGACCATTAACCTCCACGGCGGTATTCCCGAGTGTGGCTCAGGGTTAACTTTCAGTACCAAAAGCGGTAACCCAGAGCCACACTCGGGATTACCCCCAGAAAGCTACTCACCTACTCTGCGATCCCCCGCCGTCCCCCCTGTCCTCCTCACAGTCTCTCCCCGCTCTGTGCACGGCCGATTGCTGGCACTTGCCTTCCGGTTCCCTCACCTGTGAGCGTTGCGACGCAGGGGGGAGGAACCGGCGGCAAATTCAAAAATGTAAATACACTAAATGACATGATACAAAGCTGTATCATGCCATTTCACCACAGGATTGCACCTGGTGACTTCTCCAGTGCCCTGCCTGTGCTTTTCCAGTTCTTTGTGCCTGGAAAATAGAGAACGACCATGGCGTCCAAAAAGCGTCTTTTTTATTTTTTTGCGCAAAAACACTTTTAGACGAACTGGAAAACAGCGACAGCGAAACGGAGTTACTTGAAGAACTGAGTGATAAATTTGTGGGAAAATTCGTCATCAGGTGCGGAAAGTGACGACAGCGACGATTCTGATGTCTCTTTCTGGCACATAGCTTGTGGAATTTGGGAAGTATATCAAATGACTCTTCACAATTTCCATCTGAACTTGTGCCACTCCAGGCTTCTGTGCCTCCTGTTTGCATTATCAGGGGTAATAGGCCGGAGGTGTAAAAGATCGCCTTTCTCTCCACGTCAGGCTCCATCTCCAGGTACGTGACAGTACCATAAGGCCATGTCGGAGCCTGAGAGAGGGGCATCTCCCCTGGATGAGATCTGCCCACACATCACAGCATTGTCACAAGCCATTAAGGACTTACAAGAGGGGTACACCCAACTGGAAAATCGCATCCAGACACTTCCTGCACCGGCGACTTCAGCGACTGATGCGACTCCTGCTAATCCAGTTGCTTCTTCAGGAGCCAAAGCTGCACCCATGGTCCTGATGTTGCCTCCATAACCCAGAGTTCCTATGCCTGAGAGATTTTCTGGTGTTCGTAGCAAATTCCGTGCATTTCGCAACGCATGTGAATTATATTTTTCTTTACAACCTCGCACCTTCTCCCTAGAGGCAACCAAGGTGGGGTTCATCATATCATTACTTTTTTCTTTTTTTTTTTTTTTTGTTTCCTTTTTTTTTTTTTTTTTTTTTGAGGGTTAACCATGCAGAGCTTAAACTGTTTATTACATTCCAAGACACAGTTTTACATACAGTTAGGGAAACTCCCCTTAGCCTTTCCACAGAAGGGGGGGAAGGGAACATAGACCAACCAATGAGAACTGAACATTTGTACATTTGAAACAGGCAGTCTTAATACACACCCCCTGAGAGAGATGTCTCCAACTCAGACCATTGTCTGCCATGAATCCACACACTTAGACACAGAAACAGGAGGGGGGGGGGGATGGGTTGTAACATTACATTACATTAACTCAATGCCATGAGTCAGTTGTTCAGAGGATGAATAAAGGAAAAATAAAATGCAATGTCCCAAACTCATAAGAAAATGACACAAAGGGGTTTACAATCCAGGGACAGGGTGATCCGTCACCCATAGTGTCGGCTAGTACCGTCACATCTCTTCCCCCCAAAGGTAGACTAATCCAGGTATTAGACCTCCAACTGGTCTGTTCCTGAGTTAGTCGGGTAACAAATCCCAAAGAGTCAATGTCTGTTTGCCTGGATAATTCGTCGGCGTTGCCGTTTTGCTTCCCAGGGCAGTAGTGGATGGTAAAGTCAAAAGGCTGCAGCGCCCAACTCCAGTATCTTCTGGCCCATAGTCTGTCGGTAGGAGGCTTGCGCACAGTCCCCTCCAAAACACACAGTGACAGTGGGTTCTGTCACAGTTAGGGGTTAGGATTAGGTTTAGGGGCTAGGGTTTAGGATTAGGGGGTTAGGGGGCTATGGTTAGGGGGCTAGGGTTAAGGGGTTAGGTTTAGGTGGTTAGGGTTAGGGGCTAGGGTTTTAGGTGTTAGGTTTAGGGGTTATGGTTAGGGGGTTGGGAATAGGTTTTGGGGCTAGGGTTGGGGTTAGGGTTTAGGATTAGGGGTTTAGGGGGCTAGGGGGTTAAGCTTTAGGATTAGAGGGTGAGGGTTAGGGTTTAGGATTGGGGGTAGGGTGGGGGTTAGGGCTAGGGGGTTAAGGGTTAGAATTAGGGGGTGGGAGTTAAGGGCTAGGGTTGGGCTTTAGGATTAGGGGGTTAGGGGCTAGGGTTGGGGTTAGGGGGTTAAGGATTAGGATTAGAGGTTTTGGGGTTAAGGGTTAGGGTTAGGGGCTAGGGTTAGGGGGTTAAGGTTTAGGATTAGGGAGTGGGGGTTAAGGGCTAGGGTTGGGGTTAGGATTAGGGGGTTAGGGGCTAAGGTTGGGTATAGGGTTTAGGGTTGGGGTTAGGATTTAGGATTAGGGGGTGGGGGTTAAAGGCTGGGGTTGGGGGGTTAAGGTTTAGGATTAGGGGGTGGGGGTTAAGGCCTAGGGTTGGGGTTATGGGGTAAGGTTTAGGATTAGGGGTGGGGGTTAATGGCTAGGGTTGGGGTTAAGGGGTTAATGTTTAGGGGGTGGGGGTTAAGGGCTAGGGTTGGGTATAGGGTTTAGGGTTGAGGTTAGTATTTAGGATTAGGGGGTTAGGTTCTAGGGTAGGGGTTAGTATTTAGGATTAGGGGCTAGGGTTGAGGTTAAGATTAGGGGGTTAGGGGCTAGGATTGGGGTTAGGGTTTAGGGCTAGGATTGGAGGGTAGGGGTTAGGGACTAAGGTTGGGTTTAGGGTTGGGGTTAGTATTTAGGATTAGGGGGTTGGGGTTAGGAAGGTTGTGGAGAATTGAACCTAGATGGGGAAGGGTGCATATGGCATACCCAATTGATCAAAGAAGGTTGTAGGGATTTAACTATATAAAGGACATCAGATTGTGGGGGGACATTTCTATGTATGTCATTGTTCTATCAGGAAAAGTGTGTGTACAGGACTAGCTGGGCTCTCCTCCAATAGGGATACAGATACTATTCTTGTCTATTGGGCCAATCTAAATGATTGGATGGGCAATGTACACACTTTTAGCTGCTCTTATTGGTTTACAGAAGTGCTGGTCAAACTGGCTATCATTACTTTAAGGCAAACCTCAAGCCTGGGCTCACCATCTGCTGGAGAAAAACAATGCCAAGCTGTACGCCCTAACTTTTTGTCGCTATGGCACAACTCTACGATGATCCTCAGCGATCCGCATCAGCAGAGGCGGCCCTTCACTCGCTTCAGGAGGGCAGTGGAAGATTATGTGACATAGTTCAGGCGCTGGAGTGCTGACACCTAATGGAATGACGCTGCCTTGCGTTACCAGTTCCGCTTGGGCCTAGCTGAACCCTTAAAGGATGAACTGGCTCATGTAGGGGTACCCAGCTCACTGGAAGGACTTATTAATCTCTCTATCCAGATGGATCGCTGCCTCAGGGAAAGAAGGTGGGAAAGGTCCTCCGGTCATGCCCGTCCCGTATGGATGCTGCATAAAGCCCCGCCAAGAGCAAACATGGCTTCAGCTGCTCCTGCCTCACTCACAGCTGAGGAACCTGAGCCAATACAATTGGGGCTGCTACACACCTCTCTAATGCCTGAAGAACGTCAATGCCGCCGGCAGAACAACCTATGCCTCTACTGTGGGGAAGCGGGGCACTATGTGCGGAACTGTCCAGCAAAGGCACGTAAGTGTCCGACCATCTTACCTGTTAACCTGTCACCAGTGCCCTCTAGTTCCACTCATGTTGCTCTCCCTATCTCGTTCCAGCTTTCAGGAAGAACCGTTCCAGTCTCCGCTATAATTGACTCAGGAGCCTGCAGCTGCTTGTTGATGTGGCTTTTGCCACTCAGCATCAGATACCTTTGCAGCCCAAAGCCCAGGGACTTTCTGTATATCTGGCCAATGGTTCCAGCATAAGATCTGGAACAGTCACTCAACAGACTATATCTTTGCCAGTCCTAACTTCACCATCTGGTCACAAGGAACTGTTATGTTTGGACGCTATTTCATCCCCTCTATTTCCAGTCATTTTGGGTATACCCTGACTACAGTCACATAACCCCAGTATTGACTGGGTGACTGTCAAAGTGGACTTTCAATCTTGTCCCAGGACCTTCAGCTCCACCATTGCCCTTACTATGCATGGACTCTGATGCTGAATTACACCAAGTCGTCCCAGCAGTTTACTATGACTTCTTGGACGTATTTAGCAAACGCAGAGCTGACACACTTCTGCCTCACAGATCCTACAACTGCCCGATTGAGTTTCTGCCTGGGGCTGAAATCCCATTTGGATGAATCTATCCTCTGTCTGAACGTGAACTAGAGACATTGAAAGAGTACATAGATGACAGCTTGAGTAAAGGCTTCATCCATCCCTTCACTTCACCAGCAGGGGCAGGTATCTTTTTCGTGGAAAAGAAAGACCACTCTCTCCGGCCCTGTGTGGATTACCGTGAGTTGAATAAAATTACAGTCAAGACCTTGTATCCTCTTCTCTTAGTTCCAGAATTGTTCCAGAGATTTAGGTCGGCAACAGTATTTACCAAGCTGAATTTACGGGGAGCTTATAATCTGGTACGCGTTTGAGAAGGAGATGAGTGGAAGACGGCCTTTCGAACCAGATTTGGGTACTTTGAATATTTAGAGTGCCTTGCGAAAGTATTCGGCCCCCTTGAACTTTTCGACCTTTTGCCACATTTCAGGCTTCAAACATAAAGATATAAAACTAATTTTTTGTGAAGAATCAACAACAAGTGGGACACAATCATGAAGTGGAACGAAATGTATTGGATATTTCAAATTTTTGTAACAAATAAAAAACTGAAAAATTGGGCATGCAAAATTATTCAGCCCCCATTAAGTTAATACTTTGTAGCGCCACCTTTTGCAGCTACAGCTGTAAGTCGCTTGGGGTATGTCTCTATCAGTTTTGCACATCGAGAGACTGAAATTTTTGCCCATTCCTCCTTGCAAAACAGCTCGAGCTCAGTGAGGTTGGATGGAGAGCATTTGTGAACAGCAGTTTTCAGTTCTTTCCACAGATTCTCGATTGGATTCAGGTCTGGACTTTGACTTGGCCATTCTAACACCTGGATATGTTTATTTGTGAACCATTCCATTGTAGATTTTGCTTTATGTTTTGGATCATTGTCTTGTTTGAAGATAAATCTCCGTCCCAGTCTCAGGTCTTTTGCAGACTCCATCAGGTTTTCTTCCAGAATGGTCCTGTATTTGGCTCCATCCATCTTCCCATCAATTTTAACCATCTTCCCTGTCCCTGCTGAAGAAAAGCAGGCCCAAACCATGATGCTGCCACCACCATGTTTGACAGTGGGGATGGTTTGTTCAGGGTGATGAGCTGTGTTACTTTTACGCCAAACATAACGTTTTGCATTGTTGCCAAAAAGTTCGATTTTGGTTTCATGTGACCAGAACACCTTCTTCCACAAGTTTGGTGTGTCTCCCAGGTGGCTTGTGGCAAACTTTAAACGACACTTTTTATGGATATCTTTAAGAAATGGCTTTCTTCTTGCCACTCTTCCATAAAGGCCAGATTTGTGCAGTATACGATTGATTGTTGTCCTATGGACAGAGTCTCCCACCTCAGCTGTAGATCTACATACAATCAAAATTAAAAACATATAGCAAGTAAAAAACAACGACATAACGATTTTTAAATTTTTTTACCACCTGAAAAATTACTTGGAAGACACTTAAATACCTGATGAAGAGAATTTAAACAGTTATTAATAAAATGGTTGAGGTCCCACTTCACATTCAAACCAGGTAGCATGTACAATCTCAACTCACAAATCCATTGAGTTTCTTGTTAAAGATCTACCTTATCACATTACCACCCCACCAATGGGGAATATGTTTATCTATGCCTACAAATTTCAACACAGAGGGATCTCTATTATGACACTGAGAAAAAATGTGTTAGCTTCCTCTGGTAAGTGGTTTGCACTGGTGGAGGTGGTAAACACATAAGGTGCAAAGATGTCTTAAAGTTTCACAGCACCAGTCTGTCTTGTATTCTATGGACTTTGAATGGACCTTTTTCAATATACTGTATTGATATTAGTTCATATACTTTTATGCACATGAATACTTTATAGCTATGGATTTTGAGTTTTCACCAAGTATGATTTTTTGTATTTATTGCACATGAGCACTCATGAATTTACAGGGGACACATTTTCTTCTGGGGTTCTTTCTGGAAGTAGGGGTATTTCTATATGTGGGAACACTTCCAACTCTGCCCTCCTCATCTCAATGTCTCATCATCTCAATGTCTCATCTGAGATTTCTTCTCTGTCTATCCACAGGTATGTCCTTGCTGCTGCAATTCCACCCATAACTGAAATACTGAAAACTTCCTTCCGTTTGTTTTTATTATCTAAAATGATAGCTTGTTCTTATCTTTACAACGCTGCCCTCTTGTAAATCTGTTTCTAAAGTGAAAATGGTGCTCTGTTTAGCCAGCGCTCCTTTATTAACCCCTGATTAGTTAAATGGAAAGCACCCACCCCCATCTCTATCAGTATAAAACTTTTATGGGTAAGGCACATTTGCAGGGGGGCACATTTGCTACTGGGGTTCTTTTTAGAAGTGGGAGTATTTCTGTAAGTGGGAGCACTTCTGACTCTGCACTTCTGCGAATGCACAAAACGAAAGTACACAGGAAAATACTTTGGGAAAACACCACACAGAGCGCAGGTGACCTTGTTTACCCCTTCAGCTCTCCTTCCACTCAACATGCGCTCTCTACCACTCCTTCTGACAGTTGTGTCCTCTCTCCTTAAACTCTCTTTCCTTCACCCCTTTTCTCCACACAACAGCTTATATATAACTCTCTCACTTCTGTCCTCTCTTTATTACTGCACTCACCAACTCCTGCTTATTCTAAATACACACACATAAAATCTCCAGGACATTGGGGCATGTCCCTTCATATAAATCACACTCCCACATTACCTCCCTCACCCTTTTACTTCTCCTAACCTCTGGAGATATATCCCCAAACCCTCCATCATTTAACTGTACCCAACGTACCCATCAGTGAGTTAGCAGCTGGCCCAAGCCAGGGGAAGGGGTTAAGTTATTGTTGCTCAGTTTTTTGGACCCGGTCAGCTCACCTAGGGTATAAAAAGGGGGAAGGCTAAGGTCCAGGACTCTTGGTCAGTTCTCGACTCAGTTTGTGGTACTGGGACTGCTGTACCTTGCAGTCCACTAAGAGCACAGAGGTTTATGGAGGACAGCCAAGTCATGGAGAATACCAGCATGGGGAATCACATCATGAAGGTATGCCTGGGCAGCCATACCTCATGAAGGTATGCCTGGGCAGTAGTGGGAATAGGGATAAGGACATGGTTCATATTGAACTGTCATGCTGCAACTTGTTCAGTAAAGTTACATTACCTGTTCGGCGCCTGCTCTGAAGTTACTTAAAGAGGTGCATGTGGATTCTGGCATATCTAATGAACCAGGGTCTATAAAGCACAAAGGAGTATAAAGAAATATTGTTATACAAGGGGTTAACTCAGCAAGACAAAAAAGAGGAATGCGGTTGCTAAGAGTAACCAATCACAATTTCAAGACAACCAGTCAGTAGGCGTGATACCTGGTAAGGTGACAGGTCCTCTGGAGTGAGGGGTCAGTAATTGGTACCCTCCCTAGCAGTCAATATTCAATAGCAACCAGAACCAAGCCCATGATATAGAGATCTATGGCCTGGTCATGAGGTATGGGAAAGAAGGAGTTAATAGGCACTCATGAGGTCCGTGCTATGTGCTTGGCGGGACCCCATTCCATTACTGGGAGTGAGGTAACAGAGGTACGCTGGACTGGTACAGTGGGCGCAGTCTCAGCATGTAGGCTGGTGCAGATTGCTTCCTCCATTGTAGGTGGCGTCCGACTGGACTGGCATTACAGCCTAGAAAGGGGAAAGTCAGGGGAAACTTAGTTTCTCTGTGGTTTCCTGGTTCCTGGAGACAGCGTTCCAAGGTTTTGGAGAGCATTTGCAAGTGGGTAGTGTAGGGACAGGTTACCCTTCTGTCAGGGACCATACTTGCAGCAGGGAAAGGTTCCAGTCAAGGAGGGAAAGCATAGGGTTCGCGACTTCTCTGGACATCTTCCCATTTGGGCACGGGATGGCCATGCTGCATCCTGCCCCTCCTAACAGGTGTTGTCAGTTCGCCTGGAATCTGCTTTACTACATTCTGTTGGAATCCTTGAGTGCTCCCACTTGGTTTGTTGTGAACTGTTTTTGTTTTACTGCTTTGCATTGCACTCAACTGTGTGTGTTATTGTTGCTGCACCATGCTGCACCCATTTACAAGAATGTCCCTGCAAATGTAAAATACTGTAAATCAGATACAATGTGTAGTGACATGGGACAGCACTGTCATGCCGAGCGCTCCGGGTCCTGCAGCGTCCCCGGAGCACTCGAGGCATGCTGCGGGTAGCGGCGCTCCGGTCACCTTCCCCGACCGTGAGCACCGCTCCCCCGCACTCCTCACTCAGTCGGTCCGCGCGGCGGGACGTTCCCGCCCGCGGACTCCACTCACCTCCCTTTCGGTTTCCTCCCGGCGCGCGCGGCCCCGCTCTCTAGGGCGCGCGCGCGCCGCTGGTCTGAAATTTAAAGGGCCAGTGCACCACTAATTGGTGCCTGGTCCAATCACTCCAAATGCTATAAAAACCCACTTCCCCTTCCTGTCCTTGCCGGATCTTGTTGCCTTTGGTACCTTGAGAAAGTTTTTGGTGTATCGTTCCCTGCCTGTGTATCTGACCTTCTGCTGTTGCCCCTGACTACGAACCTTGCTGCCTGCCTTGACCTTTTGCTCCGTCTGACCTTGCCTTTGCCTTGTCCTTCTGTACCGCGTCTGAATCAGCTGTCTTTGAGGTTGAGCCGTTACCGGTGGATACGACCTGGTTGCTACCGCCGCAGCAAGTCCATTCCGCCTTGCGGCGGGCTCTGGTGAAAACCGGTAGTAACTTAGAACCGGTCCCCTGGTACGGTCCACGCCAATCCCTCACTGACACAGAGGATCCACCTCCAGTGCCGTCACCTGCCGCCAGTCCGGACCCTGACAAGCACTTTCAGAGGTACTCTGTATTTTTACAGCACACAGTGAAGGCTCATCTCTAAGTTGACTAACTGCCTTAACGTTAGCATGTTGTAATGTTCCGGTACCTCTGGTACCCTTGTTTCCATATTTCTCCTCTCCTAATTGCGTCCCATCTTGTGTAACATGGGACGCATATACCTTTAAGACCGGATGACATCATTGCCGAGCGCCGCTATGAGCGGCTATTTCAATCGCCGGTTTGCTCTCACTCATCGCTCGTTCAAACCCACATGTTCATCGCACCCATGCCTGAGAAGTCGGAGCTGCTGACATACCTCCCTTGCTGAACTGAAGCCGGAAACCTCGCTGGTGATCCGTATCTCGCTACGGGATCACCCCTCTCCAATGGACACTGTTATTCCTAAACCTATCTAAGTGATAAGTACCCCGCAGGGGATTCTTGCTAACCAATCTCCTACTGTCATCTACTGCAATTACCAAAGACTATCTGTATCTATCTATTCACTATCATCTGCATAGACTATTAGTTCTTGGGACTACCTTCAACTATCCTTGCACTAGGTTACTCTGCCTAAGTATACTCCATCTGTGTCCTCTTATCATCTGCACTATACTTGACATCAGAACCTATCTGCTTTACCATCACCTGCAACTCTCCTAATACTACTTCTAGTGCTCACCATACAATAGCCTGTCTCTCATCTATATATCCTCATATACTCTATCCCTCCATTAAACATCTATTAATATATATATAGTATATAACAGGCTGTACACGGTGATGAAGTCCTGAGAGTTGGATATGTTGTTCAACAGATTCTCTACAAGGCTACTGAGTGTAATAATTCTGCAGCTGTAAATCCATCCACTAACAAAAACGCATGAACGTTACAGATTGAACGAGCCTTTAAAAAAAATATGGATTCAGCAGAATTATCCACTCATGTACTACAATTAAAACAGCAAGTAGATGCATTGATCCTTGCGCTTACAGAGGTAAAAAATGACAATCAAACCTTGAGACAGCAGCTTGGCCGTCTCACACAGCCTCCTGCTGCTCAGCCCCGTGAGCCTAAGATAAACCCTCCTATAGTGTTTTCTGGTGATCAGAGCAAATTCCGTGAATTTAAAAACGCATGTCGATTGTTTTTTTTGTTAAAACCTCTAACCTACACCACTGACCAAATTAAGGTTTGTACCATCATCTCCTATTTAACGGGTGAACCCCGGGCCTGGGCAGATGCTCTCTTTGAAAAGGATGATCCACTCCTTAATTCTTATCCCTTATTTCTAGCACAACTTGCTACTTTATATGAAGACCCCAACAAGCAGAGTACCGCTGACACCCAATTACGGGCCTTAAAACAAGGAAGGAGACCTGTTGAAGATTTCGTGGCGAATTTTAAAAGATGGTCCCCTGATTCAGGGTGGAACGACACATCTTTGCAAACGCAGTTTAGACTCGGCCTATCTGAGGCCGTTAAAGACGAGCCCTCCCGAGCGGATTTACCTGGCACTCTAGAGGGACTGATCCAGACCAGTATCAATATTGACAGACGACTACGAGAAAGAAAGGCTAAGAAGATGGGCTCACCATTTTCCAGTCCTTCTCGGATGTTGCCTGCTGACCCTACTCCTATGGAAGTAGGAATGATACGTCCACCTCTGACCCTTTCTGAACGTGCCAGGAGGAAAACCGAACATCTTTGCATGTACTGCGCATCCCCGAATCATTTGGTAAATGACTGTCCTCTTGTCCGCAGAAAAGAGGGTGAGTGTTCAAATGTCTTGCTAGGGGGACTCACAACTTCCTTTTCTAATCCTTATCTTTTTGTTCAATTAACATTGCAGTGGGACCAAACTAGGATCACCACCAAGGCTATGATTGACACAGGATCTTGTGGAAACTACATTGACATTTGTTTTGTCTCCCTTAATAAAATACCTATTGTTTCAAAACCCAAACCTGTCTCCGTTAGTTTTATTAACGGTACCCCTTTATCCTCTGGTCCTATCACCAGTCAGACACAGGCACTTCTTGTAACTGCTGACGAGTCTCATGTGTAGACCACCACCTTTGATGTATTAACCTCACCACATTTTCCAATCATTTTGGGACTTCCCTGGTTACACATACATCAACCAATCATCGATTGGAAAACAAGAACGTTAGCCTTCTCTTCTCACTATTGTGAGACGACGTGTAACCTCCCCACACATGATAGGATCCTGTCTGTACTGCCGGATGACATTATTCCTAAGTGTTATCAAGATTTATCGGAGGTTTTCCTTGAGAAAAACGCTCAAATGCTACCTCCCCATAGGGACTATGATTGTTGTATCGATCTGCTCCCTAATAGCAAGTTGCCTTACGGACATGTATATCCTCTCTCACAGGATGAACTCTCTCACCTTAAGGAGTATCTGGATGAGAACTTGGCAAAAGGATTCATCCGACCTTCTACTTCCTCCACTGCTGCTGGGCTCTTCTTCGTCCGCAATAAGGACTCTAGCCTTAGGCCTATCATTGATTTCAGACAATTAAATGCCATCACAATAAAGGATCGTTATCCTTTACCTCTTATTCCTGAACTTATCGAACAGGTGCGTGGGGCTTCTTTCTTTTCAAAATTGGACCTAAAAGGGGCATACAATTTAATTCGAATCCGTAAAGGGGATGAACGGAAGACGGCATTCAGAACCAGATACGGACTGTTTGAGTACCTTGTAATGCCATTTGGGCTATGTAATGCTCCCGCAGCCTTCCAACGGTTTATAAATGAGATATTCCGAGACTTGCTTGATGTTTGTGTGGTAGTATATTTGGACGATATACTTATCTATTCTCATTCCTTACCTGAGCACATAAAACATGTGAGACTTGTGTTGTCAAGACTACTTGCACATAACTTATATGTTAAATCAAAGAAATGTTTGTTTCATAAAGAGGAAGTACTATTCCTAGGATATATTATATCTAAAAGTGGAATCAAAATGGACATGAGCAAAATATCCTGCATTCTGGATTGGCCTGTGCCAACCACTCGCAAAGCATTACAAAGGTTCCTAGGATTCTCTAATTACCACAGGAAATTCATTAAAAACTTCTCTGCGATTGTGAAACCTCTCACACAACTTACAAGCACGAAGAAACCATTTAATTGGACAAAAGAAGCAAATGGAGCATTCTCTCTGCTGAAATCAAGCTTTACTACTGCCCCCATACTATGCCATCCAGACCCATCCCTTCAATACATCTTGGAGGTAGATGCGTCTAATATGGCAGTAGGAGCAGTTCTCTCACAACAACCAACAAACACCTCACCTCTTCACCCAGTTGCTTTCTTTTCAAAGTCATTAAGTAGCCCCGAGGTGAACTACCCAGTAGGTGAGAAGGAGTTATTAGCCATAAAACTGGCATTAGAGAATTGGCGACATCTACTTGAGGGCACTCAATTGCCAATTCTGATATATACTGATCACAAAAACCTTCAATACCTTCAGACTAATAGAACTCTTTCCCACCGGCAGGTACGGTGGTCGTTATTCTTTCTGAGATTTAATTTTTTAGTAACTTACACCCCCCCAGACAAAAATAAAAAAGCGGATGCACTCTCACGACTAGCCGAGAAAGATTGCACTGAGGTTCCCTCAGTTCCTATAATACCACTTGAGCGTATTATTGGAGTCGTTCGCTCCCTGAAGGAGGAGATTTTGCACAGCATAGGGTTGGATTCACCTCCACCACAACTAACTACTGACGCAGAAGGCCTCCTCTACTACAACGATAAATTATACATACCCCCTACTATGCGAACCAAGATCTTAGAATTGTCGCATGATGTACCTATGGCAGGACATATGGGTATGACTAAAACTCTCAATCTACTCACTAGGCAATTTTGGTGGCCAGACATGAAGACAACCGTAAAAAAGTTCGTTTCATCTTGTGATATCTGTGCAAGGTCTAAAATTGACAACACGAAACCATCAGGGTTACTTTGTAGTTTACCGATACCCCAGGTTCCGTGGGAAGTGGTATCCTTAGACTTCATAGTGGAACTACCACCTTCCAAAGGATTCAACACCATCTTGGTGTCAGTGGACCATCTGACCAAGATGGCACATTTCACTCCTATCCGAAAACTACCTTCATCCAAACAAACAGCGGAATTACTTGTGAAACATGTCTTTAAGTTACATGGTATTCCAAAAACACTGCTGTCTGACCGTGGTTCACAATTCATCTCAAAGTTTTGGCTAGCTCTATGTCAGATACTGCGAATAGAGCGTAACCTTACTTCTCCCTACCACCCTCAGACCAACGGACAGACAGAGAGAGTTAACCAGTGCATTGAACAGTACCTGCGTTGCTATACTTCGTATCTACAGGACGATTGGGCAGATCTCCTCCAGCTGGCGGAATTCGCCTATAACAACGCTACTCATAGCACTACTAAGCAAAGTCCGTTTTACCTGAATTATGGGTTTCATCCCACACTCCTTCCTCCACGTATCTTGCCATCAAGTAATCCATTGGCATCTGATTATCTTGCCCAGATAAAGGATTCTCTGGGATTACTCAACAATACCATATCTCATGCTCATAGCCAACAAAAAAAGTACTACGACCTCCGTAGGAAACCCTCTCCCCAATATGCCATTGGGGATCTTGTTTGGCTTTCTACAAAAAATCTGAGACTAAAAATCCCTAGTAAAAAACTTGGACCTCTATTTCTGGGACCTTTTCCAATAGAGAAGCTTATTGGAAAAGCTGCAGTACAACTCACATTGCCAGTAGACCTCAAGATACATCCTGTCTTCCATGTGTCTCTATTGAAGCCCCATGTTCCTAACCAAGGAATAATGCCTACTATCTCACCTCCACCTCCTGTACAAGTGGAAGGTGGAGAAGAATTTGAGATAAAAGACATTTTGGATTCCCGTTTCAATAGAAGAAGACTCCAGTATCTTGTACGATGGAAGAATTATGGGCCCCAAGATGACACCTGGCTGGATACCTCCGATATACATGCCCCTAGACTGATTCGCAATTTCCACTCGAAATATCCGGAAAAATCCGGAGCCGGCCTTAAGGGGGGGGGGGGGGGGTACTGTAATGTTCCGGTACCTCTGGTACCCTTGTTTCCATATTTCTCCTCTCCTAATTGCGTCCCATCTTGTGTAACATGGGACGCATATACCTTTAAGACCGGATGACATCATTGCTGAGTGCCGCTATGAGCGGCTATTTCAATCGCCGGTTTGCTCTCACTCATCGCTCGTTCAAACCCACATGTTCATCGCACCTACGCCTGAGAAGTCGGAGCTGCTGACATACCTCCCTTGCTGAACTGAAGCCGGAAACCTCGCTGGTGATCCGTATCTCGCTACGGGATCACCCCTCTCCAATGGACACTGTTATTCCTAAACCTATCTAAGTGATAAGTACCCCGCAGGGGATTCTTGCTAACCAATCTCCTACTGTCATCTACTGCAATTACCAAAGACTATCTGTATCTATCTATTCACTATCATCTGCATAGACTGTGTTGTGGAATTTATTCAGGTACAAAATACCTGTTACCTGTTAGTCAGTGATACCAAATCAGATAATATATATATATATATATATATATATAATGAGATCAGAATAACACTCAAGATGGCTGAATCAAAAATGACCTGATTTATTACAACATTGCTGGAGTTTATATATACTCAAATATGGGTTTGTCATTACAATCTGACGTACAGAAATGGGTTGTTATTAACATCTTTTATCCAATCAAAGTTAACAACTAATTATAGCAAGCATTGTGATTATTAATATTTGTGATTATTTGTCATAGAGGGAATTTCCTTCGGTGACGCTCATCAGAAGATTCCGAAGGGGTTTTTAGATGATATTGTTAGCTTCTGGTGGTCAAGTTGTCCAGACAGTCCAGACAAAGTTCCCCTTATGACAGGTAGTTGCGGGTAGCTTCAGCTGATATATATATTTTTAGCTTCATGCAAGCTCAATGACATGTGTAAGGAAAAGAGAAATGAGATTAATTAACTCATACAGTTTGTTTAAGTCGAGCATTTCTAGAATGCCAACTAGGCATTCTTCAGAGTAAAAAGGTATCCCGTATAGGCCAATAAGGTATCCAGAGAATGCAAGATAGGTATGCCACGACAACTGTTAGTTCTTGGGACTACCTTCAACTATCCTTGCACTAGGTTACTCGGTCTAAGTATACTCCATCTGTGTCCTCTTATCATCTGCACTATACTTGACATCAGAACCTATCTGCTTTACCATCACCTGCAACTCTCCTAATACTACTTCTAGTGCTCACCATACAATAGCCTGTCTCTCATCTATATATCCTCATATACTCTATCCCTCCATTAAACATCTATTAATATATATATAGTATATAACAGGCTGTACACAGTGATGAAGTCCTGAGAGTTGGATATGTTGTTCAACAGATTCTCTACAAGGCTACTGAGTGTAATAATTCTGCAGCTGTAAATCCATCCACTAACAAAAACGCATGAACGTTACACATGTTCACATTACAGCAGTCCACCTGGACTTATGCATTGTTGAGCTTGCTCAGTGCGAAATGTACCCACACGTGCAGGGTGAGTAGGCCCCGCCCGCATGCCCATAGTTGTTTTTAAGAATTCCCATTTCTCTTCTGTGTTCCTGCACTACCCTCACCACCCCTACTAGATGGGCTGCTTTCCTGGCAGTTAGGGGTAGCAGTGACATCTAGAGCTGCCACCTCTGAGTTTTTTACCACTCCCACATCTTCACCCAACTTGGCAAATTTGTTTGGGTACTCAAACCCAAGGCTGGCCTTCCTTTTCTGTGAGCCCTTCCACTTCCTCTAACTACAGTAACCCATCTTCTGACCTTATAATTATGACTTACTCCTCCACCCCCCACATGAACCCAATTAACCACCGGCTCAGTAAGCAGAAGACTAATTTCAAGCTTGTTAGTTCTGCCCAGTATTGCAATTTGCCCTCCAGATTTCTAATGTGAGCTCTCAGAAGGGCAACCCACTCACATCTATAGTGGCAATATTCATTCTGGAGCTGTTGCTCCAATATTGCATACCATTCATTTCAACAACAATATTTCTATAACGATTATATGTGCATTTAACATATTTTAGGTGTGCTATGTTTCTGTAAAATCCTCTCTTGTGTAGAATCCAAAAGTTCTGAGACTGCTGATGGGAGTGTCATTTTCAATGTTATGTCATCAGCCTCAGCAGATTCCAGAGCTGTCACTTAACTGAAACTCTTTAGCAGGCATCACTAAATAGCGGACCATGGTCCGGATCCGGACATAGTCACTGTCCTATCTGGACCCATGGTCCCTCCATTTAGGAGCCACTTTCTTACCCCAGATTCTGCTGCTGTCATTAAGACAGCAGAGTGGAGAGCGAGAGGCAAGGCAGCCCCCACTCTTGCACTCCATGTAGTGCTACTGTGCCTCTCCATCTGTCCTGCCTCCCGCTCTCCGCTCTGTATACCTGTCAAGTAGGAGTGAGGGGGCAGAGGACCTGGCACGGAAGGATGGGGAAACAGGGATGCTTGATGTGAACATACATAGAGGTCTACTTGGGAAGTGCTGGGGGTTGGATCGGAATGATGTAAAGGGACAGAGTACGCACTGTGTGTATGTGTGGTGGGGGGGGGGGTGATGTGAAGGGGGCAGAAAGGACTAGAGAGCTCTAATGGGGGGAAGGGGTGATGTAAAGGAGCAGAGAGCACTGCTCTGGGGAGGTGATGTAAAGGGACAGAGATCACTGGTTGAGGGGGGGGGGGGTGTTAGGGGGTAGTGCTGTTGAGGGACTAATATAAAGGGGTGGTGATGAGTAGGGGGCAGAGGAGGACACTACTGTGAGAGGGGCAGAGGACACTAATGTGAGAGGGGCAGAGGACACTGCTTTGGGGGACAGTTGCTGTGTGTGTGTGTGTGGGGGGGGGGGGGATGTGATGAAGGGTACAGAACATTACAGAGGGCACTGATGTAAGAATGGGATTGTGATTTAAGAGGAGAAGGGGGGCTGTGATGTGCCGACAAAACATGCTATTCGGACCTCTGTTGGACCTCTGTTGGACCTCTGTGAATTTTAATTCAATACCCCTGCTCTATAGGATTCCCCTTCATTCTTCCCATAAAAAATGTGTGTAGGGAGGTGGAGCTTGGCCCATACAGACAGTAATTAGAAACTCCCAGAAGATTAGATAGCTAGGGCATATAAGGAGGGTGGAGAATGTGCTACCGAATTAACTCTTCTTAAAAAGTCAAATGAATGATCATATTCAAAGGCATTATGCAAGTGACTAAAATAATTTATAGAAAGTTAAATTTCTGCAAGTAAGCATTTAAAACACTTGATTTTTCTTCGCTTTTATATGCAGTGTTTTAAGTTGGTGATGGGGATTACTTTACCGTAAGCTGACTTACCCTTCCCGAAGCCCCTAAAACAACCGAATGCAAATTAGAAAAAGTAAGTTGGATTATGTGGAAATTTATGCTTTATCTAATTTAATAACAAGCAGATGTAAAGTTAGCCACTGGGGAAAGAAGGAATGATTAGCATGGCTCACTATCCTGAAAAATGCAATATAGTACGGTACATGAGAACAACGCTTTCCGATTTTGGATAAGACACAGTTATTTTGCAATAAATTATATAACGCTCTAGGGACTGGACCATTTGTCAATTTTAAACTTTCGTGTAAAGTATAGACACGATACCCTCTATCTTGTAACTCGGTAGACATTTTTTGCTTAATCACTTGACCTCCTGAAGATTTACCCCCCCTCATGGCCTTCATTTTTTGTGATATGGCACTGTGTTACTTTAACTGACAATTGTATACCGGAAGTTGCTTCATCAGGAATGAGTAGGGGATTTTATTCATCTATTGTGCTTATAGATAAGAAAAAGCACAAAATAAGTCACAAAGTAAGTCACAATACTCACATGGCTATATCCAAGGTAAACAGAAATTCAAAGTTAACAGCTACCATACATAGTGGATACGTTTTAACACACATTCAAGTTAGAACGGACTCCAAGTCATGGAATAACTCCCATGGGAGTGAGCAGGGACGTACCCGCTGGCCATAGGTCAACTTTATTCTGAGACTACTACATCACATCCTTGTAACGCTCCTGCGTTTTATGTATGATGTGGATTTTCAGCTGCAGAAATATTCCACTTCAGTAGTCATGTAGAGAAACGCTGAGACACCTCTCCCAACTCTCAATGACTCATCATGTGTGGATGATCTCAATTCAGCAAGTAAATACACACACTCAATAAGATGTTTCCTAGAGTGACTTATGTATATAGTAACACAGTGATGATAGGCTGAAGAGACAGGTTGGGTAGAGATGGTAGATGACAGACACTTGAAAGGAAATGTTCTTGAAAGTAAGATAGTAGCAGATGGGATGCAGATAGGTTTAGCAATCATGTATGGTAGCAGATGAAAGAGTAGCAGGTGGACATACAAGAGAGATCAACCCAGTGCAAGAACAGGTGGTAGTAGGCTCAAGAGCTAGCAATCTTAGATAATGCAGATGTAGTAATAGTCCTTAGTATGCAGAGCTAGATAGTGTAAGCTTTAGTATGAAAGTTATAGAGGTTTCCCCTGTGGGGTACTTATCACTGATAGCAATGTAGTAGAGGAGAGGTTCGGCAAGAGCGGATGATCCAGTAGCGGGATACAGGGATCAGCGCAGCGTGGTTCCGACAGCGAGGTATACTTGCAAGCATGAGAGCTTCAAGACAGGTTAGCATCAAGGCACAAAGCAGTTTGAATGAACACATGTGAGTGAGAGCCGGCGATCTAAATAGCCATCCAGTCCGGCGCTCAGTGATGACAGCATCAGTCTTAAAGGTGTATGCGCACCTTACCAAAAGAGAATGGTGGGGCGCATACACTTATGAAAGAGTAATTAGGGTACCCAAAGGTACCAGAACATTACAGTACCCCCCCTTAAGGCCGGCTCCTGAAGGCCTCTGGAGCTGGTTTGTCTGGGTACTTCGCATGAAAATTGCGGATTAATCTAGAGGCATGTATGTCAGAGGTGTTTAGCCAGGTGTCGTCTTGGGGCCCATAGTTCTTCCATCGAACCAAGTACTGAAGTCTTCCTCTGTGGATACGAGAATCCAGAATCTCTTTTATCTCGTATTCTTCTCCACCTTCAACTTGTACAGGAGGAGGAGGTGGGATAGTAGGCCTTATTCCTTGGTCAGGAACATGGGGCATTAGTAGCGACACATGGAAAATGGGATGTATTTTGAGGTCTATTGGCAATGTAAGCTGTACTGCAGCTTTTCCAATAAGTTTCTTGATTGGGAAAGGTCCCAAGAACAGAGGTCCAAGCTTTTTGCTAGGGATTTTCAGTCTTAAATTTTTTGTTGAGAGCCAAACGAGGTCCCCGATAGTGTACTGAGGAGAAGGTCTTCTGCGAAGATCATAGTACTTCTTTTGTTGACTATGAGCGTGTGCAATGGTAGTATTGAGCAAACCCAGAGAGTCCTTTATTTGGGTAAGATAGTCTGAAGCTACTGGGTTATTTGAAGGAAGGATGCGTGGTGGAAGAATAGAGGGATGAAACCCATAGTTCAAGTAGAACGGACTCTGCTTGGTCGTACTGTGGGTTGCATTGTTGTAGGCAAATTCTGCCAGAGGGAGAAGATCCACCCAATCATCCTGTTGGTAAGAAGTGTAACAACGTAAATATTGCTCGATGCATTGGTTGACTCTTTCAGTCTGTCCGTTGGTCTGCGGATGGTAAGGAGAAGTGAGCTTCCGCTCGATCCGTAGTATGTGACAAAGTTCTTGTCAGAACTTGGAAATAAATTGTGATCCACGGTCAGACAGAAGAGTTTTTGGGATACCATGTAACTTAAAGACATGTTTCATCAGGAGTTCTGCCGTTTGTTTGGACGAATGTAGTCTGCGAATAGCAATGAAATGTGCCATTTTTGTCAGATGGTCCACTGACACTAAGATGGTATTAAATCCTTTGGAAGGAGGCAATTCCACTATAAAGTCCAAGGACACAACTTCCCATGGAGTTTGGGGTATTGGTAGACTGCATAGTAGACCGGATGGTCTCGTAGTGTCAATTTTGGACCTGGCACAGACATTGCATGAAGAGACGAATTTTTGTATAGATGTTTTCATGTCAGGCCACCAGAATTGCCTGGTAATCAGATTAAGAGTCTTTGTCATACCCATATGTCCTGCCATAGGCACATCATGCGATAATTCCAAGATCTTGGTGCGTATGGTAGGTGGTATGTAAAGTTTGTCGTTGTAGTAGAGGAAGCCTTCTGCATCAGTATTTAGTTGTGGTGGGGGTGAATCCAAACTTATACCATGCAAAACCTCTTCCTTCAAGGAACGGACAACTCCAATAATGCGTTTGTGAGGTATTATAGGAACGGAAGGGATTTCGAAGTAGTTTTCTTCAGTTAGTCGTGATAGTGCATCCGCCTTTTTGTTCTTATCTGCAGGTGTGTAGGTCACTAGGAAGTTAAACCTTAGAAAGAATAGTGACCATCGTACCTGTCGGTGCGAGAGAGTTTTGTTAGTCTGAAGATATTGGAGATTTTTATGGTCCGTGTATATAAGTATTGGTAATTGGGTGCCTTCGAGTAGATGTCGCCAATTCTCCAGAGCCAATTTTATAGCAAGCAGTTCCTTTTCACCCACGGGGTAATTTATCTCGGGACTGCTTAGGGATTTAGAAAAAAAGGCGACTGGATGAAGTGGTGAAGTGTGAGTTGGTCGTTGGGAGAGTATTGCTCCTACTGCCATGTTTGACGCATCTACTTCCAGAATGTATTGGAGGGATGGGTCTGGATGGCGTAGTATGGGAGCAGAAGTAAACCTTGTCTTTAACAGGTGGAAAGCTTTATTTGCTTCATCTGACCATTTGAATGGTTTTTTAATGCTAGTGAGCTGTGTGAGGGGTCTCACAATGGCAGAGAAGTTTCTAATGAACTTCCTGTAGAAATTCGAAAATCCAAGGAATCGCTGTAGCGCCTTGCGTGTGGTTGGTGTAGGCCAATCCTGAATGCAGGATATCTTACTCATGTCCATCTCGATTCCTGTTTTGGATATGATGTAGCCTAGAAAGAGTACCTCTTCTTTATGAAACAAGCATTTTTTCAGTTTCACATAAAGGTTGTGTGCAAGCAATCTCGATAATACTAATCTTACATGTCTTATGTGTTCAGACAGGGATCTTGAATATATAAGTATATCGTCCAGATATACCACAACACAGACATCTAGTAAGTCTTTAAAAATATCGTTTATAAATCGTTGAAAAACTGCAGGGGCGTTGCATAGCCCGAATGGCATTACAAGATATTCGAACAATCCGTATCTGGTTCTGAATGCAGTCTTCCACTCGTGTCCATCACGGATTCGAATGAGATTGTATGCTCCTTTCAGGTCCAATTTTGAAAAATAGGTAGCTCCACGCACCTGCTCAATGAGCTCAGGGATAAGAGGTAGAGGATAGCGATCTTTTATTGTAATAGCATTCAATTGCCTATAGTCGATGATAGGCCTGAGACTTGAGTCCTTATTGCGGACAAAAAAGAGTCCTGCTGCTGTGGAAGAAGTGGAAGGTCTAATAAAACCTTTTTCCAAATTCTCATCCAAATAGTCTTTCAGATGGGAAAGTTCATCCTGTGAAAGAGGATAAACATGACCGAACGGCAATTTGCTATTTGGGAGTAGATCAATGCTACAATCATAGTCTCGATGGGGAGGTAGTGCTTGAGCATTTTTCTCAAGAAAAACCTCAGAGAGATCCTGATAACATAGTGGTGCAATCTCATCTGTCACCACAGACAGGATCTTCCCGAAAGACGGGAGGTTACACGTACCCTCGCAATAGCAAAAGAGGAAGGTCAGGGTCCGTTCCTTCCAATCTATGGTTGGTTGATGTGTGTGCAACCAGGGAAGTCCCAAAACAATAGGAAAGTGGGGTGAAGGTATTAGATCGAAGGTAGTGGTCTCCATATGAGACCCGTTAGTAGTGACTAGGAGTGCCTGTGTCTGATCAGTGATCGGACCAGAGGATAAAGGAACACCGTTAATAAGACTCACTGAGACAGGTTTAAGTTTAGAAATAATAGGAACTTTATTTAAAGCAGCAAAACGTATGTCAATATAATTTCCACAAGATCCTGTGTCAATCATGGCCTTAGTAGTAATCCTGTTCTGGTCCCACTGTAATGTTAAGCAAACAGAAAGATAAGGGTTAGTGATTGAAGTTGTCAATCCCCCTAGGAGGACATGTGAACACTCACCCTTCTTTTTGTAGACTAGGGGACAGACGTTTATCTTGTGATCCGGGGATGCACAGTACAAGCAGAGATTACCAGATCGTCTTCTGGCTCTTTCCATAATTGATAGAGGTGGGCGTATGGTTCCTACCTTCATAGGAACGGGGTCAACGGCCGAAATCCGAGAAGAACTGGATAATGGCATTCCCATTTTCTCAGCCTTTCTTTCTCGTAGTCTTCTATCTATGGTGATACTGAGTTGTATCAATGCATCCAGGGTTTTTGGCAGATCCGCTCGGGCGAGCTCGTCTTTAACGGCCTCTGATAGGCCAAGCCTAAATTGGGTTTTCAGAGATGCATCATTCCATTCTGAATCAAGGGTCCATCTCTTGAATTCTGCGACAAAGTCTTCTACAGGTCTCCCACCTTGTTTCAAGGATCTTAATTGAAGATCGGCAGTACTCTGCCTATTGGGATCATCATATAGGCTAGTGAGTTCTGCTAGGAACAAGGCATAGGAGTTGAGAAGCTGATCGCTTTTCTCAAAAAGAGAGTCTGCCCAGGCCCGAGGATCGCCTGTTAGATAAGAAATAATAGTACAAACCTTAATGTGATCAGTAAGGTAGGTACGGGGTTTTAGCAAGAAAAGTAACTCACATGCGTTTTTAAATTCGCGAAATTTTTTGCGATCGCCTGTAAATACCAAAGGAGGATTTATTTTGGGTTCAGGGGACTGAGCAGTGGTAAGTTGTGTCAGTCTAATTACCTGCTGCGACAGAGCCTGATTGTCTTCTTTTAATTCAGCAAGTGCGTGTATTAACGCAGTTACTTGCTGTTTTAATTGTGTCATCTGAGTGGTTATTTCTGCTGAATCCATTTGAGGTTCGTTCAATCTGTAACGCTCCTGCGTTTTATGTATGATGTGGATTTTCAGCTGCAGAAATATTCCACTTCAGTAGTCATGTAGAGAAACGCTGAGACACCTCTCCCAACTCTCAATGACTCATCATGTGTGGATGATCTCAATTCAGCAAGTAAATACACACACTCAATAAGATGTTTCCTAGAGTGACTTATGTATATAGTAACACAGTGATGATAGGCTGAAGAGACAGGTTGGGTAGAGATGGTAGATGACAGACACTTGAAAGGAAATGTTCTTGAAAGTAAGATAGTAGCAGATGGGATGCAGATAGGTTTAGCAATCATGTATGGTAGCAGATGACAGAGTAGCAGGTGGACATACAAGAGAGATCAACCCAGTGCAAGAACAGGTGGTAGTAGGCTCAAGAGCTAGCAATCTTAGATAATGCAGATGTAGTAATAGTCCTTAGTATGCAGAGCTAGATAGTGTAAGCTTTAGTATGAAAGTTATAGAGGTTTCCCCTGTGGGGTACTTATCACTAATAGCAATGTAGTAGAGGAGAGGTTCGGCAAGAGCGGATGATCCGGTAGCGGGATACAGGGATCAGCGCAGCGTGGTTCCGACAGCGAGGTATGCTTGCAAGCATGAGAGCTTCAAGACAGGTTAGCATCAAGGCACAAAGCAGTTTGAACGAACACATGTGAGTGAGAGCCGGCGATCTAAATAGCCATCCAGTCCGGCGCTCAGTGATGACAGCATCAGTCTTAAAGGTGTATGCGCACCTTACCAAAAGAGAATGGTGGGGCGCATACACTTATGAAAGAGTAATTAGGGTATCCAAAGGTACCAGAACATTACAATCCTCCACTCTAACCTCTTCACCTTTACCGGCGAAACCTTCCTCCAGGTACAGGGGGTTGCGATGGGGACTTTGTGTGCCCCATCGTATGCCAACCTGTACCTGGGGGGATGGGAAAGGTCCTTATTTGCGGATGAGGAGGTGACCCCGCTTCTTCATCATATTGCCCTATGGAGACGTTACATTGATGACGTCCTGGTCGTCTGGACCGGGTCTGTGGCTGAGTTGCAGGAGTTCATGGAATTCCTAGCGAAAAATCGGTTTAACCTCAAATTTACTATGCAATATAGCCAGGAATCTATACCGTTTCTGGATACAAAAATCTTTTTGAATAAGGACGGTTCTATTTATATATCGAAATATCGAAAGAGCACTGCAGGCAATACTATACTGCATTTCAATAGTGGACACCCCCGCCCCCTAGTGCAAAGTATTCCCTACAGCCAATATATCAGGCTTAGAAGAAATTGCACTAGGGAGGCTGATTACAAAATCGAGGCTGACGCCTTACGTACCCGCCTGCGTGCCCGAGGATATAGTAACAAGGTACTCAAAAGAGCATATGCGAGAGCCAATCTTAAAAAGAGGGACCAATTTGTCTTTGCCCCAAAGAAACGTGAACCAGGAGGAATAACTAGACTAATTACAAAATACAATGCCCACCATCTCTTAATCAGACAAGTTCTGGCTAACAATTGGCATTTCCTTAGGGATGACCAAGTTGTTGCTAGATATGTTGCGCCTCAGCCACAGATCACGTTCAGACGACCAAGGTCGATTAGGGACACACTTGTCCACAGTCATTATCAACCACCTTCACAGCAGGGTGATGGTGAGGTTAGAAGAGGAATATTTAGATGTGGAGGATGTGATTTCTGCCCTTGGGTACGGGAAGGCGGGACCGTCGCCCTCCCTCGGGGGGGGGACACTCAAATGCCGCTTCTACGTGGACTGCTCCACGGAGGGCGTGGTGTATCTAGCCACGTGCCTCTGTGGGGCATTCTACGTAGGAAAAACAAAGAGGAAGTTTTCCAAGCGTATCCAAGATCATTTATATTATTTGGAGGTAGGCCTAATTTTTACACCCATTTGTAAACACGTGGGTACCTATCACAGCTTCAATCCTGATTTCATCAGCTTTTCTGTGCTCGAGGTCATCCCCCGCAATCCACGCGGGGGTGACTTTGACAACAGAATTCTGCAACGTGAATCCAAATGGATTTACAAATTACAGGCCACCACATGGCCAGGCCTAAACACGGCCGTATCTTTCAAGCCTTTCATTTAGTCTGCCTCGGAATTTATTTTCTTTATTGCCCATATTGCACTTAACTGTCTTCCCCCCCACCCCCCCCTTTTTTTTTTTTTTTTTTCTTTTCCAGAAGCTATATATAACACAATGGTGATATCGGAATATATGCTCAACAAGAAGAGTGTATTTATCACTTTAATTCTGTTTTTTCCGTTTGATTTGGTCGTTTGATATTTATCTAAAATCTCATTTTTGAATACTGTGTGCAATTCTAATGTTAGTTGATTATTGTAACACGGACTCCAACATGGCTGACCCCGCTGTGGACATACTGGCCCTCTATCCATAGGTGCAGTCTCCGGCGCAAAGCAAGAGGCAGACGCCCATTTGTTGGACGCTATGCCTCTTCCGGTCCTTCCAACCGGATATAGCTGACCGTGTGATTGGGGGGTGTGTTCACCCTCCATCATTGCGGCCAGCAACGTAATGGGCGGATGCGGCGTCACTTCCGGTGGGACCAGCCATAAAAGGCGGAGCGCACAAGGAGGACGCCGGCAGCAGCTCCTCCCGTGCTCCCGCATGGTTTAGCGGTGGAACGAACGTCTAATTATCCACAGGTAACTATCGCTGTCCCTTGTTTAGCCCCAACTGCATCATATTGTGGACTACTCATATTTTTGGGAAAATAACTTTTGCTTAAAGTCTCTTTTTGTGCCTTGTGTAAATTTGAGGGGATAGAGGATGAAATTGTAGCTTTATATGCTTTTGGATGAGCCCCGCTTTGGTCGTAAGCTCGGCTATCCTATAAACATTAAAACCCTCCTTGTCTACCTTAGGCATAGGTATGTTTGGCCTTATTGATTGGTCACTTAGGGATATTAAATATTGCTATATATCTTTTGAGCGTATTATTATTGTTAGCCAATATCTGGCCCTAATATTCCCTCCAAGCATAACAGGACAGCTAATATCATTACCATATGAGACTATATAATTATATCCACATATGCGGCAGCGTTAGGGGCTTCATCCATCTATTTATACGATAAATGTGATCAAATTGTTGATTTTTTTCTCCTTTTCAATTATTTCACACTAGATTACTGGTTGACCTGTTAGGAGGTCCTTTTTCCGCCACGGATTTGAACCATTACAAGTGGCTGGTCCAGGCTGTACCATTATGGCCAACTCCCAGCTGGTACAATAGGACCTGTTGGGTGGTTGTGGCCGGATTTTGGGCGTGTCGACCCATGGGAGTTATTCCATGACTTGGAGTCCGTTCTAACTTGAATGTGTGTTAAAACGTATCCACTATGTATGGTAAGCTGTTAACTTTGAATTTCTGTTTACCTTGGATATAGCCATGTGAGTATTGTGACTTACTTTGTGCTTTTTCTTATCTATAAACACAATAGATGAATAAAATCCCCTACTCATTCCTGATGAAGCAACTTCCGGTATATCAACCCGCGAAATGCGTTGAATGAGTGGATCAAGTTGTTTTATTACTCGTCTATGCATTGTTTGTATGTTCCCAAATATTGTATTGTCTGTATCGATTGATGCTTGTTTTTATGTGATTTTGTAATAAAATTCTATTTTTATACATATGCTTACCTTACTATGAAACCTACTCGGTAAAGTCCCACCCTTACACGATCCTCCTGGTAACTGGGACCAGAGGTCCAATCAATTCTTTAATGTTAATTAGGGATGTGGGAAGATTTCTATGGACAGCACTGAACTATCATTTAAATAAACTGAGTTTTAAGCAGTATTATGCTATGGGCTTGTTTCGTTTTGTATCCTATGTTATACACTTGGTGAAAGTCGATCCAGCCCATTCCAGCTGATTCGGAGTTATACCCTGGTGGCCTTTTCCCTTTGGCGGATTACATTTAAAGTCTGCTGGAGCTGCCTTCTGGATATAGTTGGTAGTAGTCCTCAAACTACTCACTGCTTAATTCCTTCTATCCTCTGGTAGGAGGCTTCATGTGGTGGAGGGTTTCACAGAGTGTTTTGTGTCATCCTAACGCACACCAGGGTGGATATCTATATAATGCATCACCTTTATGAACTGAAATTGTTCGTCTGAATATAGAGTGGACTTTGTATCTCTCTTTTATCATTGTTGATGCTTTCCAGTGTCCATTGTGCTGTTTTTTATGATTTAGAGGCTTGAGAGGTTTATATATATAAAAATCCCAATAAGCATATATTAATTGGTTTGTAAAAAAGTTATGGCATTTACAAACTATGGGATATATACTAGAATTTTTTTTTTTTTTTTATACTAGTAATGGTGGCGATCAGCGACTTACAGTATAGCGGGACTGCAATATTGCAGCAGACATTCTGGCACTAACTGACACTTTTTGGGAACCAGTGACACTATTACAGTGATCAGTGCTAAAAATATGCTCTCTCACTGTACTAATGACACTGGCTGGGAAGGGGAAATAACGTCTAGGGTGATCAAAGGGTTAATTGTGTGCGTAGCCAGTGTTTTTGTGTACTTTGTGTTATCAAAATACTAGTAGTTAGACTTTGCCTGTGCCACATCCCTTAATAGACTACAAAAGATTCATCGTTATCCTTCACAGTTGGTTTATTCACAGTTGATCTTGCCATGTATACATTGTGCTGTGCAAACATCTTCATGCATTCTTTTGTCTTTTTTGTAAAAATCTTTTAACATGTAGAAATATCTTTTATAAATATTTCTTCCTTGTATGTTCAACTATGAAAGTGCCTTAAAAGTCCCAAGAACTAGTGGAAATAAACCTATTGTGTACTTTGTGTAGTGATTTTACTAAAGGAAGTGATGGATTTTATTCCCTTTGCAGAGAAAGAAAATCCAACACTTACCCCCCTGTCAGGATAGATGGATCCTTCTCTCCTTCCAGTAACCACAGGACAACCTCTAGATCTATGGATAAAGGGGATGAGCAACCCCCTAGATATTCTACATCAAACAGACACCCTAATAACCAGCTGCAAACTTGCTCAAAGCCCCCCAAGGGTCATCCTGCTAAAGCTTCCAGAAACAGCCCTTCCACCTCCATGGATTAATGAACAGCATGGTTGAAATAAGATCCAGATCAGTGGACCCTAAGAGGACAAGGGCCAATGATTTCAATGATTCGCCACTGGTGAGACACGTCTTAACAATCTTTAGAAGAAGAAGGATCATGCCACTATCTACAATAAGTAATCCCCAACAGCAGTAAATCCCGAGAAATATATGTCAGAAGGAGCAAGGCCCAAGGATTTTATAGGGACCCCTCTATCGCTGTCATTAAAATGGCGCCTACAAGTATCAGAAGAGGCTGTCGAGGAGGTCGCAAAAAGGGTCAGATGCGAGAGTCCACCCTTTCCACATCCACCAAAAGAATCTTCAACCTCTCATCCACCTCCCTGACTCCCCCGGAAATCACCTTATTACAAAAAGGCCTGGAATTTCCCCCTTCAACACCACCTAACATCTTCAAACTTTTCAAGGATTTGAACAGATGTATTAGCTTTTTTTCAGTCATTAGATATTATCATAATCGGAAAAACAGAGCCAGAAACTCTGTCCTACAGCTAGCTGATGTTACCGACACAGTTCCTGTACCCTTGGAGCCTTTAGACTCTTATATCTTGGAGACCTTACAGGAACTATGGTCAGAGAGTTCCACTGATGAACCACAAGACCTTTGTTATGATGTACATTTATACACATTTATACACACATTGACATATGTTTTTAATATTCATTGATGTGCATTACAACACACGCCGATAAACATTAACATTTACATGTGCTTCTATTGATTTCAAAGGGCCCCCTAATTTGTGTTAAAGTGCAGAAAAATGTATGTAGCACCCTCCTAGGTAGGTGCTAGAAGAGAGAGTATAGTTTTTGGGTCTTTTTGCTTACCAGAGAGATTGCCAGGTAAATTTATATTGTTCTCTGCCTACCAGAGAGCAGGCTCTATTGGTAGGATCTGCTCATGGTGCTCAGGTACAGCTCGGCTTGTCTAAAGTGTTTCACACTGGTCTAAAAGGGAGGCATATTAGACAATGGGAGGAAACCTAAGAAGTGAGGGTACAGGCATTGTTACAGCCCTGGTGATTGACAGAGGAACGGGCTTCGGTGCATGATGGGTGACTGTATAAATGCCAAGGGCACATGTGCTATGGGTCTTCATCTAGACAACGGCGTCCTGAAGGGAGGGGTAGCTGCCCCTCCTCTGTAGAACATGCCTTGGGTGGTCGACCTGAGGGCCTGAAAATCAGATAGGAGCTGAACCCAGAGATCCTGTAGAGCTGACTGGAAGGGAGACACTAGAAAGGATTTGATTCTGCCTACAGTGAGTACAGATCAGTGTCATGGGGCCTGTCATGTGAGGGCCATCCCTTCAGTGGAAGCATCAGTGAATGGATGTCAGTCCAGGGGATGCTAGTGAGTGCCCTGAAGGTAAAGTAGTTGAATCAAGTCTGCTGCTAGAGAGAGCAAGAGGACTTAAATTCTTCCATACAAGTGGCAGTATGGTTAAAGCAGTGTGTCTGCTTCCACAAAAAACCTGATGAGGCCAAGTGAGAGTTGTCCTTATCTACTGTGAATATTTCAGTTGGAGTATCCCACTATTCCTTTCTCCCATCCAAGTTCCACAATAAATACAAAACCAAATCCCCTGGACTGTTTATTGAGTAACGAGCAAACGGGAGTAGGGATGGATGTGTGAAAAATCCCCAGCAACTGTCTGCAGGTAATCAGAGGGAGGCTCAAGAAGTCATCACACAGCAAGTCCTACGGGGACAGTGCTACATATATAATAAACAACTCTCAAAAAATTGTGTTGTCAACCTTCCATTTTTACCCTACCTTCGTCTTAGAACATGAACAGAATTTTGAAGAGACCTGTAAAGCACCAGAGTTAATCATCACATCACAGGGCATATACTAAATCAAACTTACCCTATAACATTTTTTTAATCTTCAGGCAAAAGAGATTAAACTAAAAGCACATGGCACAGTTTCTGAGCATATAACAATTCAGTTATAATATAATGTAGGTGTTATCAAACCCATTATAGGTAAATGGTGGTGGTTTGGGAGCACAACATGCTTTTTCAGTTATACAGGCTAAAGGATTGATACTACAAGAGCTGAGGTTGTCACTTGGTAAAAAATAGACGGCATCCTCTGAGTGAGCCGATGGGTCTTCATCAAAGTAGTTATATGGTCGGAGGAAGAATCCAACTCCGTTTCCAGCTGTCACTGTGTTTGGGATGTCCTCAGAATGCGGAATGTGTAGGAACCCAGTTGTAATCCAAGCCACCAAATCCTGTTAAAAAAAAAAGAAGTTTATTATCCTAGTTATTGCCAGTAAATGTGTGCATAAAATAAGGAAAATGTAGATGCAGGGCCAGAATTACATATCAAGAGCCTATAGGGAGAGAAATATGAAGCAACCAACCCCCCTAAAAAAAAAAAGTAAAACCGTTTTTTTTTTTCTTGATAAATTACCGCAAAGGTCTAGGTAACGCAAAGTTTCTGTGAAAAACACGCTAAAGTGAATTTTATGGCAAACAAATGCAATAAACTTCCCAAATTTTCAGTAAAATATAAAAGACGATGTTGCACCGAGTAAATAGATAACCAACAGGTCAAACCTTATGTAACCAGGTGCTGGCGTACTGGCTAACTTGCCTTTGTCATTGTATGCATTCTGTAACAACAGGTGTAGTGAGCTTGTTTGCCTCTAGTGTTCAGCCTGCACATTGTGTCATCATTTCCTGAATGCAAAGAGAGAGAGACCACAACTGAAAGCAGGGGATCATGGTCCAGAGAGCCTGAATTTGCATGGGAGCTAGTGTTGCTGCAGACTATAGGTTCCAGCCAGCTGGGAGAGAGGGATGCTGGGTGAGGACACAAATAGCCCAGCCTGGGGAGGAGCTCTTCCTCTTGGGACCACGGCCTACAGCTGAGAGCAGGGACTGGCTGCTCCAGGGGATGCGAGCAGGCACTGTAGCCTAGGTGGCCTGGAGGGTCTCCAGTGAGTAAGCGAGCAGATCCACCAATACTAGCTCCCTGCCAGCCTAGTAACTGTTGGAGGTCACTCTCATCATCACCGGTACAGACCTAGCTGAATTCCAGCGCCACCAGGTGCATGGCCAGCCATCCTTTACTGGTTACAGATTCTTCAAGAACCTGTTACGGGACATCCCATTACCTTGAGCCTTGGTATCATCAGGATTCATGAGTGGGCGCAAGCCCACCTTGTGTACACACTACAAAGACACCGCATGCAGACACCTTTATCCCACCTCTTTACATGAAAGCTTCCAAAGTAAACACTTTGCATTTGTTATTCCTGATTGCTAATCACCATTGCACAGCAATCCCCCTGGGTCCTTGTTGAGCTAGCTGAAGACTCTGGAAATCTGCACTAGAAAGACTCCTCCACCCTTCTTCTCTCCCCCCACCCCCACCCCCACCCCCACTACTAAGGACTCAGTGCATAACATCTGTGCACATTAAGAGGAAATCTACTCAGATATTGATTGTCTTCCTTTTTATGCCTGGGGTCATATGTTCTCTCAGGACCTACTGGTTACTACTGTTTGACTTATTGTGATCTTCCTTTGCATTGCATAGCCTTTGTATACTTACTAAGACCAAAGCTTAATACTGTAAAATATCTGCCTTAGCAGTTCTTGTTCCGATCTGTCTTAGATAATTTTAAGCAAAATGCTTGTTTACTTTGCTACAGTCTGGTGTCCTTGTGCTTCCATTATCACTTTAAAAAAAAGTCTGAACCCAGGGTGTCAGAGGTGTCGGGTGGCTTGCAAGGTCAGGGCAATCTTTGGGGACAGTCATCTTCCAGCGGCACTCACAGGGGTGGCGCTACATTTAGGGGCTCATGCAGGATACCCATTATGGTTGGCCCTAGCAAGTAGTGTGATGAACCAAGAGATGAAGAGCTGATGGACTCTGCTGCAGCTGCATGGGGTCAAGAACAAGGTAGACGATTAGAGTTATGTTACAGTAGTGGAGATAGCTGGAACTAAATGGATTAAAAGGGAAGTGTGGCGGCTGGGGAGGAAAGCAGTGCCAGAGCAAGGGGCCTATCTCAATGATATAAAAAAAGAGTTTAGCCTGGATTGCACTCATGCCTTGTTGGGGTTGAGAGTGGCCATACAAGCCAGCTTTCAGAAGGACGTTGTGAATTTGGCAGAAGGGGTCAAGGCTCAATACCATTGCTGCCAGTTGGAGATCTGGAGGAGAATCACTCACAGGTCAGGTCAATAAGCCCAGTATCGGTGGAAGCAGATATACAGTACATGCAGCCAGTTTGCCACCTGCCTCCTTCTATACTGACAGGAGCAGTCTGGTTGAGAGCTTGGTGAAGAGTAATACAGCTTCAGTCAACCAGGGATACCCAAAGCTTCCATTCTTCTCAGGGTGGATTCCAACCCCTGCTGGAGAGGAAGAATTTGAAAGCTGGATGGATCAGGCCATACAAGCAGTGGAAGAGTGGAGTGTTCCAGAAGCAGTGAAAAGACAGAGACAAAGTGAGAGTCTTAGGAGTCGAGCAGCTGAAGTGATCCGTAGTCTGTGGAAACAAAACTGTGTGGCTATGGACTACATTCTACTATCTTGCCTTCTATATGATTAAAACCACACTGAGAGCTGCTGAGAGCCATGGATTTGGAATGTACAGCCAGTGGGAATGGTGCCACCTATAACACTGCAAAGCACATATAGACCTCCTTTAATTAGTGAGGTCCATTCAAGAAGGTAGGGAGAAGGGCACTGGTGATCAGGGGCAATTACTGAAGAGTTTCTGGTGTATGGGACTGCAACCTTTTTTTAACGGATATTGAATAATTTATTGATGGACTGTGTATATATTTAAAAGAAAAGATGGACTCATGTTAATTTATTATATATGGATCATTTTTACACTGTTTTCAGATATGTATTCATGCACTGTAATATGAATGCACTTTATTGAAGGAGAGCACTGCACATTTTTGTGACTATACGGACTACATTGAAGCGTGAAGACGGGAAAAAGCTTCCTGATGTAATGTACAAGTTTGAGAACACCCATCAATGTAAAGGTGAGAGACTGTCTGACTACATTACCAGAGTGGATTGACTTCTACACCAGATCAAAGTCAGGTTCAGTGTCATTATGTGGGTCACCTGCATGTGGCACTGTTCTTCCTGGAATCCAAGGGCGTAATTCACCAGTGGGTGTCTCTCAGCAGCTGGACTGTACTTATGTAACCTGTACCTGATGTGGACTGCTGGGGGAATATAAGCCGCCCTTCACTGAGGTTCAGGGCTTCAGTATTTTAATGCAAGCCGTGTCCCTGTCTAAGCCTGAGCCTTATCCTGAAACCTGTACCCTGATCCTGATTCTTAGTCTTGTTCCCTGTACCCTGCTTTCTGTACCTAGCTTCCTGTTCCCTTTGTCTCCTGTCCCTGTCCTGTCTTGTTTATGTGTGCTCTCTCCATTTTGTATATAGTAAGTTAGCTTTTTTTGGGGGGGTTTCACATTTATTTTCACTTACTTTGTTTATGGTTTACTGGTGTTGGTATTGGAGTGTGTCTTTTGGCTTAACTTCCTCTCATCCGCGCTACAGCCTATATACGGCTGCAGCGCGGACTCGAATTTTCGGGAGGCCGTTTTTAAAGCCGTTCCCATAAGCAGGCTCCCCGCGTGCTCCCGCGAGCGCGCATCGGGGAGAATCTGTGTCGGCCGTGTCCCTTGGACACAGCCGATCACAGATCGTGGTGAATGGCCAATCACAGCGGCCATTCACCACGTGATCGGACCATCCAATGAGAGATGATCTCATATGTAAACATATGAGATCATCTCTCATCGCCAGCTCTCCTTCCTCACACGGAGCCTGCAGTGTGAGGAAGGAGGGGGAGCCGTCAGCCGCCGGGGACACAGAGACATGTAATCAGGGCACTGATCACCAGTGCCCTGATTACTAAAAGGTAAAAAAACATACAAATTGCCCCCAACAGTGCCCACAGTGCCCGCCATCAGTGTCCCCCATTAATGCCCACAATCAGTGCCCATAGTGCTCCCAGTCAGTGCCCATCAGTGCCTGCTCATCTAGGCACTGATGAGCACTGACTGGCAGCACTATGGGCACTGAGTGTGGGCACTGATGGTGCTTCCCATCAGTGCTCATCAGTGCCGCCCATCAGTGCTCATCAGTGCCACCCGTCAGTGTCCATCAGTGCCATCCGCCAGTGCCCATCAGTGCCGCCTCTCAGTGCCCATCAGTGCCGTCCGTCAGTGCCGCCTCTCAGTGCCCAGCAGTGCCACCTCTCAGTGCCCAGCAGTGCCACCTCAGTGCCCAGCAGTGCCGCCTATCAGTGCTCATCAGTGCCGCCTATCAGTGCCGCCTATCAATGCCGCCTATCAGTGCTCATCAGTGCGGCATATTAGTACCTCCTCATCAGTGCCCATAAGTGCCACCTCATCAGTGCCCATAAGTGCCACCTCATCAGTGCCCATCAGTGCAGCCTATCAGTGCCCATCAGTGCCGCCTCATCAGCGCACATCAGTGAAGGAGAAAATTTATTTTCAAAATTTACTCGCAGAAAATAAGAAAAACTTTTTCTTTTTTTTCAAAATTTTCTGTCTTTATTCTTTTTTTTTGTAAAAAATAAAAAACCCAGAGGTGATTACATACCACCAAAAGAAAGCTCTATTTGTGTGGAAAAAATTGATAAAAATTTCATATGGGTACAGTGTAGCATGACCGCGCAATTGTCATTCAAAGTGTGACAGCGCTGAAAGCTGAAAATTGGCCTGGATGGGAAGGGTGTTTAAGTGCACAGTAGGCAAGTGGTTAATAAACGTATTTAGACCTTACTCATCTGGTCCTGATTCCTCTAGTGCAGTCAACTGATCTGATCACCCTTGCTGGATGGCTGCATGTGGTATACCCAAAATAATACTGTAGCCACTAACAATCAGGTCGCTTGCATCTGGGAATTAGGAATTTTCTGGTCTCAGAAATTGCTAATTTCTGCAAGATGCAGTCAGCGGAGGTTTTTTTTATTTTGCACTGCTTGTAACAGAAGACAGGGTGTATTGCTAACAAATTTTGAAAGCGCACACTAGCCAGAAATTGTTGGAATGCATCTGTCTGGTTCACTCTCTTGTTGACAAAGGCAGAGTGTTGTTCAGAGAGATTTAGCCACTCATTCAAATCTGTACAGCATTGGCTTTGTCTAGTATCCCTAAGGGTGGTGATGAATATTCCCCCCCTTTTAGTGTGTCTCAGGTGGAATCGCTTGTGTGGCTATTGGAGGATGATAAACTCTGTTTCATTAAACATTATTCAGTATATTCACAAGAGATTCTGCTGGATTGTATGAATGCAGTACATTCTCCAGTCAGACAAGGCGATTGTAAATTGAGTTTTGTTCAGCCCTTACTCCAAACCTGGTCACATATTTCCTATTCAGCATCAGCTAACATGCACCAATCCACTTCTGCCTCTAGACACCAGTTTGCTCAAAGATCCCCCCACTCCATTACCTGTAGCAACCACAGCTGCAGTTCAGTATACTTTGCTTCCAGCTGTATGTCCGTATCCTGTCTGCACCAGCTGCACTTTTCCTGCATTTAATCCAGGGAAAACCCCCTGTGCTACTCCATTACCCCGGGCAACCCTTCAGCCTGATGTGCCTCTGCCCACTGCCCAGCATGATGTGGCTCTTTCCGCTGTCCAGCTTGATGTGCCTCTGCCCGCTGCCCAGCCTGATGTGCCTCTGCCCGCTGCCCAGCCTGATGTGCCTCTGCCCACTGCCCAGCCTAATGTGCCTCTGCTTGCTTTCTAGCCTGATGTGCCGCTGTCCTCTACCCAGCCTGATGTGCCTCTGCCCACTGCCCAGCCTGATGTGCCTGTGCCCACTGCCCAGCCTGATGTGCCTCTGCCCATTGCCCAGTCTGATGTGCCTCTGCCCACTGCCCAGCCTGATGTGCCTCTGCCCATTGCCCAGTCTGATGTGCCTCTGCCCGCTGCCCATCCTCTGTCTGCTGCCCAGCCTGATGTGCTTCTACCTGCTGCCCAGCCTGATGTGCCTCTGCCCGCTGTACAGCCTGATGTGCCTCTGCCTGCTGCCCAGCCTGATGTGCCTCTGCCCACTGCCCAGCCTCTCACTGCTGCCCAGCCTGATTTGCCTCTGCCTGCTGCCCAGCCTGATGTGTCTCTGTCCACTGCCCAGCATCTGCCTGCTGCCCAGCCTGATGTTTCTCTGCCTGCCGCCCAGCCTGATGTTTCTCTGCCTGCCACCCAGCCTGATGTGCCTCTGCCCACTGCCCAGCCTCTGCCTGATGCCCAGCCAGATGGGCCTCTGCCTGCTGCCCAGCCTTCTGTGCATCTGCCTGCTGCCCAGCCTTATGTGCATCTGCCCGCTGCCCTGCCTGATGTGCCTCTGCCCCCTGTCCAGCCCGATGTGCCTCTACCCGCTGCCCAGCCTGATGTGCCTTTGCCTGCTGCCCAGTCTGATGTACATCTTCTCGCTGCCCAGACTGATGATCCGGTGCCCACTGCCCAGCCTGATGATCCAATGCCTGCCGCTCAGCCTGATGATCTGGTGTCTGCTGCCCAGTCTGATGATCTGATGTCTGCTGCCCTGCCTGCTAATTTGGTGCGTGCTGATCCGGTGCCTGCTGCCCATCATGATGATCCGATGCCTGCTGCCCAGCTTAATGATCTGGTGTCTGCTGATCCAGTGCCTGCTGCCCAACATGATAACCTGGTGCCTGCTGATCTGGTGCCTGCTGCCCAGCCCACTGATCCAGTGCCTGCTGATCCAGTGCCTGCTGCCCAGTCTGAAGATCCGGTGCCTGCTGCCCAGCCCATTGATCCAGTCCCTGCTAATCTGGTGCCTGCTGCCCAACATGATGATCTGGTGCCTGCTGCCCAGCCTGATCATCAAGTGCCTGCTGATCCGGTGCCTGCTGCCCAGTCTGCTGAGCCAGTGCATGCTGACCCGGTGCCTGCTGCCCAGCCTGATGATCCATGCCTGCTGCCCAGACTGACAGTCCTATGCCTACTGCCCAGCCTGACGTTCCTCTGCCTAATGGTTCCCTGCCTGAGTAGCAGATACAAACAAATACAAAAAGTGTAGCGCTAAAAATAGATAAAGTGCAAATGAATATGATATATATATAAAGAGTCCACAAAATCCACAACAATTGGCAAGTCTCCTGTGCAGTAAAAGGTAGGTATAAGACACCACTGCAACCGTGATTCCTTCACCAAAGAGTATTACAGCCTCTCACCTCCAGCATTCGACCACTAGGGGTCACTACGCCTTATGCAATCACTGTGGACAGCCAATGGGAGCAGCAATCTTCTCAAGACTTTAAAATCTCAGATCCAGGCAGACTCATAGCAGATATATCATCCTCTGCCAACAGCTTGTACTTGATATCTGAAAGAGGACAATGAAATCCGACCTGTATTTTCCCACAGCTCCAACCAGCCAAACCTCTAATATATAGCATTGCAATGGAGGAAGGTTAGCATATCGACATGCTCTGAAGTTAGGCTTGCTCTTTTTTAGTCACAATGTTGCCAGCAAAAAAGCCTTTCAGATGGGGTTGATGTTGTAGGCACAGACAAGTAACTCTTTGCCAGCATGGCCAAGATGGGAAACCTCACTTCATTTTCCTTCCACCATTTCAGTAGATTTTCTTCCTTTGGAATAGCCTGCTCACTAAAGTACATGTGTATCTCAATCCTCACAACTTCACTGTGAATTTATTGATCTTGGATGTGACCAGTGTCATCCTCACCATTACTGTGGTGGTCATCTGAATCTGAACCGAGCAAAGTGTCCAACAGAGACACTTGCCTCTTCTCTGAAAATTTCATGTCTGCATTGGCTGACTGAACCTGTTCCTCACATTGACATTGATGTGTTTGCTCGTCCTCATTTCTTCTTTTCTCTTCAAGAGCAAGAGCTTGGACCTTGAGGTGAACTTTTAAACTGTCCTCTGCTGCCAGGAATTTTAGTTTGCGGAATCTGGGATCTAGGGCTGCTGCAATAAGACCTATATTTTCTCCACCATCATCTCTGAATTTAGTTTCCCGCTCCCATCATCTCCTGTGCAGCAACACTTTGGAAAGCCTTGACTACTGCTGTCTCGCAAATTGTGCTCTGTATGGATTTCTGGAGGCCTTTTACCAGAGGAGGTAGAGCGGAACCAGTCACATAGGACTCTCCACTCAAGAAAACAGTAGCACACTCGAAAGGCCTCGGGACTTGTTCCACTTCCTCAAGTAAGCTCCACTGATCATGTTTTAAATCCAGGAAACGCTTCCCTCGTGGTGTGACATCAGGATCGGAAAGTGTTGCAGTCACAGGCCACCTCTGTTCAAGCAGGCGGCTGGTCATGTGTAAAGTACTGTTCCATCTTACGGGTACATCATTTATTAGTGCATGATCAGGGGTACCCATTTGTTGTTGCTTTGCTTTAAGCTTTGTAGTGGCCAGCTCACTTTTTTTTAAAATGTTCCACAAGGCACTTCGCAGCCCTCAGTGTCTTTATGATCTGGGGATCCCTCAGGGCATGGTTGACAACTAACTGCAATGTATGACCAGCACACCTGAGAGAAGAGATGCCAAGCTTTTCTTCCAAAATACGCAGAGCAGCGACAACATTTGCAGCATTATCATGGACATTTACAATTACATTGGCCATGGATATCTCAAACTTCTCAGCTGCTTTTTCCACCCAGTTAGCAATGTTTTCAGCTGTGTGGCGATCTTCAAGTGGCATAGTGGTCAGATTGTATGATGTAAGCTTCCAGTCTTCATTAATGAAGTGGCATGTGACACCCAAGTATGCCTCTGTGGCAATACTGGTCCATGCGTCTGTGGTGAGAGCTATTTTGGATTTCACATCTTTGAGTGACGCTTTCAATCTTTCAAAATTCTCCTCATATTTCTTCTCCATCAGCTTAGTGAAATGGGACCTGGAGGGAAGTATGTATCTTGGGTAAAACGTGTTGTTCATCTCATTAAATCCTTGACCGTCTACAATAGAATGAGGTCTCATATCTTTTACAATCATGTTGAGTATGCTATTGGTAAGTGTAATGGCCATTTGGTGTGTGCAAACAGTGACATCCTTTTTATGAAAGTAGAAATCTTGTACACAGCTTTGCCTCTTCCTGAGAAAAAACAACAAACACAATAATAATAATTAATAACATTAGGAACCAATTTAAACATGAAATCTATGAAAGCTCAGTGCTTGCTAACAATAATGTACTGTATTTCAAAGAGGGTAGTAAATCTGCATATTTTTAAATGAACTGAATGTGATTAATAATTATGTTTAATATGATTACAATGTTAATTGTATTTTTTCTAGTAGAAAAAGCAGCTGAGAAGTTTGAGATAACCATGGCCAATGTTGTAGTTGCATAATGCTGCAGTGCAAATGTTGTCGCTGCTCTGCGTATTTTGGAAGAAAAGCATGTAATCTCTTCTCTTAGGTGTGCTGGTCAGATTGCAGTTAGTTGTCAACCATGCCCTGAGGGATTCTCAGATCAGCAAGACACTGAGGGCTGCAAAGTGCCTTGTGGAACATTTAAAAAAAACGTGAGCTGGCCATAACAAAGCTTAAAGCAAATCAGCAACAAATGGGTACCCTGGCCCTGAGCATGCACCAATAAATGATGTATCCGTAATTATTACATAGCTAGCATATATTAATTGTATGTGAAATGTGATAATAATAGTACTACTTACAAAAATGGCTCGTCCTTTGGAGGTCAGGGAGCGCCAGGATGTTTTCTTCTGAGGTGCTCGTGCATTGCAGTTGTGCTGCCGTGGTACGCCATTTCGGTTTTGCAAAGGGAACAAAGGACGATTTTATCTGGCCTCTGTTTAAGGAATTTGCATACCCTTGATGATCGTGGTCTAGCTTTTTGTGGTAGACTGCTGGAACTTTCTCCCCCAGGAGCAGAAGCCACCATTACCGCCATTAACACGCAAGATGAGTGTGATGTGTCACGCGTCGACACCTTTCACGTATGCCGACGTATTTTCGCAGACGAGGTAATCGATTACGTTGACGCGTCGTTGCAGCACTACTTGTTACCCACATGAAAGGTAGGAAGTGATCTGCCAAGTCTATCAGCAACATCCCAAAACCACAGAGGGAGCAATGCTTAAAGGACTCTAGTTCCATGATTCCACCTATGGAAGCTTCTGGGGCTGCATCCTGGGTCTGTTCTTGGCTCTAGAGCTTCTCCATCTAGGCCCCTGACCCCCTGACACTGCCTACAGCTGGATGACCAAAGGGCCTGGTGCAAACTGTGGGATTCCCCTACGGAGGCAGTTGCCCCCCTCCCTCCCCTTCCCAGGATCCCTTCTATCATACTGCTGGCGAGATGGTCTAATGGCGTGAACAATTGCACTCTCTACCTACCGAAGATGACTTTAACCACTTCTGGACTGCCCGCCGCAGATATACTGCAACAGGCAGTTGTTATATGAATAAAGCCGGCACACGAAATGGCTTCTTCCAAGTAAAATTCTTTATTCCAGCATGGATAGCGGTGACAACTTGACAAATGCTATGGGGAAGGCGTAAAGCCGAAATGCGTTCAGCCTGAGTACTGACACTTAGCTCTTTATCTTCCCACAGTGCGGTGGAGCTAGGGTGAGTTGTTGTTAATACTGCAACAGGCAGCCCCTCCTGCGCGAACCTACGTAGGGCTACATCGGTCACGTGCCTGCAGCTAGGGGGCGATGCGCGCGCGGGGACTCCGATGCACGGGGCAGGCGGCTCCGATTGCCACCAGCCACCTGCTATCACTCCCAGCTGAGAGAGAAGAACAGTCAGCTGCTGTAAACACAGCTGACCGTTCTTCTCTCTGGAATGATAAGAGTGCCTGTGATCCTTCTATATAGGATCACAGGTCTCTATGGTTATTTCACAAGCCCCGTCCCCATACAGTTAGAACCACTCCCCTAGGCTCACATTTAACCCCCTGATCACCCACAGTGTTAACCCCTTCCCTGCCAGTGTCATTATTACAGTAACAGTGCATATTTTTAGCACTGATTACTGTAGTAATGTCACTGGTACCCCAAAAGTGTCAAAAATGTCAGTTAGAGTCCGACCTGTCTGCCGCAATGTCGCAATCCAGCTAGAAATCGCAGATTGCTGCCATTACTAGTAAAAAAAAAAACCAAAACAATAAAAATGACATAAATCTTTACTGTAGTTAGTAGACGCAATAACTTTTGCACAAACCAATCAAAATACGCTTATTGAGATTTTTTATACCGAAAATATGTAGCAGAAAACAAATTGGCCTAAAATGTTAAAAAAGTTAGATTTTTAAATTTTTTGGGGGGAATGTCATGTAGCAGAAAGTGAAAAATATTGTTTTTTTTTTTTTCGGAATTGTCGCTCTTTTCTTGTTTATAGCGCATTTTTGCATAGAGGTGATCAAATACCACCAAAAGAAAGCTCTATCTGTGGGGAAAAAAGGACATCAATTTTATTTGGGGACAGTGCCGCACGACCGCGCAATTGTCTGTTAAAGTAACGCAGTGCCGAATCGCAAAAAATGGCCTGGTCATTAAGGGGGCAAATCCTTCCGGTCCAGAAGTGGTTAAACTACTGATATCAGAGGTCAAAGAGGAAGACCTGCAAGCGACTAAAATGACGATCCATAGGGTTCCATTCCCAACAGGTTGGCGATCGATACCTACTGCATATCATGCAACATCACCTGGAAGATCTTGATAATCGTAATCAACGCCATAATATTAGAGTTTGAGGCCTCCGGGAGGCAAAGGGCTCTGAGGACTTGAAAACTATTCTTCAGACCATATTTAACAACTTGCTGGGCGCACCAGTGTCCCAACACATAGAACTGGATAGATATCAAAAACGAAGAGATGCATAGAACTGGATAGAGCACATCAGGCATTAAAACCTAAAGGTTCACCGTGAAGACCCAGAGATGTCATCTGTAGGGTGGATTTGTATACTTTAAAGGAAGAAATCATGCGCAAAGCACAAATCACCAAAAATTACTTTGCAAAAACAAAGATTGCTCCAACCATTTCTACATACCTTGCAAGAGACTGATATTACCTAATGATGGGTCTTCCCTTTTAGCCTTTCGCTACCCACAACAGAAAGACAGCAGTCCTTCAAGTCCCTGAGGACTTACGCCTGTTTTGTGAGATCTTGGAGATCCCTGCTCCGGACCTTCCAGGCTGGGACATTATCCCATCTTCTCCTCCCCCACCCCCACCGTCTGTTTGGCAAAAAGTATCTTCAAAGAAATTGGTGCACTCCTGTGACTTTCCCCCCAGGAGCCCTAAACAACGACCGGCTTGGCTGCCTGACTCATGTTGATGGTTGAGCCATTTTTTGCATTTTTCCCCTTGATCGTTGTCAATAGGGAGTTGTCCCGCTCAAGATACCTTTTCTTAGACAGAGCTCCAAACTCAAGGGGATAAACATAAAATTATTATTTTTTCCTCCCTATTTGTGGAGCCTCACTTTTGTGTGACCTGGTTGGTCTCACCTACATAAAATGTCTGTTTGATAGAAGAGCTGCAACACCCCGGGTCGCGCGGGATGAGCCTCCCATGTTCCTGCCCTCGGCACAGATTGGGGCACCTCTAGGTCATTTTTACAGTTTGCCTGTTTACCTACAATGTTTTATTAATGCTAATTACTTTTAGGGATCCTCCTCCTAGCTACTTGTTTGCTTTGCAGGTCATCAGTAAGAGTGGTAGACGCTTAGTTTCTGACACTATCCCTCCCTTAGCTTGGTTTGTGATCTATAGTTCCTCTTCAATCTTTACCTCCCTCAGCCTTGAACGAACGATGGAGGTAATAGGGATTGTTTGGTTCAATGGTATACCCTATTTGATTGTGACTAATCTCTCCACTCTGGAGCAGAAGTGATTTTTGTGCAGAAAACACATTTTGACAAAAAAGGCACCCTCACATTTGCATCTAAGTATTTTTCCTCGGGCTACCTAGCATCTAATACTAAATTTTATCATCCTTAGAGGCAAGTGCCAACAATCTGATATAAATTTCTGTAACCTTTATGCCCCGAACGCAAATCAGACGAATCTTCTTACTAGGGTGTATAATTGTCTATTCCGACTCACACACTCCTTTTTAGTGGTGGGAGGGGACTTCAAATTGCCATTCTCCCTGACGCTGGACCGAACCTCTCTTTCCAAAACCACTACTCCCTCACGCCTGTCTTGTCAATCGCAACTATTCTGACAGCTCACACGTAAATTTGCTTTTTTTTTACATGTGGCGAGTCTCACATCCGACGGACCATCAATATTCACATTACTCTCATCTGTTTCACACTCATGCGTGGTTGGATTATTTCTTTGTAAACGGCCCTTCTATACGGGTGCTCAAGTCAGCTACCATTCTCCCCATGTCCTGGTCAGATCATGCTCCAATATTACTGAAACTGACTTTGGATGTTTCCAGAATCAAATTCTTCCATTGGCAGCTTAATGATTTTTTTCTATAAAAAGGCCACCAGGACAGAATTTAAGAAAGCTTTAAAACTGTACTTCACAGGGAATTGCACCCCAGAGGTCTCTTTGGGTGTCCTTTAGGAAGCTTACAAACCAGTTCTACAGGGACAGTGTATAGCCTGGAAAAAAAGGCCAAGCTGTTGAGACAGCAGACTGTGGTGAGACTTCGGGACCTAGAATCCCGGATCTCTTCCGCACCCTCGATCCGCCTCTTAAGAGAACTAGTACGCTTGAGAGCTGTATTGAAGTGTATCGACATAGAAAAAACCTTCAAAGGCTAAGTCAGGTATTCTACGAAAAGGGAAATAAAGCTCACACTCTGCTGATCCGAAACGTATCGCCCAAATCTTCCTCGATTACTTTTCTAACCTTTACAATAACCCATCCATACCCCATTTACCCGCTAAGGAAAACTTCTGCGACCGTGTTCGGGCTTATCTTATGCGTAGTGGCATAGCTAAACTACCAGTCTCTGCTCTACAGTCCCTCAACTGCCGATCACTGAGGAAGAGATTTCAGAAACCTTGAAACTACTACTGAATCGTAAAACCCCTATAAAGCCTTTCTACCAATCCTCCTCCCATAAATGACTTGTTTATTTAATGGATTTATGCACAAGGGTGAGATCCCGAGAGATATGCAGACCTCCTATTTGACCCTAATACCTAAACCGGACAAGGACCACACATTATGTGGAAACTATAGACCCATTTGCTAAACTCCCACCTGAAAATCTTTACAACTTTCCCTTTGCCTTAATGAGGTCCTCCCTTATTTAATACATAAGGATCAGGTGGGCTTTGTACCTTCGAGACATGCAGGAGACAACACTAGAAGGGTTATCAATATAATAGATATAGTAAACAGACAAAACTCAGAAGATCTTTTACTCAGTTTAGATGCCAAAAAAGCCTTTGGCAGGCTCAGCTGGCCATTTATGTTTTCAACTCTTGAGCGTTTGGGCTTTCAGGGGCCATTTTTCAGAGCACTTAATCACTTATATGCGGCTCCTTCTGCCTCTATCAAAACCCATTTGGCTGTTTCTCCCCCCTTCACTATCTCAAAAGGTACAAGGCAGGGAAGTTCACTTTCTCCATTACTTTTTGCTCTATGCATTGAACCCCTAGCAGCTCAGATTCGTCAGGATCCCAATATCCGCGGGGGCTTGATCAGAGATTTCACTATTTGCGGTCAACGTTCTCCTTACTCTAACACCCCCCCGAAAAACCCTTCCCAACCTTCATAAGCTGTTAGATGAGTTTGGATCCCTGTCTGGGTACAAGGTTAACTCTCTAAATCGGAGGCCTTGCTGCTCAACATGCCTCCCTCTGAAGTGCAACATCTCTCAGGGACCTTTCCTTATAAGTGGAAAACCTCTGCTTTTAAATATCTTGGGACTTACATCATGTCCTGAAACGACTCTATATATGACACTAACTTCAAAACTCTATTCACGTATATTAGATCCCTTCTAACCAAATGAAGACACTACCAGATCTCTTGGTTCGGTAGGATAGCTTTGATTAATATCACAATCTTACCTAAGATTCTGTACTGTTTCCTGACTCTACCGGTACCTATTCCACTGGCCCAGCTCAGGAGGCTTCAGTTAGATCTTTTACATTTTGCATGGAACCATAGGCAACATAGGATAGCCCACTCTTTCCTTTTTACCTCTGGGAATGAAGGGGACCTGGCTTTCCCTAACTTCATACGCTATCATTACGCTGCTCACTTAAGAGCTATACCCTCGTGGACCACCCTCCCAGGGTATAGCCATAGGACACAAATAGATAAACTTTGGCGAGCCCCAATGCAGCTGAATCATTTACTAAGGAATACTGATGCCAATATACCCTATGCCTCTCTCCTGCACACCATGGCTTTACTACACAATATCTGGTGACAGCTCTAAAGAATACACACTCCCTCTAATCTGAAGCTTCTCTACAATCCCAAGTTGCCAGACAGTTTGGCCCATCAGATTATTTCCCCATAGCGGCAGAGGAATCTCTTCCACCTGGTAAACCCGGTGTCAAGAATGCTACTCTCATTTAAGGAACTTGAGGAGAAACATGATCTCCCCCGCAGCGCTTTCTTCAGCTATCTTCTAATACGTTACTATGCATTGACCTTCGCCCCCAATCTCCAGTTCTCTAAATTGTCCCCATTTGAACACTTAATCCTTTCTGGTCACTCGCAGAAAGGTCTAACCCCAGATATATAAAAAATATTAAATTTGTACAACATGGACAGTCAGGGCAAACATAGCTATATGACCAAATGGGAGTGAGCTTTTGGGGAGGAACTTTACATTGCTCAGTGGCAAACTATATGGTCTCGGACAGCTAAAACTTTATCTGCACTCTTTACAAAGAAAATACATACAAAGTGTTATTTTTTTGGTGCATGACCCCTACCTGCCTACATGCCATATACCCGTCATCATCGGATCGCTGCTGGAGATGTTGTAGGGACCGGGGTACCTTACTTCCCATCTACTGGCAGTGCCCATCCTTGCAATCTTCTTGGCGCTTGGTCCAGGACCTCCTCCACCAACGTTTCGAGGTAGATATCCCCCTCTAACCAAAAACTTACCTTTTAGGGCTACTCCCCCTTAAATTACCTGGTTTAGCTAAAAAACTGGCCAGTCATATCTTGATGGTGGCCAGATGCTTGATTGCCCTTCAATGGAAGAGACGTACTCCACGGACATCAATAGAGCTTTATGCTAGGACCAAGGATGTAGAGATTTTGGAGTCCGTGACGGCACAACTGGTCAAAAAGACAGATCGTCCGAGAGGACTCTCCCGGGCTATGAACCCCCTCTCAGCTTAAGAGCCTGACTTTAAGTGGACCCAGAGGGGATGAGCCTTTACTTTTTCTCCCTTTTTTCTTATTCTCCTTTTGTCAGGGCTCCAGTAGTAGAAGAGGGTCTATAGGACCCAGCATCAGTAAGGACACCAATGGCAGGAGAAGGGCTCTAGGACCCAGCATCTCAGCCAGCACATCACATGGGCCTTTATAAGGAAGTGTGCCAGTGATTGAAGTTGCTGATTGATCTTCAGCTTGTACCGTGTTCCTGTGATCCTTGATCCTGAAAGTTCTCAGTTACCGACCCGGCTTGTCCTTACTATTCTGCTTGTCTCCTGACCCGAACTCGGCTTGTCTTTGGATATTCTCTCCTGTTACCTGTGTCTGATCTCGGCTTCCCTATTTGACCTTGCCTACTCTGGTATCCTCCCGGCTCTGAACTCTGGCTTGAACTAACTTCCCATTGCCTTAGTGCAAACATAGACCTGCCACCTCTCACAGGCGCCACCTGGCTGCAGCCACTACTTCGCACATCAGAAACCTTTTTGAGTTCTTCTGCAATCAACATACCAGGCGACCTGTGCTACTCTGAGCCTGACTCCTCCTGTTCTCACTTTCAGGGGAGTCTGGAACTTAGCCGCAAGGGAAGCCCTCTCTCCATTGGCCTCCACACCAGGTACGTGATACCTTTCCTTTCTTGTCTTTTCTTATTTTGCTCTTGTTTTACATTGGATTATCTCCTCTTTGTGTATCCAGTCAGCATCTGATTTACTCTATTGGGCCTGAAATCCCTGGAACAGTTTCCATGGGAACCCGCTAGTAAGTCTATATACAGTATCTCACAAAAGTGAGTACACCCCTCACATTTTTGTAAATATTTTATTATATCTTTTCATGTTACATAGTTACATAGTTACATAGTAGGTGAGGTTGAATAAAGACAATAGTCCATCCAGTTCAACCTGTGTAGGTGTGACTGTAATCATCTAACATAGCCCTTAATCTCCTGATCCTTGAGATGTAAGTCTAATGCCCCATACACACGTGCAGATTATCTGCAGACTTTTGTCTGCAGACTTACCTTTTCTATGTAGTGCAAGGGCCTGCCTGATTGCATACAAATTGAAAGTGTTTAGGTTTGACCTCATATTATATGGTTTTGGTAAGTCTGCAGACAAAAGTCTGCAGATAATCTGCACGTGTGTATGGGGCATAAGAGTCTTTTGAAAGTCACCATACTACCCGCAGAAACCACCTCTTGTGGTAGAGAATTCCACAATCTTGTAGCCCTAACAGTAAAGAACCCTCCTCGTTGCCTGAGGTTAGAACGCTTCTCCTCTAATCGCATTGTATGTCCTTGAGTCCTCATGCAATTCCTTCGAATGAACAGCTTTTTTTCTAAGCTGAGATCCCCATTAAGATATTTATAAATTGCTATCATGTCCCCTCTCAGACGTCTCTTCTCCAGGGAAAACAAATCGAGCGATTGCAGCCGCTCTTCATAGTTAAGGTCCTCCAACCCCCTAATCAGTTTAGTTGCCCTTCTCTGGACTTTCTCCAGCTCCAACACATCCCTCCTGAGGACTGGCGACCAGAACTGGACAGAATACTCCAGATGCGGTCGGACCAGAGTTTTATAAAGTGGAAGGATTATAGTCTTATCTCTGGAATACATCCCTTTCTTTATGCATGCTAATATTCTGTTGGCTTTGGAAGCTGCCGCTTGACATTGCATGCTGTTGCCTAATCTATCATCAACCAAGACTCCCAGATCTTTCTCCATTTTTGATTCCCCCAAGGGTTCCCCTCCTAACGTGTATTGCGTTTTTATGTTTTTAGTCCCCAAGTGCAGAACCTTACACTTCTCCACGTTAAACCTCATTTGCCATGTTGTTGCCCACTCCCTAATTTTGTCCAGGTCATTCTGTAGGATATCTGCTTCATGCTGTGCAGTTATTGCCCTGGCCAATTTTGTATCATCTGCAAAAACTGATAACGAACTACTGATCCCGTCTTCAATGCTGTTTATGAATAAATTGAACAAGGTTGGTCCCAGGACTGAGCCCTGGGGCACCCCGCTTACTACCTCAGACCAGTCTGAGTATGCGCTGTTTATTACCACCCTTTGGACACGGCCTTTTAGCCAGTTCCGTATCCAAGAGCAAACCCTGCTGTCGATACCTGCAGACCTTATTTTATAAATTAAGCGCTTGTGGGGAAATGTATCAAACGCCTTAGCGAAATCCAAGTACACCACATCCACTGGTCTGCCCCTATCTAGCTCACAGCTCACCTCCTCGTAGAATGCTAAGAGATTGGTTTGACAAGAACGCCCATTTGTAAACCCCGTGCTGGTTACTGCTGATGATGTTGTTGTCTTTAGCATATTCTACGATATAGTCCCTTATCATCCCCTCCAGAAGTTTACATATTATTGATGTCAAACTGACAGGCCTATAATTTCCCGGGATATGCCTCTGGCCCTTTTTGAATATCGGAATCACGTTAGCCTTCCTCCAATCCCCTGGTACATCTCCTGTCCTAATACTGTCAGCAAAGATCAGGAACAGTGGTCTAGATATAACTTTACTGAGTTCCTTGAGTACTCTCGGATGTACGCCATCCGGGCCTGGTGATTTGTTAGTGTTAAGTTTATCCAGTCTTTCCCTGATTTCACCCTCTGTTAGCCATAGTGGCAAGTCCTGTGTATTACTACTATCCATACAGTCATGGTCAGTGTACCCCTCCTTTTCCTGCGTAAAGACTGAAGAGAAAAAAGCATTCAGCACGGTTGCTTTTTCAGTGTCCCTTGTAACCATCCTCCCATCATCGTTAATTATGTGTGCAATATGCTCTGCCCTAGTTTTTTTGCTGTTGATATATTTAAAGAATTTCTTTGGGTTTTTTTTACTATCCTCCGCTATTTGTCTCTCAAAGTTGATTTTAGCCATCTTGATTTCTTGTTTACTTTTCTTATTTGCCTCCTTGTATTGCTGGAAGGCCGATACTGTGCCCTCTGATTTATATTTCTTGAAGGCCAATTTTTTTCCCCTAATAAGTTTTTTTTTAACGCTACGGTTTAGCCAGCCAGGTTTGGCTTTGTCTCTTCTAAATTTATTTCCCATAGGAATGTACTGCAAGATGCATTTGCTTAATATGTTCCTAAAGCATTCCCATTTTTCCTCTGTGGTCAGTGATCCCAGGGTTTGGTCCCAGTTTAGTGAATATGGGTTATTGCGCTCAGCAGTATACTCACAATAAAGTGCTAATGCATAAATAACATAAACATATGAACCAATTATTTAAAGGTGAATATTCCAATGAATATAGCAATAATAAAATTAATAAACATAGTCCTTGAAAAGTGCTCGGTGCAAACTTTAAGTTCCAGCAGCAAATACAATTGGACTTGATGTGAAATGCCTTCACCAATCACCATACACCCAGTGCTCGGATAAAATACTTCTTACCAAAAGAAGTTGACCCCTTAGTTATAGGGGGTCATGATCGCAATGTATCTCCACAAGAGCTCCAAAATCTCCTATTACAGTCTTCACATCCAGTGTGTGATAAGCCAGAGGTAAACAGATGACTCCGAGACTCCGGACAACATGTCATAAGAAATAAGGAAACTCCAATAGCGTAATATTGCCATATAAAGAGATTTAATAAAAAGTAATGCACTTACTCCATAGTGGTAAGTAAACGCCACAGTAGTACAAATCGTTCAGCTTCTCCTGGTGGATGGGACGCCGCTTCCGCGTCTGCGTTCCACCTCACCGGAACTCTACGGTCTCACGTGAGACCGTAGAGTTCCGGTGAGGTGGAACGCAGACGCGGAAGCGGCGTCCCATCCACCAGGAGAAGCTGAACGATTTGTACTACTGTGGCGTTTACTTACCACTATGGAGTAAGTGCATTACTTTTTATTAAATCTCAAATAAATGGCAATATTACGCTATTGGAGTTTCCTTATTTCTTATGACATGTTGTCCGGAGTCTCGGAGTCATCTGTTTACCTCTGGCTTATCACACACTGGATGTGAAGACTGTAATAGGAGATTTTGGAGCTCTTGTGGAGATACATTGCGATCATGACCCCCTATAACTAAGGGGTCAACTTCTTTTGGTAAGAAGTATTTTATCCGAGCACTGGGTGTATGGTGATTGGTGAAGGCATTTCACATCAAGTCCAATTGTATTTGCTGCTGGAACTTAAAGTTTGCACCGAGCACTTTTCAAGGACTATGTTTATTAATTTTATTATTGCTATATTCATTGGAATATTCACCTTTAAATAATTGGTTCATATGTTTATGTTATTTATGCATTAGCACTTTATTGTGAGTATACTGCTGAGCGCAATAACCCATATTCACTATCACATATTGCGTTTTCACGTTTTTATTGCTGCTCGCTAGAGGAAGAAATTCCCTAATTTTTCACATTTATTTATTTATTGTCAAATATCACTCCATTTGCGCAGTTCTTTTTTTCGGTTACACCGAATTTTGTTTTTCCCTTGGTCCCAGTTTACCCTTTCCATCAATGAGTACAATTTTGGAAAGTTTGCCCGTCTGAAGTTTAGGTTTCTTATGTTCCCCACTTGCCTTGCTATATTGTTATTTATACTAAATGTGATCATCCTGTGATCGCTAGAGCCCAGGTTGTCCTGGACTCCTACCTCCGAGATTATGTCTGGGTCATTAGTGATCAATAGATCCAGGACTGCATTTTCTCTGGTAGGGGAATCCCCCAACTGTGACATGTAGTTGTCCTGTAAGGTTTCCGTGAATAGACGGGCCTTCTGTGAGTGTGCAGTCCCCTCTTCCCAGTCAATGTCGGGATAATTGAAGTCCCCCAATATGATGACTGATCCCAGTTTTGCCACTTTACCCATTAGTGCTAAAAATTCCAGCTCTACCTCCTCCCCTTGGTTAGGTGGCCTATAGCAAACCCCCACAACTACTTTTCCCTTATCTTCTTCCCTATCGAGTTCAACCCACACAGATTCTAAATCCATGCTCATCCCATCCGTAATGTCACTCCTCTCAATCACCTTTACATTATTCTTGACGTAGAGACATACCCCTCCCCCTCTTTTTCCTACCCTGTCCTTCCGGTACACCGAATACCCTTGGATATTGGCCAGCCAGTCATGTGAGGGGTCGAACCAAGTCTCTGTTATTCCCACAAGGTCTATGTCCTCCTCATGTACTAACATTTCCAACTCATCCATTTTATTAGCTAGGCTCCTGGCATTAGCATATACCCCTCTTAGTTTTACGGAAGTTAAACGTGATTGGCGATTATATTTATTTCTGTTTGGTCTGCGGTTTTCCCGCACAGACCCGCCAATTGATGTTGATGTTGTGGACCTACTGTCGCTGCTGACCCTACAACTGCCTTCAGTCCTCTGCTCCCTCCTGACTGATTCTACTTCTGAGCCCTCCCCCCCGTCTCCTAGTTTAAAAGCCCCTCCAACTTGGTGGCCATCTTTCTCCCCACTGAAGAAATGACACTTTGCTACGATGTAAAGTAGTGAGTGTACAGCTTGTAAATTTGCTGTCCCCTCAAAATAACTCAACATACAGCCATTAATGTCTAAACTGCTGGCAACAAAAGTGAGTACCCCCCCTTAATGAAAATGTCCAAATTGGGCCCAAAGTGTCAATATTTTGTGTGGCCACCATTTTTTTTCCAGCACTGCCTTAACCCTCTTGATCATAGAGTTTACCAGAGCTTCACACGTTGCCACTGAATTACTCTTCCACTCCTCCATGACGACATCATGGAGATGGTGGATGTTAGAGACCTTGCGCTCCTCCACCTTCCATTTAAGGATGCCGCACAAATACTGAATAGGGTTTAGGTCTGGAGACATGCTAAGCCAGTCCATCACCTTTACGCTCGGCTTCTTTAGCAAGGCAGTGGTTGTCTTGGAGGTGTGTTTGGGGTTGTTATGTTGGAATACTGCCCTGCGGCCCAGTCCCTGAAGGGAGGGGATCATACTCTGCTTCAGTATGTCACTGTACATGTTGGGATTCATGAATCCCTCAAAGAACTGTAGCTCCCAAGTTCCGGCAGCACTCATGCAGCCCCAGACCATGACACTCCTACCACCATGCTTGACTGTAGGCAAGACACACTTGTCTTTGTACTCCTCACCTGGTTGCCGCTACATAGGCTTGACACCATCTGAACCAAATAAGTTTATCTTTGTCACATCAGACCATGATTCCAGTAATCCATGTCCTTAGTCTGCTTGTCTTCAGCAAACTATTTGTGGGCTTTCTTGTGCATCATCTTTAGAAGAGGCTTCCTTCTGGTAAGACAGCCATGCAGACCAATTTGATACAGTGTGCGGCATATGGTCTGAGCACTGACAGGCTGACCCCCCCCCCCCCACACACACACACACACACCCCTTTAACCTTTGGAAATGACACTGAACACGTGCACTCAACTTCTTTGGCCGACCATGGCGAAGCCTGTTCTGAGTGGAACCTATCCTCTTAAACCGCTGTATGGTCTTGGCCACCATGCTGCAGCTCAGCTTTAGGGTCTTGGCTATCTTCTTATAGCCTAGGCCATCAGTATGTAGAGCAACAATTCTTTTTTTCAGATCCTCAGAGAGTTCTTTGCCATGAGGTGCCATGTTGAACTTCCAGTGACCAGTATGAGAGAGTGAGAGCAATAACACCAAATTTAACACACCTGCTCCCCATTCACACCTGAGACCTTGTAACACTAAAGCTACAGGGAAGGAAAATGGCTAATTGGGCCCAATTTAGACATTTTAATTTACGGGTGTACTCAGTTTTGTTGCCAGCAGTTTAGACATTAATTGTTTTGAGGGGACAGAAAATGTACAGGGTTATACAAGCTGTACACTCACTACTTTACATTGTAGCAAAGTGTCATTTCTTCAGTGTTGTCACATGTAAAGATATAATAAAATATTTACAAAAATGTGAGGGATGTACTCACTTTTGTGAGATACTGTAAGTTTAATAGGGATGGCAAAACGGGATAGTTGAGAATTTGCTTTATTCTCTTCGTGAATAGTAGAAATGGATCTCTCAATAGCATCAACCTGCATAGGTTCAGGACTGTCAGAATCTGGAAAAATTCTTGGATCCTTCTGAACAAAATTACCAGCAGAAAAAGGCATGCCGCCATTACTTCCACACATTCCCAGTCTCTCCTTCCTCCTTTCTTTAAGTCATTGATCAATTCGGATACATAGTTGGATGAAGGCCTCAAGATCATTAGGAGTCTCTACTCTGGCAAACTCAACTTTTACCTGTTCAGAAAGTCCTTGGCAGAAATGACTTTTTTTGAGCTGCAGGGTTCCAAGTGGTTCAGTTGTGTACTCAGCAACAGAGCGTTTACCCTGCCGCAAACTATGCAATCTTGCATTAACACTAGCGCAGTGGTTGTGATAATCAGAACCCTGATTCATTGCAGTCACAAAAGTCCCAAAATTATTTAGAATGTCACTGTCTTGTTCTATATAAGGGGAGGCCCAAGCTAGAGCCTCCCCAATCAGGAGGTAATAACAAACATTACCTTCTGCTTTTCAGAGTAAAAAAAAAGTGAATGCAGCGGATCGCATTTTGAAATATATGCCATACACTGGTTAAGGAATCCTCTGTAATGTCTCCTTTGAACTTGGGTGGGTGAGGTATATGTGCGTTAGAATCATCTCAGGAATGTAGGTCCAGCAATTATTTCTGCAGAGCACGGATTTCCTCCTGTTGCGCTTTCACCACATTTTCCAGTCCAGCAAATTTTCTTGGTAGGTAACACCAGAGGCGTAACTAGAACCTTCCGGGCCCGGGTGCAAGACACCATAAAGGGCCCCCCTGACCCCCAGCCGGTGGCAAAATGCTAGGGCCCGGTCACAAGTGCAACTTTTGGGACCCTGGTAGTTCAGCCACTGGTGTAATTATTTTTTTTTATTTTAGTTATTTTATTTTTTACCAGTTTATTTATTTTTTTATAATTTTTTTACATATTTGCGGGCACAAGAGCTTGGGGCAGCAGGTGGTGGATAGGAGGGGTGGCATATAGAGAAATAGACCCCCTTTATTTTCCTCCTGCAGCAGCTGAAAGGCTGCAGGAGGAAAATGAAGGGGATTGGTTCCTTTAAATGTCACCCCTCCTAGTCAGGTGTGCAGGTGGCTGTATGGAAACCCTGGAGCATGCAATTGTGGCAGTGCTGGTGGGGAAGGGGGATGAGCGGCCGTGCTGGGGGGGTGGGATGAGCGGGAGTGTTGGGGGGAGGGGGGGGTGATGAGTGGCAGTGCTACGGGAGGAGTGTCAGGGCTAGCAGTGCTGTATCTTGGCCTAGGCCAACAAGGCCCAGGCCTAGGGCGGCACTTTGCAGGGGGGCAGCAAAAAAAAACAGTCTCCTCCCGGTTCCCGCATGAGAAGGGTCTCCGCCGCCTTGCGCTACACTTTTAATATAGCGCCAGTCTTATGGGGTGAATTGGGCCAGAGGGCAGAGTCCAGGAGGCAAATTGGCCTGGCACCCCCATAAAGCGGTCAGTGAAGAGGCTGCACTGATGGGCAGTAATGAGGCGGCACTGATAAGGCTGCACAGATGGGCACTGATGAGGCTGAACGTATAGGAACTGATGAGGCTATGTTGATAGGCACTGATAGACTTGTGGTCTGCGGTCCACAGATGACAGGGTGGGTCGTAAACAGTAAAGGGCATGGCCTTTACAGGAAGGGGTGGGTCATATGTAAATTAGGGGGTGCACAAGTTTAGTCAGGCCTAGGGCAGCACAAAACCTAAATACACCACTGAGGGCTAGGGATGGATGGGATGAGTGTCAGGGCTAGGGATGGATGGGATAAGTGTCAGGACTGGGGAGAGGGGGTGGGATGAGTGTCAGGGCTAGGGATGGATGGGATGAGTGTCAGGACTGGAGAGAGGGGGTGGGATGAGTGTCAGGGCTGGGGAGAGGGGGGTGGGATGAGTGTCAGGGGTGGGGAGAGGGGGTGGGATGAGTGTCAGGGCTGGGGATGGATGGGATGAGTGTCAGGGCTAGGGGTGGATGGGATGAGTGTCAGGGCTAAGGGGGGGAGTGGGATGAGTGTCAGGGCTAGGGGGGGAGTGGGGTGAGTGTCAGGGCTGGGGAGAGGGGGTGGGATGAGTGTCTGGGCTGGAGATGGATGGGATGAGTGTCAGGGCTGGGGGGGGGGGGATGAGTGTCAGGGCTAGGGATGGATGGGATGGGTGTCAGGGCTGGGGGGGGGTGGGAGGAGTATTAGGGCTAGGGATAGATGGGATGAGTGTCAGGGCTAGGGATGGATGGGATGAGTGTCAGGGCTAGGAGGGGAGTGGGGTGAGTGTCAGGGCTAGGGATGGATGGGATGGGTGTCAGGGCTGGGGGGGAGGAGTGTCAGGGCTAGGGATGGATGGGATGAGTGTCAGGGCTAGGGATGGATGGGATGAGTGTGTAAGGGCTAGGGATGGATGGGATGAGTGTGTCAGGGCTAGGGATGGATGGGATGAGTGTGTCAGGGCTCGGGATGGATGGGATTAGTGTCAGGGCTAGGGATGGATGGGATGAGTGTCAGGGCTAGGGATGGATTAAATCAGCAGCGGTGGTGGGGAATAGATTCAGTGACACTTACTTGCTGTCAGTGTGCACTAGGTTCCCCTTGCATTGCTGTCTCTCTCGGCTCCCTCCGCTCCACGTGTCTCCTGTGACATCCATCCTCATTCAGCATCACAATCAATCACAGTTGCAGCTCCTCCCCCATCACTGTACTGGGTCAGCAGATTCGGCTTTCAGACATAATGCCCCTTCATCAGCCTGCAGCTGCACGGACCCGGCAGAGACTGTGTGGGCGGTCCGCTGTGCTGTGCTGCAAGTGTCCCTGTTCCGTCTGGAGTGTAACCTAACCAGAGAAGTCAGCGGGCCCCCCCACAGTGGCGGGACACCAGGGCCCGGTCGCAAGTGCGACTGCTGCACCCCTGGTAGTTCCACCACTGGGTAACACCGAACTTCTGCAGCTCTGCATTTTGCTGCCTGAAAGGAGCCACAGCATTTGCTATAGCATTCTCAATGTTTTGATCCAGATTATTCTGTCACGGTCAGCGGTCAGGCTCAGAGATCAGTAGCTATAGCAGTAGGGGTAGCAGGATAGGTATACAAGCAGCAAGTATTAGCCAGTGTTCACCAGAGCTCCTAATGGTGAAGATGGGTTTTGCAGTGTGCTAGTTACATAGCTACATAGTTACATAGTTAGTCTGGTTGAGAAAAGACACAAGTCCAGGGCGCCGCCCCCCCTAAAGAAAAGGAAAAAAAAAATTACAAAAAGAACAATAAAGTTTTGGGGGAAAAAAAATTGCGTTCGCCGGCCTATGTGGTGGCTAAAGGGGGGGTGGGGTTTACGACCCAGAAGAGGCGCCGATTGGCTGCCTTCTGGGGGCGTAACCTGGGCGCAGGAAAGAGCGCTGGGCCACCCCCACCTTCGTGATATCCTGGCTGTGATTGGTCCAGTCTCCAGCCTGGACCAATCATCATCCAGGACATCCGATCGCTGACGTCGCAATGGGGGCGGTGCCGGTGCGTGCGTCAGTCACGCACCGTCACCGCTTCCCGCCGCCCGGACCAATCGGAAGACTGAAGAGGACGAGACGAGCAGCGCCGTGGACGGTTCCCGGAATCCCGCCATCCCGCCGCCGTCAGAAGGTAAGTGATTGAAGCCGACCTGTGCCCTGCCTATACCATCACATGTTCCATGCCTGTGCCATCACCTGTGCCATGCCTATACCATCACCTGTGCCATCACCTGTGCCATGCCTATACCATCACCTGTGCCATGCCTGTACCATCACCTGTGCCATGCCTGTACCATCACCTGTGCCATGCCTATACCATCACCTGTGCCATGCCTGTGCCATGCCTATACCATCACCTGTGCCATGCCTGTACCATCACCTGTGCCATGCTTGTGCCATGCCTGTACCATCACCTGTGCCATGCCTGTACCATCACCTGTGCCATGCCTATACCATCACCTGTGCCATGCCTGTACCATCACCTGTGCCATGCCTATACTTTTACCTGTGCCATGCCTATACCATCACCTGTGCCATGCCTGTGCCATGCCTATACCATCACCTGTGCCATGCCTGTACCATCACATGTGCCATGCCTATACCATCACCTGTGCCATGACTGTGCCATGCCTGTACCATCACCTGTGCCATGCCTATACCATCACCTGTGTCATGCCTATACCATCACCTGTGCCATGCCTATACCATCGCCTGTGCCATGTCTATACCATCACCTGTGCCATGCCTGTACCATCACCTGTGCCATGCCTATACCATCACCTGTGCCATGCCCGTGCCATCACCTGTACCATCACCTGTGCCATGCCTATACCATCACCTGTGCCATGCCTATACCATCACCTGTGCCATGCCTGTACCATCACCTGTGCCATGCCTGTACCATCACCTGTGCCATGCCTGTACCATCACCTGTGCCATGCCTATACCATCACCTGTGCCATGCCTGTGCCATGACCTCAAAGTCACACAATTTTTTTACCGCGTTTTTTGCCGCAAAGCAATACCTAATAAATTTTTCTTTTTGCGCCCCCCCCAAAAATTTTGAGCACCAGCCGCCACTGCCCAGACAGAACCTTTAGTATAGTCAGGTATAGGTTCTATTGGCCTAATATGAGAGCTGAAGTAGAGAGCTATTGTCAGTCCTGTCTACTGTGTATCCAAAAGAAAACCTTGCCAGTCAAAGCTGCACCCATGGGACATTTACAAAGTCAAGGGCCTGTGGAGCTAGTTTACATTGAATTTCTGTGCCTGGAATCTGAAGCTGCTGGGAGCAACAATGTTTTGGTGGTGACCGGCCATTTCACCCTGTAGGCTCAAGTTTATCCCACAAAGGACCAACGAGCCACCACGGTGGCAAAAGTCTTAGTGGAGAAGTTCTTTGAGCACTATGGCCTACCTATGCGAATAAAATCTGATCAAGGCAGAGACTTTGAGAGCAAACTTGCGCACCAGTAATGCCAGCTACTGGGTATAAAAAAATCCTGACATCCTCATATCACCCACAGGGTGACGAACAACCTGAGAGATTTAACCATACTCTACTGAACATGCATGTAACTTTACCTTCTGAAAAGAAACAGCATTAGGGCAACCACATTTCTACCATCGTCCATGAAAACAACAGCAAGAAGAAAGATGCTACTGGGTACTCTCCAGTGGTGGGATTCAAAAATTTTAGTAACCAGTTCCGACTTTCCCAGCAGAATGACCAGCGTGCCCCCTTTCAATGCACAGTGACCAGCGTTCCCCCTTTCAATGCAGAGAGACCAGCGTGCCCCCCTTTCAATGCAGAGAGACCAGCGTGCCCCCTTTCAATGCACAGTGACCAGCGTGCCCCCTTTCAATGCACAGTGACCAGTGTACATGCCCCCTTCAATGCACAGTGACCAGAGTGCCCCCTTTCAATGCAGAGAGACCAGCGTGCCCCCTTTCAATGCAGTGACCAGTGTACATGCCCCCTTTCAATGCACAGTGACCAGTGTACATGCCCCCTTTCAATGCACAGTGACCAGAGTGCCCCCTTTCAATGCAGAGAGACCAGCGTGCCCCCTTTCAATGCAGTGACCAGTGTACATGCCCCCTTTAATGCACAGTGACCAGCGTGCCCCCCTTTCAATGCAGAGAGACCAGCGTGCCCCCTTTCAATGCAGTGACCAGTGTACATGCCCCCTTTCAATGCACAGTGACCAGTGTACATGCCCCCTTCAATGCACAGTGACCAGAGTGCCCCCTTTCAATGCAGAGAGACCAGCGTGCCCCCTTTCAATGCAGTGACCAGTGTACATGCCCCCTTTAATGCACAGTGACCAGCGTGCCCCCCTTTCAATGCAGAGAGACCAGCGTGCCCCCTTTCAATGACCAGTGACCAGCATGCCCCCTTTTAATGCACAGTGACCAGCGCTGCGTGCCCCCCTTTCAATGCACAGTGACCAGCGTGCCCCCCTTTCAATGCAGAGAGACCAGCGTGCCCCCCTTTCAATGCACAGTGACCACAGCATTGCCCCCAATGATTGCAGAGTGCCAGCCACAGCATTGCCCCCAATGATTGCAGAGTGCCAGCCACAGCATTGCCCCCAATGATTGCAGAGTGCCAGCCCCAGCATTGCCCCCAATGATTGCAGAGTGCCAGCCCCAGCATTGCCCCCAATGATTGCAGAGTGCCAGCCACAGCATTGCCCCCAATGATTGCAGAGTGTCAGCCACAGCATTGCTCCCAAATTGCAGAGCGCCAGCCATAACATTGCCCCCAATTGCAGAGTGCCAGCCAGAGTATTGCCCCCAATTGCAGAGCGCCAGCCACAGCATTGCCCCAAATTGCAGAGTGCCAGCCACAGCATTGCCCCCAATTGCAGAGTGCCAGCCACAGCATTGCCCCCAATTGCAGAGTGCCAGCCACAACATTGCCCCCAATTGCAGAGCGCCAGCCACAACATTGCCCCCAATTGCAGAGCGCCAGCCACAGCATTGCCCCAAATTGCAGAGTGCCAGCCACAGCATTGCCCCCAATTGCAGAGTGCCAGCCACAACATTGCCCCCAATTGCAGAGTGCCAGCCACAGCATTGCCCCCAATTGCAGAGTACCAGCCACAACATTGCCCCCAATTGCAGAGTACCAGCCACAACATTGCCCCCAATTGCAGAGCGCCAGCCACAGCATTGCCCCAAATTGCAGAGTGCCAGCCACAACATTGCCCCAAATTGCAGAGTGCCAGCCACAACATTGCCCCCAATTGCAGAGCGCCAGCCACAGCATTGCCCCCAATTGCAGAGCGCCAGCCACAACATTGCCCCCAATTGCAGAGCGCCAGCCACAACATTGCCCCCAATTGCAGAGTGCCAGCCACAACATTGCCCCCAATTGCAGAGTGCCAGCCACAACATTGCCCCCAATTGCAGAGCGCCAGCCACAGCATTGCCCCAAATTGCAGAGTGCCAGCCACAACATTGCCCCAAATTGCAGAGTGCCAGCCACAACATTGCCCCCAATTGCAGAGCGCCAGCCACAGCATTGCCCCCAATTGCAGAGCGCCAGCCACAACATTGCCCCCAATTGCAGAGTGCCAGCCACAACATTGCCCCCAATTGCAGAGCGCCAGCCACAACATTGCCCCCAATTGCAGAGTGCCAGCCACAACATTGCCCCCAATTGCAGAGCGCCAGCCACAGCATTGCCCCAAATTGCAGAGTGCCAGCCACAACATTGCCCCAAATTGCAGAGTGCCAGCCACAACATTGCCCCCAATTGCAGAGTGCCAGCGATCCCCCCCCCCCCGCGAGACCCATGCACTTACCTCATGGACGGTCTCGCAGTCGGCTCCCCGCGTCTCCGAGTCCTCCCGCGGCGCCTCCTCCTCGTCCAATGGCACGGCGTTTGCCTTTCGGCCAATCAGGAAGCGGGAGAAACCGCTCCCTGATTGGTCAGGAGGAGGATCATGTGACAATAGCTAATTCTCATTCGCTATTGTCACAGCATGGGCGGGGAGGAGCGCACTGCTCCGCCCCCCGGCCGCCACGTCTGTCCGAGCGCGGGACATTCAATTGTCCTGCGCTTCCTCAGACGCGCAGAGGGATTCAGCCGGTTCTGCGAACTTGCAGAAAGTTAGCAACCGGTTCTATGGAACCGGTGCGAACCGGCTGAATCCCACCACTGGTACTCTCCCTACAGACTGATGTTTGGAAGAGAAGCTCGGTTAACAGTTGATCTGGCTTTTGAATTGTCCACAGATCATACATCCCTAGCTTCCTATTCTTTTTAATTTTTTCCAAATTTTTTAATTGGCACTTTTTTTTTATAATTCAGCTGTCAGCGAGGAAACCCATCGACAGCTAATGACTTATCAGTTGTTTAGGGTGACCTTTTGGCCGGCTTCCTGAACCCACTTCCTAACAACCAGCTTACATTGCATATTGATTGTGTTCAGCAAACGGCCCATCAGGCAACTGTTTGGCCTGAACTCATGCTGGAGCCGAACCGTCCACCCATCCCTGCGCACAATGCAAGGACAAAGCCATCCAGCACCCAGGGCAAACATGCCAAGGTGTCCCCCCCCCACCCTGTTTTATGCATGACCAATCATCTTACCCACTCCTGATCATTATACCTATGTATAGCATGCAGAGGTCAAGATTAGATAAATTACAAAATGCAAGGGTCAGGAGCAAAAAGTTTGTACAGTGTGCAGCAGTCAGGAGTGGATAAAGTAAGGTGAAGGGGTATGGTTTATGTAATATACAATGTGCACGAGTCAAGAGTGTGTAAACTACATAGTGCATAGATAAGGAGTACAGTATATACACCCTAGTACACCGCAGTATCCCCTATGAGGCATTTCACATATATAGTATATATACACACACACTCACATATATACTGTACATAAAGCCACCCATCTATGTTTCTGCCAGTCTGCTCCCGCTTTCCACCAGCTCTGCCTTCTGACATGCTGGCCCAATGACAACATCACAAGGGGCTGGGTGACCTGTAATGTTAGCAGGTCACCCCTTAGTTTAAGAACTGTCAGATGGTGGAAGCTTTCTGCGGTAGTGAACCGTTTTTTCTTTTTTTTTTTTCTTTTTCTGGGTCGGCGTCGGGCGTTGTGATTGACAATAGATTTACTTTGGGGAACATTGTTTTTGTTTATGGGATTTAAAAAAAAAAAGGAATTGTCAAAAACTGCCTACTCATTTTTTTAAACTGTTTTGGTGTTGGGTGCCCAGATCCTTCTCAATCATTGACTCACCCAGCTTTGCTTCTCCAAATTTTTATGACACTGTGTTATTTTCCATCTATACAAAGAATAATTTCATTTTTTTTTTATTCAAACTCAGCACAGGATAAAAGATAAAGTTCTCAGCACTGGCATCCTGTAAAAAAGGAATGAAGTTGGACTTTTATCTCATGTCCTGTGCTGATTTGGAATAAAGGAATTAAGTTGGACTTTTATCTCATATCCTGTGCTGATTTGGAATAAAGGAAAGAATTTAGAGATCTGTTATAAATGTTGTGCAAAAGAAGTTGTGATCTTTCCTTTGACTTTGTTAGAGGTTGTCAGGGCTTGGAATGAGTCTACATCTGCACCCGAGTTCCTCTGAGTTGGCTATGAAAGGGGCAGGCCTGGACCAGGTGTTATATCTCCTACTCATTAGCAATGTGGCTGCCCACTCAACAGGTTTAATAAAATCAGGTGATAAGTTAGAGACATCTTGCAAGGATTGTACTCAGCTACGTCACCTGGAAACACAGATATGGTATTTTTTACATTTTAATCCACATTCTATATACAGTAGTAACTTAAAAATAGGTTAATTATCAATGAGCCAAAATTGAACCATGGGCTAATCATTTTAGACCATTTGGAGTATAATTCATAATAAATTATAAATCTTTGTAAATGTATAGAAAACTGTATTCAGACTGACTTGTTTAAGCTTTTAACATATTATCATTACCCAGGAACCATGTAAACCACTGTAGCTATATTATAATATACTATATCTACTCCAAGCCCTTTGTCCAAGGTTTTTCGCAGGTGATTGCTGCTTCAGCGTGCATGCAAGCAGTCGTGATTAGCTTTCAGCCTCCTAAGGCGGCTTTTACCAGCAGCTAATCGGAAGGAACTCTTTTAACCACTTGCTGTCCAGGCCGTAGCCAAATGATGGCAACAGCACGGTCGGCTTGTTTTGGGAGGGCATACGATGACGTCCTCCCAAAATTGCACTTCCCGCGCACCCCCTGGTGCGCACACTCAGAAGTGTCCGTGCTCGCCGGGTCCACAGAACCCGTCCGCATCACGGATCGTGGTAAAGGACCAATGACAGTGGCCCTTTACCACGTGATCGCTCCGTCCAATGATGGAGTGATTGGTTGTCAACAAATTGGCACATGTCAGTTCTCTCCTTGCACGTTGTACACATCGATTGGTACAGCGTGTGAGGAGTGGAGAGTGACTGCAGCACCACTCACACCTGCCTCCTCCATGCCTCATGTATGCCTCAATCGTGCCTCAGTCAAGCCTCAATCATACCTCAGTCATGCCTCAATCATGCTTCAGTCATGCCTCAATCATGCCCATCCGTGCCTCAATCATGCCCATTTATGCCTCAGTTATGCCAAACTGTGCTTCAAGCATGCCCATCCATGCCTCAAAATGCCTATCCGTGCCTCAATCATGCCAATCCGTGCCTCAATAATGCCAATCCGTGCCTTAATGATGCCTCATTCATGCCCATCCGTGCCACAGCAATGCCTCATATGTGCCCACCCATGCCTCAATCATGCCCATCCATTCCTCAGTCATGCCAGTCTGTGCCTCAATCATGCCCATCCGTGCCTCCATAATGCCCACCCATGCCTCAGTCATGCCAATCTTTGCTCATCCATTGCTCATCCATGCCACATCAGTGCTCATCCATGCCACATCCATGCCATGACAGCAGTCATCCGTGCCACATCCATGTCACATCAGTGCTCATCGGTGTCACATCCATGTCATGTCAGTGCTCATCTGTGCCACATCCATGCCACATCAGTGCCAGGGCCTGGACTGGGAATAAAATTCAGCCCTGAAAATAATCTCATATCAGCCGCATAGCATTATTATACCAGCCCAACAGCATAACGTTACTATTTTCTTGATCATAAAACCATGCATTTTAAAGCACATTTGAAGAGGGTATTATAGATAAGACAGATATGAAAGTATATATATATATATATATATATATATATATATATATATATATATATATATATATATATATATATATATATATATATATATTATATATTTATATATATATATATATATTTATATATATATATATATATATATATATATATATATATATATATATATATAATATGTTTGAGCAAATGCCGGTTAAATGTGCCAATGTGGTACAGGAGGTGGTCATAGGCTGTGCGGGCATGGTACAGGAGATGTCAGAGGCTGAGGACATGGTACAATAGATGTCAGAGGCTGCGGGCACGGTACAGGAGATGCAGTGGCGGCGGACACGGCACAGGAGATGCAGTGGCTGTGGACATGGTACAGGAGATGCAGAGGCTGCGGACATGGTGCAGGAGATGCAGGGGTTGCGGGCATGATGCAGGGCCTGCGGGCATGGTGCAGGGGATGCAGGGGCTGTGGGCATGGTGCAAGAGATGCAGAGGCTGCGGGCATGGTGTAGGAGATGCAGGGCTGCGGGCATGGTGCAGGAGATGCAGGGCTGAGAGCATGGTGCAGGAGATGCAGGACTTTAGGCATGGTGCAGGAGATGCTGGGCTGCGGGCATGGTGCAGAAAATGCGGAGCTGAGGGCATGGTGCAGGAGATGGAGGGCTGAGGGCATGGTGATGGAGATGCAGGGCTGTGGGCATAATACATGTGATGCCGAGGCTGTGGACTTGGTACAAGAGATGCAGAGGCTGCGGGCACGGTACAGGAGATGCAGGGGCTGCGGACAAGGTACAGGAGATGCAGGGACAGGGGCTGCAGACATGGTACAGGAGATGCAGGGGCTGCGGACATGGTGCAGGAGATGCAGGGCTGAGGGCATGGTGCAGGAGATGCAGGACTTTAGGCATGGTGCAGGAGATGCTGGGCTGCGAGCATGGTGCAGAAAATCCGGAGCTGAGGGCATGGTGCAGGAGATAGAGGGCTGAGGGCATGGTGCAGGAGATGCAGGGCTGTGGGCATAATACATGAGATGACGAGGCTGTGGACTTGGTACAAGAGATACAGAGGCTGCGGGTACGGTACAGGAGATGCAGGGGCTGCGGACAAGGTACAGGAGATGCAGGGACAAGGGCTGCAGACATGGTACAGGAGATGCAGGGGCTGTGGACATGGTGCAGGAGATGCAAAGGCTGAGGGCATGGTACAGGAGGGGAGGAAGCTGCGGGCATGGTGCAAGAGATGAAGGGGCTGCAGACATGGTGAAGGAGATGAAGGGCTGCAGGCATGGTGCAGGAGATGCAGGGCTGCGGGAATGGTGCAGGAGATGCAGGGCTGTGGGCATGGTGCAGGAGATGCAGGGCTGAGGGCATGGTGCAGGAGACGCAGGGCTGAGGGCATGGTACAGGAGACGCAGGGCTGAGGGCATGGTGCAGGAGATGAAGGGCTGTGGGCATGGTGCAGGAGATGCAGAGGCTGCGGGCAAGGTGCAGGAGATGCAGAGGCTGCGGGTATGGTGCAGGAGATGCAGAGGCTGCGGGTATGGTGCAGGAGATGCAGGACTGTGGGCATGGTGCAGGAGATTATGGGCTGAGGGCATGGTGCAGGAGATGCAGGGCTGAGGGCATGGTGCAGGGGATGCAGGGCTGAGGGCATGGTGCAGGGCTGAGGGCATGATGCAGGATATGCAGAGGCTGCGCAGGGGTCTTACCCATCCCCAAGGAACCTTACATTTAAAAATGACGCCGCATGTCATTGTGCATGCGCCATCTGCCCGAGAAAGGCCGAGTGTGTACGGGCTTTCCCAATCGGCGGCGGTGCATGTGCAGTGGATCCTGGAAATGCGCTCTCTACTGAGGGGTTTACAGGGGGATACTATACAAACGCCAAACCCCAAGGGGGTATCTGGTAAGTGGGCTGCGCATGCGGTGGAGGTGGAAGAGAGCACATACCCACTGAATGGATGTCGATATACTTTATCTACCCACCATTATCAACTACACCAAGCACTAAGAGCACTTTATTTTGGAATCTGTCAGATGGGACAGGACACTATCTTAATATTTAATAATATTGAAGTATTCACCACGGACTATCACAGTCACTCATATATAAATGTATTATTTATGTATATATTAATTTTGAGTTTGACTCAATTTTGAGATATTGATCTATAGTCACATTTTTGTTGAATTTCACTTATTGGAGAAATAATTTATTTATTCATTTATTTATTTATTTGAGCACGGTCCCCTATCAAACCAATTTCCTTGCTATCTACTGCGCATGCTCCTAAACGTGTTATGAACTAGTGACTTCAGAGGTATACACTGCGTCTCAACGTGCGTTGCACGCCTTGGTCCGGGTTCTGGCTTCCTTTACAACTTCGCTGGCCAGGTACACAGTGGCGATCAATGGACAGGACTGCAGCACGGGCATTTAAGCCCTCTACACCTCGTGAACGTCTTCAGGGATATCTCCTCATCCTATAAGCTGGCTATAGACTCTCATATGTGAGCTTGATTATTTTACTCTCAATAAATTATGTAACGGTCTACACTCAGAGGCACCTTTTTCTCTTTTTTTTTTCTTCTACATGTTCTTGGTTGTCTGGGCAGTCATAATAGAATGGTATTTATGAGTTGCCTCTTGCTATTTCACTAATCTACCATGGGTAGGCTCACAAACATATGCAGCCTCAGCAAGGGAGACCGTCACCTCCCTTTCCACCACCGTGGAACCCAGCTGGCATTTGAAGCCGTGGCCCTCCATGAAAAACCCCCCTCAAAGTAGCTTAAAACACTTCCGATTAAAGCAGACTAGCTTGGCTCCACTGGCTCCATTTTCTTTACAATGATGACCAATAATTTGCGTGCATTTGACATTCACGTACTCCTCTTGTAACCAATTGGCCTCACTGCCCCAGTGATGGTTGGATTCCCTGCCTGACCCTCAAATTAAGATGAAGAGACATAGGGGAATGGTCAGAAAGTATTCTGGGCCGATATTGCACCAAATCAACTAGACCCAGTCCCGCCCCCTCTGCCAGTATGGTGTCGATTCTGCATAATAACTTAGTCGTCTCAGAGTAGCAAGAATACTCCCTTATATCAGGATACTTATGTCTCCACACATCCGGGAGTCCATAGGTAGACATTCACACAACAAAGGGGGTAGGAGGGCTAGCAGATCCTGTCTGTCTATCCAGGGAGGGATCCGTCACTGCATTAAAATCCCCTAAAATAAAGATCTATCCTCCAGCAACTGCCAAAGTGGCTTTGGAGGTACATATACAGTGGTGATTGAAAGTTTGGGCACCCCAGGTAAAAAATGTGTATTCATGTGCATAAAGAAGCCAAGGAAACATGGAAAAATCTCCAAAAGGCATCAAATTACAGATTAGACATTCTTATAACATATCAACAAAAGTTAGATTTTATTTCCATCATCGACACTTTCAAAATAACAGAAAACAAAAAATGGCGTAGGCAAAAGTGTGGGCACCCTGCAGAGTTAATATCTTGTACTGCCCCCTTTGGCAAGTATCACAGCTTGTAAACGCTTTTTGTAGCCAGCCAAGAGTGTTTCAATTCTTGTTTGAGGTATCTTTGCCCATTCTTTCTTACAAAAGTCTTCCAGTTCTTTGAGATTTCTGGGCTGTCTGTCACGCACTGCTCTTTTAAGGTCTATCCATAGATTTTCAATTATGTTGAGGTCAGGAGATTGTGAAGGCCATGGCAAAACCTTCAGTTTACGCCTCTTGATGTAACCCTCCATGGATTTTGAGGTGTGTTTAGGATCATTATCCATTTGTAGAAGCAATCCTCTCTTTAACTTCAGTTTTTTTCACAGATGGCATCACGTTACCATCCAAAATTTGCTGAAATTTTATTGAATCAATTTTTCCTTCTACTCGTGAGATGTTCCCTGTGCCACTGGCTGCAATACAACCCCAAAGCATGATTGATCCACCCCCATGCTTAACAGTTGGACAGAGGTTCTTTTCATTCAATTCTGTGCCCCTTCTTCTCCAAACGTACCTTTGCTCATTGCGGCCAAAAAGTTCAATTTTAACCTCATCGGTCCACAGAACCTGTTTCCAAAATGCATCAGGCTTATCTATATGTTCATTTGCAAAGTTCAAACGCTGATTTTTGTGGTGAGGACGTAGAAGAGGTTTTCTTCTGATGACTCTTCCATGAAGACCATGTTTGTAAAAGTATCTCTTAATAGTGGAATAGTGTTCCACAACTCCAGTGTCTGCCAGATCTTTCTGGAGGGATCGTGCAGTCAAACGTGGGTTTTGAATTGTTTTTCTTACAATCCTGCGAGCTGTTCTGTCTGATATTTTTCTTGGTCTTCCAGATCTTGCTTTAACTTCTACTGTTCCTGATGACTGCCATTTCTTATTTACATTCCGAACAGAGGATATTGACATCTGAAAACGCTTTGCGTTTTCACACTTATAGCCTTCTCCAGCTTTGTGAGCGTCAACTATTTTCAGTTTCAGTTTTCTAGACAACTGCTTAGAAGGTCCCATTGTGCTGATTGTTGGGGCACGGTCAGATGAGTCTGGGCATTTAAAACCTTTGAGATTGACATCACCTGGTCTTCCCAGATGATGATTGAGAACAATCCATGACACTGGCAGGTTTCAGCCTTGCAAAGGGGGCAGTGCATGCTGTAAATTCTGCAGGTTGCCCAAACTTTTGCAGACGCCATTTTTTAGTTTTCTGTAATTTTGAAAGTGTCATTGATGGAAATAAAATCTAACTTTTGTTGACATACTATAAGAATGTCTAATCTGTAATTTGATGCCTTTTGGAGATTTTTCCATCTTTCCTTGGCTTCTTTATGCACATTAATACAAATTTTTACCTGGGGTGCCCAAACTTTCGATCACCACTGTACACTGACCAGAGTTAAAACCACATTCCACACTTTGAGAACCAAAATGACAAAGCACCCCTAGGGAATCTGTTTTAACAGTAGGTACAGTTATAGGAAGCATCTTTGTCACCAATGTAGACACCCCCCTAACATAAGAGGAAAAAGTGGCATGAAAACCCCAGCTATATGAACTCTTTTCAGGGAGAGGATTCTGGAGCCCTGTAAATGAATCTCCCGTAGGAGAATTACACGTGGCTTATACTTTTAGGGATATTCAAACATTAAGGAGCGTTTGAATTTGGAGTTCAGGCCCCAGACATTCCAGGACACCAAGCGCAAGGTTAATGCCACTTTATACTATAGAGTAAAATGGCACAGAGAGGCCTTCGAGGCCTGCAAAAAACAGACGTAGCTTGCCAGGGCTCCAAAATCTCCCATAGAGCACAAACTCACAGCACCATCAGTCGCTGTGTGGAATGGATATGAAATAAAACACACACACTCCCTGGACCCTAGGAAAAAAACTCAAGTCCAGAAAAATGTAAACCAACCAAAGTCCCAGAAGCCCCCCCCCCCCCCCCACCCGACACCCAGCCCAAACTTTACATCCATAACCAAAGATCAAGAATAGTGAACGAAGGTGAGACCCCGGAGGGTATCTTACAGGCCAAAACAGGCCTATGGCACCAGTCCCACAAAGTCAAAAATCCAGAAAGGACTACATAACGGAATATGAAAAAGAAAAAAGAACAAATGGAAGCATGTAAACAGCAGAAGTATGTCAGTCTTCAAACATCTCCAAATATTCAGGAGCAGGGCACAAATAGAAACAGGGCCACATATATAAGAAACAGAACTGCAACCTGCGCACGGGAGTGAAAACAAGTGGATGTGAAGGAATCATCCCCCTCTTATCTATGCATTGAAGCAGAACAAACCAGCTCTTCAGGGGGGTCGTGGGGAAGAACATCTGCATTGGCTACCCCGTGCATCCAGTCATCTAAAAGTTTCAGATGTGGTTGTGAAAAAATCTGCTTTCCTTCTATTCACCACTCGCAATTTGGCCGGGTAGAGCATGCTGTAGGTCAGATCTCTGAGACGCTTCTTCACTTGCTGAAAACTAGTCCACTGCTTCTGGGTAGCAACAGAAAAATCAGGGCAGGTTGAGATATGGTAGCCATTAAATTAAATTCCATTAAATTAAATTCCAGCTCAAGACCATTTCTCGCAGCCGTAGGATATTTTCTCGAAACTAAGTGTTGGGAAATCTCTCTAAGACCCCATTGGTGCCACAGTGATGTATGGTTCAATGCACGTGGTACATTAAGCAGTCCATTCAAAATGGGCAGTGCAGCAGACTGGGGTAAATGGACCCTAATGGGGGGTAACAGTAAAAACCTATTTGGTAGTCTAAACCTTCCTTACTCCTCACAGTTACATAGTTAGTCAGGTTGAAATAAGACACTAGTTCAACCAATAAAAAAATAAAATTAAAAAAATCATGCAATCCCATATATGCAATCCTTTACCTACAGTTGATCCAGGGGAAGGTGAAAAACCCAGCAAAGCATGATTCAATTTGCTACAACGGGAAAAATTCCTACCTGCTCCCCTGAGAGGCAATCAGATTTTCACTGGATCAACTTTACCTATAAATGTGAGTACCCAGTTATAATATGTAAATTTAGGAAAGAAGCCAGGTCTTTTTAAAAGCAATCTACTGAGCAGGACAGAACTGCCTCTGGAGGGAGTCTATTCCACATTTTCACAGGACTTACTGTGCAGAAACCTTTCCGTATTTGGAGACTAATGCCCCGTACACACGTGCAGATTATCTGAAGACTTTTGTCTGTAGACTTGCCAAAACCATATAATATGAGGTCAAACCTAAACACTTTCAATTTGTATGCAATCCGGCAGGCCCCTGCACTACATAGAAAAGGTAAATCTGAAGACAAAAGTCTTCAGATAATCTGCACGTGTGTACGGGGCATTAAAAGTGAATAATTCACCACCGAATTCACTATATGGTTCACTTATGTTTTTGTACATGTTGGTCATATCCACCCATAATCTCCTCTTCTCAAGGGAGAATAAATTCAGTTCCTCTAATCTTTCCTCATAGCTGAGCTCACTCTATCCAGAAAAAAACCTAAAACAAAACTTTTGGCTTGACATATACTTTAGCCATTTAAACACTTGAAAAGGAGCAAAGTGGTCCAAAGTGGAAATAGGAAACATTCATAAGCAACATTTCTTATTTATGTGGCTAAAAATAGTTTTTATTATTTTACTATGAAATTTTGAACATAATAAATACTTTGTGATCAAGCTTGTATTGGGTGAAGCCCAACATAGGAGTGGTCTTAGGCAGGGCTGCAGTGTGCTTTGTCCGGCTTTAATAAAAATGTATTCTGACTTAATCTGTGTGTGAATTGTTGAGTTTGTTGGGATCCTTTTAGTCAGCACTCAGGGCTTGAGACAAAGGATTTGTATACAGGCTTGGAGCGATGACATTTCTCTACATGTCTACTGTAATAAATACAACAATACTATACAATCCCCTGTATGATGGATTTGCATTATCTCATTAAAACTCACCTCATCTTGAATGTTTTCATTATTAATAAAGTTAGAGAATACAACGGTTGGCGACCATGGGTCATTTTGGTTGTAGATGCTGCTGCTCTGCTGCTCATTGTCTTTGTATTTGGTAACAGCCAACTTGTATCTAAAAAAAAAAAAATACAAACAATGCAGTTTTATAAAAAAAAAGTAGACATTGTAAAGAAAAAGAAAAAAACGTTGTGTCTGGCATACTGAAGTTGTTGGCGCCTAAAACTGCACCTGAACTGTAAAAGATGTACAATATCAACAGGACCTACATATTGAGTTGATTGATTCAAGGATTAAATGACAGTAAGCACTTTTATTAATGTGTTTTGTAAAAAAATGTGTTTATAGAAAGTGCTTATAACTTGATATACTGTAGCATTTTACTGTTACTGTAATATTGTTTTCTAATAAATAGATAATATTTGTAAAAACTGGAGAGTTGAAATGCTCTAATCCATGGCCCAGTCCTGAAGAAGCAGTTAGACCAAAAAAAATGGGCACCAGATGATATGGCTGGTTGGTGGACCCATAGATTTTACTATGGTTCCCTCTTTTTGTGACGTTAGTACACATTTTATGTTTAATAAGAAACAAGATGAATATGTGTATTTTTAGGATTATTAAGTGTAAAAAAAACAAAAAACTTGTTTTTTACTATCTCTGTCTTCTTGGCACATGTGGTGGCTCTTCATTACTTAAGCCTCGTACACACGTACTGATCGTCGGCCGAATGATCGGCCGTCTTTTGTCCAGGGCTGTCGTGTCTGTTGAAAACTGCAAAAAGACTGCACACGAATTTTGTCGGCCAACAACAGCCGACTGCAGAAGTGATGTCATATGATGGTTAACTTTCCTTGTCTTTTTTCTTTTCGGAGCATGCCCAGTCTTGCAAATCTGCTGTCTGTCGGCCAAAATCTGTACTGACTGGCGAACAATCGGCCGTTCTGGTGTTGGCCAACAAAAATTTTAATGCCTGCACGACAGATTCTGTTCGGTCGAAAATGCGCTGTCGGCTGTCGGAAGCATCATACTAACAAGCCTACAATCGGCCGATCGGTCATCGGCCGAATATTTACGGCCGACAATCGGTACGTGTGTACGGGGCTTTAGTGAGCACATAGAAAGTCCTCAACGCTTAGGTGCCCTTTGAGAATCATTTTTATGATTTGATAATTTATGTCTGAATTTGATTCCACTAAATAAGTTTTCCAGTTTTTGGAATTCATGTCACAGAGTGCTATTCGCGTTTCTCCAAAATGTGCAAGTCTATAACAAACAATTTCGATTTAAATCTGTGTTTGTGCTACAGCAAGCAATGACAACCTTTAAAAGCCACAAACAAGATTGAGCCCCCCACACTAGAACACAGCCCAGCTGAAGACATAAAGCAGGCTATCGTTTACAGCAAACAGCCTATTACTATATATAGTAGCTTATTCTTAGCTCAGAATATTAATCGGTCAATATACATTATATATTATATATATATACACAGAGCATGAAGGCACTCGGGGCTTCTCTTTCCTCCCCTGACCTTGTACCATACAGTGCCCCTTTTTATCTGAAAGCATAACAGGTTGTATTTTCATCTTTGTTAGTAATATGCTGTTTGCATGGTAGCCTGTCGGCTTGAGCTTCTTGACGTCCATCCTGCATTCTCGGTCCGACACCACCTTGGGCCTCTCTCTCTTTCCTCCCCTGACCTTGTATCATCCAGTTCCACTTTTTATCTGAACATGTAGCAGGTTGTATTTTCATCTTCGTGAGTAATATGTGTGGGAGATTAGCTCGGTGGCGGGCGTGGATGACCCCTTTGAGGGGTGCGTTTACACAGGGAGATAGCTGAGAAGTGGTTGCAAACAACAGTTTGGTTTATTCTTGCAGTTTACTTCACACAAGTGCAAGCCTCAAAACAGCAAAATAAAAATAAAACACAAAATAAATCCTTGCCACTGTGGGCGGATACCTTCTCACACACAGGAACCTATCTAATGAAGTCTGTCCCCAACCTACTGTTGGGCAGACTTGGCTGATCATACAGCAGACTCTCAATAGTCCATGTTTTATCTCTTCACACAACAAATGTCCATTGAACCTGTCCCTTTGTTTGTCTCTTCACATAGCAACCATTCCTTTGCTTGGCTCTTCACATAGCAAACAGTTCATTTATTTCTTCCACATAGAAATAGTTCATTTTCTCACCTTGAGAAGTCTTCACACTTTTTTACCCTCCTCAGCGCCCATCGCTTCAGGAGGTCTTCCCCATGCTCACACAGCTTTTAGGGGGCATTCCTTCTCCCCTGCCCACATGGTGTCGGGAGGTACACATCTGACTGTCCTCCTCTCCCCAGCTTCACACAGCGTCAGGAGGCAGCAATCCTTAGACTTCCTTTGGACAAATTATAGAGGCCTTCATTTCCTCATTCTGAACAATGAAACAACTATGTACCTGCGCTGCTTGTGCTAAAAACACCTAATAAATATGTGTCAATATTAAAGTTCTAGTGCAAAGCTGTGCTGAGTGCAACCATAAAACCTGTGCATACAGATCAAATAAATATCAACCATAAATATCAATTATGAATAATAAAACATTCCATGTGAAAAAGAATGCGAAAATTATCATATGCATCAGAAAAAATTATGTATATAAAAATAAGTATATATAAAAAAATCCATAAATTTCTATAATCTTCAACCAATATTCTTAAAGTGAAAAGTCTCTGTGCTCATTCAAGTGCTTTGTGCTCGATAAATAAATGAATAATAAAGTGCCAGTATTCAGTCCAGGTGAGATAGTGCTCCCCTCTCGGTTCCCCATTCACCAGAAGCTGGATATAAAAACGCCTTAACAATGGTCTTATGAAGTAGACCCCTCAATAGATCATCAGCAGGAGCAGGGTGACGAACCAATGCCTCTCACTCTATATCCAGGCAATACTCTCCCAGTTCATGAAAAGAAAAGGGCTATCATCGTGCAGTATGTTTAAACCGTTTATTAGCACGCAAAATAAAATTACACTTACACTGTGCAGGGAAATAAACAGCCTTGTGCAAACCCGCGGGACGCCAAGCAAATGGCCGTGCGTTCCACCTGCGTAACCGGAAGCCGGAAGTGGTTGCAGCCGGAAGTGACATATTGCGTATTCGGACGGCTTGACGCGTTTCGCTCCGCCAATCAAAAGCGAGGGCGTCACGAATACGTAGTACTATATATACCGATAACAGTACAATATATAGTACTACGTATTCGTGACGCCCTCGCTTTTGACAACGCTCTGATTGGCGGAGCGAAACGCGTCAAGCCGTCCGAATACGCAATACGTCACTTCCGGCTGCAACCACTTCCGGCTTCCGGTTACGCGGGTGGAACGCACGGCCATTTGCTTGGCGTCCCGCGGGTTTGCACAAGGCTGTTTATTTCCCTGCACAGTGTAAGTGTAATTTTATTTTGCGTGCTAATAAACGGTTTAAACATACTGCACGATGATGGCCCTTTTCTTTTCATGAACTGGGAGAGTATTGCCTGGATATAGAGTGAGAGGCATTGGTTCGGCACTCTGCTCCTGCTGATGATCTATTGATGGGTCTACTTCATAAGACCATTGTTAAGGCGTTTTTATATCCAGCTTCTGGTGAGTGGGGAACCGAGAGGGGAGCACTATCTCACCTGGACTGCATACTGGCACTTTATTATTCATTTATTTATCGAGCACAAAGCACTTGAATGAGCACAGAGACTTTTCACTTTAAGAATATTGGTTGAAGATTATTGAAATTTATGGATTTTTTTATATATACTTATTTTTATATACATAATTTTTTCTGATGCATATGATAATTTTCGCATTCTTTTTCACATGGAATGTTTTATTATTCATAATTGATATTCATGGTTGATATTTATTTGATCTGTATGCAAAGGTTTTATGGTTGCACTCAGCACAGCTTTGCACTAGCACTTTATTATTGACACATATTTATTAGGTGTTTTTAGCACAAGCAGCGCAGGTACATAGTTGTTTCATTGTTTGAAAGGTAATACCTTTTATACCTGCAGCAGCTTATTTTGGTTTATATTTTATTTATTTATTGGCACCTAGTGATCCTAAGCGCAAACCCCTCACATTTGAATTACTCATTCTGAACAGCTGACTGGTTTTCAACTTCCTGCTGGCTATCTCTGCAGCCGACACCCTATAGTAATTGGTGAATTTTCTAAACCAGGTGGAAATGTATCTCCTGTCTGTGACTACATCTACAGATTTACCTGACTTCCTGTCACATACCCCCCCCCCCTCTTGTTTCAACCCTAGGGTTGGGACACAGTTTTCCAGGCACGCATGTGTCAGGCAGTGCTCTTGACTCTCCCTGATAAGCCTATTAGTATCTTCAAGCTTCAGGGTGAAACTGTTTCTGTCATCTTCATTGACAGATTTCTCATAAATGTCAGACAACTTGTCCCTCATCTCATATACACATTCTTCAACTGCATTTTTGGCATCATTTCGCTCCTTCTCAGGTTTGTCCTGCATAACCATCTGTCCTATCCACCAAGGAGGTCCGTGATCCATAGGCAACTCAATTTTGCTAGTCTTAATGTCTTCAACATTCTTGAGCCGCCTCTCTCTGCAATCAATAAATGTTTTCCACAAAACTTTGAGAACCTCTGCTTCACTTAGCTTTGTTCCAAGTAGGGACTCTTGACGTCCCTCTGTGACTTGAGTTGCCTCTCCATACAGCTGTACACAATCATTGACTCTTTGTTGTAAAAGGGAATGATCTTCTTTCTTGAGCTTAGCTTGCTCTAAGATGCTGTGCAGAGGGCCTTCCATTTGCGACAACAGGCGGTCACACATTTCTTCAAAGTGACCCCTGTTCCTTTTTCCAGAGACATCATCAACTTTCCTTCCACCAACACATGGGTCAAAGGCAACAACACAGTCTATTACAGGTTTCTTCAATGCACTTTCTGCTGAACTATTTGACCACTCAAGGTCACCTGGTTCCTTTTCTTTATCTGAACTCCACATGGAATGTATCTCAAGATCACAATCAAACTTCTGCCACCTGTCTTTCACCAGTTCCATTTTGGAAATATTCCCTAATTCATTATTTATTCATTTTCATTCATTTTCTTATTCATTTGCTTCACGATTTCACCAACAGCCTTAGTTTTCTCCACTAGGTGGTGTTTGCTTTTTTCTCCCAGATTTATATCACTTGCTTTAGTTTTCTCCGCTTTAGTTTTCTCCACTAGGTTTTCAGCCTGAACTGAGAAATCATCACATTTCTTACACAGCTCCTTTCTTCGCTGAAGTTCTAACGATACATTTTCCAGTGCTTGAAGCTTTTGAAAGAACTGTTTATTCCAGAGGGGTGATTCAAACAACATGTCATCACATTTCTGATGCTCAGTCAGGACAGACCCCAAAACACCGATCCTTTTAAAAACTGCATCAGGCACACTATCCCCTCTTTGGGACAGATCCTCTTCCAGTTCTTCCAACTGAATCTTCCTCTCTTCTACTTGCTGTTCTAAGGCTCGCTTAGACTTTTCTAGCTCCTTAACGCTTTTCCCAACATCATCTTTGGAGCTGACCAAATCTTCCATCTCTGTACACAGCTGTTTGTTAACTCTTTCTAGTTCAACCTTACACTCTAGAGCTTCCTCCAAGGAGCGAGCCAAGAACAGGGCTTTGCTCTCGTTATCACGCGCCTCCGCTTCTGCACGGTCGCGTTCTTCTGCATATTTTGCAGACACAGTCTTCTCCTCACCACGCATCTGATCAAACTTCTTTTTCACATTTTCAACAATTTCTAATGAACCAATGCTTTCTTCCATGCGTTTTTTCATATCCGCTATCTGAGCTTGCAATGTTGCGACTTGCTCTGGTTTTGCTTTGCTTCCTCCTCCTCTTTTAATTGTTCCAGGAAGCCATTTTTCTCATCTTCCATTTGTTTGAGCTTTGTGCTAAAACTCAGCCTTTGACACCTCTCTTCCTGTAAGAGTTCCTGCGTGTCTTGCATCTGCGATTCCAAGATAGAGAAATCTTTGGCAATTTCTCAAAATTTTCTGTCTGCTTGAGAGAGCTGATTTGTGACATTGTCCAACTCAACCTGCAGTCGGTTTGCCTTCTCTGACAGCTTAGCACACAATCGGTCACCTTCTGACACCTTGACTTGCAATTCCTGCAGCTGTGCCTCTACTTTTTTTCTCTTGTGTTCAGAATCTCCTTTTCCCTGCATAAGAGCCTTCACCTCATTGGCTAGTTTCTGGGAATAAGACTGTAATTCTGCCACACACGCTTCTTTCTCCTTTAACTGCTGCTGGACATGTTGGGTTTCATCTTTCCAACTTTCACAGTCCGTACGCAATTCATCTACCACATTGCTCAAAGTGGTGAGCTCATACACAGTACTCAGTAATTTAGCCTCTCTCTCACTTTTCTCCTTGTCGCTGAGAGACAATGTCGTTTTCAGAGCGACATTCTGTTCCTGCACATCCTGCAGGTCTATTTTTGTAGCTTCCAAAGACTGAAGACTTTTTGTCAGCTGATTACGCAACTCCAACATATCACCCTTACTTTGCTCCTGCAAAGTCTGAATTTCAATTTCCTTTTCCACTAGGATGGTATCTTTCTCCATTATAATCTCTCTACGTTTTTGTAACTCCGAAAAAAGAAGAGCAGTGGATTCTTCCCAATGTAACACCTGAGCCTGCAAGTTTCTATGCTCCATCCTAAGCAACTCCAGGGTGTGTTCCTTTTCTTCCATTTTCCGTTTCAAGGCATCCATCTCAGCCCTGCACACATACTCGGTTTCCTTCAAACCGATGACCTCCATTTGCTGCTGGCGTCTCTGTTTCCAGCCTGCCATGCTCTCTTGGTGAGCCTTTTGTTGAGCTGCAAAGCTCCGCTGAAAATCCACATTTTCCTCAGTGTTGCTAGGGACAACAACCTTTCTCTTTAGCAGACTGTGTTCCGGCATGGATGGGGCTCGTTCAGACGGTAGCATCCCCTCCATCCATAGAATCCGGTCTCTCATTTCAGCTATCTTTGCATCTTTCAGGCGTTTTGATCGCCCCATCTTCAATTACTCCACAATAAATTTTTCACAGTCCAGCAAACAATTTTGAGACCACTGTCTCTTTAAAGCCGGTAGCTTTTCTCTCTCTTGCAGGATCTCCTTTCCTTCACACACAGTTTGTGCAGTCTCATGCACCAGACACAACAAAGTCCATCAAAAATTTTGAGACCACTGTCTCTTTAAAACAGATGAACTTCTTTGCATTGATCTCTGCTTCTGCCCAATGCATGCCTCCACCATATGTGGGAGATTAGCTTGGTGGCGGGCGTGGATGACCCCTTTGGGGGGTGCGTTTACACAGGGAGATAGCCGAGAAGTGGTTGCAAACAACAGTTTGGTTTATTCTTGCAGTTTACTTCCGACAAGTGCAAGCCTCAAAACAGCAAAATAAAAATAAAACACAAAATAAATCCTTGCCACTGTGGGCGGCTACCTTCTCACACACAGGAACCTATCTAATGAAGTCTGTCCCCAACCTACTGTTGGGCAGACTTGGCTGATCATACAGCAGACTCTCAATAGTCCATGTTTTATCTCTTCACACAGCAAATGTCCATTGAACCTGTCCCTTTGTTTGTCTCTTCACATAGCAACCATTCCTTTGCTTGGCTCTTCACATAGCAAACAGTTCATTTATTTCTTCCACATAGAAATAGTTCATTTTCTCACCTTGAGAAGTCTTCACACTTTTTTACCCTCCTCAGCGCCCATCGCTTCAGGAGGTCTTCCCCATGCTCACACAGCTTTCAGAGGGCATTCCTTCTCCCCTGCCCACAAGGTACACATCTGACTGTCCTCCTCTCCCCAGCTTCACACAGCGTCAGGAGGCAGCAATCCTTAGACTTCCTTTGGACAAATTATAGAGGCCTTCATTTCCTCATTCTAAACAGCTGACTGGTTTTCAACTTCCTGCTGGCTATCTCTGCAGCCGACACCCTATAGTAATTGGTGAATTTTCTAAACCAGGTGGAAATGTATCTCCTGTCTGTGACTACATCCACAGATTTACCTGACTTCCTGTCACATATGCTGTGTACATGGTAGCCTGCCGACCTGAGCTCTTTGATGCCCATCCTACCTCCTCGGTCTGACACCACCCTGAGCCTCACTCTTTCCTCTCCTGACCTTGTATCATACAGTTCCACTTTTTATCTGAACGTCTAGCGGGATGTATTTTCATCTTCGTGAGTAATATGCTGTTTGCATGGTAGCCTGCCGGCCTGAGCTCCTTGACGCCCATCCTACCTCCTTGGTCCGACACCACCCTTGGCCTCTCTCTTTCCTCTCCTGACCTTATATCATACAGTTCCACTTTTTATCTGAACAGTAGTGGGTTGTATTTTTATCTTTGTGAGTTTAATGCTGTTTGCTGTGCATTAGAACTGAAACATGTTGTGATGCATCTTACATCATCTAGTGTATTTTGTATGTAATATTTGAATATATATATATATTTTATTGGCAGTGGCTTGATCACTCCTGAAGAAGCTTTTTTCCATCAAATGCAGTAAGATGTGCTTCCCACCCCTCATCAGTACAGCAGTTTACTAGTTATGGTGTAAAAATATCTCTTCTCTGTCATATAAGAAGTGTATATGACATATGTTGACTATCTTTGCAATAACATGACAATTATATGTATGGGGGGGGGGCACTATACACAAAATGTTTTCCTGGGACATTATTGTCTTAAGAGGTTGTATCACACACATTATAGAGTGTTTTTATACTTTTGGGGTGCATTGTACTTAGTACACTTACTTAGCCCAGCTCATTGAATCATGCATTTTGCTTCTTTCTGGTAGATAGTCCCCTGCAAAACTGACCATCTGGATCCTATAGCCACGCTCGTGGTTCCACTTATTCTTCTGCTTGCTGGCAAACTGGATATATCGTGGCATTGTTCCATGCAAGGTAAATGCTGACTGATTTTCGGTTTTAAGTACTCTCTTGGTAAGCTTTGTTTGCTCTAACTTCCATTCAGGATTCCAAGGAATTTTTATATCCTGAAACTTCATGTCAAGGGCCACAACAGAATTATTTATTCCTGTAAAAAAAGATAGAAAATTATTAAAAGAAAAAAAAAAAAAATATATATATATATATATATATATATATATATATACTATATACTATATATATATATATATATATATATATATATATATATATATATATATATATATATACTGTATATATATATATATATATATATATATTGGATGGGCAGGGAAGCATTATAATTATCTCTCTTCTAATGAGACAATGGTCGAATTTTAAACATACATTATACTTGCAGAAAGAATAAATACATTTTCCACTTAGGATTTGTTAGGATAATGAGAATGGTGTTAGTGTAAGGTCTATTTACTGGTATCTGAGAGAGGTGGTTGAAACAGTGAGATTATGAAGACAAGAACAATTTATAGTTGCAGCATACAATCTTGTACACTGGTCAGTGGTAAGGACAATGGCAACTCTCATAATTCTTTTGAAAAAAAAACTGGAGAGTGGCATAATAAAATCTGTATACGAATGGCCTGCTTTGGCTGTTGTTCCAATATACAGACCCAATAATTCATGGGGCAAATGGTAAGTGTGCTAGAAGGCCCCTGATTTGCTTCCATTCGCCAGTAGATGCTGCTTGTGGATATAATAATCATGTAAAATATCAACCCCTGGCTGGGACAACACCACCTTGTCCATAAAAACGTGCCTTCCATAATTCCACTCCTTGTAACATTGTTAGAATGTTTGAGTGAATTGTCCGCGACCAAGGAAAGCATTAGGCACTTTTAGATATTTTCACACGGCAGCCTCATACAGTTTGTGGCACTTAACCTCAAATATATTAGTCGTAGTTTTCGTCAGCTGCATGTTTTCAATAATGAAAACTAATCTAAACTAAAATTCAAATTAAGTCAACTGAAGAAAACTATGAGGAAAATCAATTTAAATTTTCGTCAACGAACGAAAACGGAAAGAAAAACCTGCCTCGGAGCTCCGCCTGTCTGTTAAAGCCCCAGCCCCCTGATTCTATCGGTAAGCTGTATTGGCTGAGAAAACACAGGCTCCCAATAAATCCTTTCCCTTTCCTATGCCAGTCCACACTTTGCACTCATTCATACAATCTCTTTGGTGCCCTCTGCTGGCCTTTCTAAATCGGCAACACAATTCCATCCCGAACTTATAATAATAGCGCTTTAAAGTTTAAACATGTATTGCACTACATAACAATAAGTAGGGCCAAACGACTAAACTGCTGAAAAAAAATACTATTTTCTTATTTTGTTTTTATTATTTAATGTTGGTAATATATTCAGGTAATATGTTCAATGGCATTATAGTCAATAGAGTTTACAAATTATGTTTATCATTAATGCAATGCTTTTGTTTGTTTATTAATCATGGCCTTATGTCTAAAAACGTTACATGTTACAACTTAATAAAAGTGAATATATACTCCAATAGGGGTGTATATCACTCGCGCCTATGGATGTCCTAGTTGGGAGGAGGGAGTTAATTAAATAAATAAATATATTTAGGTGGAACGCACGCTGCATGTCACGGGAGCCTGGGTGGAACGCAAGCCGGTAGTTACCGCTCTCCACTCGCAGGCACCATTTTGGCTGACGTACCCCCCTAATTTTTATGTTTTTATGTACTGTGAACCCCGCAATACTTTATTAAACAATATTTTAACAGTACTGCACCATCTGGAGCTTTTTTATTCTTTGCCTTGATGGGACCCTGAGGATCCAGACCATCCAGGAGAGGGATTCCGGATCGTATGGGACTACAAAGCCCAGAAATTACCTCCCCGGCCTAGGTGACCATAAGGCTCATTAGGTCTTAATACTGTACGGTATCTAAGACCCACAACTTCTGGTGAGTGTATACCCCCCATTATTCCACACGGTTGACACCATAGCTACCAGCATTTGGACTATTGGAGGACCCAGCACAAAGCACCTGCACTTTCCCTATTGATACTCAAGTTGTACCTGCATATTCACCGAAGTCACTTATTTACTTTATATTTGGACTATTTTTTGGCACTATTAAGGCACTTATATGATTTTATTGTGATATTTATATATTGTGATATTTATTTATCCACATTTATCTCTTTATTACGCACACGCTCAATTATTCCTGAGTACTTTATTTATTTGTCCACCACTTCTAAACTAGAATATTGACAAGCAATTGTCCATTTCTGGTTAGTATTAGCAAGCGCTATATCAAGTCCTAAATACTTTGCGATTTTACTCTTTATATGTTACAAGTGCTAAATGTGTCTCTGTAGTGCATGTTTAAATATTAATACCATAAATAATAACATGTTGTTACATTTTTACTCCAGGAGATATAATAAGTTTGACAATTCAAGAGAAATGCTTAAATACTGCATTACAATTTAACTAAACCTATTCAGTTTTAGTCGACTAAAATGTACTGGAGATACCATACAAGCTGAAAAAGACTTTGCCAGCTCCTCAGCCCACTCAGATTCCTCTTCCACTGTAACTAGGGCACACGTACACACAAACATTTTAGGGACTCTCCTGTAAAAAGGCTGCTCCTCTCTCTCTGAAAACAATCGAACACCCTATACCACTCCCGGAGTGTGGCAGACCTCCAAATCTAGCAATGACTCTGCCAATTCCTAAGCTGCCAGAGACACTGACCCATCTTCTGAAGAGAGCTTCCTCTTTGGAAATCCCTCTGTTAGTACTGAAGGATCTCTGGGCTCTCTTTCTCACTCTGTTTCTTTAGACACTGGAGTAACACTTGGAGCAAGTCCTTGCAATGTTGATTGCAGGGTTGACTGTCCCTCACACTCTGCAGTCATGTGTTCTCATTGGATAGCCTTAGCCCTGGTGGCAATGAGGAAACTGGTCCACAGCTCACCCACTTAAGACTGGCTGGGGCCAGGAGAGCCTTGGTGTTATGTCTCCAGTTCATCTGACAGATCCCCCTTTTCATTAGAGACTTCCTACCAGGCTACATCCTCTTCCCAGGGCACCTTGAGATCCAGAGGCTCCTCACAAGTTGAAAGGACCACAAATAAGAAGGTACAACCCGTTCCTCAATTTGCACATGGTGTGATGACCGCTGTCCGCCTGTTACAGCTTGGGTACAAGGGTTTAAACTCGCACCATAGCGACACAGGTAAAAGTCTTTTCCTGCTGGTCTGTAGTGATGGACGAACATCGGACGGGGCGGTTCGCGAACGCCATCCGCACACTTTTTCAAATGTTCGCGAACCCCATTCACTTTAATGGCAGGCGAATATTAAAAACATCCAGGTCATATTTGCAGCCACAAAATACTTACTAGCTGTGCACACATAGTCCCACAACATGGACACTGACATACCAGAAGTATTGCTATTGGAAAAGTTGCCATCAAATTATTTTTTTTTTTTCAGCCAAAAAATTATTATTTATTTTTTCTAAATCAGCCAGAACTGACAGCAACTGGTAAATACATGTCAAATACATATAGGGTCCATTCATAAATCTGAAAAATTGGTCTGCATCCATTCCACAATTTAGCGGAACGTTTACAGACCCATTGCTTTTCAATTCCAGTCTGAAAAATTAGGCATTCACAGGATAAAGAAGTAAGTGTCGGCCAGTACAGGCCCCAAAAATTAGCCAACAGGCGTTCACTAGACAGCAAAGAACATTGTATTCTGTGGCTGGAGGTACATTAGGCATGTACAGGATACAGAAGTAAGTGTCGGCCAGTACATGCCCCAAAAATTAGCCCACAGGCGTTCACCTAACAGCAAAGAACTTGGTATTCTGTGTCTGGAGGTACATTAGGCATTTACAGGATACAGAAGTAAGTGTCGGCCAATACAGGCCCCAAAAAATAGCCCACATGCGTTCACCTGACAGCAAAGAACTTGGTATTCTGTGGCTGGAGGTACATAAGGCATTTACAGGATACAGAAGTATGTTTCGGCCAATACAGGCCCCAAAAATTAGGCATTCAATGGACATAAAATGCCTTTTATGCCGCTGTATTTACCTAAGACAGGGACCATGAATTGTTATGGGTGGTGGCCGATATTTGTGGGCTGTCATGAGAAATTTGAATGAAACATGGTCTATTGGTCAGTGGTCACATGTACTGAATTCCTCAGAGATCATTAACTTTTATAAATGTTAGGTAGTCAACACTGTCGTGAGCTAGGGGAGTGCGCTTATCGGTCACGATCCCCCCTGCTGCACTGAACGTCCTTTCAGACAGGACACTGGATGAGGGGCAAGCCAACGGTTCCATTGGAAATTCTGCAAGCTCTGGCCAGAGGTCAAGCCTGCCCACCCAGTAGTCCAGGGGTTCATCACTTCTCAGAGCGTCCACATCGGCCATTAACCCGATGTAGTCGGACACTTGTCAGTCTAGGCGTTCCCTGATGCTGGGCCGGAGGACATTTGTGGATGGGTCGGCTGAAAGAATGATCTCATAGCAGAAGTGACCAACACATCTTCAAACCTCCCTCTTCTTGCAGTCCCTCGTGTGATTGCTACCCGCAACTGTTTCTCTGTGAGTGGAAATTCCTCTGCCAGCACACGCAAAAGCAGAATTCAGCATTTCCCGAAGCAAGGCCTGGAAGTGCTGCATTCTGACAGCCCTCTGTGATGGTGGTAATATTTCCACCATTTTTTGTTTGTACCGGGTGTCTAAGTACGTTGCCACCCAGTACAGGTCCTTGCCCTTCATGCTTTTTATACGGGGGTCCCTCTTTAAACACTGGAGCATGAAGGCCCCCATTTGCACTAAACTGGAAGCGTTGTAGTGGCCTGGCTCTTGCTCATCATCCAGGATAATATCGTCCTCGTTCTCCTCCCCCCATCCACGGACAACACCAGGGATCCCAGAAAGGTTTAAAGCATGCTCTTCTTGCTTCTCCTCATCCACCCCGGCACCATCCTCCTCTGACTCCTCTTCAGACTGCTGTTGTTGCCTTGTCTCATATGGAGTAGCCCCCCCCTGGGAATTCATCCAGCATTGCGACTTTCTCATCTTCCTGCCCCTTGACGGCTTGATCAATGACACGACCCAATGCACGCTCCAGAAAGAAGGCGTCAGGTATGATGTCACTGATGGTGCCCTGGCTGCGACTGACCAGTTTGGTGATCTCTTTAAATGGCCGCAGAAGTCTGCATGCGTCGCGCATGAGCAGCCACTGGCGCGGTGTAAAAAAATACAAGCTCACCAGAACCTTTCCTGCCGCAGAGTTTGTACAGGTAGTCGTTAACTGCACGTTTCTGCTGGAGCAGCCTATCAAGCATACACAAGGTTGAGTTCCATCGCATCGGGCAGTCACAAATAAGACGTCTGACGGGCAGGTTGTGTCGCCGCTGAATGTCAGCAAGGCGAGCCATGGCTGTGTAAGATCTTCTGAAATGGGCCGAGATTTTCCTGGCCTGCCGCAAGACGTCCTGGACCCCAGGGTATTTGACAATGAATCGCTGCACGACCAAGTACATCGTTGTCGCACACCACTACCAACAGTCAAATTCAGTGGTGTTAGCCACTGATCTGCCTGTGAACGCAAAGCTGAAAGGAGTGCAGGACCAGTGTGGCTTTTGGCTTCCAGGCACAACAGACGCAGCACAGCATGGCAACGTCTCACCTGGCATGTCGAATAGGTTCTGAGGATCTTGGGTGGCGCAGCAGAAGAGACGGTTGCAGCGGAAAAGTAGGAGTCAGCCGAGGAGGAGAGGGAGGATGGAGGAGGAGGAGGAGAAGAAGAGGCAGGCCTGCATGCAATCCGTGGCGGTAAAACCAAATCTACCCAGGTGCCACGAGTTACATGCTTGACGGCCGTCAGAAGGTTCACCCAGTGGGCAGTAAAAGTTATATAACTTCCCTGCCGGGGTTTGCTAGACCACGTGTCTGTGGTCAGATGTTTCTTGGCACCGACACTGTGTGCCCGAGATACATTCACTTGCCGCTGAACTTGGCCATATAGCTCTGGGATGCCCTTCTGCGAGAAATATTTCCTTCCTGGGACCTTCCATTGTGGTGTTCCAATGGCCACAAATTTTCTAAAGGCCTCAGAGTCCACCAGTTTATATGGCAGTAGTTGACGGGCTCCGACAAGCCAGCGGTCAACCGTTGGGCAAGAGGGTTATCCGGTGTCATCATTTTTTTATGCTCCAACATTTGGGCCACGGAAGCCTGTCTTTTTCCAGAAAAACTTGAGGACGACATGATGGAAGGTGGAGTGCAGGGCAATTGTGAGGACAGAGGAGAAGGAGAAGGAGAAGAGGCAAGACGGTGAGAGCCTGGAGTGTGGCTTTGTGGGTTCTGACGGCATTGTGTTAAGGGGGGGATGGGTGCGCTGATAGTGTGTTGAAGCTGCTCCCGGTATTCAGTGCTTTTTGAATATAAATAAATTGTGTAGTATGGGGTGCGCTAAACAACAATAAATGTGAATATAATTAACATATATCAATCTATACAAAAATGTGCAAATCAATAGGTGCATTAACATAAAAGTTCATGAATGTCCATAAATAGTTGATGCAGGTGAGTAGAAAGTTGTATTCAAATAATACGTGTATCCACCACCAAGTGAAATTCGTCCTTACCAAACGGAAATAAATAAGATGCAATTATATGTTCATGTGCTGAAAAATCCAATCGCCAAACACCACGTGCAAATCACCAAGAATTAGCCTCTTACCAGATGGTAATAGGTATACACTTATTCAGTGAAACCACAGCCTCGCTTCCTCTCTATAATCTTGAAGTTGGATGCAGCAGCCACACTGACATTCCTCCTCCACTAGATGGCACCAGTATCGCTTGTATCAGCAAGAAACACCGCTTGCTCCTTCCTTACAAACTCACAGATCCACCGTGCAATAAAGGAAAGGGGGGACTGTTGCAAGCCTCAGGCAGTGATGTACCCCATCCTGCCAACTAAGCCAAGTGTTAGAAGGTTCCTGTTTTACTTCTGGCAGCAGTCATGCCAGCCCAGGATGTGTTCTATCTTTCTCCAGCAACAGGAATGAGATAGGGTACTCTAATGTACGAGTGTAAACAAGTGCAGCACTAAATAAAATGTACAATGTGCTCAAATGAATGAACATAGACAGTAATAATATACACTATAATGTGCAAAAGTCCAAAATAAGTGCAGAAATCCACAAAAAGCAGCCAATATGTGTCAAGATAGTCTGGGATTAGGTAGCTAAAGATGCAATCCGTTCTGGTAACAGTGAGGGAAGGTTGCCAATGTCCACTTAAGGAGTCACCATAACCCGTGCATCCACCACCTAGGGAAGAGAATGAATACTCTTACCAGAATGTATGGACTCGAATGCCAGCGACAGTGAGTCAGACAAGCATGTAGATGGAAGTACAGAATGTTGTTCAAAGGGATAATCCTTGAAGGACTGTCATCGCAACTCTCTACCATGACCAATCCTCTTATTTGATCATAGGCTCTCCATAAAAGACAAGAGGTCTCCACAGAGTAAAACCATCTCTAACATTTTGTATTTAAAAAGTAAAAAACTTACATCAACTCAGAAGCAACGAGCATATCAGTAAAACATCTCCACAGCTGTGATCACATAAGGAAAAAGGTGCAATGACATGGACCAGGCCCAGTCCAACCCAATGCATTTTGTCAACATAAACATCATCTGAGGGTATGGGTACAGGTCCAGTCATTGCGCATATATATAGAAGAAACAATACATTTTATTTACCCAGCCTAACAGGGTTGATGATGTCTATGTGGACATGTTCAGTCCCATGTGGAGTCTCACTTTCAGAAATAAAGGAAAGTCCACACATTGTCTTTTCAATTTTGTTCCTGTAAAATTGATCAATTGATTTATTAGTAATAATTAAAAGCTACGCTTAGAAGGTGGCACCCTTTTTCTTCTGTTTACCATCTCCACTAGAGCAGCTCTCCACTTTCACCACGCATAGTGTATGGTCTATAACAGGGAATTTCAGCCCATTTGGTAATTCACACCAAAAGTTATTCACATCAAACTATTTTTTTACAATCCTAAAACATTTACTGTGAACAGCTTAATGTAAAAAGATCTTAACGTACCATAGTGTGCCTAAACCTCATTCAATTGCCTTGGAACTATTCACAACCTAAGGTCCACACATCCCAAACCTATCCTGGAAGTTTCATGCATTTTGGTCTCCTACAAGGAAAACTAGGGACATTAAGCTTGTTTTTTGGAGAGCCTAATGTGGCTTAACATACGAAAAAGCTTAGATGTTAACCAATTTCCCCCAAACCTCAGAAAATAGAGGACTCTGTCTATGTCAACATATTCTGAAAATTTCAGATCATTTGGTAAATCACACCAAAAGTTATTCACATTAAGCTATATTTTACAATCCTAAAACATTTAATGTGAACAGCTTAATGTAAAAAGAGCTTAACGTACCCCCAGATATCCACCACCGCTGTTTGTCATCACTCCCCACTCCCATCAGATGGTAACTCAACACATCACATTGCCCCCCATTCACATGGCTGGGCTAATGCGTTATGCTATAAAGTGGAAATGAAGAATCCTTAATTGAGCTTAATCCTTCCTTCACCTCTCCCCTAATATTACTCAATGGGTCACATGCAAAAAGAAAAGGCTTCACTAGTGTGATAACATTACACACTAAGACATTTATTTAAAATAAGCTGCAATACTCTCACATGTTATACAATAAAGCAGGTTTTAAAAATGTTTTTTTTTAAAAAAAGTGAGCAAATGATCAGATTCCCCCGAGCTCTCACCACCTCCACACTGGCTCCAGGTCCTCCGGGAATCATCTCTCATTCACAATACTGACAGTCTGGTTGCCATGTAACTATGCTCCGATGTGTTTCATCACTTCTGGCTTAATCGCAGGGGGTGGCTACACGGCCCAGCAACATGGCTTATCTCCTCTCCGTGCTCCAGCTGTTAACCCATTCCAAGGTCCCCGATCTGACATGGGCAAGACCATACACTGATGTATATACTAGCAACAACATATGCCTTCCATCTGTTCAATTAACCTGTCATCTCCCAGTAGAAAACAATTTAAAAGGACCAGAGTAATCCATCTGTTCAATTAACCTCTCAGATATCGGGAAAAAAAACAAATCCATCGAGCCTTAATATGATAAGATATAAGTGACATTCATCATTTATTACTTGGTAAGCATGGTCTGGGTTACAGCTACCATGTAGATAACTTAAATACTCATTTAACATTTAAAACATTTATATTTTAAATGGACTCAACATGCCAAATCTTAGAAGCTTATGCCACACATCACCGACTCTTCTAACCACTTGAAGACCAAGCCCTTTTTGATACTTTTTGTTTACATGAAAAAATAACATTTTCTTGCTAGGAAATTACTTTGAACCCCAAAACATTATATAAAATTTTTAAAGCAGAGGCCCTAAAGATTAAAATGGTGGGTGTTGCATTTTTTTTTCACACGGTATTTGCGCAGCGATTTTAAAAATGCAATTTTTTGGGGAAAAAAACACTTTTTTGAATCTTAATGCACAAAAATGCACTATATTGCCCAAATTTTTACCAACATATAAAAGATAATCTTATGCCGAGTACATAGATACCAAACACGACATGCTTTAAGACTGTACACGCCCGTGCAGCTACAACAAACTACATATATTTTTAAAAGCCTTTATAAGATTTTTCAGCTTACCACTTTAGATTTACAAAGGATGTCTATTGCTAGAATTACTGCCCTTAATCTGATGTTCATGGTGATACCTCACATGCATGGTGTTACTGCTGTTTACATATGACAGGAGACCGATGCTTGCATTCGCCTTTGCGTGCGAGCATGGGGGGACAGGAGTGCTTTAATTTTTTTTTTATCTTTTTTTTTTTACACTATCACTTTAATTTTTTTATTTTTTTTAATCATTTTTATTGTTATCACAGGGAATGTAAACATCCCCTATCATAGCATTAGTTAGTGACAGGTACTCTTTTTTTGAAAAATTTGGGGTCTATTAGACTCTAGATCTCTCCTCTGCCCTTAAAGCATCTGACTACATCAAGAATGGTGTGATAAGATGCTTTCCCAATTACCCAATGGCGCTGTTTACATTCAGGGAAACTGAAGTCATGAAATGCTCGTAGCTTCAAGTTTTTTAGGCCATAGAGATGATTGGAGCCATTCTGATCTCCGATCAGCTAGCGAAACCACCAGCTGCATTCTCGGGTTCCCCAGTGGGACAGGAAAGCCTGAGAAATCCATGGAGGGGGAGGGACATCCCCTCCCACTGCTTGCAAAAGCAGTCTAGTGGCTAATTAGTCGGATTGCTTTTATATGAAAGCTGACCGCAGGCTGAAAAAAACGTTGATGTTTAAACCTGCAGGCATCATTCCGGTATAACCACTCAAAGTCCAGTAACATACCAGTCTGTTGCTGGTCCTTGTTGGGCATATATTGTAATGTTCTTTTTTTCATGCAGCCTGTGGGCTGAACGAAAAAGGAGAACCTAACAGATTCCCCCATTCACATCGATTGATTGGTGGTATGCCCACCATTAGAATACTGCCCTGCATCCACCCACTTCTAATAATGGGCATACATGCACTGTTCTTTTTTTTTTGTTCAGCCCATGGGCTAAACGAAAAAAAAAAAAAAATAACTGAACAGATTCCTCCATTCACATTGATTGATGTGGATGAAGAAATCTCTGCCAAGAAAAGTGAATACAAATACATGCCAAAGCATAGGGGAGATCCACCCTCTTTGTCCACCCCATCCCCTATGCTTCGGCATATATGCTTTTTTTTTAACTGCGGTGGTGAAATCACCTCCTACACCGCTGGAGTCATGGATTTATGTATCACGAGAGCAAACCCTGTTGCTTTCAAAATAAATAAATCAGTGCTGCAGCTGAATGGTGTTCCTGCAAAACCAACAACGGTTAACAATAAAATACAGTAACAGAAGAGTAAAACAGTAGAATGACATACCTGGAAAGCAAACAATGGTTACCAATAAAACACAGTAACAATAAAACATTACAGTATAGCATAAAATACAGTAAAACAGTAGGAACAAGAAAATAACTATTTTTGTCTTTTTTATTTTTTTGTCTTTTTTTTTTACACTTTTAATGTAACTATAAACTTTCCAGGTTAGGGTCTCTAAAAATGTGATAGACCCTGTGTGTAAGTGTGCCCTAGGCTGTGCAGTGCTGTACCCTATATTAATACCCTGCTAGTGTGTGGTAGCGACAGTAACAGTCACAGATGCAGAGACCAGGTTCGCCAGGACAGGAGGGAAAAAAATAATGGATGATACGTCTATATCCGCGCTTGCTACAGACACGGCATCTTTTTTTGGGGTGTTCTTTGGGTAGGGGTACCAGGGAGGACATCCGGAAAATGCCTCTCGTGCAGCTGGCTCACTGCATCTTGATTGGGAAATTGGGCCACAGCACCTCCTGGAAACAGAAGGGCTGTGATGGTCTCTTACTGGAATTTTAAGAAGGATCCACATCGTCCAGATGCTTTGTATAGCACATACGCTTTGAAAAGAGCCAATTGAAATAAGTATACAAACACTTTTTGTACCAGCGCCTGGCCTTACGGGCAATTAAGTATTGGCCCCATCATCTGGTCGTTGAAGTCCACCCCTCCCATTTTACAGTTGTAGTCGTGGACACAGAGGGGCTTCTCCAAAACACCAGTGGCCGTTGTAATTTGGACTGCCGTGTCAGTGTGAATGGAAGACAGAAAAAAAACGTTCAGTTTGTCCCTCCACTTCACTGCAAGCAATTCATTGCACCTCAAGCAGGCTCTCTCCCCCTGACTAAGTGGGGCATTTACAAGCCGTTGGTGGAAGCTCCAGTGGTCTAAAAAGTGGCACGCTTTTAAAGAAGTTGTCCACGTATAAATGGTACCCCTTTCCAAATAAGGGTGACACCAAGTCCCAAACAATCTTGCCACTGCTCCCTATGTAGTCTGGGCAGTTGGGGAGCTCCACATTGCTATTTTTTCCCTTGTAAAGCATAAAACTACATGTATAGCCTGTTGCCCTGTCACAGAGCTTATACATCTTGACACGCTTGCTGAGGAGAAGCTGTTTGAAAACAAGGCGGCCAGAAAACATATTCAGGGACTAGTCAACGCAGACATCTTGTTGGGGGATAAACAAGGCTGCAAATCTTTGATTGAAGTGGTTCATGAGGGGCCGAGTTTTGTGGAGCCGGTCATATTCAGGGTCACCCCGAGGACGACAGAGTTCATTGTCACTAAAGTGCATGAACCACAATTTTTGCGTGTATCGAGCCCTGGCCATAGCAGCAGAGAACATGGGCATATGATGAATTGGGTCAGTGGACCAATATGACAGCAACTCACTCTTTTTAGTAATGCCTATAATGAGGGATAGGCCCAGAAAGGTTTTAAATTCGGTAACCATTATATGTTTCCAGCCAAATTGTCTGGCAAGGGTCAAATTTGGATTTGCGGCGATAAATTGATTAGCATACAAATTGCTTTGGTCCACACGTGAAAAACAGCTCACAAAAAATCAAGGGGAGTAAAATTGGCTGTTTCCACCTGAATTCCGGGTTGGCCAGTGAATGGGGAAGTACGGGCGCTGCAGAATCTGTGGGCTGCCAATCAGGATTTGCAAGCGCATCAGGAAGGGCACTTTGGGCTCTACGGGCCTGTCTTTTAATTCTTGGTGGCTGCGGGACACTACTTTTACTAGCCACTGCACCAGCTTGAACTGCACTTTTGGGACTCGCCACGCCACCAAGTGATACTGCAGTGCTGGTTTGTCTATGACCAGGGTGTGCTTGCCCGTTCACTAGAAGGTTGAGCGGCACTAATCCCGACACTCTGCTGCATATGAGACTTATGCGGTTGTTGCACCTCAGCAACAGAAGAACAGGATCGGGTACACCTGACCTTAGCAGAGACCTCTACTCCATCATCAGAGCTATCTGTCAGGGTGCCGCTGCTCTCTACAGGTTCAATACTGAGCCTGATTCTGACAGTGAGGCTTCCCCATCGCTCTCACCTGTCATGCTCAGTATCCTGTAGGACTCTTCACTAGTGTACCTCTGTTTGTACATTTTGGTCAATAAATATATAGGTACCTACTGTGACTCACAGGTAAAAAAGCACCTGGTTGTCAAGGACTGTTGGAACCACTATGAAAAAAAAACTTCTTGTGCTAGCAGGGATCAGGCCTGACTCTAACGCAGCGCTGCGGTTTTGTGTGCTGTGTATTGGAAGTGACAGTAATCTACTTATACTGCACTTGTTTGGTTGGGCTGGGCAGAGGGGCTAAATGCAGGTGCTGGCAGGATTCAGGGCTTATCCTGCTAACACCGCGTTTTTGGGAACACTACCGTAAACTATTGGGGACGCTAGTATAGTTCTGATCAGATCAAAGATATTGATCCGTTCAGACACTATACTAGTAATGGAGGTATATAGTGTGTGTGTTATTGTTCCTAGCAATCAAAGGTTTAAAATTTTACGCTATCTGGCATTGACCCTAACTGACGCTGATGTTAAGTGGGGGGGGGGGGGGTTGATCAGGGGGTTAAAACTTTATTAGAAAATATGTGGCAGGACCCTGGCGCTATACCAAAACTGACACTGATGCTAACTAGCGTTACCCGTGACACTTATACAGTGATCAATAACTTATCTGTATACTGTATAGTGACACTGTGACAGGGCAGTGAAGGGGTTAACTGGGGGTGATCAAGGGGTTAAAGGGGGGAGATGTGGCAGGTACCCTAAACCTACCCTAAACCTATCTGGGAGTTCCGCTAGCGCTAACTAGCACCACAAGTGACACTAATACAGTGATCAGTAACTTATCTGTATACTGTAATATAGTGACACTGTGGCAGTGAAGGGGTTAACTGGGGACGATCAAGGGGTAAACCTTTATAGGGGATATATGGCAGGTACCCTAAACCTATCTGGGCCTTCCACTAGTACCAACTTGTGTCACAAGTGACACTAATACAGTAATCAGTAAATTACCTGTATACTGTAATTTAGTGACACTGTGACAGGGAGTGAAAGGGGTAACTGGGGGGTTATCTGGGGGTTATCAGGGGGTTAAATATGTGCCTATGTGTACTGGTGTCAGTGTAGTGCTTGTGTAATAACTGTGATGCTGAACCGAAAAGGGCTCCAAGACAGGAGATCGCATCATTTCCTGTGCCTGTGTTTACATTACACAGGCACATGAGGTTCTTCCATTGGTCAGAACTGATCAGCAGGTCCAGGCCATTAATCATTGGCCTAGACCTGATGACTGATTGGTTCTGAACTAAATCAGTTCACTGTGGGAACGGCATGCGCATGCGTGCACCCCCGACCCATGATTGCGCATCACATACCTATACGTGATTTTGTGCAGCTGGCCTCCCTGCCGCAGTATATATGCGGTGGGCGGTCCGGAACTGGTTTAGTAGTGTTGATTTTACAGAGAAGGAATTGAGTATTTTGGATTTTAGGCCTCAAGTATGCCCCAGATAAAGAAATTGATAAGTTTGAGGTGCATATAGATCTACAAAAGTTTATGAGGAAATTGAATCTTAAAAATGTATTTACGCTTAAAGAAGAGAATAAACCATTACAACCTACAGAATTCAAACATACTGGATTAAGGAATCACTCTTTATTCAACCCTAAAGTACCAGGAAGCAAATGCCTGGGCGCATTCAAAAGAATGTTTGAGGAGAATTTGAAAAGACTAGAGGTGTAAGGCATGAGAAATAAGAATATATGAAAGACTATTAAAGGAATAGAATAGAAAAAGGAGGTTGCTATCCGCTCAGCAGATAAGGGAGGTGGATTGGTTATATTGAAAAAATGTAACTATGAAGAAGAGATGGAAACTTTATTGAGGGTTGAAGGTACAAATAGGAAGTTGAAGAACAATTAGAAGAGGCAATATGAAAAGAAATTCAGGGCCTGTATAAAAAAAGGGCAAGGAGAGGGGTATCCTCAGCAAGAAAGAGGCAAGATACCTTTTACCCGAAGCATCAAAAACACCAGTGATGTATTATTTACCTAAAATACATAAGAGACTAGAGAAACCACCAGGTAGGCCTATTCTTAGTGGAGTGGACTCTTTATTCTCCAGATGTAGATCCGCAACCGGAAGTGACGTAGCGGTGACCGTGAAACCGGAAATTGCATTGACGCGTTTCGCACTCCCCTTTGGGCGTTATCACAGACGTATTTTACTTTATTAATACGTCTGTGATAACGCCCAAATGGAGGGCGAAACGTCACTTCCGGTTGCGGTGGAACGCACGCCGGGGACCAAGGAACCATCCCGAGCGCACACCGTGGCCAGGAAGCCATACAAGGATCCATATCCATATACTTTAAGGCCCGATTTTATCCAACCAAATGTGAGTGTAACTTTATGTTTAATACCAATCAATGTAATTAACGGAATTACACTATTGTAACCCTTACCCTTTTCCATAAGAAATACCTGTTGGGATAAGTATGTACCAGACCTCCAAGGATTTTTCATCCGGTTCCTTACTGGGACACAAGCTCCTTTGACCCTTATGCTATACAGCCCAGGGGTAATTTTAGTCCAGTAAGTTGAACATCAAAAGGGGGGAGGATTGGCACCTACCACTGCACTGGATTGTTGGCATGTCATTGCACTTTTCCATTGGCACCTGAGCACTTTTGGATTTTTTTATTGGACACTTGCTGAGTGCACTTTATATATCTATTTGGACTTTCACGTGGACTTTTTTCACAGTATTATTATTGTGATATTTCATATGATTGAGATTTATTCTCATAGCAATTTTTGCACATGATTTTGCACATTACACGCATTATTTATAAGTACTCAGTGATATAATATTATTTTGGTTTATGGTCATATTATTTGATAGTATTTATTGTTTTTATCACATACCTTCTTGCGCTGCGTAATAGCACTTTTATATTTTAATATTGAACAATGTTTTTTAGTCACTATAGATGCTAACTTCCTCTATACCAGTATAGTGCAGAGAGATGGGATTAACGGGGTCGCAAAAGCCCTATATGAATGCACAGATTTAAAACAAGAACAGGTTTAGTACATTTTGGAAGGTTTAGAATTAGCAATGGAGAGTAACTATTTCTAGTATGGTCACAACTGATTTGTACAGACGAAAGGAGTGGCCATGGGAGCTCATTATGCCCCAAGTGTGGCCAACCTGTTCATGAACACCACACTTGGAATTTTACTGTCGATATATAGAGGATATTATCATCTTATGGGAAGGATCAGAAGAGTCTCTGAAAATGTTTCTTGAAGAGATCTACATAATAAATACTAGATTTAATTCATGGGGAACTGAAATTGGCAACAAGTCGATTACCTGGACCTTCAGATATATAAAGCGAGAGACATACTGTGTACCAAAACTGGTTTTCAGTAGTGTTGAGCGAACACGGACTGTATTATTCGTACCGGATAATTGGATTTTTGCTACCCGGACACGGACCCGAAAACTTTACTGTATGTTCGGGTTTAAAATCTGTGTTCGGTAATTTTATTTCCTGTTTTGTATGTAATGACACGCTTTTAATGGCGGGCTTTCAACAGCCAATCAACAAGCGTTTAACTGGTGTGCCAAAGAAGCCATCACAACCATGCCTACTAATGGCATGGCTGTGATTGGCCAGCTGAAGCATGTGACCCAGGTCTTTATAAGCTCGAGACACAGCGCGCATTGCGTCAGTCTGCTGTAGTGTAGGGAGAGAGCACACATAACGGTGCTGGCTGCTGCTGATTAGGGACAGACAGGGTAAAACAACATTGTGCCCGAAAAGAATGCAGGGACAGGTCGGAGTGTAGGCAGGGAAAGATATTTGAGCATTTTAGGGACAGGCTGGAGAGATTAGGCAGGGAGAGATTAGGAGACACAGGACAGAACAATCGTCCATTAGCGATCTACATCGATTTTGCTGTGTGGGGTGTGGTGCAGTGAACGATCTTTTTGCCCTCACTTGAGCCCACTGAGGAGGAGGAGGAGGAGGGAGAAAAAAATATACTTTTATCAGTCTGTTGTGTGCAGCGTTCAGCTATATTTTACTACAGAGTGCTGTTCTAATCTGCTATTAAAAAATTACAAAGTTAAAGGGGAATTTTTTTTTTTTTCCCTTCATAGCCTGCTGCTGACCGTGACATAAAACATAAGACACTGCTGTGTTCACATGTGCTATTGAAAAATCACCAATTTTATATACTTTTTTCTATTCCACTATTCAATATACACCCTATTGGGGTAAAAAAAATTAAATTGCGGCATAGTCTGTACTAATCTGCTATTTAAAAATTACAAATTTAAAGGGGAATTTTTTTTCCCCCCTTCATAGCCTGCTGCTGACCGTGACATAAAACATAAGACACTGATGTGTTCACATGTGCTATTAAAAAATCACCAATTTTATATACTTTTTTCTATTCCGCTATTCAATCTACACCCTTTTGGGGTAAAAAAATTAAATTTGCTGCATAGTCTGTATCGATACGTGTGAGATACACCTTTCAAATTTTTTGGGCGCATCTTCCACCGCCGAGGATTGCAGGGTGCTTACTCCTCATCCTCATCCTGCCTTTAGGGTAAAAAAAATTGTAATCGGGGCCTAGTCTGTGTTTGTACGTGTGAGATACACCTTTTTATATACTTTTTTCTATTCCGCTATTCAATATACACCCTTTTGGGGTAAAATAAATTAAATTGCGGCATAGTCTGTATCGGTACGTGTGAGATACACCTTTTTATATACTTTTTTCTATTCCGCTATTCAATATACACCCTTTTGGGGTAAAAAAAATCAAATTGCGGCATAGTCTGTATGGGTACGTGTGAGATACACCTTTTTATATACTTTTTTCTATTCCGCTATTCAATATACACCCTTTTGGGGTGAAAAAAATTAAATTGCGGCATAGTCTGTATCGGTACGTGTGAGATACACCTTTTAAATTTTTTGGGCGCATCTTCCACCGCCGAGGATTGCAGGGCGCTTCAGTTTGCCTCCTGTTCCGAACTCCTCCTACTCCTCTTCCTCATTCTCATCCTGCCTTTAGGGTACAAAAAATTGTAATTGGGGCCTAGTCTGTGTTTGTACGTGTGAGATACACCTTTTTATATACTTTTTTCTATTCCGCTATTCAATATACACCCTTTTGGGGTAAAAAAAATTAAATTGCGGCATAGTCTGTATCGGTACGTGTGAGATACACCTTTTTATATACTTTTTTCTATTCCGCTATTCAATATACACCCTTTTGGGGTGAAAAAAATTTAATTGCGGCATAGTCTGTATCGGTACGTGTGAGATACACCTTTCAAATTTTTTGGGCGCATCTTCCACCGCCGAGGATTGCAGGGCGCTTCAGTTTGCCTCCTGTTCCGAACTCCCCCTACTCCTCTTCCTCATCCTCATCCTGCCTTTAGGGTACAAAAAATTGTAATTGGGGCCTAGTCTGTGTTTGTACGTGTGAGATACACCTTTTTATATACTTTTTTCTATTCCGCTATTCAATATACACCCTTTTGGGGTGAAAAAAATTAAATTGCGGCATAGTCTGTACTAATCTGCTATTTAAAAATTACAAATTTAAAGGGGAATTTTTTTTTTTTTTACCCTTCATAGCCTGCTGCTGACCGTGACATAAAACATAAGACACTGCTGTGTTCACATGTGCTATTAAGAAATCACCAATTTTATATACTTTTTTCTATTCCGCTATTCAATATACACCCTTTTGGGGTGAAAAAAATTAAATAGCGGCATAGTCTGTATCGATACGTGTGAGATACACCTTTCAAATTTTTTGGGCGGATCTTCCACTGCCAAGGATTGCAGGGGGCTTCAGTTTGCCTCCTGTTCCGAACTCCTCCTACTCCTCTTCCTCATCCTCATCCTGCCTTTAGGGTACAAAAAATTGTAATCGGGGCCTAGTCTGTGTTTGTACGTGTGAGATACACCGTTTTATACATTTTTTTCTATTCCGCTATTCAATATACACCCTTTTGGGGTAAAAAAAATTAAATTGCGGCATAGTCTGTATCGGTACGTGTGAGATACACCTTTAAAATTTTTTGGCACATCTCCTTCCACCGCCGAGGATTGCAGGGCGCTTCAGTTTGCCTCCTGTTCCGAACTCCTCCTACTCCTCTTCCTCATCCTCATCCTGCCTTTAGGGTACAAAAAACTGTAATCGGGGCCTAGTCTGTGTTTGTACGTGTGAGATCCACCATTTTATAAAAAAATTTCTATTCCGCTATTCAATATATATACCCTTTTGGGGTAAAAAAAATTAAATTGCGGCATAGTCTGTATCGGTACGTGTGAGATACACCTTTTTATATACTTTTTTCTATTCCGCTATTCAATATACACCCTTTTGGGGTGAAAAAAATTAAATTGCGGCATAGTCTGTATCGGTACGTGTGACATACACCTTTTAAATTTGTTTGGCGCATCTCCTTCCACCGCCGAGGATTGCAGGGCGCTTCAGTTTGCGTCCTGTTCCGAACTCCTCCTACTCCTCTTCCTCATCCTCATCCTGCCTTTACGGTACAAAAAATTGTAATCGGGGCCTAGTCTGTGTTTGTACGTGTGAGATACACCTTTTTATATACTTTTTTCTATTCCGCTATTCAATATACACCCTTTTGGGGTAAAAAAAACTTAAATTGCGGCATAGTCTTTGTCGATACGTGTGAGATACACCTTTCAAATTTTTTGGGCACATCTTCCACCACCAAGGATTGCAGGGCGCTTCAGTTTGCCTCCTGTTCTGAACTCCTCCTACTCCTCTTCCTCATCCTCATCCTCATCCTCATCCTGACTTTAGGGTACAAAAAATTGTAATTGGGGCCTAGTCTGTATCGGTACGTATGAGATACACCTTTTTATATACTTTTTTCTATTCCGCTATTCAATATACACCCTTTTGGGGTGAAAAAAATTAAATTGCGGCATAGTCTGTATCGGTACGTGTGAGATACACCTTTCAAATTTGTTTGGCGCATCTCCTTCCACCGCCGAGGATTGCAGGGCGCTTAAGTTTGCCTCCTGTTCCGAACTCCTCCTTCTCCTCTTCCTCATCCTGCCTTTAGCCTCCTACTCCTCTTCCTCATCCTGCCTTTAGGGTACAAAAAATTGTAATCGGGGCCTAGTCTGTGTTTGTACGTGTGAGATCCAACATTTTATAAAAATTTTTCTATTCCGCTATTCAATATATATACCCTTTTGGGGTAAAAAAAATTTAAATTGCGGCATAGTCTGTATCGGTACGTGTGAGATACACCTTTTTATATACTTTTTCTATTCCGCTATTCAATATACACCCTTTTGGGGTGAAAAAAATTAAATTGCGGCATAGTCGGTATCGGTACGTGTGACCTACACCTTGTAAATTTGTTTGGCGCATCTCCTTCCACCGCCGAGGATTGCTGGGCGCTTCAGTTTGCCTCCTGTTCCGAACTCCTCCTACTCCTCTTCCTCATCCTCCCTTTAGGGTACAAAAAATTGTAATCAGGGACTAGTCTGTGTTTGTATGTGTGAGATACACCGTTATATACTTTTTCCTATTCCGCTATTCAATATACATCCTTTTGGGGTAAAAATAAATTAAATTGCGGCATAGTCTGTATTAATCTGCTATTTAAAAATTATACATTTATAGGGGAATTTTTTTTTCCCCTTCATAGCCTGCTGCTGACCGTGACATAAAACATAAGACACTGCTGTGTTCACATGTGCTATTAAAAAATCACCAATTTTATATACGTTTTTCTATTCCGCTATTCAATATACCCCCTTTTGGAATGAAAAAAATTAAATTGCGGCATAGTCTGTATCGATACGTGTGAGATACACCTTTCAAATTTTTTGGGCGCAGCTTCCACCGTCAAGGATTGCAGGGCGCTTCAGTTTGCCTCCTGTTCCGAACTCCTCCTACTCCTCTTCCTCATCCTCATCCTGCATTTAGGGTACAAAAAATTGTAATCGGGGCCTAGTCTGTGTTTGTCCGTGTGAGATACACCGTTTTATAAAAATTTTTCTATTCCGCTATTCAATATACACCCTTTTGGGGTAAAAAAAAATTAAATTGCGGCATAGTCTGTATCGGTACGTGTGAGATACACCTTTCAAATTTGTTTGCCGCATTTCCTTCCACCGCCGAGGATTGCAGGGCTCTTCAGTTTGCCTCCTGTTCCGAACTCCTCCTACTCCTCTTCCTCATCCTGCCTTTAGCCTCCTACTCCTCTTCCTCATCCTGCCTTTAGGGTACAAAAAATTGTAATCGGGGCCTAGTCTGCGTTTGTACGTGTGAGATCCACCGTTTTATAAAAAATTTTCTATTCCGCTATTCAATATATACCCTTTTGGGGTAAAAAAAATTAAATTGCTGCAAAGTCTGTATTAGTACGTGTGAGATACACTTTTTTATATACTTTTTTCTATTCCGCTATTCAATATACACCCTTTTGGGGTGAAAAAAATTAAATTGCGGCATAGTCTGTATTGGTACGTGTGAGATACACCTTTTCAATTTGTTTGGCGCATCTCCTTCCACCGCCGAGGATTGCAGGGCGCTTCAGTTTGCCTCCTGTTCCGAACTCCTCCTACTCCTCTTCCTCATCCTCATCCTGCCTTTACGGTACAAAAAATTGTAATCGGGGCCTAGTCTGTGTTTGTACGTGTGAGATACACCTTTTTATATACTTTTTTCTATTCCGCTATTCAATATACACCCTTTTGGGGTAAAAAAAACTTAAATTGCGGCATAGTCTTTGTCGATACGTGTGAGATACACCTTTCAAATTTTTTGGGCACATCTTCCACCACCAAGGATTGCAGGGCGCTTCAGTTTGCCTCCTGTTCTGAACTCCTCCTACTCCTCTTCCTCATCCTCATCCTCATCCTCATCCTGACTTTAGGGTACAAAAAATTGTAATTGGGGCCTAGTCTGTATCGGTACGTATGAGATACACCTTTTTATATACTTTTTTCTATTCCGCTATTCAATATACACCCTTTTGGGGTAAAAAAAATTAAATTGCAGCATAGTTTGCATATTTGACTGTGAGATACACCCGTGCGATACTGTTGTTGTTTTGTTCCGCTATTCAATAAACACCTTCCTAGGGCAAGATCATAAATTACAGAAATATGAGGAGAACGTCAAATAGGGGCCGTGGCCTGGGTCGTGGTGCTGCTGGTAGAGCTCCTGTTGCAAGGAGAGGACGTGGTCGATCTGTGCCAGCTACACGCACAAGTGAAACACCTTCCTCAAGTGTGAGTAGGCGACAGAACCTGCAGCAGTATTTGGTAGGGCATCATGCGCCTCTACAAGTGTTGAGGCAAGAACAAGTATAGGCGATAGTAGATTGGGTTGCTGACAGTGCCTCCAGTTCCTTCACATTGTCTCCCACCCAGTCTACTGCAGAAAGGTCAGAGTTGGCACCTGCAGCCGATGTCCAACCGTCTTTCACCTCACCCCACTTGCAAATCAGGCAAGCAGTCTGAGCCCCAAGTCATGCAGTAGACTCTTCTTCTTTTTGATGACTCTGTCAGCAGGGTTTCCCAGGGCCATCCACCTAGCCCTGCCCCAGAAGTGGAAGAGATTGAGTGCAGCGATGCCCAACCACTTATTTCTCAAGATGAGTACATGGAAGGACCATCGCAGCACGTCTCCGATGATGACGAAACGCAGGTGCCAACTGCTGCGGCACTCAGAATTGTGGAGACCGACAAGGAGGGCAGGGGTGAAGACTGGGTGGAAGATGATGTGGAGGACGATGAGGTCCTCGACCCCACATGGAATGAAGGTCATGCAGGTGACCTGAGTAGTTTGGAGGAAGAGGCGGTGGTCGCACAGAGCCACCAGCACAGCAGAAGAGGGAGCAGGGTGCAGAAGCGGAGCGGCCGTGCCCTAGACACTACGCCTGCTACTGCCCAACGCAGCAAGGGACCGAGCGCACCAAAGCCAGCTCAAAGGAGTTCTCTAGCGTGGCAGTTCTTCAGACAATGTGCTGATGACAGGACACGAGTGGTTTGCACCCTGTGCAATCAGAGCCTGAAGCGAGGCATAAAGATTCTCAACCTGAGCACAACCTACATGATCAGGCATCTAAGTGCAAAGCACGAGCTGCAGTGGAGTAGACACCTTCAAAACCAAGGAAGGTCTCTGGCTCCTCCTGCTTCCTCTTCTGCTGCAGTCTCAGCCTCTTCATCCACCTCTGTAGTGATACCGGCACCTGCCACCCCGCAAACAGAGGATCTGTCAGCAACACCACCACCTGGGTCACCAACCATCTCCACAATGTCCCGTGGAAGCGTTCAGCTTTCCATCTCCCAAACACTTGAGAGGAAGAGGAAGTACCCCCCTACCCACCCGTGATCCCTGGCCCTGAATGCCAGCATTTTAAAATTCTTGGCCTTTGAAATGCTGTCATTCCGTCTGGTGGAGACGCACAGTTTTAAAAGCCTTATGTCTGTGGCTGTCCCACAGTACATAGTGCCCAGCCGCTACTACTTTTCCAGGCAAGCCATCCCTTCCTAACTTGTGCTGATTACTGGGTGGCCACGCTGCTGGATCCCCGTTACAAGGACAACGTACTGTCCTCTCACTGGAGCGTGATCGCAAGATGCGCGACTACAAGCGCACGCTGGTGGACGCGATGCTGCTTGCATTCCCACCTGACAGCAGTGCCACAGTGGAAGCACAAGGCCAAGGCAGAGGAGGAGGAGGTCGCCAACGCAACCAGGGCACCGCCAGCACCTCAGAAGGCAGGGCTAGCATGGCCGAAATGTGGAAAAGCTTTGTCAGCACGCCACAACAAACAGCAGCACCAGCAGCTCATATGGAATGTCTTAGCAGGAGGCAGCATTTCACCAACATGGTGGAGCAGTATGTGTGCACACGCCTACATGTAGTGAATGTAGGGGGGGTCTGCCCCCTTCAACTTCTGGGTCTCCAAATTGGGCACATGGCCTGAGCTTGCCCTTTACGCCTTGGAGGTGCTGGCGTGCCCTGCAGCCAGTGTATTATCTGAACGTGTATTTAGCACGGCTGGGGGCGTTATCACAGACAAGCGCAGCCGCCTGTCCAGAGACAATGTGGACAAGCTCACATTCATTAAAATGAACCAGGCATGGATCCCACAGGACTTTTCCGTACCTTGTGCAGAATAGAGATGGATACTGACCTTACCCAGCCATTGTTATATTTTTGATCTTTCTCACTCTTTTGGGGTGTACCCTAATTTAAAATGACTAAAAAAAAGCAGTGTTGGCTACCTCGTCCCCCTCCACCACCGCTTCCACCTACACCGCCACATCCACCGCCACCTCAACCTCCCTCCTACTCCATATGGGCCTCGTCCTTCACAGATGAAGAAAATTGTTTTATTTTTCTGTTTTTTTTGTTGTTTTAAGTTATTTCCCTATCCACATTTGAGCACTTACCATGCTCTTAACTACATTTTTCTGCCATTTGCAGCATTTGCCCTTTCCATTGGTTTTTTAGAGCCATTTTAGTGCCTGAAAGTTCGGGTCCCCATTGACTTCAATGGGGTTCGGTGTCTGGGTAAAGTTCGGAAAAAGTCCGGGTTACGGACCCGGACTTTTTTTTCAAGTTTTGCCGAACCCGCCGAACACGGACATCCAGGTGTCCGCTCAACTCTAGTTTTCAGCTATCATCACCCAAAATGGAAAATAAATATTCCTAAAGGTCAGCTGATGCGACTGAAAAGATATGATGATAGGTTAGAGGATTATGGTGAACAAGCTGAAGTAATGTTGAAGAAATTCGAGGAAAAGGCTACCAAGGGGAGAACTTAGAAAGATTAAAAATGGAAGTGAGAAATATGAATAGAAATTCACTGTTGACCAATAGAGTTAGAACTAAACAGAAGAATACAGACTTGGCCTTCATTACAGGGTTTAACAAACAGTTTAGGTCTATCGAACATATTGTAAAGAAGTATTGGCCCATTTTGAAATCAGACACAATTTTCTCTAAGATCCCTCCCAAGAGACCTAGGTTTATCTACAGTAGAGTACCTATGCTTAGGAACCGTCTTGTTCATAATATCAAAGAATCCACCCAACAATGTTAGACTATTTTGAGAACTAAAAGGATTTTATAGATGCCAAAGATGTTTACCTTGTAAGGTGAGCAAAAAAACAACCTAGAAAAACAGAAAAATTCAAGTCCTCAGTCAGTAATAAATAATTTCAAATTATAGAACTAAATACTTGTAACAGTACACATGTGACATTTGTGATTGAATGCCCCTGTCAGCTTCAATATGTGGGGAGGACCACTAGGCCCCTTTTCGTTAGGATCACATTTATATAAATATATAAATACATTTATTCAAAACACATTTATAATATTAACCACTTTAGGACCACGCGCGGTAATACTACTGCGGCAGTGCGGCACGATACCGCTCAGCCACGTAGTATTAACGTCATGCGCGATCGCGGCTCCAGAGCGCGCTCCCGCGCGCCGCGGGTCCCGATACCGATGGCATTCGGTAGGGAACCGATCAATCACCAGATACTGACCAATGATTTTTGGTCAGTGTCTGTAGATCGGTCCCCACCAATGGCAATCTGTCCCTTGTCTGTGTAATGTAAACACAGACAGGGGAAGTGATGTCACTGTCCCTCCTGAAGTCCTTTCGGTTCCAGGAGAGAGACAGAGACACACCAAAAACGTGAGTTTCCACCAACACTACACTGACACACCTCACATAGGCACATTTAACCCCTTCATCACCTCTGATCACCCCCTGATCACCCCCAAACCCCTCACAGTGAACACTATATACAGTGGTATACAGATATTTTACTGATCACTGTATAAGTGTCACTTGTGAGCGTAGTTTGCGCCTGCGTTAGGCCCAAATAGGGTTAGGGTACCCGCCACCTATCCCCTAATAAAGTTTTTACCCCTTGATCAGCCCCAGTTAACCCCTTCACTACCTATTACTCTGTGCACTAAATACAGTATATAGGTAAATACTGATCACTGTATTTAGTGTCACTAGTGACCCTAATTTTCGCTTGCGCTAAGCCCATATAGGGTTAGGGCACCCGCCACCTATTCCCTAATAAACTTTTAACCGCTTGATCTTCCCCAGTTAACCCCTTCACTCCATATAAAACAGTGCACTAATATATACAGTATATCAGATAACAACTGATCACTGTATTTAGTGTCACTGGTGACCCTAATTTGTGCTTGCGCTAGGCCCGAATAGGTTTAGGCCACCCGCCATCTATCCTCTATAAAGGTTTAACCCCTTGATCTCCCCCAGTTTAACCCCTTCACTTCCCTGTCACAGTGTTGGGTAGTGAGGAGTAAAATCAAAAAATTACGCCATTAGAAAACCTAAAGATGGAGATTGATTTTCGGGGTCCCGTACACAGCTAGGCTCCCAAAAAGTCTCACATATGTGGTATCCCTGTACTCAGGAGAAGCAGCAGAATATATTTTGGGGTGTAATTACACATATACCCATGGCATGTGTGAGAAATTTATCTTTTAGTGACAACTTTGTGTTAAAAAAAAAAAAAAATTTTTTTATTCATTTTTCAAACACCTGTGACAAAAAAATTAAATATTCAATGAGCTCAACATGCCTCTCAGAACATTCCTTAGGATGTCTACTCTCCAAAAAGTGGTAATTTGGGGGGGTCTTGTACTGCCCTGCCATTTTAGCACTTCATAAATTGAGATAGGCAGTCAGAAATTAAAGCTGCGTAAAATTTCAGTATTTACACCATAGTTTGTAGACGCTATAACTTTTGCGCAAACCAATAAAAATACGCTCATTGAATTTTTTTTTGTCAAAGACATGTAGCTAAATATATTTTGGCCAAAAAAATGACATAAATTGAGTATATTGGATATTTTTTAAAAGACAAATTTGAAAATGTCATTTTTTTGCAAAATTTTCGCTCTTTTTTTATTAATATCGCAAAAAATAAAAAGCGCAGAGGTGATCAAATACCACCAAACGAAAGCTCTGTTTGTGGGGAAAAAAGGACGTAAATTTTGTTTGGGTACCACATTGCATGACCGCACAATTGTCAGTTAAAGTCGCACAGTGCCGAAGCACAAAAAGTGGTCTGGACGGAAGACCGCAAAATCCTTCGGTGGTAAAGTGGTTAAGAAAGGGTTCCCCAAACACAGTTTATCCAGACATTTTTCAGAGGTACATAATAGGGACCCAAAAGGACTTATATTTTATGGGATAGATCAAGTTAAGGGACATTGGAGAGAAGAATAATAAAAAGGTCAAAGTGTCCCAAAACAAGACCAAATAGATTTATCAGCTGGGGTCCTTTATGTCTGGGGGCCTCAATATTGACATAGATTTGAACTGCTTTATATCCAATTTCTAATTTTTAACTTGAAATATACACTTGGTACTTACTATACTGTATTAACATTTTGTGACGAGTACAGATACAGTATCTGGGCTGCCTACTCAGACATATCTGTGCATAGTCCTTTAATTCGTACCTTCTATATACACCCTTCACGTATTATAGGATATGTCTTATACATTGCATACGTTTTCCTTTCTCACATATTTTCTTTTACATAGTTTCCATATTTTTTATTTTTATTTTTAGGTTTCTATTTTTATTCTATTCTCATTTTATGTATTTTTTTCTATTTTTATTTGTATTTTATATAATTCTTTAGGTAAAGTATACATACACTACTTATAGAGTGAGGGGTAAAATTCCTCTTACTATATGGATTATAATGGTTCATGGTTTTAATATTATCGAGGTACTTGTATTCTCATATTCATGTAAATATTTTTTTGTAATTTTGCATTTGTGTTTTTTGTGTATATTATCTATGGAGGCCATTTAGTGTACGCAACATTTATATAGTGTGGATTGCCCAGTAGACACATTTATTTTCCTTTTTCATTATTTTTACCTTTACACTAACCTATACTAACTTGTACTATATTAAGTATATTGGGATCCCGGATGTCAATGGGGACCATAATCCTTTGGCTGTTTTTGCTGTCTTACGGTCATGGCCATCAATATACATCTGTTATCTCCTTTGCTGCTGGGCAACCACACAGTATAAATACCGCAGGATGGAAGCAGATGATGCTGCTCCTGATGACGTCATTCTGACAAAAACGCACAGAGCGTCATCGCGTTACTTCCATCCTCGAACTTCCAGTCCGTGGAATGCATCACGTTCCGGATACAGCACATGGAACAGATGGCTTTGAACTTAAGACTTTTATTTACTGCCCTTTTGTAAGTGCATTTTACTTGTATTAAATAAAAATATCATATACGGGATTACACTATGAGAGTTGAAGCAGTGTTTTTGCTATAGGTAACCAAGCAGTAGTTCAAGACACAAAGCAACCAGGCGTGGTACCTGGTAAAGGTGATGGGCCCTCTGGTAGAGAGGGGATCAACGTTCTTGCTCCCTCCCTAGTAGACGGTTTCCAGTAGCAACTGCAACCGAATCCGCGTTACAGAGATCCATGACCTGGTCACATAGGTACAGAAGTGAAGGAGTTAATAAGTGCAAGCATGAGGTCCATGCTATGTGCACTCTGGGACCCCATTCTGATACTGGCAGTGAGGTAACAAAGGTACGCTGGAATGGTGGAGAGGGCGCGGGCTCTGTAGTGTCCCTCCTAATGCAACCTACATCCATTTACAATGTGTAGAGATGGGACAATACTTTTTCAGATGAATTCTGCACTTTTATTGCACACAGAGTAAAAGCTCATCTCTAAGTTGGGGAAACTGTCTTAATGTTGGAGGTTCACATGACCGCAGCCCCTGCCTGGTCCCGGGCACTAATGAGGGTGCTCAGTGCAAAAGGTGCCCCCACATGCAGGGCGAGTAGGCCCAACCCCCATGCTTCTACTACTTAAATTATCATTTGGATTAATACAGTCTTACCTCCAACATCCAAGTCAACCTTGTAATTGATGAAATGTGTATGAATAGTCCCCAGTGTATGGGACCCCACTCTGTGTCCATGTTCCTCACCGTTTTTCATAAAAAATGATGTGATTATATATCCTGTTGCATGAACTTTTGACTCTATAGCCCCATTTTGATAGAAAACATAATCAAACACATAGTCATAGTTGCCTAGCGTAGAAACAGTTCTTATAACAAGAACAGTGTTGGCCAAACCACCATAAAAAGAAGATCCTAGACTTGAGAAGTGACGTCTCAGAGGAATGCCAGAATTGAGTTCAAAGATGCAGATGGATCCTTTGTTTAGTACCCATTTATCTGAATCAAACAAGTAATGGGTGTCTATATAAGTAGCAAGGTAAGGACAGTCAATGCCACGAACCAGTTCATTGATAGAACGTCCAATGCCAAAGTGTCCATCCATAAACTTTGTTGACATCCCAGTTGGGGCATTGGAACCATAAATAGTTATTGATTCTTGGACGCCAAGCTCATAGACAATTCTTTCACTCTTGAATTTGATATCATATAGTCTGAGCCCTGTGTTTACATTAACCCCATATGAGAAACTCCAGTGTTGGAATAATACCTGATTATTTTTGACACTGTAGCGGGCATTTTGTGGTTCAAATTGCATAAGTATATCAGATAATGCAAGTTTTTGAGGCTTCAGTGAACCTATATCATCTTTGAGATGTGGCTTTTGCATCTTAACTATCTTTAAACTCCCTCTTGTATATTGCTCCTCTAAATCAGAAAGTGTGTCCAAATACTGACCATTATAAAATACTTTATCCACTTTCCACTTCTTTACATCAAGGTTTTTGTGGTTTACCAGTAGCTCTAATCCAGTTGGGTGTAGGAAAAAGCCACTGCCCCGTGTGTTATACATAATAGCAAACCAGGTGCTCCTGTCTCCAGATTGTAATCCTCTTGGAGCACTGGTCAAAGCAGCGAAGTATTCATTATCAGACTCATTATGTCCTAACACTTCTTTGAGGAAATATTTTGCTTTAGGAAACTCATTGAGAAGCAAATACCTTCTTATCTGAATGTACTCACTGCCAATTACAGGTCTACGATGATAAGGAAGTTTGCCTTTGTATTTTTTTACAGTAATATCACTAATATCTGTTGGTTTTGGAAGGGGTCCTACTACATACTCTTTAATTTCCGGTTCCCGATGGCTTCCAAAATAAACTATCACCAATGCTTCTCTTCTGGGTTTGGGTCCCCCCTTATCCAAATACATTAAGGCATCTTGTTTTTTTGGTGGTACAAGCTCCACTGAAAATATGCAGTTGGAAGCAGGTTCAGCCTCCGAGATGTCCACCAGATTCTCCTGGAGAGTTTTCTTTAAATAGCTTACCACTTCATCATATTCTTTAGGCATGAGATCCGCAAAAACCAAACTCTTGTGATCGTGCTTTAGGAACAAAACTTCTCTCTTTGCCAAACTGTAGGATTTTGGTTTTGGATCAAACAAATTGAACAGCAGCAAAGCTGAAATTGTTAGAATGGCAAGAATCAAAATTGCTGTAACAACTTTAACATTCATGTTTAGTCGTGGTAAATCAGCTCCTCTGCACACCTGAGAAGTTCCAGACTTGGCACAGAAAGAATGTTGCTCACTCATTCCCAGCCTGTTTACCTTGCTGGATAATAGAAAACTAAAAAAAAACTGGTAGAAGGGAGGGGAGAGGAACTGGATGCTCTAGGAAAGGTAATTGTGTGATTTAATTTGAAACTTTTTAGCTGAGGCTCCTGGAAAACCTTTCATACATCATGACTATATCCTGCTTTTTAGTCTTAAAGCGGAGTTCCGGGCATAAAATCGATATTTTTTTTTTGTGCCCCTCCGCTAGTTAGATATCACCTGAAAAGGAATTGGATAGTTAGGTTTTTTTTTTTTTTGTTTACTCACCTTGTAAATGAAGATCATAAATACTCACCTCAGAGTACTTCCTCCCTCAGCGCCGCGGCTCACCCCGTCACTTCCTGTCTCGCGATGATTCCTGGGAGCTGAACGTCATCGCTCCCAGGAATCAATGCGACGGCACCGGCCCCGCTCGTCACTTCCCGGGTGACGCCGCATTCCCCTGCTAAACAGCTTCTGGGCATGCCCAGAAGCTGTGGAGGAATGCGGCGCCGCACCGAAAGTGACGAGAGGGGCCGGTGCGGGCGCATTCTGGGACAAGAAGACGCAGAAGAAGACACAGAAGAGGACCGCGCCGGCTTCAGCTGCCCACAAGAGAGATGGAAACGCTGTGGAAGAAATTTTATAAGTAAGTATTTCTTCTAAAAGGTAAGTGCGAACCGGGACAGATCAGAGGCTAGCCATTGTGGAATGTGCTAGCCCTGACTGTCCCGGGGGTATGTTCAGTGAAAAATGACTTCTGTGCCCGGAACTCCGCTTTAAACTGCAAAGATGGTGTATACACCTTTTGTTGTTCTGTAAATGTTATATTCCTGTAACAAGTAAATAAATATGATTTTCAAGTAGAAATTATCTAATTTGTTAAAACACCATATGATATTTAAAAAAATTCTAATAACATTTTTGGTGCTAGCATTATATAAGATGCACTAAACCTTCACATTTTTAATAGTAATAGATAGGGCTGAAGCAACTAATCAAAATAATTGAATATAACCAATTATGAAAGTAGCTGTCAACTATTTTCATAATCGATTAGTTGGTTAGCCAAATAGTTGGCCTGCATACAAAATTCATTATTTGTGGGCAGATCAGAAAATACAGTGCAGCAAACATACAGCTCAGTACACCGTCCAGACCGGTCAGTAATTGCCTGAGAACTTGTGAATGTGTGAGGAGCGATGCCTCATGGGACATATAGTCCTGGGCAGGAGAAGGAAGTGAGTTATTGTAAAGGCAGAAGGTTTCTTACTTTGCTATAGGGGCACCCTATACTGTACTTTGCAGCTTGCTATAGGGGCACTCTGAAGGCAAGAGGAGCCAGAAGTGCTGGTAGGGGGACCCCAGAAGAGGAGAATCAGGGCTACTCTGTGCAAAACCATTGCAAGGGGCAGGTATCCACTGTTTACAATTACTTTAAGGGCTCTGTGCAAGGAAGATCAGCATCTGAAAGCAGAAGCTGAAGGCTGATAGACTTGAGTTAATATAAAGCGTTACAAATATGTTTAAAGTAAAAGTTTACCAGTATTGTGCATTTTATTTAAAATGATTATATCCATGAAAAAGTCTCAGCCTTTAGTACTATTTTAGTACTACTTTAATAAAAAGATTGATATCCACCTTTCATATAAGTTCATGTCTGACTCCCATTTAAAATACCCTTTATACCCAACTTCTGGGCATATTTATTACTATATACTGTATATATCCAATAAGTTATATACAGCATATATTATTATTGTTTTCACCATTTCACAGTATAAATTAACCTCTTAGTAGTGATTAGCAGCTGTATTTGTACTATAAAGGGCTGATTTTTGTTTTTTTAACCCCATCATGACAGGTGCTGGCCATTCACATATCTATTTATGGACAAGAACATTCGTACCAACATTTGTAGAAACATTCTTTGTACATTTAATGCATGGACAAATGTCCTTAAAAAATGTCACTTGTTTTTAACATAAAATGTTAAAATGAATGTAATTTCTGAATGAAAACCACACTGTCCAAAAATGTGTTTGATCCAGTAAAGTTTTCTTATTCTGCTTCTTCGAATGTTACTGTCACTGTGGTTAAAAAAGAATGTCGATTTGACCACACTAACGAATAGAAAATCAAACAAAAGTACTTTAAATGAACAATTTCCAATGAAAAATTTGTTTGTGTATGGCCAACATAAGTGACAGGAATCAAGCTGCCTGCCTATGACAAGCGTATCTGTCTTGTACAATATTATATTACAATCCTGTCTGAAAATTTTAGGTCTTTTACATTTTGTTTTCTTTAACTGCCTCCCACCCACAGTATAGACAAATGGCGGTGGGCGAGATCAGCTCGTTCTGGGCTGACGCTATATGAATATTTAATATTCATGCGGTTTGGTGATTTGTACACGACACTAGATCCATGTTATAAGATAGGTTTTATAAGTGTTAAGTGGAGTATATATTTGTGATTTACATGATTTCTGAATTTTACACTGATTATTGTACTTTGTTATAGATGTAATAACATATATATTATGGTTTGACGCACCCCTGAAGAAAGTAACATTGAAGCACGTCAGGTGCTTCTATTAAACATCATTGTTAGGATATTATGTTATGCTACTGTATATCTATTATTTACAAGTGCAATAAAGCCTATTAGCCACTTCATCTGTAAACCACAAATACTTTAAAATATTTTATTTTACTAATTCTTTGAATCAATAAAATACATGTTTTTATTATTACAAAAAGTTAGTGGCTACCTTTATAGTCATAGGGGAAAAATATCTCTTTAACTGTACATTAACCACTTTCCGTCTGCGTATAGCCAAAAGATGGCTACAGCGTGGGCTTCCAGTGCCGAGAGGGCGTCAATAGACATCCTCCCATGATCGAGCTGCTCGCGCGCCCCCTGCATCTCACGAGTGGGGCGCTCTGGGATCGTCGAGTCCTTCTAACTTGACTGATACAGCGGCCCTTTATGATGTGATCAGCTATCAGTCAATGAAACAAGGAAGTAAACAAAAGCCGATTATCATAATATCGTCATACACAGACATCGCTCAGTTGGTTGAAATTAAGCAGGAATTCTACCTAACAGCTGCACATGCAGCAGAGGGCCATCAACGAGTACCTGTGTGAGTATGGCACAACGACAGCCTGAGGCTGGCTTGACTTTTTTTTCTCCATGTCAATGGCTGCTGAAAAAGGATGCATGCACTATACTGTCACCATTTGAGAAGGCCACAAGGATGGTGAGCTATGACAATGCATGCATCAGTGACTCATACCCTGTTGTGTTCCTGCTGGAGCAGACTATGCGTGGCAATATGAACTTGGCAGTTTTGGAGGCATTGAAGTACAGCAAGACATACATCAACCCTTAACAGATGGTTTTCTCAGAACCCTTGGGAGTAGTACGTGGCTGGGAGGAGGCAGTTCCAGATACTGTAATCCACAGTAACCCTGAGGAGTCTGCTTCTCATGCCTCCGCAAACTTGCAGTGCATGGGCTCCCTCATTCTTCAAAACCTGCAAAAGGACCCGAGAATATGTGGCATCAAGGAGAAGGATCACTATTGGCTGGCAACCTTCCCTGACCAGCATTACAGGGGTAACGTTTTGGAACTCATCCCGTCCCCACAGAGTGAGCAGAAGATGAAATCTCTTCAGGACGCCTTAAAGAAGAATTTATGTAATGCCTTTCCCAACTCTGCTAGGTTACAGTCTGGTGGAAAACATAGTTTTGAGGCTTCTGTCAAGAGAGGAGTGGTTGGGAAGACGGCTGCCTCAGTGATGCCTTTCAATGTTTTTTTTTTAATCCTTGGCACCCAGGGCTGTCAGCTTCCACATCCCATCTGCAGCATATGGTGGGAGATTATCTAGGGGTTTGGGGTGAGGGGTGAAAAGAGACATGGAGACCTTTTCAGTTAACTATCCACTGGGTTACTGTGTCATGAGAATAGACCACTGGCCAGAACTTTCCCTGTATGCAACATGCCCTGCATCCAGTGTGCTTTTCCGAATGAGCATTCAGTGCTGCCGGAAGTTTTCTGACAGATAAGAGAACCTCTATAGGGCTACAGTGTGAAGGCACCACCGACACCCAAAGACCAATTTTTTTACTTTCGATAGTTTTTATTGAGAAATTTTCCAGTACAGAAATAAACAAAAAGAAACAACAATAAATGTGACATAGTAGGTATGGTGATACATGGAACAATAGGCAGGAAAAATAAGTGGATAAAGGGGTGTTGTCCCACAAGAGAAATCGCATCAATGTAAAAAACCATAACAAGTGATTGGGTATGGTCCTGACAGGCCGAAGCCCAAATTGGGGAAACAACGGCACAATGCCCAATTGAATAAAAGGGAAAGACCAATCACATATTAGAGTATACCTATCCAAGCGAAATATAGGAGTAACCTCCAGGAGGAGGAGTGGGAAAGGACGCCGTGCCCCCCAAGGGTGGCGATACATCCAGGTCCAGTCCGGTCCCCCTCCGAGGGCCAGTCCGAAAATCTCTGGAATGGTCGAAGGGAGTTTGAGGGGGAACAGAAGGGGAGGGAGACACAGAGATGAAAAGAGACAAAAGAGAAAAAAGGGATAGGGTGGCAACAGGAGAAGGAATGAGAGGAATGAGCAAAACAGTCCTGCACAGGGTTTATAAAGATACTTGCACATATTTGGCCCAAGGTTCCCAAACCGCTTCATATTTAGGGACCGTGTCGTTAATCACACTAGACAGCTTCTCTTGTGACATGATCCAAGAGATCTTGAGTTTGCATTCTCGGAGAGAAACCCTAGGCGTTTTCCAGGCCCTGGCAATAGTAATTATGGCACCGATGAGGATGAACTGTAATAGTATGCGGGCCGGTTTGGGAAGCTTGGGAACTCGATCATTTAGCAGTGCGATAAGGGGCGATTGCTGTATAGGGTGGTCGAGCACTTTGCGAATGATCTGGAACAACTTATTCCAGAAAGGTCTAAGCTTAGGGCAAGACCCCCAGGTATGTAAATAGTCTCCCCTAGCGCCGCAACCCCTATAACAAAGGGGACTGGCACTAGGGAACATGGTAGCAATACGAGTAGGGACCAAGTACCATCTTGTAATCAGTTTAACGTTAGCTTCAATAAGAGACACGTTCATGATACCTTTGTAAGAGCGAAGAAGGCAGGTGCCCCAACGGTCCAGATCCCAGTCCATCTCCAGGTCCCTCTCCCAATCAAGGGCATACTTAGGCTTCGCCTCAGCGCTAGCTAGAGCAGAGTAAATTAGAGAGATCCCACCTCGTGTATCCTGAGCCTCAGCACACCAACGTTCGTAGCCTGTGACCTGCGGGGGTTCCGGCTTGTTGTACCAAATGGAGTGTAAGAAGTGAGATATTTGGGAATGCCTAAATCTTTCTGTAAGCGGCATTTTGAGGGTAGAGACACAATGTGGGAAGGAGAGAGGACCCATGGAGTTAAAAAAATGTCCTATACGGAACAAACCTTTATTGAGCCACCAGTGGAATGTTTTAATGTTTTGACCCGGGGGAAAATTGGGGTTATTGAAGATATGAGTGAGGGGTTTAAGTTTAGACACTAGGGCAGGGTGTTTAATGAGTTGATCATGGAGGGAGAAGGAGTGGGAAAGGGTAGGAGCAAGTATAGGGGGCCTATTTTTCGGGGGGCACCAGGCCAGGAAGTCAAGCGTGAACTGGGGTACCGCCTGACGTTCCAGGTGGACCCAGTCCGGTTTCCCTCCCCTGCGATAGATAGTGGAGAATTGTGCTAGTTGGGCAGCTAGATAGTAGCGGCGCAGGTGGGGAAGAGCAATTCCTCCTTGTTGGCGGGAACGGAAGAGAGTCGATTTGTCAAAGCACCCCAGACGAAGCGAACAATGGCGGATTGTAAGTCTTGCAAATGAGCACAAGGGACAGGGATCGGGAGGGAGCGAAAGAGGTACAGGATGCGGGGGAGTAGCGTCATTTTAACGGCATTAATTCTGCCCAACCAGGAGAGATTGTGGGAAGACCAAGTGGAAAGGTCCGCTTTGAGTTTTTTTATAAGGGGAGGATAATTAGCGGTATACAGAGAGCTAATGGAGGGGGTGAGTTGAGTACCCAAATAGGGGATGGAGCCAGAGCTCCAGCTAAAAGGGAAAGTGGATTGTAACGTAGAAAGTTCAGCGGGGGATAGTGATACATTAAGGGCGCTGGATTTAGCCATATTGACCTTGAGGCCTGATAAGTTACCGAACAACCAAAGGGTGTGGAGAAGGTTAGGTACTGTGATTAGGGGGTTGGTGATAAACAATAACATATCGTCCGCGAATAACGCGCATTTATGCTCAATATCTCCACTAGGGACTCCCCAAATGTCAGGATTTCGACGTATAGCAATAGCCAAGGTCTCAATCGCAATGGCGAAGATCAGTGGTGACAGGGGACACCCTTGTCGGGTGCCCCTAGCGATGGGGAATGAGTCGGAGTAGCAGCCTTGGAGACGGACCCGAGCAGACGGGGAGGAGTACAATGCCCGGAGGGTACCTGTGAAGCGGGGGCCAAAAGACCAATTTTTTAAACACCTGTTTGACAGGTGCATATAATTTAAATTTTTGACAGTAAGGCCAATTCTTGCTTTCATCAACAGTACCTCCTATAGGGTTACGGTGTGAAGGCACCACCAACTGCCAAAGACCAATTTTTCCGCACCTGTTACTTTTATCCAAGGTTTTCAAAAGAGAAACAGAATTTATTCAAAAAATTTCCAATGTTGTTCCAAGTGCACTAAATTGTGGTCTCATCATTCAGACTAGCTCCCCAAGCCGTTGTTTATAAAATAAAGAAAGCTTGAATGAAAAATTGAATTTTCTGGCTTTATATTTTTTATTTTTTGGCATTATTGCTGCAGCAGGCTCTATACACAGTACTGATGTGCCACATTACAGGCAGAGTAAGCGGACCCCCCAGGCACTATGTTTAAATACATTTTTATTGTTATTTTTCATTTCTAACCACCCCAAGGAATTTGATAGGAGGCAGGGTGAATATTTTGTAGATTTCATTTTTTGTCACAAGGTTTTGCAAAATAAAAAAATAAAATAAAAAATACATGAGATAAGACCGCTAAGATTGCATTTACATGATAGCGGACCGCCGGCTGAAAAGAACTATACCAAAATGATAAAGGTGAAAGTATATACTCCAAAATGGTGTATATTCCTCGCGCCTATGGATGTCCTATTGGGAGGGGGGGGGAGAGGGGTATATCTATTTATCTATTTATTTATTGGGTTTATTAATTTAATCATTCTGAACCACTCAACCTTTGCCCACCATTTCTTTTACCCAGGATATTGGCAAGCAGTTGTCCATCCCTGGATAGTAATAGCAAGCCCTATATCAAATCCCAAATACTTTGGGATTTTACCCTTCATATACCAAAATGATACCTGCAGGCATCATTCCAGTATAACCACTCAAAATCCAGCAAAGTACCAGTATGTTGATGGTCCTTGTTGGCCATCTATGTAATGTTCTTTTTTCCTGCAGCCTTTGGGAGAAAAGATTTCTCCATTTATATTAATTGAGTGTGTGGTATGCCCACCATTAGAATATACCGCCCTACATACACCCACTTCTAATGTTGGGCATAAGGGTAACATTCTTTTTTTTTTTCGTTTAGGCCGTGGGCTGAATTTAAAAAAGAACCCAGCAGATTAAAAACGATGTGGATGAAGAAATCTCTGCCACAAAAAGTGAAAACAATATATGCCGAAGCATAGGGGCGAACTGCCCACTGACCACTCCAGGCCCCATGCTTGGGCATATACATTATTTTTTTAACTGCAGATGAGAAATCTCCACCTGCAGCACTGCAACCACTGACATATGTATTTTGAGAGCACACCCTGCTGCAGTCAGAATAAACATATCAGTGCTGCAGCTGAATGGCTATCCTGCAAAGCAAATAATGCGTAACAATAAAACACATTAACTAAATAAAACGACAACTATTTTTTTACTTTTTTTATTTTTTTTATTTTTTATGTTCTCTTTTACTTTTATTTAACTGTTTTTGTAACTAATAAACTGTAAACTTTCCAGGCTGTGATTTTAGGGTCTCTCAAAATGTGATTTCCTGACTATCTAACATCTTTGGAGAACTTGTGTGAATGTGTAGCCTAGTCTTGCTGTACCCTATACTAATACTCCACTAGTGTGTGGTAGCGACGGAGGCAGTCCTTGATGCAGAGGCCAGGTTGGCCAAAGCAGGAGGGACAGAAAAAGTGGGTGTCTCATCTTATTCCATATGCACCAAATTGCCTATATAAGGGCAGCAGCTGCACTAGTGTAGTGCTGTCTAATCTGCACCTTCACCTGTATACCTGTTCCTGTGATCTGTGCTTGATTCCTGTGTTTGACCCGGCTTATCCTGACCATGTTTGCTCTCCACCTATTCTGACCTGGGCTTGCCTTAAAGACTTTGTTATATCTTCCATCTGCCTGATATCCTGTTGCCAACCTCTGCCTGCATCTTGACCATTCTTTGTCTGCTGTTTATGCTTATACCTGATCCTCCGTTGCTAGCCTGGCTTGTCTGACCCTGCATCCAGTTATCCATCTGCTGTGTGTCTTCATCTGCTGTTTCTGTTGCCATCTGCTGCTTCAGCCATCCAGCCCAGCTCAGATGATGCACCTGCCGCACACTTCTGCAACCAACAGAAGATTTTTCAGGCACTCTTACCTCACTGTGCTCTCGCGGCCACTGTCACAACACCAGTGGTCCTTGAGCCGAGGCTGTACGAGAAGTTCCCCTCTACATGTCAGGCTCTGCCACAAGGTACATGACAGAGTTGGTATGAGGTAGATGCATCTGTTTTTTCCTTTTTACATACCTTTTTGGAGGGTGCTACAAATCAGACACTTTCCTAACAGAATCTGGACTGGTAAACATGCGCCACCTTCCCTGACAGAGTTTGACATACTATGTCTGGCATTGTCTCCAATCCATCATGGGCTCTCGACATCCTATAAATTACTCACCTGCTGGACAGATTTCCAACCCCCTACCTATCTGCTACACTAGGAGCAGGATCTGGGGAAAACTTTCACGGCAAAGCAGAAGGAGAGGATCCTGCTGCTTTCACATGCCATTTCTATATCGAATAGAATTTAAGAAATCAGTTTTAAAATCATGTCTTGGTGGTACAGAGTAATTGGAATTCTTCATAAACTCTTCCCGAACTCCTCTTTGCTGTGCTGGAGATGTGGTAAACCGAAGGGTTCCATGTTGCACGTCTTCTGGACATGCTTCAAGACTTCTGGAACCAAATGAGGGAAATCGTACTCAAATTGACCGATTTATTAATCTAAAAAATTATCCGGCTGCCTTCCTCCTACATCTTGCTCCAATCTCGACCAAACATTATAAGAAATTGCTTCTAATCCATCTTTTGAATGCTGCAAAGGCATGCATCCTTTTGTTATGGAAACAAACTACTGCTCCACCGCTTAGCCTTTAGTCCTGCAAAATCAATTAAATTCAGCTTATGGAAGAGACTGTAGCATCCGCCATTGGCACTGGGGAACAATATCGTAAAAACCTGGTTCTATTAGGCTGACTTTATATACTCGTAAGCATACCAGACATTCTGTGTGCTCTTTAAGTACTACCTCAACGTTAGATAGGCTGTTAAATTGTTTTCTGAATAGTTAAGATGATTACATGTTCGCAGTCATACAGCTGAGGGGTCAATGTTATGTCTTTTGCCAGATATACACAATCTCAGCCTGTTTTTTCGTTATGGAAATATTTCTGAGACTGTGTATTGCTTTTTCCAGATGGAATTATGAGCTCTGTATATCTCTCAGGATTTTTCTGCAATACTAAGTTATATAACTGTCTGTATTTCCTTTTTGCAAAAAAAAATAAAAATAAATAAATAAAGAATAAAAAAAAAATGAATAAATAGTAGTGACTTATCCAACCCAAAAAACCCCCTTGCCTGTTCTGTTCATAGAGGGCCATAGGGAGATTCAGTTAGGGATTAACAGTGTAAAAGCCAGAATCTTTTGCTGTACTTCTACTCCCTCCCTGCATTAGGGCAAAATTCACACCTATGGGGTTTTAATGCAGTGCAGTTGGCGTTATATGTTTTACATGTATTCATCGCTATGGAAGGTGTGTTTAATTGGAAACTGCACCAAAGATGCAGCAAGCAAGAATTTGTATTGCACTCCACTAAACATTAAAATAATTTTTTAATTATGGGTCCTAAATATTGCATATACTGGGGAGGAACCACTTTAAATAAACTCTATTTAAAAGCTATTGTGTGATACTCATAAAGTTAGTATACAGTATATAAAGAAATAAACAAAACAGAACAAAAACCACTGCAAACCATATCCCATTCAAAAGACCATTTATTGCAGAAAATATTAAATCACTGAGGTATACCTATCCCCATTAAAAACCCACCCACTCTTATACCCCTGTATAATTTATACAATAAATGGTCTGTATGATTAGTCATAATTTGTGGTGGTTTTTGTCCTGTTTTGTTTATTATATACAGAATACTTTATGAGTATCACACAATAGGTGTTCATTGTACTCTATTAAAAATGGTTCCTTCTTGGTATTGGTATGTAAAGTCACTGAAGACTCCAGAAGGGTGAAGGGTTTGTAGGCCTCAATCTCAGTATTAGGTCTTCAAATATTACCCTTCCAATTCATTCTGCAGGCAACAGTGACAATTCTTTTCAAAAATCTTACTTCATGCCCCTGTAATTGCCTCCCTGCTTACCTACATACCCTTGAAAAATTATTCATACCCCGTGAAATTTTCCACATTTAGTCATATTACAACCAAAAACGTAATTGTATGTTATTGCCATTTTATGTGATAGACCAACATAAAGTGGCATATAATTGTGAAGTGGAAGGAAAATGATAAATAGTTTTCAACATTTTTTACAAATAAATACCTGAAAAGTGTGGCATGCATTTGTATTCAGCCCCCTTTACTCTGATACCCCTAACTAAAATTTAGTGGAACCAATTGCCTTCAGAAGTCATCTAATTGGAAAACAGAGTTTACCTGTGTGTAATTCAATCTCAGTATATATGCAGCTGTTCTGTGAAGCCCTCAAAGGTTTGTTAGAGAACCTTAGTTAACAAATAGCATCACAAAGGCAAAGGAACACACCAGACAGGTCAGGGATAAAGTTGTGGAGAAGGTTAAAGCAGGGTTAGATTATAAAAAAGGTATCCCAAGTTTTGAACATCTTACGGAGCACTGTTCAATACATGATCCAAAAATGCAAAGAGTATGGCACAACTGCAAATCTACCAAGACATGGTCGTCCACCTAAACTGACAGGCCAGGCAAGGAGAGCATTCATCAGAGATGCAGCCAAGAGGCCCATTGTAACTCTGGAGAAGCTGCAGAGATCTACAGCTCAGGTGGGAGAATCTGTCCACAGGACACTTATTAGTTGTGCACTCCACAAATCTGGTCTTTATGGAAGTGTGGCAAGAAGAAAGCCATTGTTAAAAGAAAGCCATAAGAAGTCCCATTTGCCGTTTGCAAGAAGCCATGTGGGGGACACAGCAAACATGTGCAAGAAGGTGCTCTGGTCAGATGAGACCAAAATTTAACTTTTTGGTCTAAAGGCAAAACGCTATGTGTGGCAGAAAACTAAGACTGCACATCACCCTGAACACACCATCCCCTGTGAAACATGGTGGTGGCAGCATCTTGTTGTGGGGATGCTTTTCTTCAGCAGGGAGAGGGAAGCTGGTCAGAGTTGGTGGGAAGATGGATGGAGTCAAATACAGGGCAATCTTAGAAGAAAACCTGTTATAGTCTGCAAAAGACTTGAGACTGGGATTGAGGTTTACCTTCCAGCAGGACAACAACCCTAAAAATACAGCCAGAACTACAATGGAATGGTTTATATCAAAGCATATTCATGTGTTAGAATGGCCCAGTCAAAGTCCAGACCTAAACCTGATTGAGAATGTGTGGCAAGACTTGAAAATTGCTGTTCACAGATGCTCTCCATCCAATCGGACTGAGCTTGAGCTATTTTGCAAAGAAGAATGGGCAAAAATGTTACTCTCTAGATGTGCAAAGCTGGTAGAGACATCCCCAAAAAGACTTGCAGCTGTAATTACAGCAAAAGGTGGATTTATAAAGTATTGACACAGGAGGGCTGAATACAAATGCACGCCGCACTTTTCACATATTGATTTGTAAAAAAATATAAAAAACATTTATCTTTTTCCTTCCACTTCTAAATTATGTGCCACTTTGTGTTGGTCTATTACATAAAATCCCAATAAAATACATTTATGTTTTTGGTTGTAACATGACAAAATGTGGAAAATTTCAAGTATGAATACTTTTTCAAGGCACTGTAATAGTTCTTACAGAGCTTGAAGTGAAATTATTGGCATCCCTTGCAAAAAAAAAAAAACTTTCAGAGAGCCAATAAGACTAAAAAAAAGTCCCCCTGCAAAATGAGGCTGCTTAGGTGGTAATAAGGAAACAGTGGGTGTGGAAAAGGACAATTTCATCAGTTTCTTAAGGAGAAGGGAAAGGAAGATTTAAAAAAAATCTACAATTACATTTTCAGTTGCAGCGCCATATTAATAGGTGAGAACAGATAAAATTGCTTCTTATGCCCCATACACACGTGCAGATTATCTGCAGACTTTTGTCTGCAGACTTACCTTTTCTATGTAGTGCAAGGGCCTGCTGGATTGCATACAAATTGAAAGTGTTTAGGTTTGACCTCATATTATATGGTTTTGGTAAGTCTGCAGACAAAAGTCTGCAGATAATCTGCACGTGTGTATGGGGCATTAGGCAAATAAAATGAGGCATTATACAATTACTCTTACCCATTTCTGTTTGCGTCAACACTTTTATAATGCTTATGCCCCATACACACGTGCAGATTATCTGCAGACTTTTGTCTGCAGACTTACCAAAACCATATAATATGAGGTCAAACCTAAACACTTTCAATTTGTATGCAATCCGGCAGGCCCTTGCACTACATAGAAAAGGTAAGTCTGCAGACAAAAGTCTGCAGATAATCTGCACGTGTGTATGGGGCTTTAGTCTACAACTGTCTGAGCTCTTACCTCACTGACAACAATCTTCTTGACTCCTTATGGTCCGGCTTTTGCTTACTGCACTCCACTGAAACTGCCCTACTGAAACTCACTAACTGCTAAAACCAACGACCACAACTCCATACTCATATCACTAGACCTCTCTGCAGCCTTTGATACTGTTGACATCCCCTTCCCCTCAAAAAACTCCACTCTCTTGGCCTTCAGGACTCTGCTCTCTCCTGTTTCTCCTCCTATCTATTAAAGCGCTCCTTCGGTGTTACCTATAACTTTGTTTACTCCTGTCCATTTCCCCTTTCTGTGGGGGTACCTCAAGGTTCTGTCCTCGGATTCCTCCTCGACTCCATTTACACCTCTTCCCTTGGTCAATTAATAAACTCCCATGGCTTCTAGTACCATCTCTATGCTAACAAAACACAAATCTATCTCTCTACTTCTCACCTCACTCCTTCCATCTCCTCTCACATTACTAACTTACTCGACATATCAGCATGGATGTCACACCACTCCCCCAAACTCAATCTTTCTAAAACTGAGCTCATAATTTTTCCTCCGGCCCATACCCCCTCCCCTGACTTCTCCAACAAGATCAATAATACAACCATCAGTCCCTCCCCTCATGTCAGGGTTCTAGGTGTATTCCTGGACTCTGACCTGTCCTTTCAGCCCTACATCCATTTGCTGTCCGAATCTTACAGAGTTCACCTCCATAACAAAATACGCCCTTTTCTAACCGTTAAAACGAATAAGCAACTTATTCACTCCCTTGTTATCTCTTGCCTTGACTATTGTAACTCCCTTCTCATTGGCCTACCTCTCTGCAAGCTATTCCCTCCTAAGTCTTTCTTTCATGAATGCCGCTGCCAGACTCATCCTTCTTTCCAACCATTCAGTGTCTGCCACCCCTCTCTAACAAATCCCTCCACTGGCTTCCCATTGCACAATGAATAAAATTCAAAACACTAACAATAACCTCAAGCTATATAACCAATCCTATCTCCAAATATCACCCAAACCGTTCTCTTTGCTCCTCCCAAGACCTCTTGCTCTTTAGCTCCCTTGTGTCTTCCTCCAATGCTCGTCTCTAGGATGTCTCCAGAGCCTCTCCCATTCTCTGAAACTCACTAACTAAATCTGTCTGGTTATCTCCTACTCTTTCCACTTTTAGGTGATCCCTGAAAAGTCATCTCTTTAGGGAGGCCTATCTTGCCCACACCTAACAACTCAATCTTCTTTTCCCTCATCAGTTCATTCCTCACAGTTACTAATTTTTGTTTCACCAGCCCCTCCCTTTTAGATTGTAAGCTCACAGGAGTAGGACCCAGCTAACCCTCTTCTATTGAATTGTATTGGTGCTGTATTGTGTCCCTTTATATTGTAAAGCACTTTTCAAACTGTTGGCGCTATATAAATCCTGAATAATAATATTAATAAAGACAAAAGGGCATTTTTTAAACCAATAAATGTGATATTCATGAAAGTTAATCGTTCTTCATAATTTAAATCACCTGCAGCAAGAAAATTTACCTGAATTATTTGGTGAATGGCACATTTGCTGCTTTATAAATATACCCCAAAGTGGAGAGAAGAACACACAATCAGCTCTTTGGGCTGTTACTGAGTTGATGCCTGATTTGTAATGCACCTAGACCGAAACGCATTACCGAAGTTTTAAACCTGGTTAATAAATCATTTTCTGATGATGGTGTCCTATGCCATGGGTCACGTATTTCATAATGTCAAAGCTATTGTTTATCTTTATTGACATAGCTTGGGCCACATATACAACAATAGTGTCTATTTTCCCATTGTATTAGGTGACTGCAAAACTAGTCTTGTGAAAACACTTTTTCTGATAGAACAATGTCATTTTTGGAAATGTTCCTGCCAGAAACTATTATTTCTGAGATTTTTAATGCAAATCACAATGTGACTTAACACATTCCACCTATTATTTTTAGAATATAATTGCCTCATTTCAAACAATACTCACACCAAACTTTAATTCGCCATAAATGCAACCTTCTCCCATATTTCCACCAAAGTTCATGTTTCACCATGTTGGTTGGCTAAATTCTTCAGGAGCTGAGCATACACAGTCATAATTTCCCGGGTGCCGAAACTGCACATGTTGGTAGCATTTTCCCAACAGAACCTTGCAAATCCCCTATACCTATGCCCATGATAAGAGGTGGTAGTCTCATTTTTTAATTTTAGTCAACTAATCATCTGGTGAATTAAATAACAATATGAGTAACGTTGGCATTTTTTCTGATTTAACTATATACATTAAGGTTCCCACTTCCATGGTGCGCTAATGCATACATGCTGACGTGTGTGTTAGAACTCCTAGAAATTGATATCCAAGCATCTTTGATATAAACTAAAATTTGCCTCCTGGAAGAACAAATTGCAAATGGATTTGTATTAGGGCAGGTGAAGATTGTGAAACCAACCATCAACAAAATGACTGGATAAGCAGTACCAAACTTCAAGGGGTGAGTGCCTGAGGGTTGTTGGAGCATTGATCAGCATGCCCCCCTCCCGTGGTATTTAATGTCCACAGTTGTTTAGCATTGCAGCGTGCTTGGTGGAGGCAGAATCATTATGATTATTATGTAAAACATGTAAACTATGAGCCTAGGACAGGAGTGAACTTTTATGACCCCTGGTGCAAGATTTCTGTAAAAATAGGATGCGATGCACTGGGACCCGCTTGAGGGAAGGGGTCCAAAATTGTACAAGAAGCCCTTGTGTATTAAACATTGCAACAAAACATTGGCTGCAATGGTACAACCCAACTTTTCTTCCATACCCTCCATGAAGATGATACCCTACCGGCCCAATGAGACACCCCGGAAAAGTTATACACCTTACGATTGCTAGATATGATAGAATGTATGTTACGGGATAATTACTTAATTTCTGTCAATGTACCACTACTACGCCCTACCGGTGAAAAGTCAACAGGTACTGTTTAACACTGTTTTACACTGTTTTTATTTGGGTATCTTGTTCTCCTGTATTACTGTATTCTCATAGTTAGCTAATAGTTTTCTGTACTGTATTTCAAACCATTCTCTTTCTTTTTTTGTTCAATAAAAATTAATGAAACGTAAACATTTATTTTATTTATTGTGTGTTAAGATAAAGAGACCCTATTTTTTAAATCTCCATCTCCGGTGTCCTCTTTTTGTAACTTGATAATATGGATATCCCCATTTGTAATTAGAATCTATGTACAGTATCTGACAAAAGTGAGTACACCCCTCACATTTTTGTAAATATTTTATTATATCTTTTCATGTGACAACACTGAAGAAATTACACTTTGCTACATTGTAAAGTAGTGAGTGTACAGCTTGTATAACAGTGTCAATTTGCTGTTCCCTCACCTTCAACCCTTTTTGTGGCTGCCTCTGCCGTTTTCAGGTAGGGCAGACAAAGCACTAGAAATAATCAAAATGACAACATCACAGTGTATACACAATTTACTATTACAATTAGAAATTCACATTCACATGAACTGGTTTATTACAAACATTATATGATTTTTTTAAGTAATCAGTTCTTTGACCAAGCTTAATACTGACTAATCATTGAGTGGTTGCAGATAATAACAAAATAACATAAAAGCCACTTCCATTTTGTTGATCACTATGCAATGCAATTGAAAGAAAATCTGAAGTGATTTACACTATATTACCAAAAGTATTGGGACGCCTGCCTTTACACGCACATGAACTTTAATGGCATCCAAGTCTTAGTCCGTAGGGTTCAATATTGAGTTGGCCCACTCTTTGCAGCTATAACCGCTTCAACTCTTCTGTGAAGGCTGTCCACAAGGTTTAGGAGTGTGTCTATGGGAATGTTTGACCATTCTTCCAGAAGCGCATTTGTGAGGTCAGGCACTGATGCGGATGAAAAGGCCTGGCTCGCAGTCTCCGCTCTAATGCATCCCAAAGATATTCTGTCGGGTTGAGGTCAGGACTTTGTGCAGGTCAGTCAAGTTCTTCCACCCCAAACTCGCTCATCCATGTCTTTATGGACCTTGATTTGTGCACTGGCCCATATCATTTGGTGGAGAGGGGGATTATTATGTGGGGTTGTTTTTCAGGGGTTGGGCTTGGCCCCTTAGTTCCAGTGAAGGGAACTTTTAAGGTGTCAGCATACCAAGACATTTTGGACAATTTCCTGCTCCCATCTTTGTGGGAACAGTTTGGGGATGGCCCTTTCCTGTTCCAACATGACTGCGTACCAGTGCACAGAGCAAGATACATGAGCAAGTTTGGGATGGAGGAACTTGACTGGCCTGCAGTAAGCCCTCCCACCTAGTACAGACTACTTAGTAAGCCTCCCCTCCCAGTGCAGACCCCTCAGTAAGCCCTTCCACCTAGTACAGTCTGTAGAGAATGGTCAAACATTCCCATAGACACACTCCTAAACTTTGTACATGAGCAAGTTTGGGATGGAGAAACTTGACTGGCCTGCACAGAGTCCTGACCTCAACCCAAAAGAACACTATTTGGATGAATTAGAGCGGAGACTGTGAGCCAGTCCTTCTCGTCCAAAATTGTGCTTCTGAAAGAATGGTCAAACATTCCCATAGACACACTCCTAAACCTTGTTGACAGCCTTACCAGAAGAGTTAAAGCTGTTATAGCTGCAAAGGGTGGGCTAACTCAATACTGAACCCTACGGACTAAGACTGGGAGGCCATTAAAGTTCATGAGCGTGTAAAGGCAGGCGTCCCAATAGTTTTGGTAATATAATGTACTACCTAATCCAGCACTGTCAGCACAAGGAAGACAGTTCTGGGTAATTTAACTTTGGGTTCTTTTTCAGCATAGGCACCCAGGGTGCTTGGAACATCCAAGTGCACAAGTATGCACTTTCTTTCTCAGTTGATAGGTCAGAAAGTTACCCCAGCCCTTCCTGTCTCACTATTAACCAAGGGAGGTGTCCATCACTTTCATGGGGCAATAGAGAAGCTTAGGAAGGTACGAGGCCTGGTTTTTGACCTATCAATCCAGGAGGTACATGCATATTAGAACATTTGAGCATTCTGAGCACCCAAGGTGCTCAGAATGCTCAAATGTTCTAACATTGTTCTGACATTAAGTGCAGGCAGCTATGTGCTGGCAGCACTAGATTAGGTAGATATATCACTTTAGATTTGTTTTAAATCTGTGCCCATTTTGCCTGCTTGTGCTCATGAAAAGGGTGTATAGGAATCCCAAAAAATTACCTTTTTGGTTCATTATAAGTACAATGAGGGCACTTTAACACTTTGTATAAGTGTTGATAGATGGCCTATCCTCAGTGATGGCGAACCTTGGCACCCCAGATGTTTTGAAACTACTTTTCCATGATGCTCAACTACACTTCAGAGTGCATGAGCATCATGAAAAATATAGTGCCAAAACATCTGGGGTGCCAAGGATCGCCATCACTGTTATAGACCAATAGGCGGGAACAGGAGGGGTGGGTAAGATAACAACATTGCTAGGAAGTGCCGAAGTGTGCATATGAAAGTGTCTCAAAAAGTTATATAGAGAGGAAAGCATAACATTCAAAAAAAATGTTAATTTCAGTATGACAGTAACACAATTTCCAGGAACAAAGCTCCAAAATCCTTGCAAAGGATTGTCATTAGCAATTATGGACTGTTGGGAACAGGTGGCTTTCTGGTGGACTACAAGATGACTAAGAGACATCTAGATGAAAAGGTAAATGTTACAATGAGCTATCACTAACTGCCATAGGTCTCAACATTGTATCTATTTCAATACTTCAAATTGCATTATTTCTATCTAAGAGCAAAGGCTCTAGCAGCCCGTGTATACCCACTTTGTGCCCTACCTCATCCCAAAGCTCTTGCCCTGTACCAAGTAGCTATAGAAGGGTTTGGCACTAAGCCAAGTATAAACCCTGACTTCACTGGCGCATGCGCTCTGAAGGAACGGCCGCTGGTGCCGTTCCTTCAGAGCCCCGTGCCGTGACCGTCGGCTCCCGCACGCATGCGCGGGAGTGACGTAATTGCGGGTCCGGCCAATCAGATCCCGGAAGACGGGCGACTGAACATGTCGCCCGTCATACAGGTAAGCTGGCGGCATGGCGGGGGCTCGTTCTAAGGTAAGTATTTCATAATGAGCTACTATGCGATGCATATTAGCTCATTATGTGTTTCTCTTTCAGGTTGTAAAAAAAAAAAATAATAATTTTTGAATGAGTTTACAACCTCTTTAACACTTTTGTTCTTTTAACATGTAATGTATTTCGTTGTGTTAAAATACATGTACAACACAACAAAATGCATTAAAATAGGCATCCATGTGGATTATAAGAGGGAAGACAGCGCAGCGCCTTCTAAGTGCAGCAAGACATTTATTGAAGTATGTGCAGCAGTATTACACTCACATTTAGTCGGTGAATAAGATGCAGTTAGTCAAGTAATGTTGATCATCAGGAGCATCACTGGAGCGGGTCCTGGTGGTGGAGGCAGTGGATCCCGGTGAGAGCGGCAGGGGGTTCCTCCGTGTGTACAGGGATGGCCTCGGTGGTGTCCGTGGGCTCCTCGCCAACTGGTGGAACGCTGGCACTCGTGGGTCCTGGGATCCTGAAGCCACTCCTGGCGGTGATGTGGGATGCTACGGCGAAAGTTATCGGAGCATGCGCTCCTTCCTCAGGCTCCTGATGATCAACATTACTTGACTAACTGCATCTTATTCACCGACTAAATGTGAGTGTAATACTGCTGCACATACTTCAATAAATGTCTTGCTGCACTTAGAAGGCGCTGCGCTGTCTTCCCTCTTGTCTCCCCCCAGAGATCTCTTCTGTCTCTTCCGCCGGCAGCCGCTACAGTGGACAGCTACCCCCTGAACTGTTTGGGGGTCCCCCCACCCCTGGTGTTTACCTTCTCCCTTCCCCCCCTCCCCCGGGTCCCCAGGACCAGACTTTTTTTTTTTTTTTTTTGAGACCTCTTCTTGCGCCAATTCACCACCAAACCATTATCCATGTGGATTATGCATACATAACAAAACGTTTTTCTGTTTTAACTTATACTGTACATGGTAAAAATACTCTGAAGAGCTCTAAAACTTAGCAAAATGCAGCAGTATTAGGATGGGTTTCACAGCTGCTGTTCTCTACTGCTCATTACAGTATGTTTAAGGTGTGTTGCAACATGTGTCATAGTGTTATGATGTGCATTTTTACACTCATTGACATATGTTTTTATAGCTATTAATATGCATTAAAACACATGCTGATACACATTAACATGCATTTACATGCACTTCCATTGATTTCAATGGGCCCTCTCAACATGTGTTAAAATGAAAAAAAAATACACTGCCTGGTCAAAAAAAAGTCGCCACCTAAAAATACCTAAGCAACTGACTAAACTAAGCATGCACATGCTTAGTGTGGGCACATGCAGTAACTATCTATCTTATTAGATAGTTACTGCATGTGCCCAAAGAACGAGGTCAGCTGACTACCTGAATATACTGAATGACCAGGTTATTCCATCAATGTATTTTTTCTTCCCTGATGGCACGGGCATATTCCAAGATGACAATGCCAGAATTCATTGGGCTCAAATTGTGAAAGAGTGGTTCAGGGAGCATGAGACATCATTTTCACACATGGATTGGCCACCACAGTGTCCAGAACCTAACCCCATTGAGGATGTATTGGAGAAGGCTTTGCGCAGTGGCCTGACTCTCCCATCATCAATACAAGATCTTGGAGAAAAATGAATGCAACACTGGAGGGAAATAAATCTTGTGACATTGCAGAAGCTTATCAAAACAATGCCACAGCAAATGCGTGCCATAATCAAAGCCAACAAACAAAATATTAGAGTGTGTGACCTTTTTATTTAGTGGTGACCTTTTTTTGGCCAGGCAGTGTATATAATCAATGACTCTCACAGAACATTGTTGCCAACCCTCTATTTTTTACTCTATCTTTATCTTAGCACATGAACAGAATTGTAATTCTGTAAGCACCAGAGGTAATGATGACCACAACACAAGCCATATATGTAAGTGCACTTATCCTATGAACAGGGCAGTTATCAACGTTACCAAAAAACCTAGGCCAATAATTTGTCTTGTTTTCTAAACTCACTAGCTAAAGAGATGAATCTAAAACCACGTGTCACAGTTTCTGAATGTATAACAGTTCAATTATAATATAATGTAGGTGTTATCAAACCCATTATAAGTAAATGGTGGCGGTTTGGGAGCACAAGATGCTTTTTCAGGAGTACAGGCTAAAGGATTGACACTACAAGAACTGAGGTCTTCATTGGGTAAGAAATAGATAGCATCCTCTGAGTGAACCGATGGGTCTTCATCAAAGTAGTTATATGGTCGGAGGAAGAATCCAACTCCATTTCCAGCTGTCACTGTGTTTGGGATGTCCTCTGAATGCGGGATGTGTAGGAACCCAGTTGTAATTCAAGCCACCAAATCCTGTGTAAAAAATATAGAAGTTTATGTTTGTAATAGGAATGTATCCTATTTATTGCTGTATAATATGCATATGTAATAGGGAAGATGTAGAAGTTATAACTAATTTCAGCAGACAGTAAGCAAACAATTATTACTGAAGGCTTAGGATTGGCCATGCCTAGGGATGAGCTCAAGTATGTTCAGAAACTCACCTAAGTGAGCCCGCCAGGAAGCTGTCACTGTAAAAAGAACAAAAAGAGGGCGCACCAACCTTGCTCATTAAGTGGTGTTTTATTGATAAAAGAGAAAGGAAATATACTCACAACACAAAAATCTTAAAAGCGTATCCAGTCCACAATGGACACAAAGCAACCAGGTCACTGGGAAATGTCCATTATGCCAGAGGACCTTCTAAATGGCTGACACGTTTCGAGGGGAGATCCCCTCTTCTTCAGAGCCAGTCTATAATGTTCCATTGACACATTAAATATAAAGGATGGGTCTTGTCACATGGTCTCAGGACCCCACCCAAAAATGGGTGGAAATGGGAGTGGTATAAGAATGAACCACACTATAGTGCGTGAGATTGATCATACTGACAACGTCAAACTAAAAAAAAACACTTGCAACTACTACCAATAGTCAGCACCTCTCCAATCTGCATATGAAAAAAAAGGGGGCGGGGCATACCAATCGCATCCAAATAAAAAGGCACATACAAAAGGGATTGCCTACCCATGGTCGCTGAATTCGCTGATGATACTGGCAGTGGAAGATCCGTATAAGCAGGTCCCTGTAGCTACAAACGTGGCGATGAATTACAGAGTCTGGAACGCACACTGGTGCATTCCACCCCCCACTTCTTGCATCTGGGACACGGATTCTAGAGAACCTGGACATGCAGCTCAGGTGGAGCCAAAGGGAAGGGGCAGAAAAGCCATGTAGGCGCATGCCCTCCCTGCGGGAAGGACAGCCAACCCCAGTGGCCCGAAAGTGCAAGGGAGACACAGATTCCTCAGCTACAAAAAGGGAAGACCATCTGGTCGCGTCACCTCTGAATGTCCCACCAAGGACCCCCAGACATTGAAGGGCAACCCCTGAGGGTGTTCCACAGAAAAAAAAATAAAAAATTGATGTTATATGTATTACAGATGTAATAAAAATCAAATCAAAATCATAATCATATGCAGGTTTGTGTGTGTGCTTCTTGAATATTAAAGGAAGAGCATGCAGTTGTGCATATATGTGCATGTTAAGCATGTGCGCATAACAATCGCAACTGCATAAGGTGCAAATGCCCATGAACAAGCGCAGATGCATGTGCACACAAACATTTCACATGAGCAATGCGCACTTGGACATGAAGAAACAATAGGCACATATGTGAAGAAGGGGCACAAAAATGAAGGAAGAAAGCTGTCACTGTATTGGACCAATCAATCCCAAGGCATATCTCACTCTACACCTGCACATTTACTGCTTATGACCCTGGTAGATGACTGGCCCAGTATAGGTGACAGTTTCTTAGGGGGCTGGCTCAGTTGGGTTTGGACTGGAATCTGACCATGCCTGAGCTCATCTCCAGACATGACTTATATTAAACTTGTACTTTGCCCCTGCAAGTTCACTTCCATACTACACCCCGTAGATCACCCCCCCCCCCCCTGCTCCCCAGCTCATTGTACTCTCCTTCCTTTCACTTCCTTGCCACTCCGTTTGGGAGAGAAAGTCCTGTCTGGAGGCCACAAAGAAGGTCCAAACTGGAGCTTACACAGGACTCATAACACCCCCATGTTACACTGCCAAGCACCATTCCTGCCATGTGTGAAAGAGGAAAAACCCACATGGCCTTCCATACCAGTAAGTACTGAGTACACCACTTCCTCTGTTTCTGTGAGATAAATGTATGGAAGGGGAGCAAAATAAGGGTGAGTAAGTGCTGACTTTAATTACCTCTTTAAATGATCAGAATCTTATTATCCTTATACAGGATTTATATAGCGCCAACAGTTTGCGCATCGCTTTACAATGTGAGGAAGGACAATACAGTTACAATACAATTGAGTACAGGAGGAACTAGAGAGCCCTGCTCGTTACAGCTTACAATCTTAGAGGTTTACATGCTTTTGTCATGTACAAATAGAAAGTTTTGTATCAATTTACTCAATATATAAATAAATAGACATGTTTTTTACTTCTTTGCTTAATTGGGTTCTTGATATCTAGTTAGTTAAAAATATATTACTTATCTCAGTGGATAAGCATGAGACATTCCTAAAGTTTTGGTCTGCATGGACAGCATGTTCACAACCTAATCAGAGCCTTAGGCTTATGACAAAAAACAGAGGGTTGGTTGTTTGGCTAACCCCCAGTGTCCTTTTCCCATCCTCCCTTTCCTTGAACCATATAGCCCCACTGGATCTCTAGCCTTTCCACTATTCTTCACAGAATTCTTTTCATGTCAGTGCTGCAGACTGGGCTACATCTATTGGAAAAATGCTTTAACCCTGCCTTACTCCATTGGAACCCAGCTCCATTATATAGCAACTATCACCTTCAAAACATGTCCATGATTCACCCTTGGTGAAAGATGCGTACAATACTGACAGGAACGCCTCCAGAAAACACATATTATCATCTTGATTTCAATTTTTATAGTGACCTACTTTGTTCCTGTTTTCCTGGTTATATATGTAGTACTGCCCCCTTGAGGACTGCTGGATAACACACTTTCGGGTCCCCCTGAGTTACCGCTAGCAACTCTGGTATTAACAATTTAATACTTTACTTATTGGTTCAGTCAATGATCAGTCCAGGGGTTTGTAGTTGTTTTTGGTGTTTTATTTTAAATAGGGATGGGAGAAGGGAATAGTGGGGTACTTCAGATTAACTATTCACAAAATATGAGGACTCCTGTCTAGTGATGCAGCCAGGCTGCTGATTTCACCCTGGCACTAGCTGAATTTGGGTTAAGTCTCTATCCAGGAGACTTGAGGAACTAATTCTCCTCAGGATACTCTCCTAGCATCCCCTTCCACTTTACACACTAACACCCGTCCTCTGACTATCCTACTCCAGGGTGGCCCCCCTCAGGTCAGGCCCCTTGACACAATCCCCTGTACTCACAATACTGTTTTTCGAGGGTCTCCAGTGTCTCTCCCCCTTTAGTCAGTTCTCCTGGACCTCTGGGTTCAGTTCTGTTCCTTTGAGCCCCAGGCCGACCACCTGCGACCATGTGCCACCACTACAGAGGAGGAGGCAGCCGCCACCCTCCCTCCGGGACTCTGCTCACCGGCCAAAGACCCTGCAGCACATGTGCTCCTCGCTTTTATACAGTATCCCAAAATGCACCAAGACTGCCAGTCTCTGCCAATCGCCGGGACTGTATTAAAGCCCGTGCACACATTGGTAAGGTTTCCTCCCACTGTCCAACATGCCTCCCTATTGGACCAGGGTGAAACACTATCTAGACCCAATGAATCACACCCTGAGCACACAGAGCAGACCTAACTCACAGATCCTGCTTTCTGGAAGGCAGAAAGCAATAAAGATTTACCTGCTGCCCCTCTGATAGACAGACAGAGCCAAAAACTATACTCTCTCACTAGCACCTACCAAGGAGGGTGCTACATGTACATTTCCTTCCTTTTTTAAAACCCTCTTTACCCCCTCTTTACCCTACGTTCACACCTATGCTTTTTTTTGTGCATTTTGCAGTTTTCAGAAACAGTCCATTTAACATGGTTTCCCACTGTACACGTTCACACCTTTGTGTTTTTCAGCTGGTGCATTTTTGGAAAGGGTCAGGAACTTTTTTTTCCCCCCATAAAAAAAAATAGGGTGGGGTCCCCCCCCCCCCAAATCATTCCAGACCCTTATCCAAGAATGCAGCCCAACAGGTCAGTAAAGGGAGGGGACGAGGGAGTGCCCTTCCCTCAACCATGCCAGGGCACATGCCCTCAACATGGGGGGGTGTGCTTTGGGGCAGGAGGGGCTTCGCCCCCCTCCCCCAAAGCACCTTGTCCCCATGTTGATGGGGACAAGGGCCTCCGCCCCTTAGCTATTTAAGAAATGTCACACGGCAGAGCACGTTTGTCACAAGCAAGGCTAATATAACACCTTTGGGATGAATGGGATAAGCACATTTGTGAGATTAGGCACTGATGTTGGACAAGAAGACTTGACACGCAGTCTCTGCTCTAATTCATCCCAAAGGTGTTCTATCGGGTTGAGGTCAGTTCTCTATGCAGGCCAGTCAAGTTCCTCCACCCTAAATTTGCCCATCCATGTCTTTAAGGACCTTGCTTTCTGCACTGGTCCAAATCATTATGGTGTGGGTTGTTTTTCAGGGGTTGGTCTTGGCCCCTTAGTTCCAGTCAAGGGAACTCCTAAGGCATTAGCATACCAAGACATTTTGGACAATTTCATGCTCCCAACCTTGTGGGAACAGTTTGGGGTTAGCCCTTCCTATTCCAACATGACTGCGCACCAGTGCACAAAGCAAGGTCCATAAAGACATGGATGAGCAAGTTTTGGATGGAGTAATCTGACTGGCCTGCCTGGCCTCAACCCAATAATACACCTTTGGGATGAAATAGTGCGGAGACTTCGAGCCAGGCCTTCTCTTCAACATCAGTGCTTGACCTTACAAATGTGCTTCTGAAAACATTCCCATAGACACACTCCTAAACCTTGTGGACAGCCTTCCCAGAAGAGTTGAAGCTGTTCTAGCTGCAAAGAGTGGGCCAACTCAATATTGAACCCTATGGACTAAGACTGAGATGTCATTAAAGTTCATGTGTGTGTAAAGGCAGGCGTCCCAATACTTTTGGTAATATAGTGTATATTCTTTATTCCAAATCAAAACAGGGTTTATTATAATATGGTGTAATATAATATAATATAGTGTATATTTCTGTACTTGTAAAGCATGCATTTTGTCCATAAAAAAGGAAAACTAGTGAAGCCATTACATCTAAGGACTTATAAGCAGAAATATGTTACATCTTTGCTCTTGGGTTTGAGTAAACTTTAAAGGCTTAAGCCCCGTACACACGTACCGATCGTCGGGCGAACGATCGGCCGTCTGTTGTCCAGGGCTGTCGGTGTCTGTTGAAAAGTGCAAAAGACTGCACAAGAATTTTGTCCGCCGACTACAGACGACTGCAGAAGTGATGTCATGTAATGGTTAACTTAACCAGTGTTTTTTCTTTTCTGAGCATGCCCAGTCTTGCAAATCTGCTGTCTGTTGGCCGAATTCTGTACTGACTGGCGAACAATCGGCCGTTTTGGTGTCAGCATACAAAAATTTTAATGCTTGCAAGACAGATTCTGTTGGGCCGAAAGTGCGCTGTCGGCTGTCGGCAGCATCATACTAACAAGCCGAAAATCGGCCGATCGGTCGTCGGCCGAAGCTTTTCGGCCGACAATCGGTACGTGTGTACGGGGCTTAACTCCACCAGTTGCACTAATTTACACCTGTATTTAGAGTGCAACATGATATAAATGGACACCACCCAACCCCCAATTTGCCCCCTATTGTGTGGGGACTCTTCTCTGCCCACACAGCCGAATCATACATTTATAGAGTTCTGTGCAGTGATCACTTCCCCACTTGTAGTCCATTGACACTTACAGAAACACAGTTGCATTGCTTTGCAGGCTGATTTACCTTCATTATTTTTTTTGTAAAAGGTGATAAACAGCAAATTACCAAATCATCAAAATCTAAGGCTCCATTCACACCAATGCGTTGGAAAGGGTCAGAGCCTTGTTTAACCACTTTAGCTCCGGAAGGATTTGCCCCCTTTCTGATCAGGCCCTATTTTGCGATTCTGCACTGCGTTATTTTAGCGGACAATTGCACGGTCGTGCGACGCTGTACCCAAACAAAATTTACGTCCTTTTTTTTCCCACAAACAGAGCTTTCTTTTGGTGGTATTTGATCACCTCTGCTATTTTTAATTTTTGCGCTATAAACAAAAAAAGAGCGACAATTTTGAAAAAAAAAAAAAACAATATTTTTCACATTCTGCTATATAACATTCCCCAAAAAATATGTAAAAATCAATTTTTTTAATATTTCAGGCCAATTTGTTTTCTGCTATATATTTTTGGTAAAAAAAATTACAATAAGCGTATTTTGATTGGTTTGCGCAAAAGTTATTGGGTTTACTAACTACGGGAAAGATTTATGTCATTTTTTTTTACTACTAATGTGGTCGATCTGATTTTTTGCGGGACTGCCACATTGCGGCGGACAGATCGGACACCTGAATGACATTTTCTGACACTTTTGGGGGGACCAGTGACATTACTACAGTAATCAGTGCTAAAAATATGCACTGTTACTGTAATAATGACACTGGCAGAGATAGGGGTTAATACTGTGGGTGATCAAGGGGTTAAATGTATGCCTCATGCTTACTGACAGGTGTGTGTGTGTGTGTGGGGGGGGGGTTGTTCTGTGACAGACACAGAGATTGCAGTTTCATGCTGAATCTGCTGATCTTTTCCTATCTGTCACTGAGAAGATCTGCGCGCCGTCGGAATCACTAGCAGTCCAGTGATGTAGTCTACGTCGCTGGACCCAGGTGAGCCGCACTGCCGCAGAAATATTACTGTTGGCGGTCGGCAAGCGGTTAAATGCAAAACTGTGCTTTTTTTTTTTTTTGCTTTTTTGGTTCAATAGATTTCAATGGAGAAGCTGCAGAAAGATATATAGGTTTTTTTTTTTTACACAATTTGCATCTCTGCGTTTTTAAGTCCAACAACAAATTTTCCAAAAAAAGCATAAGGAAACGCGAATTGCAGCAAAATCACTGTGAAATTGCAGTAAAAAAACTTGGAAAGCACAGCAAAAAGCACTAAAGAAATGCTGAAAAGCAACATGCAAAAGTGCGAATCGAGCCTAATGTTGTGACACATGAAATCAAACATACTGTAAAAATAGCGCTATTAAATAACCCACCTATGGATATGCTCCAAGAAAAACATCACTTCACAAAATCAGCTTACACCCAAAAGCAATAACAATCACTGTCATCATATGGATATTACATATGTCCTAAGATCTGTGATCAGGACACCCAGATCCTTCTCAATCATTAACTTTACTTCCCTTCATTTTTATGGAGCACGAGTTTTATTTTCCATGTATACAAAGATTAAACTAATTTTGTTTGTTCAAACTTAGCACAGGATACAAGATAAAGTTCTTAACGCTTGCATCCTGTACTGATTACGAATGAAAGAAAGGAGTTTGACTTTTATCTTGTATCCTGTGCTGATTTGGAATAAAGCTAAGAATTTTTCGCTGTATAATAAATCCTGTTCTGATTTGGAATAAAGAAAATACACTATATTGTGAAAAAGTATTGGGGCGCCTGCCTTTACACGCACATGAACTTTAATAGCACCCCAGTCTTAGTCCGTAGGGTTCAATATTGAGGTGGCCCACCCTTTGCAGCTATAACAGCTTCAACTCTTCTGGGAAGGCTGTCTACAAGGTTTAGGAGTGTGTCAATGGGAATGTTTGACCATTCTTCCAGAGGCACATTTGTGAGGTCAGGCACTGATATTGGACAAGAAGGCCCAAAGGTGTTTTGTCGGGTTGAGGTCAGGACTCTGTGTGGACCAGTTAAGTTCCTCCACCCCAAACTTGCTCATCCATGTCTTTATGGACCTTGCTTTTTACACTGGTGCACAGTCATGTTGGAAGAGGAAGGGGCCATCCCCAAACTGTTCCCACAAAGTTGGGAGCATGAAATTGTCAAAAATGTCTTGGTATACTGACGCCTTAAGATTTCCCTTTACTGGAACTAAAGGGCCAAGCCCAACCCCTGAAAAACAACCCCACAGGAAAACAGAGTCCGTCTGGCTTTCCGCTTGTGTGAAAGCCTCGTACACACGATCAGATTATTGGACAAATTTTCTTTCGTTTTTTGTTGCATGCTAGTCTCATATGGAAAGGGAAGAGGTTACTTTCATTCAAAAATTCTCGTACGACAGAATTCAACTTTAGAAGTGATGTCATGTGTTGAATTGTTTTGTATGTGTTCTTTAGTTTCCGAGCATGCCTAGTCTTGCTCTTATGATTTTTTTCGGACAAAAATTGTATAATTAAATGAAAATCGGACGTTGTGTTCACGTACGATAAACACTTTATAGCCCGCACATCCAGTTTTCGTCGTACGAAAATTCGTAATCGGCTGTCGAAAGCACTATACTAACAATCCGAAAATTGGTAGATCGTTCGTCAGACGAAATTTTACTTCCGATCTTCTTATCGTGTGTATGGGCCTTTAGGGTCCTTTCACACTGGCTTTCCACCCTGCAGACTCCTCTATGGGAGATCGGAAGAAAACGGACTGCCTGTCCGTTTTCATCCGATCCCACCCGAATCGACCCACCAGACGGATGGAAAATAAGGTTACCATCTGTCTGGATTTCACAGGCCACATCGGATCGGATAACAGCAGGTGTCAGCGGACATGTCACCGGTGGCCTCCGCTGCTCTATAGGGGTGCATGGAGCAACTGATCAGGTCTGCCTGAAAAACTGACAGGAGGACCTGATCAGAAAGCCTGTGTGAAAGCTAGATAGCTTTGTACATACATACTGTACCTTTGAGTCGCCTGCGAACCCAGATATGGTACTTTTTCCATTTTATTTCACATTCTAAATACAGTAGCTTATACATACATAACAGTCCTTTTTAGAGCGGATTTGCATTATCTCGTCAAAAACTCACCTCATCTTGAATGTTTTCATTATTAATAAATTTAGAGAATGCCACTGACGGTGACCATGGGTCATTTTGGTTGTAGATGCTGCTGCTCTGCTGCTCATTGTCTTTGTATTTGGTAACAGCCAACTTGTATCTAAAATGAATACATAAGAATAATTAGATGTTAAAAAAAAAAAGAGATTTTGTTAAAAAAGAAATGTATTTTATATGTATTGAAACCTTATTCATTTTATTTTACTAGTGTAACTCTGTGAAAGGGGTTCCATACACAGTGCTGTATTTGCAAGTAATGCTGCAAGTTTCAACATCACTTATAATTCCCAAGCCCTTGTTAGAAAGAGAACCAATTGTGATTTCTGTGTGTGGCAAGGACAGATATGGAAAGGCTTTCTTTAAAAAAAAATAAAAATAAAAGGAGCCCTTTTTTTGGGGGGGGGGGGTAATTTGGGGTTTTCATTATTTCGATTTTTTTCTCCCTTATGTTGCTAGGTTCTTTATATTGGGCTAAGCTGCATTTGTGATGCAAGGCTTTGCTTTTTTGGGAGAGATAGTGTTTTGGGGGTCTCAATTCTTTTGTTTTTATTTTCATTTTATATTGATACTGCCTTTTTTAAAGTTGTTCTAAAGGCAGAATGTTTTTTCCTTAATGCATTCCATGCATTAGGATAAAAAACCTTCAGTGTGCAGCAGCCCCCTTCACCCCCCCCTCCCAATACTTACTCACTTACTCATGCTCCATCTCGATCCAGTGATGCTGCACGAGAACCTCAGCTGTCTGGGACTCTCCCTCCTGATTGGCTGAGACACAGCAGACGGTGCCATTGGCTCCAGATGCTGTCAATCAAAGCCAGTGAGCCAATGAGGAGAGAGATGGGGTGGCGCCGAGTCGTGGCTCCGTGTCTGAATGGACACACAGATCAGCAGTTCGGGTACCCCCATAGCAAGCTGTTTGCTGTGGGGACACTCAGCAGGAGGGAGGGGCCAGCTCTGCTCTATGCAAAACCAACTGCACAGAGCAGGTAAATATACCATTGATATTTTTTAATAAAAAAAATCCAAGATTTTAATAGCACTTTAGGTTTGGGGCTTTCAAAGTGCAGCTGTGATGTGTTACTAATCATATGTACTTGGGGCTCCCTTTTATTCACAGCCACGTCATTTGACTGAAACTAAAAATCCTGCAAGTCAGTGTGCTCCTAAATCACCTCAGATTATATCAGTCACATTCACTGCACTCCCTATCCCCATAGCCAAATTACAAGTTAGGCATACAATAGTTAGGCCTACTACTATGCATGCCTTAAACTGTTCTCCACAGAACAAATAGAAAAAAATCCCAGCCACCGCACACCATACAAGCCCAGTGTGTAATAAGTGATAGCAGCCTCAGCCTAACCCCATACAGGCCATGCCCTTCAACATGTTTTGCCCCACCTATGGGGCTTAGTCTTACCTCCATGACTAAGCCCTGTAGGTGTAGTGAAACATGTGGGGGGGGGGGGGCATGACCTGGATAGAATTAGGCTGAGGCGGCTATCTTTTATTACACACTGAGCTTGTATGGTGTGTGTGGTGGCTATTTTTCTCTGTTTGTTCTGTGGATTACAAGGAGTCAGGACAGACTCCTAGCCTGACCTGCACCCTCAGTAGAACACACTGTATGAAGGATATAGATGCTGAAGAGAAGACCCTAAAGTTGGTTTAAAACTGTTCTATTGCTAAACAGTTTTACACTGCTATATTCTTTGCAGTAACCATTGCTAGTAAATTTGGGCATAGCCTTTCCTAATAGAATTGCCAGCTGCTGGCCAGTTTGGCACTGCAGTATCATCTGCGATCTCCTAATTCTTTAGTAAAACACCTGACTGTATTCCTTGGGGTTAATTTACTAGTGGCAAATAGACTGTTCATTTTGCAAGGGAAGTTGTGCTTTGCAAGGGAATTTTCCCTAGAGCTTAGAGAATGAGGAGAAGACATTTTTTATTTTCCTTGCACATGATTGGGTATGCATAGCAAAGTGAATTTTCACCGCATTCACTATGCTCTGGGGATATTTCCCTTGCAAAGTCCTATATAAGCCTATATGCATTTAGTAAATCAGCCCCTTTGTCTCTAGTACATATTCATACAGTTTCCATAATCCAGAGTTTCTGAATAAATGAATGCCTGGTGCAACTCCCTGTGTAATCTTAGTATTAATTACTTGCAAATCTGATGAATCAGCAAAAAAAGTGCAACCATATTTACCCTGCAAATAAATCATAAACAAACATGACATCAATATTGAAAATACTAAATATCTTCCACAGTGGTTTATAAAGTCGCAAAATTTTTGTGCAAAAAAAGGCCTTATGAAAAAAAAGCTATGTGTTCATCCAGTGACAGAAGAAATTTTCCAATGTGATCTTATATGAATTAGTGTAAAATGCTACAGTGATCTAGTGATTCCCACCATCATTTCTGCTATGCTCTCATCTCCAGAGTTGGACCTGCTGCGAGCTAGGTCTAGTACCGCTTTCTGCTTAGGCAGGGGGTGCCTTAAATGCTGCTCCAATTTGGATACTCCTTACACTGTAGTCTTCCTTTTTGCCTCTCTGAGGTGCTCGCATATAGGTGGTGTGAGTATAGGAGAAACGGTGGTGGGAATCACTAGATCACTGTGGCATATTGCACTAATTTCTAGAAGATCACATTAGAAGATTTATTCTGTCACTGGTCATTGGTAACACAAAATACGCTGCCATGAATTTAAATCCTACAGCGCACGCAAGGTTCACCTTCACAAGAAAGCACATATCCAGGCCCATCTAAAGTCTGCCAATGAACATCTAAATGATTTAGAGATGGACTGGGAGAAGGTGCTGGGGTCAGATGAGACCAAAATTGAGCCCTCTGTCATTAGCTCGACTCACTGTGTTTGGAGGAAGAAAAATTCTGACTATGACCCTAAGAACACCCTCCCTACAGTCAAGAACGGAAGTGGAAACATTATGCATTGGAGCTGTTTCTTTATAAAAAATTAATGGAGGGAGCCGGAACTTCGAGTTGCCAAGCGACAGCCAAGAAACCTTAAGGATTTTGAGAAGGTCTGTAAAGAAGAGTGGACCAAAGTCCTTCCTGAGATTTGTGAAAACCTGAAGTAACAAACTACAAGAAACATTTTACCTTTGTGCTTGCCAACAAGGGTTTCTCCACCAACTAAGTCATGTTTTGCTTGAGGTTTAAATACTTATTTTACTCACTGAACTGCAAATCAATTTATAACATTCCTATCATGTGTTTTTTCTGGATTTTTGATTGATATTCTGTCTCTATCATTTAAAATACACCTATGATAAAAAAAATATACTGTATATATATATATATATATATATATATATATATATATATATATATATATATATATATATATAGACCCTCTATTTCTTTGTAAGTGGGCAAATGTGCAAAATATGAATGGGATCAAATACTTATTGTCCCCACTATATATATGGTTGCACTTTTCTTGCTGATTCATAAGATTTGCAAGTAATTAATACTAAGATTACACAGGGAGGCACAACTGGCATTCATTTATTCATTTACTTTTGGATGTGGGAACACATTGTACTGTTTAAGCAAAAAAAGGGATCAAGCTCCCAGGTGATCAATGGTTATAGAACACAAACGAGGGAATTTAAAACAAACTGCTGCCAACTAGCTGCAGGTGGTCCCACATAAAAAATAGGAAAAAATGTGTCAGTGTATGTTTGTATTCCACTCTATAACTGAACAGTGTTCTTTATGTATCTAAAGTGCTCAAAAAACTGTCTCAAAAAACAGTGTCTCAAAAAACTTTGATAATAATCATATTTAAAAAACAGTGCAAGAAATGTTAAACAATAACCATATCAAAAAGTGCAGGTGCAATAGAATCTGTGCAATGCAATCAAAAATGAATATGTTCATCAAAAAGTGCTAGTGCAAAATAAATGCCAAAAATATTTGTGCAATATGATCAAAACCAATGAAGGATGCGAATATATAAAAATATATAAAAAAAAAACAAAATCAATTGATCAATAAACTCATATAAAACATGTGTGATAACGAATGCAAAAAATAAAAAATCATTGTAAAAATGTTTATAAAAAAAAACAAAATATAGTCTTCTTTAAAATCCCAAGTAAATATATAAAAGGTGTAAAAAAAAGTGCTAAAATAGGGTCTATCAAATGATACAATTTCTTCTTCTTCTGAAAACACGTGCAAAACACCCAACATGCTCCTTCCACCGTATCCCCAAAACGTACTCACCAGATGGGGTAGCTGGTCAGATTATAAACCAACAAATGCGCTTTTTTTATATATATAATTTCCAGCAGGTTGATTCTAATTCCAAAGGATGGTCTTCTCCATCTTCCCATATAGATATTCCCACAGGGATAGGCAAGGGTAAGATTTGAGAGAAAGAAAGAATCCAAATAGCGTAATTTCGTAAATCTTCACTTATTTATTAAAATATAGGCTTTTACACTCACATTAGTGTCTACCCAACACTGAGGATAAAAAGTATTCATCCTTCACTCCGGCTGCATATCTAAACTGCAAGTGTAAGGTAGAGCTGTGCGGTAGTGTTCGGTGTCCTGGCCCCGCCCTATTAGTTTCGTCATATGACATCCTTACGGAGTAGTAGCTGCTGTACTGTTTGCAGCCCCCCATACACAAAATAAGGGTAACTGTTGTAGGCAGCGCAGGTTATCTAATTGTTTTTCAAATCCAGGAAACATTGATTTGTTTGAATTGGACATTTACAGAGCACATTGCCAAAGACTTCAAGGCTACGGTAAATGGCATCGAATGTAAAAGTGACATGCACGTGTCAGCTTTACACAGGGAGTTTAGTATGGGCTGGTGCTACTACATTTATGAGAAACGTGTTGAATAATCCCCATGCTTTCACTGTATATCGACAGAACTATATTTGATGGAGTATATGGATAGATTGTATTGTCAATAGAATAACGTTTTAAAATGAACAGTGTTTTTAAGCATATCAATAAGGCCCCTTTCACACATGCTGTCTGTTTGTCCATTTTTCATTCATTCATTGATGGATGAAAAATGGACATCATGGCATCTCTATGGAGTTTTATTTTTCATTCAAATGGTTTACATACTTTTAATGTTAGGCTGACTAGTCTGTAGTTTTCAGGTATTTATCGTGGCCCTTTTTTCAATACAGGTACTTTTTTGATAATCTGCTGGTACCATTCCAGGCATTAAAAATTAGGAATAAGGTCTGGCTATAACATGGCTACATTTTTTTTAGAACACTTTGGTGTAAGCCATCTGGTCATAGTGATTTATTCACATTAAGTTTTCTATTTTTTTTAACACTGGTTTGTGTCACCCACATATTACTGTCTTGCTTATTATATCCCTTCCATTTGTTTGTATATACTGAGGAGAAGAATGTATTTAATACAGTTGCCTTTTGCCTGTTGCTTTTGACTAACTTTCCTGATCATCTTTTACATGGCCAATAGTTTCTGACCTAGTCCTCTTGGGTTCTTTCAAATAAAATATTTGAAAGAATTTCGGGGATTTTTTTTACTCTTCTCAGTAACGTGTCTCCCATAATTTACAAGGGTTCTTCAAAAAGTTTCTGCACTTTTTTTTAACTCCATTATTCACTTCCGGACCGCCTCATAGCAGTTTTACTGCCGCAGGGTGGCCCTCCTGTGCAGAATCACATATATATACGTGATTCTGCACTTCTGCCTACAGGTGGTGCATGCTCACTGTGCGCAAGCCCCTTTTGCTGTGATTAATCACAGCAGAAGCCAATCTGCGAGTGCCAGGCACTGGATGTCCGCTGGCACCCGCTGATCATTGGGCAGAGACTCAGAACGGAGCTCTGCCTATGTAAACAAGGCAGATTTCTGTTCTGACAGGGGGGAAGGCATAGCAGGGAATAATATCCATCTCTTCCCCTAGTAAAAACAGCACACACATGTCACAAAAACACTGGCTAGACACACAGTTAACCCTTTAATCACCCTAGATGTTCAGCCAGTGTCATTAGTACAGTGACAGTGCATGTTTTTAGCACGGAACACTGTATTAGTGTCAATGGCTCCCACAAAGTTTAAACAGTGTGAGTAAGTGTCCAATTGGCCGCCGCAATATCATAGTCTAGCTATATCCTGATATTCTCACTGATAGCCACCATTACTAGAAAAAAATTACAAAATTACATAACTGTATACCATAGTTTGTAGACGCAATAACATTTGTGTAAACCAATCAATATCCGCTTATTGGGATTTTTTACATCAAAAATATGTAGTAGAATACATATTGGCCTAAACTTAAGATGACATTTTATTTTTTCAATTTTTTTATTGTATGTGTTTATATCAGATAGTTAGAAATATTGTTTTTGTTTTTTTCTTTTTAAAATTATCAGTCTTTTTTTTGCTTATAGAGCAAAAAATAAAAAACGCAGTGGTGATTAAATATTTTATTGTTTTTACTAGTATTTGTTTTTACTACTAAAAGAAAGCTCTACTTGTGGGAAAAAAGGAAATTTTATTGAGGTACCGCGTTGCATGACCCGTAAATTTTCAGTTAAAGTAGCGCAGTGCCGTATCGCAAAAAATGGCCTGGTCATAAAGGGGAGTAAATCTTCTTGAGGTCAAGTGGTTAACCACTTCAGCCCCAGAAGGTTTTACCCCCTTAATGACCAAGCCATTTTTTGCGATACGGCACTGCGTTGATTTAACTGCTAATTGCGCGGTCATGGGCGCCCTACCCAAATACATAGAGCTTTCTTTTGGTGGTATTTAAACACCCCTGCAGTTTTTATCTTTTGCTCTATAAACAAAAAAAGACCAACAATTTTGAAAAACAAAAAAAAACAATATTTTTTACATTCTGCTATAAAACATTCCCAATAAAAAAAGGAAAAATCACACCTTTTCATCAGTTTAGGCCAATATGTATTCTGCTACATATTTTTGGTAAAAAAAAATCCTAATAGGTGTATACTGATTGGTTTGCGCAAAAGGCATAGCGTCTACAAATATGGAATACATTTATGGACTTTTTATTGTTTTTACTAGTATTGCTGGCGATCAGCGATTTTTAGCGGGACGTTGACATTGCGGCGGACACTAAGTGACACTTTTTGGGGACCAGTGACACCAATACAGTGATCAGTGTTAAAAAAATGCACTGTTACTGTATAAATGACACTGGTAAGGAAGAGGTTAACACCAGGGACAATCAAGGGATTAAGTTGTGCTCCTAGGGAGTGCTTTCTAACTGTGGGGGGGGGGGGGTGGATGCACTAGAGGAAAAGAGAGATATGCTTAGCTGAAACACAAGATCTCTCTTTTCCTCCCTGACAGAACAACAGTCTGCCTTGTTTACAAGTTCTGTCATTCTGCCGATTTGGCTTGGGCTGTCTGCGCTCCCCCGAAATCTCATGCAAAAAATCACGTCGGGCCACCCTGTTGTAGTATATATACGGCAGGCGGTCCGGGAAGTGGTAAATATATAAAAAGTTCCGAAACTTTTTGAACACTGCTGCAGTTTGAACACTATGTTGTACATAACGTTCTTCACGCTACTGTATACTGTGCTGAACTGAACATTACATATTTCCCATCACTACAATGTGTACACTGTGCTGTGTATTACATACTCCAAGAGGCTCATTGTGTATTCTGTAATCCTGGGGCACACCTGTCTGAGGTCTCGTTCACACCAGAAGGTGCGTCAGAGCATGCGCTTTTTTGCATGTTTGCGCACGTCACATTTTTTAATAGGTGCAAACATACACACATTTTTACTGTCTGGTCAGGCCTGGGGGGGACCCAGGCCTAAAGTTGTGTAGGGGGACCCGAAATATCTGATGGCTTCCCTGTGTGCAAACATACACACATTTGCTAAATGCATGAGAGTGTCATTAAGAAACAATGGTACCCACATGCGACTGCAAAAGGCAGCACATTTTTGTGCAGTACAGGAAAACATGCGACAGGAAAACATGCACAAAACCAATCAAATCCCCCCTCCTAGCACAAATCCCCCACCAACCCCCCCCCCCCCCCCATTTTTTCTCCGAGCACAAACCCACTCAAATTCCCCCTGCTAGCACAAATCCCCCACCAAATCAACCCTCCCAGCACAATCTCCCAGAATTCCTCCTCCTGGCACAAACCCCCTAAAGCTGTAGTGCCAGCTGACATGTCCTTAAGAACTGATGATGTCATCGGTTGGTAGGACGTGGGCTGGCTGCCCGCACAGCTTTCTGCTTTGCTGACAATAGTACACATAGCTGCTGGGAAGAGGAGAGAGCCATACCCACTGTGCTCCCTCTCTCTCCTCGCAGAGTTGCACTGCAAGGGAATTAACACAAGTAGCTGCGGCACCCCTGAGGACTCTTTGCGGCACCCCAGGGTGCCACAGCACACTGCTTGAAAAACCCTGCTCTAAACCGCTGACCTCTGCACACAATACCTTTTTTGTGCTGTTCTTTGCATATTTGGGGCTATGGCACGCTGTAGCCTCTGAGTTATAATACATTTTACAGGCAGCAGCACTGTGTCCTTTGAGTTGTATGTTATATACTACAGTTCATTCCCCTTTTGTGTGACTGTATGATTACATACTCCAGAATGCTGCAGGGTTTTCCCATGTACTGTACCACAAATTATATTCTCTCTCTTTATGTTTGGTTGTACCCCCCATCACTCCACTCTGTATGCATTACAGTACACACACTATTACACTTTGTAAGCTGTTTGAGTGTTGTCCTCATAAGGGGAAAAAATTGTCTACTGGACAAAAGATTGCAACCTCCTGACCGTTTCATAAAAATGATGGTAGCCCAGGATAATTTGGCTTGGCCAATAACCTAAATACAGAGAAGGTGACATTATTCATGTAGGCATTCAACAAATGGCAGCTAAGAATACATTTACTACAATGCATTTTATACTTTACCACACATACATACACTTACTTAGCCCAGCTCATTGAATCATGCAATTTGCTCTTCTCTGGTAGATAGTCCCCTGCAAAACTGACCATCTGGATCCTATAGCCACGATTGTGGTTCCACTTATTCTTCTGCTTGCTGGCAAACTGGATATATCGTGGCATTGGTCCATTCAAGGTAAAAGATGACTGATTTTCAGTTTCAAGTACTTTCTTGGTAAGCTTTGTTTGGTCTAACTTCCATTCAGGATTCCAAGGAACATCCACATCCTGAAACTCCATGTCAAGTGCCACCACAGAATTATTTATTCCTGTAAATAATAATACATAACTATTAAACAAAATATGAATGTGTGAAAAGGAAAGTGTGCCGTAAGCCGCACATCACTGCAAAAATCAGTGCAAGGAAGTGTGTGACAGCCGAATCCTGGGCTCCAACCAGGTCAGGCCCCCAACCCGTTTCGCTCCACCCCCGGAGCTTAATCATGGGGATCATCATAATTAACCACTTGCCTGGTACGTCATTTGACTTCAAGTGGTTGTACCAGAGTGATGCCTGCAGCATCACCCCAGTACCATTTTTTAGAGTCGACGGTTGGCTTTCTTGTAATAACAACCGGAGCGGCCAACCAGAAATTCGAACTCATTTTATTTCAATATTTGGAGAATTCGGTAAAATTCGCCTGTACTGTAAGTTGGATACACCTGAATCCCGAATAACTAAAAATGTCTCAGAATTTGTATTCGGAACTAAACGAACTGCACATGTCTATGAGTAAGCGAATGCCCCTTGAAGGGACCAGGGGCCAGCTAATACAGGCCTTTATAGTCTTGGCCCTGCACTTCACTGCGTTTTGTCTGGTTCAGAAATCTGCAGTTCTATATCACACAAATGGAGAAAATGTATAAACGAGTGTTCCTCCTCCCAGATGGGAAAAATGGCAGTTTTGCTCTCCTCCCTCAAATGTAATTTGCCCCTGCTGTTTCCCCACCACAACCAGTGCCCACTGACTTTTACCCCCTCTGTACTGTAAGCTATTGCTAATGCTTTCTCTTTCCCTCCTTCCCATCCATTATCTGTTCTTCTAGACCACATGTGTCAAACACAAGGTGCAGCCCTCCAGGCCATTTAATGTGCCCCTTGCACCTCTCCTGCAGCTGCGGCACCCCTAGACCCCCCCCCCTCATTTATGCCCCTTCCTTGTCTCAGCAGCCGGCAGCAGAGAGGACAGAACTCATAATTTAAAGATAACTGTGACACATGTGGCCATCATCCATAATTGTATATATATAAATGGAAGAAAAAATCGGACTTTACAGGCCAAACAGAGGGATATCCATAAATAGATAAAATACATGTTTTTATTGTATCCAAAAATATTTTTTTTTTTATAAGAACTTTACACAGACTTCCCAACTTTTTGGGATAGTAACGAGGGACACTTATTAGAAAAAGTATGTAGGCAGAGGACACACCTCCTTCCACGCCCCCATTAAGGAGAGTTATAAAAAAAAAAAATAATAATTAGTAAAACCCGCAAGTGCTTTTTTTTTGTTTTTACCACTATTTTTCCTTTTATATTGGCTTTTGAAATTTACAAATGAAGAATTTAGAAATTGGATGAAAGATTTAGATAAATAATGCATTTTATATACACCTATATAGATCCAGTGGCGTAGCGTGGGTTGTCAGCACCCGGGGCAAGGCAAGTAATTTGCGCCCCCTAACCCACGTTATTTTAGCACTCGAGTCTCTTCCACTAGATTAGTTAAAGAAACCCTTACCCCCTAAGCACATGTATTGTTTGTTATGAAAATACTGATGTAATTAAAGTAAAATGCATCTAAATACAAGTTTGAAAGACCAGCGTGCCCCCTTTCAATGCGGAATGACCAGCGTGCCCCCTTTCAATGCGGAATGACCAGCGTGCCCCCTTGCAATGCGGAATGACCAGCGTGCCCGCTTGCAATGCGGAATGACCAGCGTGCCCCCTTGCAATGCGGAATGACCAGCGTGCCCCCTTTCAATGCGGAATGACCAGCGTGCCCCCTTTCAATGCGGAATGACCAGCGTGCCCCCTTTTAAAGCGGAATGACCAGCGTGCCCCCTTTCAATGCGGAATGACCAGCGTGCCCCCTTTCAATGCGGAATGACCAGCATGCCCCCTTTCAATGCGGAATGACCAGCGTGCCCCCTTTCAATGCGGAATGACCAGCGTGCCCCCTTTTAAAGCGGAATGACCAGCGTGCCCCCTTTCAATGCAGAATGACCAGCGTGCCCCCTTTCAATGCAGAATGACCAGCATGCCCCCTTTCAATGCAGAATGACCAGTGTGGCCCCTTTCAATGCAGAGAGACCAGCGTGCCACCTTTCAATGCAGAATGACCAGTGTGCCCCCTTTCAATGCAGAGAGACTTACCTGCAGCTTCTCCTCAGTTCCCTGCGTCTTCTCGAGTCTTCCCGCCTCCTGCTCAGCAGCTCGGCCAATTGCATGCATTCGCCTTTCAGCCAATGAGGAAGCGGATCCCGCTTCCTGATTGGCTAGGAGGAGGATCCGTGTGACAATAGCGAAATTTTAGCAAAATCTGTGACAGCGCCAGACTGCTGACTCTGCTCACTCGCTGCTAAACTGACTGAGCGAACTGTTATGTCAGAGTCAGACAGAGTGCATAGGCGTGCTCAGCCTATGGCATTAGGGTGTGCACCTCAAACACATGTGCGTGTGTGTATATATATATATATATATGAATATATACACACACTTTTATAAATAAATGTAAACAAACATTTAAGCGGTATTAAAACATTTTTAATTAAATAAACAATTATCAATGTATACCATAGATCCCATTTAGAGCAGGGTCCCCATAGATCCCCCTTTAGAGCAGGGTCCTTATAGATCCCCCTATAGAGCAGGCCAGGGTCCCCATAGATCCCCCTTTAGAGCAGGGTCCCCCATAGAACCTCCTTTAGAGAAGGGTCCCCATAGATCCCCCTTTAGAGCAGGGTCCCCCATAGAACCTCCTTTAGAAATGGGTCCCCATAGATCACCTTTTAGAGCAGGGTCCCCATAGATCCCCCTTTAGAGAATGGTCCCCATATAATCTATGGGGACATTTCTCTAAAGTGGGGAATCTATGGGGACCCTGCTCTAAAGGGGGATCTATGGGGACCCTGGTCTGCTCTAAAGGGGATCTATGGGGACCATGGCCTCCTCTAAAGGGGATATATGGGGATCCTGCTCTAAAGGGGGATCTATGGGGACCCTGGCCTCCTCTAAAGGTGATCTATGGGGATTCTGCTCTAAAGGGGGGATCTATGGCATAGATCCCCTTTAGAGCAGGGTCCCTATAGATCCCCCTTTAGAGCAGGCCAGGGCAGGTCCCCCATATAGATCTCCCCCCCCCCTAACAGCAGGCCAGGGTGAGGTGAGGTGAGGTGAGGTGAGGTCTGGACCCTGGCCTGCTGTAGGGGGGATCTATATGGGGGACCCCAGAGTGACCTAACTTCACCCTGGCGGCCTGTCCTGCTGTAAGGGGGGATCTATATGGGGGATCATGTCCCCCATATAGATCCCCCCTTACAGCAGGCCAGGGTGAGGTGAGGTCCCATCCCCCATTTAGATCTCCCCCCTTACAGCAGGCCAGGTAACCCATAAAATAGATCCCCTCTGAGGATACTCTATGGGTAGGGCTAGCTGCGCTACATAATCATATGGCTCCAAAATACAAAATCTCCAAAATCTTTTCAGTGTTCTTCTCACAGACAGTCAGTCTCAGTCAGTCACTACTAGCACAGGCACAGCCAGCCCAGTACTACTCCAGTCCAGTCCTGAGTCCTGACTCCTACCTTTTTTTTCACATGTCCCGATCACAGCAGGCTAGGTTTTCTCCTCTCCTCCTAGGTTTTCCCTCGCCCCTCGTCCTGCAGCACCGTCTGACGTCGGCTCTCTCCTCTCTCTTCTTCTGCTTCTGCCTCAGCTGAGCTGCCTGGCCTGGTGGACGGTGGTTCTCTCTCCTCTCCCGTCCCGCGCTCAGTGCTACGCTGGGCGGCCGCTGCACCTTAGTCCCTCCCCCTCCCAGATAAGCCAGGCGTGCAGCAGGGACTGTCTCTCCAAACCCCCCCCCTCCACCCCTCCACACAGTGGGCGACCCGGCGGCTCGGATCGGGAGCCGAGCTGCGCACAGCCAGTGAGAGTCAGTGAGTGAGCCAGCCTGGCCAGGGGCAGAGAGCGGCGGCAGCCTATGACAGTGTGAGTACTTCATGTGCGGAGCGGATGCGCCCCCCCCAGATGTTGCGCCCGGTGCGGCTGGCCCCCCCTGCACCCCCCACGCTACGCCACTGTATAGATCAGACCAAAATGAGGGAAAACTGAGGAGGAAAGAGGGACAGGGGACTTTGTTCCAAATCAGGGACAGTCCCTCGAAATCAGGGACAGTTTGAGCTATGAATACACAGTGAGGGGTAAATAAAAACAATTCCTTGAGGGAAATTGTTGTAACTGGTATAATGAGTACTATATCATTGTAGGTCTTTGGTGTCAGAGGACAGAACTCCTTTGCCAAATCCTGCCCTCCACAGCAGAGAGGAGGACAGAACTCTTCCTACAGACCCTGCACCTCTCTCTATTCAACTGCAATATCACCTTGTCTCTGCCTCCCCAGGTTTAAGCATTCAGCAGACTCCGGAAGCTGACTCCAGCCCTCCTCTTGTCCTCCTCCAGACCCTGCACTTTCTTCTTCCCAGATCCATCCACATCTTCTTCCTGGCAGCAGCACAAGGTAAGAGCGTGCATTGTGATGTAAGGAAGGCTGGGGGGCTCTTGACTCCTGATGGTGGGGGAGGGGGGGCTCTTGACATATGATGTAAGGGTGTAAGGGGGCGTGGGGTGCTCTGGAACACTAATCTTACAGATATAATCAGCCCTTTGAGGGCAACCAGAATGCTGATGCGGCCCACGATGAAATTGAGTTTGACACCCCTGATCTAGACTGTACTCTTGTCCTCTATCTCCTCATTGCTGATCCACAATCTGGCCTTGCTTATACTCTGTCCCAAAATCCCCTTCCCCCTATTCTGTATCCCAGATGTTCCAGTTTCTTCCAGATGACTTTTTTTTATCACATACTCCACATAGAAGAATGCCCATCCTCTGATCTTCCGATTCCTCTCCCACGCAGCCTCCACTTATCTTTCTCAAAGTTTCTATAAAAATCTATGCTGTGTCTCCAATTCTTTACTTTACAGCTTTTGTTGGAAAATTATATTCACTTCTCGCTTCTAAGCTTGCTATACAGGGGGGATTTACTAAAACTGGAGCACTCAGAATCTGGGGAAGCTGTGCATAGCAACTAATCAGCTTCTAACTTCAGCTTGTTCAATTAAGCTGTGACAATAATACCTGAAAGTTGATTGGCTACTATGCACAGTTGCACTAAATTCTGTGTGCACCAGTTTAAGTAAATCTCCCCCCAGTATTATAGATGCCTAGTCTAATCTTCAAAGTTTTGAGAATTGCTGGTAATATTCATGAACAAGCAAAAAATTGGGGGAGCAAACCCTGAACATGTATATCTAAAGCCGGTGCAGCTATGGACCAAGCAACATGTATATTAAAAAAGAATAGCGCAACCATGCAAAAGAAATTACTATCAAATATGGAGACAATCCATAAATAAAAATGGGGATTTAGTCCCACCATATGGCCATATCGTGCTCAAGCCCACCACTGCGTCAAAGTTCCCCTATTATCAGTGAGTCCTACACTATCCATAAAAAAGGGGTGAATCCAGCCTCTCTAACCCTTGGAGACAACACTCCTTGCTGGGAAGGTGTGCTAATGCACTGCAGGGGACTCCTCCTATATCTACTTGATAGAGGACACCAATAGAGTACAGGTGTATGTGGGGGATGGGATGCTCAACCTCAGAAGTCTGGTCAGACCAAATACATAATAAACAAGCAAAATAATTGGGGGAGCAAACCCTGAACATGTATATCTAAAGCCGGTGCAGCTATGGACCAAGCAACATGTATATTAAAAAAGAATAGCGCAACCATGCAAAAGAAATGACTATTAAATATGGAGACAATCCATAAATAAAAATGGGGGTTTAGTCCCACCATATGGCCATATCGTGCTCAAGCCCACCACTGCGTCAAAGTACCCCATTATCAGTGGGTCCTACACTATCCATAAAAAATATTCATGAACGTTTAGGGTTTCAGTGGCAGTGGCGTCACTAGGGTTGGTGTCACCTGGTGCGGTAAAGCATGGTGTCACTCCCCCCCAAAATTATTTTATTTTCCTGTTTTCTGAAAATGCGCCAAAGATGCAGCATGCAGGACTTTTGGTGTGCTTTCAGAAAATGCAGGAAAAAACATGCAACCTAATAGAGATCTATAGGACTGTAAAACATTGGAAAACCCCCTTTTCATTACATGGCCCCCGCATCTCTGGCCCCCTTTACATTACACAGCCCCTGCATCTCTGGCTCCCTTTAGATTACACGGCCCCTGCATCTCTGGCTCCCTTTACATTACACGGCCCCTGCATCTCTGGCTCCCTTTAGATTACACGGCCCCTGCATCTCTGGCTCCCTTTAGATTACACGGCCCCTGCATCTCTGGCCCCCTTTACATTACACGGCTCCTGCATCTCTGGCTCCATTTACATTACACGGCCCCTGCATCTCTGGCTCCCTTTAGATTACACGGCCCCTGCGTCTCTGGCTCCCTTTACATTACACGGCCCCTGCATCTCTGGCTCCCTTTAGATTACACAGCCCCTGCATCTCTGGCCCCCTTTACATTACACGACCCCTGCATCTCTGGCTCCATTTACATTACATGGCCCCTGCATCTCTGGCCCCCTTTACATTACACAGCCCCTGCATCTCTGGCTCCCTTTACATTACACGGCCCTCGCATCTCTGGCTCCCTTTACATTACACGGCTCCCGCATCTCTGGCTTCCTTTACATTACACGGTCCCTGCATCTCTGGCTCCCTTTACATTACACGGCCCCTGCATCTCTGGCCCCCTTTACATTACACGGCCCCTGCATCTCTGGCCCCCTTTACATTATACAGCCCCCGCATCTCTGGCTCCCTTTACTTTACACGGTCCCTGCATCTCTGGCTCCTTTTACATTACACAGCCCCTGGATGTCTGGCCCCCTTTACATTACACGGCCCCTGCATCTCTGGCCCCCTTTACATTATACGGCCCCCACATCTCTGGCTCCCTTTACTTTACACGGCCCCTGCATCTCTGGCCCCCTTTACATTATACGGCCCCCACATCTCTGGCTCCCTTTACTTTACACGGCCCCTGCATCTCTGGCTCCCTTTACATTACACGACCCCTGCATCTCTGGCTCCCTTTACTTTACATGGCCCCTGCATCTCTGGCTCCCTTTACATTACATGGCCCCTGCATCTTTGGCTCCCTTTACATTACACGACCCCTGCATCTCTGGCCCCCTTTACATTACACGGCCCCTGCATCTCTGGCTCCCTTTACTTTACATGGCCCCTGCATCTCTGGACCACTTTACATTACACGGCCCCTGCATCTCTGGCTCCCTTTACTTTACATGGCCCCTGCATCTCTGGACCACTTTACATTACATGACCCCTGCATCTCTGGCCCCCTTTACATTTCACTGCCCCCTGCACCTCTGGACCCCTTTACATTACATAACCCCTTCATCTCTGGACCACTTTACATTACATGACCCCTGCATCTCTGGCCCCCTTTACATTTCACTGCCCCCTGCACCTCTGGACCCCTTTACATTACATAACCCCTTCATCTCTGGACCACTTTACATTACATGACCCCGGCATCTCTGGCCCCCCATACATTAAATGACCCTGCATCTCTTGCCCCTGTTTACAATACATGGCCCCGCACCTCTAGACCCCTTTACATTACACAGCCCCCGCACCTCTGGGCCCCTTTACATTACATGGCCCCTGCATCTCTGGACCACTTTACATTACGTGACCCCTGCATCTCTGGACCACTTTACATTATGTGACCCCTGCATCTCTGACCCCCCATACATTACATGACCCTGCATCTCTAGCCCCCGTTTATAATACATGGCCCCGCACCTCTATACCCCTTTACATTGCACAGCCCCCACACCTCTGGGACCCTTTACATTACATGGCCCCTGCATCTCTGGCCTCCTTTACATGACATGGCCCCACACCTAGGGACCCCTTTACATTACACAGCCCCCGCACCTCTGGACCCCTTTAAATTACACAGCCCCGTACTTCTGAACCCCTATACAATACACAGCCCTGCACCTCTGGACCCCTTTACATTACACAGCCTCGCACTTCTGGATCCCTCTACATTACATAACCCCGCACCTCTGGACTGCATTACATTACACAGCTCCATACCTCTGGACCCTTTTAACTCTGCCAGTTCCTGTCCTCTATTCAGCGCTGCTCCTCTCTCTCTTTCCCTTGCTGTACAGAAGTGTCTTTATTCTCCTGTTCCTCTCTGCTCTGTTAGTGAGCGGAAGAGGCAATCCGGTGGCTGGCCGGGTATTACCAGGGTGCTGTCCCAACCCCCCCCCCCCCCCATAGTGATACCACTGTTTATTGGCTAACTTAAGAAAATTAGGATGCACATGTTTTTGGGATGCAGTAGATCCATTTTCCATGCTTTATGAATTGTATAAGCCTCCATTCATACTTGTGCAGCTAGTCATGCAACTTTGGAAACCAAAGTTGCGTGACAAATGATTCCCCATGTTTTTCAGTGATAACTATTCATATATGTGCGACTTAGGCTCCACTCACACTTGTACAACTCCGACTTCGGGGTGCAACTTTAAGGCCCTTCACATTTGTGCAACCTGTCCTTCCTGTGACTTGGGACTGCAGAGTTGCATGACAAGTTGTTCCCCAATAATTTCCAATGAGTACCATTCATATCTGTGCGACTTCAAGTTGCAGCGACTTCAAAGTAGCCCCTGCATTACTTTAATTCGACTTTGATTCGACTTGAGGTCCATAGACCTCAAGATTACACAGACATTGCTTCAAGTCGCATCAAAGTCACGTGATTTTCAGGTCGTACAAGTGTGAAAGGGGCCTGATACAACTTTTTATACAATTTGGATGGGTGCAACTTGGATACGACTTTGGCTTTGACCAGTGATAATGGACAACTGTTGCTATGTATAACATTCAGGCACGACTTTCATGCAACTTTTGGGGGTTCAAGCTCAGGTAACCGAGACATTTTGGACAATTTCATGCTCCCAACTTTGTGGGAACAGTTTGGGGATGGCTCCTTCCTGTTCCAAATTGACTGCGCCCCAGTGCACAAAGCAAGGTCCATAAAGAGATGGGCGAGCGAGTTTGGGGTGGAGGAACTTGACTAGCCTGCACAGAGTCCTGACCTCAACCCGACAGAACACCTTTGGGATGATTTAGAGTTGAGACTGCGAGCCAGGCCTTCTTGTCTAACATCAGTGCCTGACCTCACAAATTAGCTTCTGGAAGAATGGTCAAACATTCCCATAGACACACTCCTACACCTTGTGGACAGCCTTCCCAGAAGAGTTGAAGCTGTTATAGCTGCAAAGGGTGGACCAACTCAATATTGAACCCTACGGACTAATGCCTCGTACACACGCAACGATTATCGGCCAACCGATCGGCCATCTTTTGTCCAGTGTTGTTGTGTTGGTTGAAATGTGCTCTAGACTGCACACAAATTTTATCGGTCAACAAAATCCAACTTCAGAAGTGATGTCATGTTCTGGTTTACTTTCCGTGTGTTTTTTCTTCTCTGAGCATGCCCAGTCTTGCTCATCAGATTTTTGTCTGCCGAAATCTGTACTGACTGACGAAAAATGGGCCGTTCTGTTGACGGCCAACAAAAATTTTATAGCATGCACACCAGATTTTGTTCGGCCCGAAAAGTCAGAGTCGGTTGTCGGAAGCATCATATTAACAAGCCGAAAATCGGCCGATCGGACGTTGGCCGAAAATTCACGGCCAACTATCGATGCGTGTGTACGAGGCGTAAGACTGGGATGCCATTAAAGTTCATGTGCGTGTAAAGGCATGTGTCCAAATACTTTTGGCAATATAATATATATATATATATATATATATATATATATATATATATATATATATATATTCATATTTGTGTAGGCTGCTAAATGCATTTGCCCTGCTGGTTTATCCAATAGCTACCAACTATTACTTGCTCTGCTGATGATTAGCAATAATTATTATTACAGAGAAATACTTTACTGCCAAGTTATGAGATATTTTAGGGGTTACATTTTTCCTACTTATCCCATTACCTCTCCTATCACAAGTCAGCATGGTCCTTGTACTTGCTAAATACATAAACAATTTACAAGTCACTTGGGACTCTAAAACCAATTATGCAGGGAGGTCTGTGTATATCTCTAGGTCTTTATATAATGACTCATAACTTTATAAGAAAAACTTTAGCTGCTGACTGAATGTAATAGTAACAGGACTACATCCCAATTTGATTTCTGATTATTTTCTTACTGAATATAATTTATAAACCCAAACATCATCACCATAAAATGTGCTTGCATTGCACAATTTTACACCCCCCTCCTTCTCCTACATACGTTCCTAAGAATTTGCAAATGGATTGTTTTTAAATTACAGCTTTAAAACATTATCCTCAACTCAAATATATGCTTCTACCACTTAAATTATCATTTGTACTGATGCATGCTTACCTCCAACATCCAAGTCAACCTTGTAATTGATAAAATGTGTGTGAATAGTTCCGAGCGTATGCGGCCCCACTCTGTGTCCATGTTCCACACCGCTTTCCATAAAGAACGATGTGCTTATATATCCTGTTGCGTGAACTTTTGACTCTATAGCCCCATTTTGATAGAAGATATAATCAAACACATAGTCATAGTTGCCCAGTGTGGCAATAGTTCTTATGACAAGAACAGTGTTGACCAAACCACCATAAAAAGAAGAACCTAGACTTGAGAAGTGACGTCTCAGAGGAATGCCAGAATTGAGCTCAAAGACACAGATCGACCCTTTGTTTAGGACTGTTGAATCTGAATCAAGCAAGTAATGGGTATCTATAAAAGTAGCAAAATAAGGACAGTCAACGCCACGAACCAGTTGGTAGACAGATCGTCCAATGCCAAAGTGTCCATCCATATACCTTGTTGACATCCCAGTTGGGGCATTGGAACCATAAATACTAATTGCTTCTTGGACGCCAAGCTCATAGACAATTCTGTCACCCTTGAATTTAATATCATATAGTCTGAGTCCTGTGTTTACATTAACCCCAAATGCGAAACTCCAGTGTTGGAATAACACCTGATTATTTTTGACACTGTAGCGGGCACTTTGTGGTTCATATTGCATGGGTATATCAGATTTTGCAAGTTTTTGAGGCTTCATTGAACCTATGTCATCTTTGAGATGTGGCTTTTGCATCTTAACTGTCTTTAAACTCCCTCTTTTATATTGCTCCTCTAATTCAGAAAGGGTGTCAAAATACTGACCATTATAAAAGACTTTATCCACTGTCCACTTCTTAACATCAAGGTGTTTGTGGTTTAGCAGTACTTCTAAGCCAATTGGGTGTAGGAAATAGCCACTGCCCCGTGTGTTATAGAAAATAGAAAACCAAGTGCTTCGGTCTCCAGATTGTAATCCTCTTGGAGCACTGGTCAAAGCAGTGAAATATTCATTATCAGACTCATTATGGCCAAAAACTTCTTTGAGGAAACGTTTTGCTTTGGTAAACTCCTTGGTATGTAAATGGCTTCTTATCTGAAGGTACTCATTGCCAATTACAGGTCTACGATGATAAGGTAGTTTGCCTTTGAATTTTTTGGCAGTAATATCCCTAATGTCCTTTGGTTTTGGAAGGGGTCCCACTGCATATTCTTTAATTTCTGGTTCCTGATGGCTTCCAAAATAAACTATCACCAATGCTTCTCTTCTGGGTTTGGGTCCCCCCTTATCCAAATACAGTAAGGCATCTTGTTTTGTTGGTGGTATAAGCTCCACTGAATATATGCAATTGGAAGCAGGTTCAGCCTCGGAGATGTCCACCAGATTTTCTTGGAGAGTTTTCTTTAAATAGCTTACCACTTCATCATATTCTTCAGGTGTGAGATCCGCAAAGACCAGACTCTTGTCATGGTGCTTTAGGAGAGAAACTTTTTCATTTGTCGAACTGCAGGATTTTGGTTTTGGATCAAACAAGATGACCAGCAGCAAAGCTAAAATTGTTAGAATGGCAAGAATCAAAAATGCCGTAACAACTTTCACATTCATGTTTAGTCGTAGTAAACCAGCTCCAGTGCAGAATTGTGAACTTCCAGACTTGACTCGGCACAGAAAGAATTTTACTAACTCATTCCCAGCCTTTTAAACTTGCTGGATACGAGAAACCTGGAAAACTGATGAAATGGGAGGGGGGAAGGAATTGCATGGAATAGGCAAGGAGATCATGTGAATTATATTGAAATTTTTTTTTAACTGAGACCCCTTGAGAACCTCTCATACATCATTACTATATCCTGTTTTTTCCTCCTCTCAAATTCCACATTTTTAGAGGCAATTACATGTTTGTAGTAAACTGCACGAATGTTGTACAATGCCTTTGTTGTTTTGTGAATATTATAATCCTTTAACAAGTAAATAAGTATGATTTTCAAATGGAAAAATTTGAATTTGTTAGAACACCATCTTTCACTGCTAAATGATTTGTACCATTTTTCTATAACAATTTATGGTGTTAGAATTACATAAGTTGTACCTGTTTCTCTATAGCCTTCCAAAACACACAGATCAAAGGCTTTTTCTCAGCTCCGGGAGGCAGGGGGCACAAATATGACACACACATTGTGCAGAGCTCAGTGTAATCTGAGTGGAGGAAATTTACACCCCCCTATACAAATTGTTGTAGGGAAACTTGGACAGTCAAGGCTGTCAACTATCTACTGTGTGCTGGAGAGGGCTGGCATGTGAGATTGTCTGATGTTGACTTATGCAGACAGTAGTAGGAGACAGCAGAGAAATGACACTTGGTGCTGAAGTAAGGACTGAAGTAAGTACAGCAAGTGGCGGAACTACAAGGATCGCAGCAGTCGCACTTGCGACTGGGCCCTGGAGTTCGGCCACTGAAGGGGGGCCCATCCTGTTTTCCCACCATGAGGGGCCCACCTGTTCTGGCTGTGCTACTGTCGCCCTCCCACGCATCTGGCGTGCGGGGAGGCTGATCACCATATCACTGCAGCCAGGACCGCCCCGCCTATCCTCTACAATGAGAGAGAGAAACCAATCTATGTACAGAAGTGGAGGTGAGCACTGATAGAGAATAAGCTGATCAGCTGACACCAATAGAGTGAAAGGGGGAGGAGCTCTCCCCTCTGCAAGGAGACACAGGCATCCCTGGAGGCACATGAACACTGAGCGGGAATAGCATTGTTGACCAAGTAAGTGAAAAACTTCCATCCTCCACCACCTCTGCCTCTTACTGATCACACCCCCCCCCCCCTCCCCCACATATCTAATCTCCCCTCACCTCTACAACAGAGGTGATGGGGGATAGAGATGAGATCTGTGGTGGTGGTAGGGGGGGGGGGGTGGCACCACCATTGCCACTAATCCCCCCCTCACTGCCACTGCTGCCACCCCCCCTCACCACAACCACCGCTGTCACTGATCCCACCTCCTTCACCACCACCACCGCTGACACTAATCCCACCACCACCGCTGACACTAATCCCAACCCCCCTCACCACCACCACCGCTGCCACTGATCCCACCCCGGTCACCACCGCTGCCACTGATCCCACCCCGGTCACCACCACCACCGCTGCCACTGATCACCCCCCTCACCACTACCACCGCTGCCACTGATCCCATCCCCTTCACCACCGCTGCCATTTATCACCCCCCTCACCACCACTGCTGCCACTGATCTTACCCCCCCTCACTACCACCTCTGCCACTGATCCCACTAACTTCACCAACACCGCTGCCACTGATCCCACCTCTGTCACCACCACCACCGCTGCCACTAATCACCCCCCTCACCACCACCACCGCTGCCAATAATTCCACCACCACCACCGCTGCCACTGATCCCACCCCCCTCATCATCACCGCTGCCACTGATCCCACTCCTTTTACCACCACCGCTGCCACTGATCCCACCCCCGTCACAACCACTGCCACTAACCCCCCCCCCTCACTGCCACCCCCCCTCACCACAACAACCACTGCCACTTATCCGACCCTCCCACACCACCACCGCTGTCACTGATCCTACCCCCTTCACCACCACTGCTGTCACTGATCCCACCCCCTTCAGCACCACCACCCCTGACACTAATCACCCCCCTCACCACCACCGCTGACACTAATCCCACCACCACCGCTGACACTAATACCAACCCCCCTCACCTCCACCACTGCTGCCACTGATCCCACCTCGGTCACCACCGCTGCCACTGATCCCACCCCAGTCACCACCACCACCGCTGTCACTGATCACCCCCCTCACCACCACCACCGCTCCCACTGATCCCACCCCCTTCCCCACCGCTGCCACTTATCACCCCCTCACCACCATCACCGCTGCCACTGATACCACCCCCCCCCACCACCACCGCTGCCACTGATCCCACTCCCTTCATCAACACCGCTGCCACTGATCCCACCTCCGTGACCACCACCACCGCTGCCACTGATCACCTCCCTCACCACCACCACTACCACTGCCACTGATCACCTCCCTCACCACCACCACCTTTGCCACTGATCCCACCCCCTTCACCACCGCTACCACTAATCACCCCCCTCACCACCACCACTGCTGCCAATGATCTCACTCCCTTTACCACCACCGCTGCCACTGATCACACCCCAACACCACCACCACCACTGCCACTAATCCCCCACCCTCACTGCCACTGCTGCCACCCCCCTCACCACAACCACCGCTGCCACTTATCCCACCCTTCTTCCCCACCACTGCTGTCACTGATCCCACCCCCTTCAGCACCACCACCGCTGACACTAATCACCCCCCTCACCACCACCGCTGACACTAATCCCACCACCACCGCTGACACTAATACCAACCCTCCTCACCTCCACCACTGCTGCCACTGATCCCACCCCGGTCACCACCGCTGCCACTGATCCCACCCCAGTCACCACCACCACCGCTGTCACTGATCACCCCCCTCACCACCACCACCGCTCCCACTGATCCCACCCCCCCCCCACCACCACCGCTGCCACTGATCCCACTCCCTTCATCAACACCGCTGCCACTGATCCCACCTCCGTGACCACCACCACCGCTGCCACTGATCAACTCCCTCACCCCCACCACCACCGTTGCCACTGATCCCACCCCCTTCACCACCGCAGTCACTAATCACCCCCCTCACCACCCCCACCACTGCCGCTAATCCCACAACCACTTCTGCCACTGATCCCTCACCATCACCGCTGCCGCTGATCCCACTCCCTTTATCACCATCTCTGCCACTGATCCCACCCCTGTCACCAACACCACCGCTGCCACTGATCCCACCCCCCCTCACTGCCACTTCTGCCACTGATCCCACTCCCTTCACCACTAATCCCACCCCCTTCACCATCACTGCCACTGATCCCACTCCCTTCAGAATCACCACCACTGCGAACTGATCCCACCCCCCTCTCACTACCGCTGACACTGCCCCCCCCCCCGCCACCACTGCTGCCACTGATCACCCCCCTCACCACCACCACTGCCACTCATCCCACCCCCTTCACCACCACTGCCACTCATCCCACCCCCTTCACCACTGCAACACTGCTACTCATCCCATCCCACCCCAGCTGCCACAGATCCCATCTCACCACCGCTGCCACTCATCCCATCCCACCACCACTGCCACTCATCCCATCACTGCTGCCACTCATCCCATCCCATCCCACCACCGCTGCCACTGATCCCATTTCATCCCCCCATCACTACCCCCACTACTGCAACTCATTCCAACGCCATGCTCCAGGGGGCACATGCCTCACCCCTGTACACCTGGGTCATGGGGGCCCTTCATGGTTTCTTGCACCAGGGCACTGAAGATTCTAGTTACGCCTCTAAAGTACACACTATAGAAGGCTATGCTTTGTTAATTTTTCATGTTTGAAGTTTACAACCACTTTAATTATTGTGCATATCTTAAACCAGTAACACAGCTGTTCTTGTTTTTTTTAAATATGCTCATGATTATAGTATTTATTTGTGCAAGCTATTAATAATGTTTGCCATACACTAATAGAATTTAGGTAGACATTTTTTGATTAAAGAACATTTGTTCAATTTTCTAATCATTAGTGGGGTAAAATTGGCATTCATCTCCAAATGCAGTCAAAATGTTTCTCGAACCAACGATTTTATAACAGTGTTTGTGGATTTAATTCTGGAAAAGTCCATTCGTTGCAAAATTGAATGTTAAAAGCAAAGTAAATTGTGAAGTACTTTTGGACAACTTTCATTAAGTCATCAAATGTATGGAGAACTTTTGTATGAATGAGTGTATGGCTAGCTTAAAGGATTATTGCTTTTCAAGAATTTTGACTCATTTTCGTAAATAAATTGCAGTACTACGTTATATCTGTTTTCAAAGCATCCCCTACTCATAATGTTCAGAATGCACAGAAAAAAAAAAGGAAAGGAGTTTTGATGCTATCATGTATTTGGCTTTCATGTATGAAGTGTAAACAATTGTTCCGTGTTTCCCTGAAAATAAGACCGGGTCCTATATTATTTTGGCTGCATTAAAAAAAAACACACTAGGGCTTATTTTCAGGGGATGTCTTATCTTTGTCGCCTGTCTTTTCTCCCCCTCTCCCCCTGTCAGCCCAGGAGTCATCATTATGACATCTTTAATCCCAAAAATAAACCTTGGTTAAAGTCATTGTAAAAATATGTAATCCATTTTTTAAAAAGACTATGTAATGTCCTTTATTGTCGAAAATACGTAATTTACAGCACCGCTGGGTGCTCACGTGAGCCACCGGAGCTCTTCTTCCCCGCTCTGAGCATTGCTGAGGGAAGGGCCAAGATCCCCGCTAATGTCAGCCCCACTCCGAGCACTGCAGAGGAAGGGGCCGCTGACGTCAGCCAGGAGGACTGTATTCCCTGTATTAAGGCTACACTCACATCTATCTCTATTATTGCAGTGCGGTCGATGTGGTGTGTTTTACATGCAATCACCCCAATGGAGGGTTTTGCACTGCACTAAACACTGACATATTTTTGTTATTAGAGGTTTTAAATATTACAAATACCAAGGAGGAACCACAGTTAATAAACTACAATGGATGGCTCATGTGTGATACTCATAAAGCAAGTATATTGTACATAATAAACACAACAGAACAAAAACCATCACAAACTATGTCCCCTCAAAAAGGCCAATTTTTGTACAAAAGTATTGGGATGCCTGCCTTTACAGGCACATGAACTTTAATGGCATCCCAGTCTTAAGCCTAGTACACACGCAATGATTATCGGCCGACCGATTGTCCGTCTTTTGTCCAGAGTGGTGTTTTGTTGGTTGGAATGTGCCTAGACTGCACACCAATTTTCTCGCCCGACAAAATTCTACTTCAGAAGTGATGTCATGTGTTGGTTTGCTTTCTTTGTGTTCTTTCTTCTCTGAGCATGCCCAGTCTTGCTCATTAGATTTTTCCCTGTCGAAATCTGTACTGACTGCACGAAAATCGGACGTTTTATGGAGGGTGGACAAAAATTTTATAGCCTGCACACCAGATTTTTTTCGGCCGAAAAGTCGGAGTCGGTTGTCGGAAGCATCATACTAACAAGCCGAAAATCGGCAGATCGGTCGTCGGACGAAAATTCCCTGCCGATTTTCGACGCATGTGTATGAGGCTTAAGTCTGTAGGGTTCAATATTGAGTTGGCCCACCCTTTCCAGCTATAACCGCTTCAACTCTTCTGGGAAGGCTGTCCACAAGGTTTAGGAGTGTGTCTATGGAAATGTTTGACCATTCTACCAGAAGTGCAATTGTGAGGTCAGGAACTGATGTTAGACGAGAGGACCTGGCTCGCAGCCTCCGCACGAATTCATCCCAAAGGTGTTCTGTCAGGTTGAGGTCAGAACTGGACTGTGTAGGCCAGTCAAGTTCCTCCACTCCAAACTCGCTCTTCTATGTCTTTATGGACCTTACTTTGTGCACTGGTTCAAATCATTTGTTGGGGGGGGGGGGGATTATGGCGGGAGGTTGTTTTTCAAGGGTTGGGTTTGGCCCCTTAGTTCCAGTGAAGGGAACTCTTAACGCGTCAGCATACCAAGACGTTTTGGACAATTTCATGCTCCCAACTTGTGGGAACAGTTTGGGGATGGTCCCTTCCTGTTCCAACATAAATGCGCACCAGGCCGTGCACAAAGCAAGGTCCATAAAGACATGAATGAGTGATCTTGGGGTGGAGGAACTTGACTTGCCTGCACAGAGTCCTGACCTCAACCCGATAGAACACCTTTGGGATGAATTAGAGCGGAGACTGTGAGCCAGGCCTTCTCGTCCAACATCAGTGCTTGACCTCACAAATGCGCTTCTGTAAGAATGGTCAAACAATCCCATAGACACACTCCTAAACCTTGTGGACAGCCTTCCCAGAAGAGTTGAAGCTGTTATAGCTGCAAAGGGTGGGCCAACTCAATATTGAACCCTACGAACCAAGACCGGGATGCTATTAAAGTTCATGTGTAAAGGCAGGCGTTCCAATACTTTTGACAATATAGTGTATTTTTCTGTATATTAACAGTGGTTCCTCCTTGGTATTGGTTTGTAAAGTCATTGGAGACTGGAAGGGAGACGGGTTTGTAGGCCCCAACCTTGGTATTAAGTCTTAAATATCACCTTTTCACCTTTTAAATCTCTGGCAACAATGACAATTCCATTCAAATACTTTCTGCTCCTTTGGTTGTCTAAATGCTTTCCTAGAAATCCTTGTAGAGCTTTAAGTCCAATTATTGGCATTCCTTGCAATATAAACTCAAAGAGTCAATAAAACTCTTCAAAAAAGTTCTGCTACAACACTGAGACTGCTTAGGTGGGGATAAGGAAGCAGTGAGTTATAAAAGTCAATGGGGTTGATTTACTAAAGGCAAATCAATTGTTCACATTTCTCAGACGATGCTTGACTTGTAGTGCACCTAGACTTTAGAAAGTGAAACGCATTACTGGATTAGTAAATCTGTTTATTAAAACCTTTTCTGATGATGTGAACTGACATCAGGCTCCCTATATTACCTACCATACCAGGTACCTACCTACCTACCAATGTGGGCACCTCTGCAATGACTTTTGGATGACACTTCTACTTCAACTCACTTCTACACAAAATCATCAGCATGAACAGATACATTTCCTTTACAGAAAGTGCAATGAGCAATAAATAACCACTTTAAGACCGGAAGGATTTGCCCCCTTAATGACCAGGCCCTATTTTGCGATTCGGCACTGCGTTACTTTAACGGACAATTGCGCGGTCGTGCGAGGCTGTACACAAACTAAATTTACGTCCTTTTTTTCCCACAAACAGAGCTTTCTTTTGGTGGTATTTGATCACCTGTGCGATTTTTATTTTTTGCACTATATGCAAAAAAAGAGCAACAATTCTGAAAAAAAAAACAATATTTTTCACATTCTGCTATATAACATTCCCCAAAAAAAAAAAATTAAAATCAATATTTTTTAACATTTTAGGCCAATTTGTTTTCTGCTACATATTTTGGTAAAAAAAAATCGCAATAAGCGTTTTTTGATTGGTTTGCGCAAAAGTTATGTCGTCAACTAACTACGGGAAAAATTTATGTAATTTTCATTGGTTTTTTTTTTACTAGTAATGGCGGCGATCTGCGATTTTTTTGCGGGACTGCGACATTGTGGCGGACAGATTGGACACCTAACTGACATTTTTGACACTTTTGGGGGGACCAGTGACATTACTACAGTAATCAGTGCTAAAAATATGCACTGTTACTGTAATAATGAAGCTGGCAGGGAAGGGGTTAACCCAGGGGTGATCAAAGGGTTAAATGTGAGCCTAGGGGAGTGATTCTAACTGTGGGGGGGGGCGTGGCTTCTGAGATGACCACAGAGACATGTGATCTTACATAGAAGGATCACATGAGCTCTATGATCATTTCAGGGAGAAGGACAGTCGGCTGTGTTTACAACAGCCGACCCTTCTCTCTCTGCGGGGAGCGATCGCGGGTGTCAGGTGGCAATCGGAGCCGCAGCTATATTCCTCACTCAGGCAATGTTGTGAAGCTCATGCATCGAAGAGAAGAAAAAGGCTCATTGTGTAGTATATCTTGGTATTTATTAAGAACTAAAAAATGTTACACTTACAAGAAAAAGGACAAAAACAAGCGATGAAAGCATAGGATCTGACCACGGATTCAACCAGCAGATCAGCAATGTAGTGACGTCACAGCTCCTGTGTTACCCGACGCGTTTCCCCATAACAGGCATCATCTGGGGTAGCAGGCATCATCTGGCGTAGCAGGCATCATCTGGGGTAGCAGGCATCATCTGGCGTAGCAGGCATCATCTGGGGTAGCAGGCATCATCTGGGGTAGCAGGCATCATCTGGCGTAGCAGGCATCATCTGGGGTAGCAGGCATCATCTGGCGTAGCAGGCATCATCTGGGGTAGCAGGCATCATCTGGCGTAGCAGGCATCATCTGAGGTAGCAGGCATCACCTGGGGTAGCAGGCATCATCTGGGGTAGCAGGCATCATCTGGCGTAGCAGGCATCATCTGGGGTAGCAGGCATCATCTGGCGTAGCAGGCATCATCTGGGGTAGCAGGCATCATCTGGCGTAGCAGGCATCATCTGAGGTAGCAGGCATCACCTGGGGTAGCAGGCATCATCTGGGGTAGCAGGCATCATCTGGCGTAGCAGGCATCATCTGGGGTAGCAGGCATCATCTGGCGTAGCAGGCATCATCTGGGGTAGCAGGCATCATCTGGCGTAGCAGGCATCATTTGGCGTAGCAGGCATCATCTGGGGTAGCAGGCATCATCTGGCGTAGCAGGCATCATCTGGGGTTTCAGGTTACAATTCTTTATGCCACTTGGTTTTTGCAGAACAGCTTTTCAAATGCAATTTTTTGGAGAAAAATACATTTTAATATATTAAAAAAAAAAAAAAATCAAAACATAATACATACCTCAATTTTTTTGTATGATATAAAAGATGATGTTACGTCAAGTAAATAGATACCTAACATGTCATCCTTTAAAACTGCGCACGCTCGAGAAATGGCAACAAACTACAATACATAAAAAATCTCCATAGGCAATGCTTTAAAAAGGTCTACAGGTTACTAGTTTAGAATGAAAGAGGAGCTCTAGTGCTTGAATAAGTGCTCTTGCTGAGAATGTTGCGGCGATACCTCACATGTGTGGTGCGAACATCATTTACACATGCGTTCACTACTGCACAGGAGCACGCAGAAAAAGGGGTGCTTTAAAAAAAAAAAAATATATATATATATATATATATATAAACTTATTTTATTACATTTTTTTCATTTTTACACTGTCCCTTTAAAAACAGGTTTTTTTAAATCACTGTTATTGCTATGTAAACATCCATTGCAATAACAATTCAGCATGACATATCCTCTTTACGGAGAGATCTGGGGTCTGGGACCCCAAATCTCTCCTCTACCCTTAAAAGAAAAAGATCACAAAAATGTTATCTTTTGCTTTCAGAAAAAAAAAGGCATGCTTACAAGACTTTTGTAGATGTAAGAAGATGTCCGCCGCTGCTTCGTGTTCTTTCACATTAGGAAACCTATTGGAACGCATAGCGGCCATGTTGGAACGCACGGCGCATGCGCAGTAAGTTGTTCTCATCCGAACATCACTTCCGGATGCAGAATCTGATAGGTAGCGATATTCTGATAGAACATCGGTCCTTCAAGGGCATAGAGATGAGCGGCGGCCATCTTGCTCATCTCTATGGCAAGCCACAGCATGAGCCGAATTGATTCCCGGACTCAGCGATCAGTAACATAAACCCGGGAACCACTGGGAAGTGACGGGAGGGAGGGGGGGGGGGCTCACCCCCCTCCTGCTGCTTCTAAAAAGTGATCACCATTTTGGGAAAGTCTGGCACCTGAAGGAAAAGAAAATACCGGAGTTATGGCATCTAGCTCCAGCCATACTCTGGTATTTAGCGTCAAACAAATGACGTATTTTCCCAGTCAGGCAGTCGGTAAGTGCATATAGTTTCTGAATCCTGACCAACAAAAGTAACAGCAGGCATGATGTCTAAGGCTGGCCATACACTATACAATTTTTTTTTAGATTTACCAAAACCCTATTCACTGAACAAAATTATAAAACGCAACACTTTTGCTTTTGCCCCCATTTTTCATGAGCTGAACTCAAAGATCTAAGACTTTTTCTATGTACACAAAAGGCCTATTTCTCTCCAATATTGTTCACAAATTTGTGTAAATCTGTGTTAGTGATCACTTCTCCTTTGCCGAGATAATCCATCCACCTCACAGGTGTGGCATATCAAGATGATGATTAGACATGCAATTGGCATGCTGACTGCAGGAATGTCCACCAGAGCTGTTGCCTGTGAATTGAATGTTCATTTCTCTACCATAAGCCATCTCTTCAAAGGCGTTTCCGAGAATTTGGCAGTACTTCCAACCGGCCTCACAACCGCAGACCACGTGTAACCACACCAGCCCAGGACCTCCACATCCAGCATCTTCACTTCCAAGATCGTCTGAGACCAGCCACCCGGACAGCTGCTGCAACAATCGATTTGCATAACCAAAGAATTTCTGCACAAACTGTCAGGAAAGCTCATCTGAATGCTCGTCGTCCTCATCGGGGTCTCCACCTGACTGCAGTTTGTCGTCGTAACTGGCTTGAGTGGGCAAATTCTCCCATTCGATGGCGCTTGGCACTTTGGAGAGGTGTTCTCTTCACGGATGAATCCCGGTTTTCTTAGATCTTTGAGTTCAGCTCATGAAAAATGGGGGCAAAAACAAGTGTAGCGTTTATAATTTTGTTCAGTATAATAGGAGGTCAAACCTAAACACTTTAGAATTTGTATGCAATTTGTATGCAAAAGGACATGTAGCTGAAGGTAAATCTAAAGGAAATACAATGAGAAAATTGTATAATGTATGGCCAGCCAACGACAGGACAAGAAGACACAAAAAAAAAAGAAAATCCTTAAAGCGTGGGACAATTTTCTGTAGCATCCTGTTCCACAAAGGCAATTGCATTAACTAATTAACATTCTACAGGTTAGTCCTTATTTAAATAATTCTTAGCAATTTAAATTCCATGCAATTACAGAAACCCTGTGAACGAAAACTGAAGGCACAGAAAAATCAAATATCTTAAATAGTGTTGAGCGAACACGGACTGTATTATTCGTGTTCGTACCGAATAATTGGATTTTTGTTACCCGAACACGAACACGGACACTTTACTGTATATTCGGGTAAAAATCCGTGTTCGGTCGTTTTATTTCCGGGTTTTGCATGTTTTGGCGCTCTTTTCATGGCGGGCTTTCAACAGCCAATCAACAATCGTTTAACTGGTGTGCCTTAAGCCATCCCAGCCATGCCTTCAAATGTCTCAGTAGCTGTGATTGGCCGTCTGAAGCATGTGACCAAGTCTTTATAAGTTCAAGGCAGCCGCAGCGGCGTCATTATGCTGCTTAGATCAGGGACAGAGCACACATCAACGTGCTGGCTGCTGATTAGGCAAAGATAGGCAGGAAAAAAACATTTGTGTCCGGATAGAATTGAGGGACAGGTCGGAGTGTTTAGGCAGGGCGAGTTGTAGGCATTTTAGGGATAGAGTCTGCTGAATTATAGGGTCAGTGTCTTCTGCAAACTACAATCGATATTGCTGTGTGGGGGGTGGGGTCTGCACTCAATCCTGATCTACGATCTCTTCTCAATCCTGTTAGGGAGAGGCTGCTGCTGAATTTTAGGGTCAGAGTGTTCTACAAACTACAATCGATATTGCTGTGTGGGGTGGGGTCTGCACTTAGTTCTCCTGATCTACGATCTCTTCTCAATCCTGTTAGGGACAGAGTCTGCTGAATTTTAGGGAAACTGTGTTCTACAAACTACAATCGATATTGCTGTGTGGTGTGGGATAGGAGATAGGCAGGTGTCAGTGATCCACATCCATTTTTCTGTGTGTGGGCTGCAGTGAACACAATCTTTTTGGGGTGCAGTGAACACAATCCTTTTGGAGTGCAGTGAACAAAATCTTTGTGGGGTGCAGTGAACAAAACCTTTGTGGGGGTACAGTGAACACAATCTTTGTGGGGTGCAGTGAAGACAATCCTTGTTGGGTGCAGTGAAGACAATCCTTGTGGGGTGCAGTGAACAAAATCTTTGGGGGGTACAGTGAACACAATCTTTGTGGGGTGCAGAGAAGACAATCCTTGTGGGGTGCAGTGAACAAAATCTTTGGGGGGGGGGGGGTACAGTGAACACAATCTTTGTGGGGTGCAGTGAACAAAACCTTTGTGGGGTGCAGTGAACACAATCTTTGTGGGGTGCAGTGAAGACAATCCTTGTGGGGTGCAGTGAAGACAATCCTTGTGGGGTGCAGTGAACACAATCTTTGTGGAGTGCAGTGAAGACAATCCTTTTGGAGTGCAGTGAACACAATCTTTGTGGGGTACAGTGAACACAATCTTTGTTGGGTGCAGTGAACAAAACCTTTGTGGGGTACAGTGAACACAATCTTTGTGGGGTGCAGTGAACACAATCTTTGTGGGGTGCAGTGAACAAAACCTTTGTGGGGTGCAGTGAACACAACCTTTGTGGGGTACAGTGAACACAATCTTTGTGGGGTGCAGTGAACAAAACCTTTGTGGGGTACAGTGAACACAATCTTTGTGGGGTACAGTGAACACAATCTTTGTGGGGTGCAGTGAACAAAACCTTTGTGGGGTACAGTGAAAACAATCTTTGTGGGGTGCAGTGAACACAATCTTTGTGGGGTGCAGTGAACAAAACCTTTGTGGGGTGCAGTGAACACAACCTTTGTGGGGTACAGTGAACACAATCTTTGTGGGGTGCAGTGAACAAAACCTTTGTGGGGTACAGTGAACACAATCTTTGTGGGGTACAGTGAACACAATCTTTGTGGGGTGCAGTGAACAAAACCTTTGTGGGGTACAGTGAACACAATCTTTGTGGGGTGCAGTGAACAAAACCTTTGTGGGGTACAGTGAACACAATCTTTGTGGGGTGCAGTGAAGACAATCCTTTTGGAGTGCAGTGAACAAAATCTTTGTGGGGTACAGTGAACACAATCTTTGTGGGGTGCAGTGAACAAAATCTTTGTGGGGTACAGTGAACACAATCTTTGTGGGGTGCAGTGAAGACAATCCTTGTGGGGTGCAGTGAAGACAATCCTTGTGGGGTGCAGTGAACAAAACCTTTGTGGGGTACAGTGAACACAATCTTTGTGGGGTACAGTGAACACAATCTTTGTGGGGTGCAGTGAACAAAACCTTTATGGGGTACAGTGAAGACAATCTTTGTGGGGTGCAGTGAAGACAATCCTTTTGGAGTGCAGTGAACAAAATCTTTGTGGGGTACAGTGAACACAATCTTTGTGGGGTGCAGTGAACAAAATCTTTGTGGGGTACAGTGAACACAATCTTTGTGGGGTGCAGTGAAGACAATCCTTGTGGGGTGCAGTGAACAAAATCTTTGGGGGGTACAGTGAACACAATCTTTGTGGGGTGCAGTGAACACAACCTTTGTGGGGTACAGTGAACACAATCTTTGTGGGGTGCAGTGAACAAAACATTTGTGGGGTACAGTGAACACAATCTTTGTGGGGTACAGTGAACACAATCTTTGTGGGGTGCAGTGAACAAAACCTTTGTGGGGTACAGTGAACACAATCTTTGTGGGGTGCAGTGAACAAAACCTTTGTGGGGTACAGTGAACACAATCTTTGTGGGGTGCAGTGAAGACAATCCTTTTGGAGTGCAGTGAACAAAATCTTTGTGGGGTACAGTGAACACAATCTTTGTGGGTTGCAGTGAACAAAATCTTTGTGGGGTACAGTGAACACAATCTTTGTGGGGTGCAGTGAAGACAATCCTTTTGGAGTGCAGTGAACACAATCTTTGTGGGGTACAGTGAACACAATCTTTGTGGGGTGCAGTGAACAAAACCTTTGTGGGGTACAGTGAACACAATCTTTGTGGGGTGCAGTGAACACAATCTTTGTGGGGTGCAGTGAACAAAACCTTTGTGGGGTGCAGTGAACACAACCTTTGTGGGGTACAGTGAACACAATCTTTGTGGGGTGCAGTGAACAAAACCTTTGTGGGGTACAGTGAACACAATCTTTGTGGGGTGCAGTGAACACAATCTTTGTGGGGTGCAGTGAACAAAACCTTTGTGGGGTGCAGTGAACACAACCTTTGTGGGGTACAGTGAACACAATCTTTGTGGGATGCAGTGAACAAAACCTTTGTGGGGTACAGTGAACACAATCTTTGTGGGGTACAGTGAACACAATCTTTGTGGGGTGCAGTGAACAAAACCTTTGTGGGGTGCAGTGAACACAATCTTTGTGGGGTGCAGTGAACAAAACCTTTGTGGGGTGCAGTGAACACAACCTTTGTGGGGTACAGTGAACACAATCTTTGTGAGGTGCAGTGAAGACAATCCTTGTGGGGTGCAGTGAAGACAATCCTTGTGGGGTGCAGTGAAGACAATCCTTGTGGGGTGCAGTGAACAAAATCTTTGTGGGGTACAGTGAACACAATCTTTGTGGGGTGCAGTGAACAAAACCTTTGTGGGGTACAGTGAACACAATCTTTGTGGGGTACAGTGAACACAATCTTTGTGGGGTGCAGTGAACAAAACCTTTGTGGGGTACAGTGAACACAATCTTTGTGGGGTGCAGTGAACAAAACCTTTGTGTGGTACAGTGAACACAATCTTTGTGGGGTGCAGTGAAGACAATCCTTTTGGAGTGCAGTGAACAAAATCTTTGTGGGGTACAGTGAACACAATCTTTGTGGGTTGCAGTGAACAAAATCTTTGTGGGGTACAGTGAACACAATCTTTGTGGGGTGCAGTGAAGACAATCCTTTTGGAGTGCAGTGAACACAATCTTTGTGGGGTACAGTGAACACAATCTTTGTGGGGTGCAGTGAACAAAACCTTTGTGGGGTACAGTGAACACAATCTTTGTGGGGTGCAGTGAACACAATCTTTGTGGGGTGCAGTGAACAAAACCTTTGTGGGGTGCAGTGAACACAACCTTTGTGGGGTACAGTGAACACAATCTTTGTGGGGTGCAGTGAACAAAACCTTTGTGGGGTACAGTGAACACAATCTTTGTGGGGTGCAGTGAACACAATCTTTGTGGGGTGCAGTGAACAAAACCTTTGTGGGGTGCAGTGAACACAACCTTTGTGGGGTACAGTGAACACAATCTTTGTGGGGTGCAGTGAACAAAACCTTTGTGGGGTACAGTGAACACAATCTTTGTGGGGTACAGTGAACACAATCTTTGTGGGGTGCAGTGAACAAAACCTTTGTGGGGTGCAGTGAACACAATCTTTGTGGGGTGCAGTGAACACAATCTTTGTGGGGTGCAGTGAACAAAACCTTTGTGGGGTGCAGTGAACACAACCTTTGTGGGGTACAGTGAACACAATCTTTGTGGGGTGCAGTGAAGACAATCCTTGTGGGGTGCAGTGAAGACAATCCTTGTGGGGTGCAGTGAACAAAATCTTTGGGGGGTACAGTGAACACAATTTTTGTGGGGTGCAGTGAACAAAACCTTTGTGGGGTACAGTGAACACAATCTTTGTGGGGTGCAGTGAACAAAACCTTTGTGGGGTACAGTGAACACAATCTTTGTGGGGTGCAGTGAAGACAATCCTTTTGGAGTGCAGTGAACAAAATCTTTGTGGGGTACAGTGAACACAATCTTTGTGGGGTGCAGTGAAGACAATCCTTGTGGGGTGCAGTGAAGACAATCCTTGTGGGGTGCAGTGAACAAAATCTTTGGGGGGTACAGTGAACACAATCTTTGTGGGGTGCAGTGAACAAAACCTTTGTGGGGTACAGTGAACACAATCTTTGTGGGGTGCAGTGAACAAAACCTTTGTGGGGTACAGTGAACACAATCTTTGTGGGGTGCAGTGAACAAAACCTTTGTGGGGTGCAGTGAACACAACCTTTGTGGGGTACAGTGAACACAATCTTTGTGGGGTGCAGTGAACAAAACCTTTGTGGGGTACAGTGAACACAATCTTTGTGGGGTACAGTGAACACAATCTTTGTGGGGTGCAGTGAACAAAACCTTTGTGGGGTGCAGTGAACACAATCTTTGTGGGGTGCAGTGAACAAAACCTTTGTGGGGTGCAGTGAACACAACCTTTGTGGGGTACAGTGAACACAATCTTTGTGAGGTGCAGTGAAGACAATCCTTGTGGGGTGCAGTGAAGACAATCCTTGTGGGGTGCAGTGAAGACAATCCTTGTGGGGTACAGTGAACACAATCTTTGTGGGGTGCAGTGAACAAAACCTTTGTGGGGTACAGTGAACACAACCTTTGTGGGGTACAGTGAACACAATCTTTGTGGGGTGCAGTGAACAAAACCTTTGTGGGGTACAGTGAACACAATCTTTGTGGGGTGCAGTGAACAAAACCTTTGTGGGGTACAGTGAACACAATCTTTGTGGGGTGCAGTGAAGACAATCCTTTTGGAGTGCAGTGAACAAAATCTTTGTGGGGTACAGTGAACACAATCTTTGTGGGTTGCAGTGAACAAAATCTTTGTGGGGTACAGTGAACACAATCTTTGTGGGGTGCAGTGAACACAATCTTTGTGGGGTGCAGTGAACAAAACCTTTGTGGGGTGCAGTGAACACAACCTTTGTGGGGTACAGTGAACACAATCTTTGTGGGGTGCAGTGAACAAAACCTTTGTGGGGTACAGTGAACACAATCTTTGAGGGGTGCAGTGAACACAATCTTTGTGGGGTGCAGTGAACAAAACCTTTGTGGGGTGCAGTGAACACAACCTTTGTGGGGTACAGTGAACACAATCTTTGTGGGGTGCAGTGAACAAAACCTTTGTGGGGTACAGTGAACACAATCTTTGTGGGGTACAGTGAACACAATCTTTGTGGGGTGCAGTGAACAAAACCTTTGTGGGGTGCAGTGAACACAATCTTTGTGGGGTGCAGTGAACAAAACCTTTGTGGGGTGCAGTGAACACAACCTTTGTGGGGTACAGTGAACACAATCTTTGTGAGGTGCAGTGAAGACAATCCTTGTGGGGTGCAGTGAAGACAATCCTTGTGGGGTGCAGTGAACAAAATCTTTGGGGGGTACAGTGAACACAATTTTTGTGGGGTGCAGTGAACAAAACCTTTGTGGGGTACAGTGAACACAATCTTTGTGGGGTGCAGTGAACAAAACCTTTGTGGGGTACAGTGAACACAATCTTTGTGGGGTGCAGTGAAGACAATCCTTTTGGAGTGCAGTGAACAAAATCTTTGTGGGGTACAGTGAACACAATCTTTGTGGGGTGCAGTGAAGACAATCCTTGTGGGGTGCAGTGAAGACAATCCTTGTGGGGTGCAGTGAACAAAATCTTTGGGGGGTACAGTGAACACAATCTTTGTGGGGTGCAGTGAACAAAACCGTTGTGGGGTACAGTGAACACAATCTTTGTGGGGTGCAGTGAACCAAACCTTTGTGGGGTACAGTGAACACAATCTTTGTGGGGTGCAGTGAAGACAATCCTTTTGGAGTGCAGTGAACACAATCTTTGTGGGGTGCAGTGAACAAAACCTTTGTGGGGTACAGTGAACACAATCTTTGTGGGGTACAGTGAATACAATCTCATACTTCTGAAGCTTTGAGGGTGCTGCCTGTTCTATACTCCTCCTCCTCCTCCTCCTCATCCATCCTTTTAGGTGTACAAACAATAGTAATTGGGGCCTAGTGTGCTTCTGTACGTGTGAAAAACATACACTTTTTTTTGATCATATTTCCTATTCCGCTATTCTATAAAAACCTTTGGGGCTCAATTAAATTGCGGAATAGTCTGTGTCGGTACGTGTGAGATCCACCTTTCCAAGTTTTTGGGGTTCATCTCATACTTCTGAAGCTTTGAGGGTGCTGCCTGTTCTATACTCCTCCTCCTCCTCATCCATCCTTTTAGGTGTACAAACAATAGTAATTGGGGCCTAGTGTGCTTCTGTACGTGTGAAAAACATACACTTTTTTTTTATCATATTTCCTATTCCGCTATTCAATAAAAACATTTGGGGCTCAATTAAATTGCGGAATAGTCTGTGTCGGTACGTGTGAGATCCACCTTTCCAAGTTTTTGGGGTTCATCTCATACTTCTGAAGCTTTGAGGGTGCTGCCTGTTCTATACTCCTCCTCCTCCTCATCCATCCTTTTAGGTGTACAAACAATAGTAATTGGGGCCTAGTGTGCTTCTGTACGTGTGAAAAACATACACTTTTTTTTGATCATATTTCCTATTCCGCTATTCAATAAAAACCTTTGGGGCTCAATTAAATTGCGGAATAGTCTGTGTCGGTACGTGTGAGATCCACCTTTCCAAGTTTTTGGGGTTCATCTCATACTTCTGAAGCTTTGAGGGTGCTGCCTGTTCTATACTCCTCCTCCTCCTCTTCCTCATCCATCCTTTTAGGTGTACAAACAATAGTAATTGGGGCCTAGTGTGCTTCTGTACGTGTGAAAAACATACACTTTTTTTTTATCATATTTCCTATTCCGCTATTCAATAAAAACCTTTGGGGCTCAATTAAATTGCGGAATAGTCTGTGTCGGTACGTGTGAGATCCACCTTTCCAAGTTTTTGGGGTTCATCTCATACTTCTGAAGATTTGAGGGTGCTGCCTGTTCCATACTCCTCTTCCTCATCCTCCCTTTAGGGTAGGAAAAAATTTAATCGGGCCTAGTCTGTGTTTGTACGTGTGAGATACACAGTTTTTTATCCTATTCCGCTATTCAATACACACCCTTTTGGTGTAAAAAACATTAAATTGCGGCATAGTTTGCATATTTGACTGTGAGATACACCCGTGCGATACTGTTGTTCTTTTGTTCCGCTATTCAATAAAGACCTTTCTAGGGCAAGATCTTAAATTTCAGAAATATGAGGAGAGCGTCAAATAGGGGCCGTGGCCTGGGTCATGGTGGTGCTGCTGCTAGAGCTCCTGTTGCAAGGAGAGGACGTGGTCGATCTGTGCCAGCTACACGCACAAGTGAAACACCTTCCTCAAGTGTGAGTAGGCGACAGAACCTGCATCAGTATTTGGTAGGGCATCATACGCCCCTAGAAGTGATGAGGCCAGAACAAGTGGAGGCGATAGTAGATTGGTTTGCTGCTGACAGTGCCTCCAGTTCCTTCACATTGTCTCCCACCCAGTCTACTGCAGAAAGGTCACAGTTGGCACCTGCAGCCGATGTCCAACCGTCTTTCACCTCACCCCCTTGCAAATCAGGCAAGCAGTCTGAGCCCCAAGCCATACAGCAGTCTCTTCTTCTTTTTGATGACTCTGTCAGCAGGGTTTCCCAGGGCCATCCACCTAGCCCTGCCCCAGAAGTGGAAGAGATTGAGTGCAGCGATGCCCAACCACTTATTTCTCAAGATGAGTACATGCAAGGATCATCGCAGCACGTCTCCGGCCAGCATTTCAAAATTATTGGCCTTTGAAATGCTGTCATTCCGTCTGGTGGAGACGCACAGTTTTAAAAACCTTATGTCGGTGGCTGTCCCACAGTACGTCGTGCCCAGCCGCCACTACTTTTCCAGGCAAGCCATCCCTTCCCTACACAACCAAGTGGGGGAAAAAATCAGGTGTGCACTGCGCAACGCCATCTGTGCCAAGGTCCACCTAACTACCGATACGTGGACCAGTAAGCACGGTCAGGGGCGTTATATCTCCCTAACGGCACACTGGGTAAATGCAGTGGCGGATGGGCCTGAGGCGGATAGCAATTTGGCGCATGTCCTTCCACCACCGAGGATTGCAGGGCGCTTCAGTTTGCCTCCTGTTCCTAACTCCTCCTACTCCGCTTCCTCATCCTCTACCGCCTCCTCATCCGGACAGCATAACACCTTCACCACCAACTTCAGCACGGCCAGGGGTAAACGACAGCAGGCAGTTTTACAACTTGCCTGTTTGGGGGACAAACCACACACCGCGCAGGAGTTGTGGAGGAGCATGGAACAGCAAACAAATGAGTGGTTGCTGCCAGCGAGCCTCAAGCCCGGCCTGGTGGTGTGCGATAACGGGAGAAATCTCATAGCATCTCTGGGCCTAGCCGGTTTGACGCACATCCCTTGCCTGGCGCATGTGCTGAATTTGGTGGTGCAGAGGTTCCTTAAAAACTACCCCGATATGTCAGAGCTGCTGCAGAAAGTGCGGGCCGTTTGTGCGCACTTTCGGCGTTCTCACCCTGCTGCTGCTCGCCTGGCAGCGCTGCAGCGTAACTTCGGCCTTCCCGCTCACCGCCTCATATGTGACGTGCCCACAAGGTGGAACTCCACCTTGCACATGCTGGAAAGACTGTGCGAGCAGCAGCAGGCCATAGTGGAGTTTCAGCTGCAGCACGCACGCGTGAGTCGCTCTGCGGAACAGCACCACTTCACCACCAATAACTGGGCCTCCATGCGAGACCTGTGTGCCTTGTTGCGCTGTTTTGAGTACTCCACCAACATGGTCAGCTTAACTATCCCACTTCTATGCCTCCTTGAAAAAACAATTCGGGCGATGATGGAAGAGGATGTGGCACAGGATGAGGAGGAGGATGAAGAGGTAACATTTCAAAGGCTTTCAGGGCAGTCATTCGCAAGGGGCTCCGAGGGTGGGTTCCTGCACACACAAACGCCAGGGACACAATTGTCCAGCAGGGGCACAGTTCTGGAGGATGAGGAGGATGAGGAGGAGGAGGAGCTGGAGGAGGAGATGGAACCATGTTCACAGCAGGGTGGCACCCAGGCCAGCTCATGGCCATCACTGGTGCGTGGCTGGGGGGATACAGAGGACACGGACGATACACCTCCCACAGAGGACAGCCTTTCGTCGCCTCTGGGCAGCCTGGCACACATGAGCGATTACATGCTGCAGTGTCTCCACAACGACCGCCGATTTGCCCACATTCTAACTTGTGCTGATTACTGGGTGGCCACGCTGCTGGATCCCCGTTACAAGGACAATGTACCGTCCTTAATTCACTCACTGGATCGCGATCGCAAGATGCGCGAGTACAAGCGCACGCTGGTAGACGCCATGCTGCTGGCATTCCCATCTGACAGCGGGGCCACAGTGGAAGCACAAGGCAGAGGAGGAGGAGGAGGAGGACGCCAACTCAACCAGGGCACCGCCAGCACCTCAGAAGGCAGGGTTAGCATGGCCGAAATGTGGAAAAGCTTTGTCAGCACGCCACAACAAACAGCAGCACCAGCAGCTCAGATGGAACGTCTTAGCAGGAGGCAGCATTTTACCAACATGGTGGAGCAGTATGTGTGCACACGCCTACATGTAGTGAATGAGGGGTCTGCCCCCTTCAACTTCTGGGTCTCCAAATTGGGCACATGGCCTGAGCTTGCCCTTTACGCCTTGGAGGTGCTGGCGTGCCCTGCAGCCAGTGTATTATCTGAACGGGTATTTAGCACGGCTGGGGGTGTTATAACAGACAAGCGCAGCCGCCTGTCCAGAGACAATGTGGACAAGCTCACGTTCATTAAAATGAACCAGGCATGGATCCCACTGGACTTTTCCGTACCTTGTGCAGAATAGCAATGGATACCGACCTTACCCAGCCATTGTTCCATTTTTGCTCTTTCTCACTCTTTTGGGGTGTACCCTCATTTAAAATTTGTGAAAAGAAGCAGTGTTGGCTACCTCGTCCTCCTCCTCAGGGCCAGATTAACGTAGGGGCTATTGGAGCTGCAGCTCCATGCAGGCCCCTACCTTTTATATAGGCCCCGGGTTGGCCATATTCACTGTGACCGCTCTTCTGTCACTTGTAAACACAGAAGTCTGGCTTCTATGCTCGCTTCCCCAGGCAGCACCCTCAGAACCTCCCCACACAGCGCGAAGGCCGGACAAGGAGGGACAGTTGCCGATGCATGGATGTGTTTATGGGCTTCAGAGACAGCATCCCATGTTGAATTAGGCATGCATGGCTGCACCCTTCCTCCTCTGGGTGCATGCCAAGGCACGGCCCTTAAGGCCCTTCAAAATCCTCAGCACCAAGACCATGATGCTCTTAATCCGGCCCTGGTCCTCCTCCACCGCCGCTTCCACCTACACCGCCCATAGGTGTGCGCAGCCTATTGCATTAGGGTGTGCACCCCAAAGTTGAAATACACATGCATGTGTTTGCCTACATGTACATGGCCCCGATACATTACTCTCCCTGCTGGCAAAGAGAAATAGAGCAGAGCAGGTGCGAGGGAGATCTTTCCCATCTCCTCACTGGCAAACAGAGCGATAATGCTATGTGCCCTAGGTGATTAGGGTGTGCCCAGGTACACCAGGCACACCCTGTGCGCACGCCTATGACACCGCCACATCCACCACCACCTCAACCTCCCTCCTACTCCTTATGGGCCTCGTCCTTCAGAGATGAAGAACATTGTTTTATTTTTCTGTTTTTTTTTTGTTGTTTTAAGTTATTTCCCTATCCACATTTGTTTGCAGAGCACTTGCCATGCTCTTAACTACGTTTTGCTGCCATTTGCAGCACTCTAGCCCTTTCCATTGGTGTTTTAGAGCCATTTTAGTGCCTTAAAGTTCGGGTCCCTATTGACTTCAATGGGGTTCGGTGTCCGGGAAAAGTTTGGTAAAAGTCCGGGACACGGACCCGGACTTTTTTTTAAAGTTCGGCCGAACCCGTCGAACACGGACATCTAGGTGTCCGCTCAACCCTGATCTTAAATACACTGTAAATTGGCTTGCGGTGCTTATCCTTATCATTATTATGTTTTTTTTTCCACTTGCAATGCCTTTGCTTTGAACTTGCTAGAAAATGTGACTTCTCCCGGGAAGAGTCAATTCTCTATCACAGCCCACAACCTCTATTCATGTCATGTCCCTTTCCTCTTCTAGAAGTGTAATTTCTCTTTGCGCTGGCCCAGCTCCTCCTCAACCTGTTATGTAGCTGGAGGGGGAGAGATGAAGGGGAGTACAATAGAGTGCTGGGGCTGCTAACATTGCATCCAAGGTTGATTGGTATGGAGGGGGGGGGGTCTCCTATTATGTATGTATGTGTATATGTATGTATTAAATGTATGTATATATGTATATCTATTTATATGTATATATATATATATATATATATATATATATATATATATATATATATATATATATGTGTGTATATATATATATATACCGTATATGTATATATTTATATATATATACCGTATATATATTTGTGTGTGTGTGTATATATATATATATATATATATATATATATAGATGTGTGTGCATGTATATATATAATGTGTATATACATATGTATATGTGTGTGTGTGTGTATATATATATATATATATATATATATATATGTATATATGTATATATAAATGTTTTTTCATATGTGGTGTGTGCTGTGACCAAGGCTCATTGCCGAAACGCGTTAGTCAACGTGTCCTCTTTACTCACTGAGGTATGACATTGAATAATTGGAACATTTACAGAGTTGCCGGCTGTCCTTTTGCTTGACATTGCATCCAAGATGGCAGTGCCCATCAGCAGTTACAGAGCTTCTGGATGCTTCTTAGAGGTGTTTAAAATCAAAACACAAATAAAATATGTTAAATGTGCAAATAAGCTTCTAGGAAAATGTTGTGAAATAAATGGTCTGGCAATAAAGTCTCTTAAAAGTGTAGGCCAATTTTTTTTATAATGGAAAATAAAATATTTCATAATCCCCAAAGGCTTGAGCAACATTCTCCAGTGTTATTCTATATAATCATTAGCAGCCGGTAATAAATAAGAAATGGAAGGTATCCAAAATACTACAACAATAGCAAAAAGACAAGAGCACACTGATCAACCCACAATTTTCAAACTAGTACCAGTGCTTCAGACCAGGAGGAGAGAGTCAGATGCAATCCACACACTGTGGAAAGGGTCGGTGCCAGCATAAGGCAAGTGAGGCAGCTGCACTAGAGTGCTGGGATAGTGGGGTGGTAAAATCCAAATTCCCAGCCACTTGTGGGGATTCGGAATTTAACTTTGCTGCAGATACACTATATTATCAAAAGTATTGGGATGCCTACCTGCCACGCGCATGAACTTTAATGGCCTTGAAGGATATTGATGACTTCCGAAAAAATGAAGTGCTATACATTCCATATTTATCAGCGTATAATACGCACATTCTCCCCCTGAAAATAGGGGGTAAATCATGTGTGCGTGTTACACACAGATATTTTTCCTGGCTGCCTTAGAGGGGAGGGGGGGGGGGGGCGAGCGGCGCCATATTACACACAGTCCCGGCTCCTGGACTGGTTCTTAGGATAGACGTCACATGTCCTGGCACTGAACCAATGCTTTCTCTATCATAAGAGCCGGCCAAGGAGGCGAGACTGTGTGTGACTGCGAGCGATGGGTTAACCATAGATCCCTCTTTGTAATCTGGCACAGATCAGGCTGCAATGATAGGCAATGGCAGGGCTGCAAATGGGCACAGATCAGGCTGCAATGATGGGCACAGATCAGGCTGAAAATGGGTGCAGATCAGGCTGAAATAATGGGCACAGATCAGGCTGCAGATGGGCACAGATAAGGCTGCAATAATGGGCACAGATCAGGCTGCAATGATAGGCACAGATCAGGCTGCAAAGATGGGCACATATCAGGCTGCATATGGGCATTGGGCACTAATCAGGCTGCAATGATTGGCAATGGCAAGGCTGCATATGGGCACATATCTAGCTGCATATGGGCATGGATCAGGCTGCAATGATGGGCAAAGATCAGGCTGCATATGGGCACAGATCAGGCTGTATATGGGCACAGATCAGGCTGCATATGGGCAGAGATCAGGCTGTATATGGGCACAGATCAGGCTGTATATGGGCACAGATCATTCTGCATATGGGTACAGATCAGGCTGTATATGGGCACAGATCAGGCTGCATATGGGCACAGATCAGGCTGCATAGGGGCACAGATCAGGCTGCATAGGGGCACAGATCAGGTTGCAATGATGGCCACAGACCAGGCTGCATATGGGCACAGATCAGGCTGTATATGGGCACAGATCAGGCTGTATATGGGCACAGATCAGGCTGCTTATGGACACAGATCAGGCTGTATATGGGCACAGATCAGGCTGTATATGGGCACAGATCAGGCTGCTTATGGACACAGATCAGGCTGTATATGGGCACAGATCAGGCTGCAATGATGGCCACAGACCAGGCTGCATATGGGCACAGATCAGGCTGTATATGGGCACAGATCAGGTTGCAATGATGGCCACAGACCAGGCTGCATATGGGCACAGATAAGGCTGTATATGTGCACAGATCAGGCTGCTTATGGACACAGATCAGGCTGTATATGGGCACAGATCAGGCTGCAATGATGGCCACAGACCAGGCTGCATATGGGCACAGATCAGGCTGCAACGATGGCCACAGATCAGGCTGAATATGGGCACAGATCAGGCTGCAATTATGGGCACGGATCAGGCTGCAATGATGGCCACAGATAAGGCTGCATATGGGCACAGATCAGGCTGCAATGATGGGCAATGGTGAGCCTGCAGATGGGCACCTATAAGGCTGCATTGATTGGCAATGACCCTTATTTTGCTTCAAAGTTGTTGATATATAATGTAAGTTTTTTCCAGAAACTTCCATCATAAATTAAGGTGCGTTTCTTACGCTGATAAATACGGTAGACAGAAACTTTTAGCATCAGCAGCATTAAGACATTTACTTGTTAGTTATATTGTATGCTGAAGTTCAGCTGTAAGCTGGTCAAAAAGCCACAAAAATGCCATATCCTTCCTGATTTTATTTTGCTAGTGATGTTAAAATTAGAAGAAGGAATGGTTGTTTTTTTTTTCCACACAGAAAAGGATGACATTTTTGGTCATGCAAAGAGGCTACCCAAATTTAAATGAAAGGTCTCACGAGGTAAAGGTTCATATAAGTCTCATTGGCAGGGGGTGAAATAAATAAAATAGCTTTGCGCCTATTGCCAGCATAAATGATGGTCACAAATTTGAAAGCGATTGAAACACAGTGCATCCGGAAAGTTTTCACAGCGCTTCACTTTTTCCTCATTTTGTTATGTAACACCCTTATTCCGAAATGGATTAATTTCATTATTTTCCTCAAAATTCTAAAAATAATACCCCATAATGACAACATGAAAGAAGTTTGTTTGGAATCTTTGCAAACTTTAAAAAAAAAAAAACAAAAAAAAAAATCACATGTACATAAGTATTCACACCCTTTGCCATGACACTCAATTTTTAACTCAGGTGCATCCTGTTTCCACTGATCATCCTTTAGATGTTTCTACAACTTGATTGGAGTCCACCTGTGGTAAATTCAGTTTATTCGACATGATTTGGAAAGGCACACACCTGTCTATATCAGGTCCCACAGTTAACAGTGCATGTCAGAGCACAAACCATGAAGTCCAAGGAATTGTCTGTAGGCCTCTGAGACAGGATTGTATTGAAGCACAAATCTAGGGAAGGGTACAGAAAAACGTCTGCAGCATTGAAGGTCCAAATGAGTATAGTGGCCTCCATCATCCGTAAATGGAAGATATTTGGAACCACCAGGACTCTTCCTAGAGCAGACCGCCCAGTCAAACTGAGCAATCGGGGGAGAAGGGCCCTAGTTTGGGAAGTGACCAAGAACCTGATGGTAACTCTGACAGAGCTCCAGTGTTTCCCTGTGGAGAGACAAGAACTTTCCAGAAGAACAACCATTTCTCCAGCACTCCACCAATCAGGCCTGTGTGGAAGAGTGGCCAGACGGAAGCCACTCCTCAGTAAATGGCACATGACAGCCCACCTGGAATTTGCCAAAAGGCACCCAAAGGACTCTGACCCTGGGAAACAAAATTCTCTGGTCTGATGAAACAAAAATTGAACTTTTTGGCCTGAATGGCAAGTGTCATGTCTGGAGGAAACAAGGCACCGCTCATCACCTGACCAACACCATCTCTACAGTGAAGCATGGTGGCGGCAGCATCATGCTGTGGGGATGTTTTTCAGCGGCAGGAACTGGGAGACTAGTCAGGATCAAGGGAAAGATGAATGCGGCAATGTAAAAAGACATCCTTGATGAAAATCTGTTCCAGAGCGCTCTGGACCTCAGACTGGGGTGAAGATGCATCTTCCAACAGGACAACGACCCTAAGCACACAGCCAAGATAACAAAGGAGTGGCTATGCGACAACTCTGTGAATGTCCTTTAGTGGCCCAGCCAGAGCCCAGACTTGAACCCCATTGAATCTCTGGGGAGACCTGAATATGGCTGTGCACCGACATTCCCATCCAACCAGATGGAGCTTGAGAGGTCCTGCAAAGAAGAAGAATGGGTGATACTGCCCAAAAATAGGTGTGCCAAGCTTGTAGCATCATACTCAAAAAGACTTGAGACTGTATTTGGTGCCAAAGGTGCTGCAACAAAGTATTGAGCAAAGGCTGTGCGCAAGTGACTTTTTTTTTTTGTTTATTTATTTTTAATATACTTGCAAAGATTTCAAACAAACGTCTTTCATGTTGTCATTATGGGGTATTGTATAATAATAATAAATTCAATCCATTCTGGAATAAGGCTGTAACATACCAAAACATGGAAAAGGTGAAGGACTGTAAATACTTTCCGGGATCACTGTATTATACTGGAAAAGTTAGACTGGTCATTAAATTCACTATACAACCAAAAGTATTGCACACACATGAACTTTGATGGCATCTTAGTCTGTAGGGTTTAATATTGAGTTGGCCCACCCTTTGTAGCTATAACAGCTTCAACTCTTCTGGGAAGGCTTCCCACAAGGTTTAGGAGTGTGTCTATGGGAATGTTTGACCATTCATGGATAAGCAAGTTTGGGGTGGAGGAACTTGACTGGACCGCACAGAGTCCTGACCTCAACCCGACAGAACACCTTTGGGATGAGTAAGAGCAAGGACTGCGAGCCTGGCCTTCTCGCCCACATCAGTGCCTGACCTCACAAATGCGCTTCTGGAAGAATGGTCAAACATTCCTATAGAGACACTCCTAAACCTTGTGGACAGCCTTCCCAGAGGAGTTGAAGCTGTTATAGCTGCAAAGGGTAGGCCAACTCAATATTGAACCCTACAGACTAAGACTGGGATGCCATTAAATTTCATGTGAGTGTAAAGGCAGGCATCCTAATACTTTTGACAATATAGTGTGTGTTAACACTTTCCTGGCCAGAAGTGTGTGTACTTTTGTGAAGCTGATTGCCAACCTTCAATGTGGAAGGGAAACAAGCGTCTGTAAAGCAGCAAATCACTTCCACAACTGCTGCGATATGTCGCCCTTCCTGTCATGTTTACTGGGCTCCATTTTTTTTCTTTTAAAGCCCGTAGCGTGTGAAACACACTCAAAAGACTTCACCCGGTGCATAAAAAAGTGCACACACACAAACGTGAGGAACACAAAAAGTGCACAGGGTGTGCGAAACAAATGGTCTTCCCTCCGAAGAGGTAGGACCCGAACCTCGATCCCCCGGGGCGCAAGACTCCTGACAGGGATTTGAGGTACTCATGGTCTGTCTGGCCGGAACCAGACTGACCCCGTTCTTCAGGGGGACTGCCGAAACAGCCCCCACCGAGTACTAAGTGGGGCTCCCCCGAAGGAAGACCCCATGAGAGAGGGCGGACCAAGCCAAAAGGCCATATCCACCCCCTCCCAAGACTCAAGGTAGGGCCCGAGGACCCACACCCTACAAGTCGTGCCAAGTGAAAAAAGGTGATAGAAAAGTGACAAACCACAAAGAAAAGGCACACACAAACAAAAAGGTGGGGGAGGGGAAGTGGAGAGGTGAATTAGTGCCTAAGTGAAAAACAAAGGCAGGCCTTCCGGCCGGAATAAAAATTCCTCTGGTCGAAGCCAAAAGGCCTTGCCCAAGAGGCAGGTGCTTAAAAAAGTGTGCGTAGGTGCAGTGACCATGGTGCCGAAAAACTCAAGGCGAGCTGCCCCTCACCAGTGAGAATTAAGGCACCCCTGGGCTGCCACCCCAGGGGCACATACACTACGGGCTTTTTCTACCCCGGCCCAATGGCCAGACCGAGTGTAGCCCTTACCTACCAGGAGGTTTGGAACATGTACAGCTTAGGGAGAGCTTGCCTACAACTGGGGACAAGCCTTTTGCAAGGCCAGATTCAACCCAGGAGGAAAGGCCCGCCCACCGCCATCCACGTTCCTCACCAATCACATCCAGGAGCAATACTAACCGAGCTTTCTTGCTCCCTTCAAACTGATAGGGTCGGACCTATTCAAATCAGAAGGCAGCGGACCCATCCGGCTTTCTCTGACAGTGCCTACTTCCCGGTCCTCCAGTGACGTCCAGAGCGCCCCGGTTCATTTCAGCCCCTGCCGATACTAACCCTCAGGGTCCGTACCAACTGATAAGAACAGATACTACACTTGATCTTAGCCAAAAGGCCGAGAAGCGATTTACTGGGCTCCATTGTCCCACCTGAGGGCCTGGAGCAATCATGGCGGATGTTGCTGTGAAGGGCGGTGGACGAATATCCATCCTCTGAGCCTTCCTCCTGTGTACAGACCAGGAAGTGACATGTATGACATCACTTCCTGTTCCAGAGCTGTCAATCACCGGGATCAGTGCCATGGAAGCAGCTGATGGAACACCATCTGTGTTCCATCAGCTGCAGTGGAGTACAAAGGAGACATCCAGGGTCTAATAGACCTCAGGCATGTCATAAAGAGTACCTGTCACCTATATGCTATCACATAGGAGGCTAGTGGTGCCCTATGGGATAGCAATAAAAATGATGTTAAAAAAATGTAAAAAAATAAAAAAGTTTTAGGCATTTAAAGAGAGACATCAAAAAATACCCCCCCCCCCCAAAAAAAAAAAAAATAGAGCACCCTCACAAAAAAAAAAACATGAGTTGGGACGCTGATGGGCACTGATGAGGAGGCACTGATGAGGCTGCACTGAAAGATGGCACTGATGGGCAGTGATGAGGCGGCACTGGTGGGCACTGATGAGGAGACTCTGATGAGGCTGCACTGAAAGACGACACTAATGGGCACTGATAGGTGGCACTAATGGGCACTGAGAGGTGGCACTGATGGACACTGATAGGCAGCACTAATAGGCACTAAAAGACACTGGTAGGTGGCACTGATATGTAGCATTGATAGGTGACACTGATGGGCACTGATTGCCAGCACTGAAGAGCACTGATTGGCAGCACTGGTGAGCACTATTTGGCAGCACTGGTGGGACTGCACTGCTAACCAGGACACTGATAATCAGTGCCCTAAATATAAGTGTCGATTTCCCTTTAACATAATAGGGTTATTGGCTTGCTTCTCTCCTCACGCTGACCTTGAAGAAAGAAAAGCCGATAACCGGCTTGTTTTTACATCCTGTGATCAGCTGTCATTGGCTGACAGCTGATCATGTGGTAAAGGGCTGTTGTGATTGGAACTTTACCTTGATCTGTGATAAGCCGAGTCTGAAGGACACAGTGATCACAAAGCACACCGCCCACATGCTGCAAGGGGGCCCGTGGGCAGCGCAATCACTGGAGGACGTACATGTAGTGCTTAAACTTACGTTTTTGTGAGTTTGTGAGGTGTTTTTGTATTTCTGCCCTTAAACTCCCTAAATGTTATTCTATGTGTCCATGTACATATGGATGTTTTCAGCAGTTTAGGGGGAGAAACAGCACTTGCAAGAAGCCAGTGTGCATTAAAGGAGTTGTAAAGTCAAAAGTTTTTTTTTATCCTAGTGTAAGGAGAAGGAGGGAGTGTGCTATAAAACTGGCAAAATCCCCATGAATAATTATGTGTAAGAGGGACACCCATCCGTTCTCTAATATTAGAGATTGGACAGGACAAGTGGGGATTTTTTTAATGCCAAGCAAACATTGTATACACAGATAACCGTATCAAAAACGTATTATTAAGTTAAAAATTGCAACAGTTTATTATTTCAACATTAATTAAAAACATAGTTCACATGAGTAGTGTTGAGCGAACACGGACTGTATTATTCGTGTTCGTACCGGATAATTGGATTTTTGTTACCCGAACACGGACCCGAAAACTTTACTGTATGTTCGGGTTTAAAATCCGTGTTCGGTCATTTTATTTCCTGTTTTGTATGTAATGGCGTGCTTTTAATGGCGGGCTTTCAACAGCCAATCAACAAGCGTTTAACTGGTGTGCGCCATCACAGCCATGCCTACCAATGTATTAGTAGCTGTGATTGGCCATCTGAAGCATGTGACCACGTCTTTATAAGTTCGAGAGCCCCAGCGTGCCGCGTCATTCTGCTGTATTTTAGGGACAGAGCACACATCATACGTGCTGGCTGCTGATTAGGGACAGACAGTGATTCTGTGAAAAATTGTGTCCAAAAAGAATGCAGGGACAGGTCGGAGTGCAGGCAGGGAAAGTTATTAGAGCATTTTAGGGCGAGGCTGGAGATTAGGCAGGGTCAGTCTTCTACATCGATTTTGCTGTGTGGGGGGTGGTGCAGTGAACGATCTTATTGAGCATATTAGGGACAGGCTGGAGATTAGGCAGGGACAGTCTACATCGATTTTGCTGTGTGGGGGGTGGTGCAGTGAACAATCTTTTTGCCCTCACTTGAACCCACTGAGGAGGAGGGAGAAAAAAAATCTATTTTTATCAGTCTGTTGTGTGCAGCGTTCAGCTATATTTCACTACAGATTGCTGTTCTAATCTGCTATTAAAAAATTAATTTAAAGGGGAATTTTTTTTAAGAGCACTTGCCATGCTCTTAACTACATTTTGTTGCCATTTGCAGCACTCTAGCCCTTTCCATTGGTGTTTTAGAGCCATTTTAGTGCCTGAAAGTTCGGGTCCCCATTGACTTCAATGGGGTTCGGTGTCCGGGGAAAAGTTCGGAAAAAGTCCGGGACAAGGACCCGGACTTTTTTTTCAAGTTCGGCCGAACCTGCCGAACACGGACATCCAGGTGTCCGCTCAACTATACACATGAGTGATACAGTAATTTAGGCGATTTTCACAGAGTCCAAATAGCATAAGTGCATGTGGATCTTGGATCGATGTGTTTCGCCCTATTGAAGGGCTTCTTCAGGATCCATTTGTAAAAGATTCAATGCACTTCATAGCCGTATCAAGAAATGAGAAAGGATCTGCCAAACCATGGGTAAATCAACCCCACAGGAGGTCTTCCATACGTGGAGGCAAGAAAGGAAAGGATAAAGCGGGGGGGGGGGAATGGAAAAAGGGGGAGGAAGCAAAGCAGGAAGTGTGAGTGAGTGCAATGACCAGTCCTAAATTGACCTGAATAAATTGGTGGATCAAAAGGGAAGGGGAGACTTGCTCCTATTCAATCAGACACCCAAAGTGAGTAGGATGATATTCAGTGATGATGTAGATAGACTACAATGCTTTTATCCACAAGCAAAATGTGATATTGTGCTATTACAGAAATTAGCCATGTATATGAGACCAGCCGTCCCCGTACACTCCAACAAAGGAGGCAGAGCTTGTGGCGGGGACGGCATGTGCTGGCTCTTTTGAGAAGGATTGTTAACAGTGTTTAATAACACAAGCTCTGCTTCCTTTGTTTGTTGGAGTGTACGGGGACGGCTGGTCTCATATACATGGCTAATTTCTGTAATAGCACAATATCACATTTTGCTTGTGGATAAAAGCATTGTAGTCTATCTACATCATCACTGAATATCATCCTACTCACTTTGGGTGTCTGATTGAATAGGAGCAAAATTCCCCTTCCCTTTTGATCTACCAATTTATTCAGGTCAATTTAAGACCAGTCATTGCACTCACTCACACTTCCTGCTTTCCTTCCTCCCCCCTTTTCCCTTCCCTCCCTCCTCCCCCCCCCCTCCCTGCTTTATCTCTTCCTTTCTTGCCTCCACGTATGGAAGACCTCCTGTGGGGTTGATTTACCCTTGGTTTGGCAGATCCTTTCTCATTTCTTGATACGGCTTTGAAGTGCATTGAATCTTTTACAAATAGATCCTGAAGAAGCCCTTCAAAAAAAGGTGAAACGCGTCTATCCACGATCCACATGCACTTATGCTCTTTGGACTCTGTGAAAATCACCCAAATTACTGTATCACTCATGTGAACTATGCTTTTAATTAATGTTGAAATAATAAACTGTTGCAATTTTTAACTTAATAATATGTTTTTGATACGGTTATCTTTGTATACAATTTCTGCTTGGCACTAAAAAATCCCCACTTGTCCTGTCCAATCTCTAATATTAGAGAATGCACGGATGTCCCTCTTACACATTTTTTTTATCCTAATGCATTCTATGAATTAAGATAAAAAAAAAACTTCTCTGTGCAACAGCCCCCCTCAGCCCCCCTAATACTTACCTAAGCCCTCTCTCTGTCCAGTGATTTCCACAAGCGTAGTGTCTCAGCCGTCTGAGATTCTCCCTCATGATTGGCTGACTTTGATTGACAGCAGCGTCAGTCAATGGCGCCGCTGCTGTCAATCAAAGTTAGCTAGCCAATCAGGAAAGAGAAGGGACGGGGCTGGGTCGGGGCTTCATGTCTGAATGGACACAGGGATCTCTGACTCAGCTCAGGGGGCCCCCATAGCAATCTGCTTGCTGTGGGGACACTGAACAGGAGGGAGGGGCCAGGAGAACATATGAGGAACCTGAGAAGAGGAGGATCAGAGCTTCTCTGTGCAAATCCACTGCAATAGAGCAGGTAAGTATAACATGTTTGTTATTTTTATAGGAAAAAAACTAAACTTTAGAATTACTTTAATGTGCTTTAAAGTGACAGTGCAACAATTATTTCATACAAATAAATACATAACTAAAGAAATTTCCCCCAAAAGTGCATGTGCAAATCAAATTCCTCAGTCCCCTACAGAGGGCACTACAAGTCCCAGTATAGCAGGCTGTCATTCCTCACTGAGGTAACCCACTTTGCTGGGACTTGTAGTGCCCTCTGCAGAGGAATGAGGAATGGCAGCCCACTATGCTGGGACTTGTAGTGCCCTCTGTAGGGGACTGAGGAATGGCAGCCCATTATGCTGGGACTTGTAGTGCCCTCTATAAAAGAATGAGGAATGACAGGCCGCTTTTCTGGGACTTGTAGTGCCCTCTGTGGGGGACTAAGGATTCCTCAGTCCCCCACAGTCTAGAGCACTACAAGTCCCATAGCAGGCTGCAATATGTCTGTCCTGGCACTCTAAATGTCTGCATTGCACTGCCATCAGTTCCCCAGACCTCCCACACACAGCACGAGGAGACCACAGCGGTAGCCTGTTTGCTCCCTGGCTGCCTTACACTGAGCCCTTCCCCACTCTCCCCTTACATGATCACTAATACATTATCATGATCCCCTTACATTATCACTAATGTCTCATCCCAGTACATTTGTTTTATGAGGAAGAGAAAAGGGAGGGGGGCAATGGAAATGATCACATCTGCATACAGCTAACATGACACACACAAGATGAAAAAACTAAGAGTTCCAGCATTCACTCACATACGCAATTATCTCTTTAACCACTTTACCACCGGAGGATTTTGCTGTCTTACGTCCAGGCCACTTTTTGCGATTCGGCGCTGTGCGACTTTAACTGACAATTGCGCGGTCGTGCGACGCCGTACCCAAACGAAATTTACGTCCTTTTTTTCCCACAAACAGAGCTTTCTTTTGGTGGTATTTGATCACCTGTGCGATTTTTACTTTTTGCGCTATAAACAAAAAAAGAGCGTTTATTTTGAAAAAATAACAATATTTTTAACATTTTTTTATATTAAATTCCCCCCCCCCCCCCCCCCCAAAAATGTAAAAATCAAAATTTTTTTAAATTTTTGGCCAATTTGTTTTCTGCTACCTATGTTTGGTAAAAAAATCGCAATAAGCGTATTTTGATTGGTTTGCGCAAAAGTTATTGCGTTTACTAACTAAGGGAAAGATTTCTGTCATTTTTGGTGGGTTTTACTTAACGCGTAATGGCGGCGATCTGCGATTTTTTTTGCGGGACTGCGACATTGCGGCGGACAGATCAGACCCTTGACTGACATTTTTGACACTTTTGGGGGTACAAGTGACATTACTGCAGTAATATATATGCACTGTTACTGTAAAAATGACACTGGCAGGGAAGGGGTTAATTTTATTGGAGAGGGAGGGGTTAATGTATGCCTGGTGCTTACTAACGTGTGGGGGGGGGGGAGGTGACTGAGTGACACAAGGACAGATCGCATGTTCAGCTATGCTGAACACTGCAATCTGTCACTCCTTGTCACTGAGGAGATGCGCCCGCTCTGTTTACACAAGCGGGCGGATCTCCAAACTAGATTCCCCGACGATCGGGGAAGAGCAGCGGCGATCGCCGCCGCTCCTCCCCTGGCCCGACTCCCGCTGTGACTGAAAACAGTGGGAGCGCGCCTCCGGCGGCGCGCGAGCGCCGCCAACAGGGGGAGGAGTCCAACGACGTAGGTCTACGTCGCTGGACGATAACGAACCACTTTGCCGCAGTACAGTTAATGTGACTGGTCGGCAAGTGGTTAAAATTGCTTACATTTTTCCCATTTGTATTTAACCTCTCTAAAATCTGCTTACCTTCCAACTCCTATGTTCTACTCCGTGTACATGACTTATAAACACAGAGGCACTATGGTAAGGAATGAAAAGAAAGGGGTGCTGATATAGCCCCCCCTTTCTGTATGGGATGGTGGCAGGGGATTAGTATTTAATAGTAGCCTCTATAGGATTTCCTCAGGTACTCTGCCTGTTGAACTTTTGACCTAGGTCAGAGGCTGGTTAAGTTTCCCGCTTTTTCAGGGGGGTATCCAGGCAGTTTCTGCAGAAACTGCGGCTTTCCCGCCGGTTTAATAGCTATCACTGGGCAGATTTGCGCGTGGAGCTCCGCTCCCGCTCAAATGTCCCGCTCTTTTCAGCTATTCCAGCCTGAGCTGGTTCCCTAAAGGGGCTATTTAAGAAGCGACCGCGGGGCTCCGGGTCACTTCACCCTGTCAGGACTTCAACTGCTGCGTTCTGCACTATCTCCATCCGGTTCTATCATGAGCCTACTGCGAAAACTTATTGAAAAAGCTGGCGAGGAGGGCGGGGAAGACTGGGTCCGCCGATGCCTAGAGTTACCGGTATTCTCGGAGCAGTCAGCCTCGGCTACGTATGTGGCGGCCGCCAGTCAAGATCCCACTGCCGGCGGGAGCGGAGTCCCCGAAGATGAGAGCGCCAGTGAAGAGACATCTCGTCCGGCGGAGGTCAGGAGAAGAACAACCGGTTCTTCACGCATGCGCAGTGTTGTCTCTTCTGTCATATCCGGTACGGAGGCGGGTCAGTCAAAAAGGCGGAGGATCCCCCGGAAGCGTCTCTCACCGCCACCCAGAAGGAGTGAGGCCGGTCCATCACAGAGAGGTTCCCCGCACAGAAGAGGAGGACGGCACCTGAGTCAGATCCGAGTGGAGGAGACATCGCGGAGGCAGCGTACCCCTGGGCGCAGGGTGTCCGAGGACAGAGCGGAGCCCGCTACTCCATCGGGGGTCCCCACTACAGCCACCAGGGAAGTCTCAGCTTCACCTCAGGCCGGAGTGTCTGCTCTGCCTATCCCGGGTGAGTCAACCGCCCCCGAGGCTATGATGTCTTTAATGTCACAAATGCTAGTCGAATTAGTGAGTCAGGCTGTTTCTTCTTTTAACCTTGCTCAGAGTCAGAACCTGCCTGAAACATGTTTGAGGGAACCCCTGATTTGTGAGATTTCTCCTCTTGGATTCCACCTTTCCGAGCCTATTAAAGAAAAAATTTGGCAAGGTGCCTTTATAGATATATTATCATTGTTACCGTCCGCTAAGGAATTCGTTTCTAAGTTGGACAAAAAAGAGGAGGATGAAAGAAGGAGACCAATCACAAAATCATTTAATAACTGGCTACAAGCCTTTTTGATTTTTTCCAGTGTTCTTTGTGAAAACTTCCAAAATTAAAGCGTGGGTTTATTCCAACACATGGAAATAGTATTAGAGGCATATAAGAATTTTGGAGGGTTTGCCTGGTTCAGTTATGACGTGGCCTTTAGGCAAAAGTTGTCTGTTCAGCCATCTCTGAAATGGGGGGTAAAGGATGTGGGTTTGTGGTTAGATCTGTTTTTACCACAACGGTCCTTTCTCCCCAAGCAAGCTACCAACCCTCAGCAAACCGGATTGCAGTCCTTTAAAAAAGGCATCTGCTTTAACTTTAATGAATCGCAGTGCAAATGGCCCGGTTCATGTAAGTTCAAGCACGAATGTGCATTCTGCGGTGGGTCACACCCAGTATTTAAATGTTTCAAAAGAATTGCAAGTGCACAACAACAGGGACTTCAGAAAAGCCACCACCCCGGTGAGGTTGCCAGAAATGCTCCCCTGGCTCCTCAGCTACCCAGATCAGGGGAAAGCGGAACTCTTAATTGAGGGTTTTACATTTGGTTTCATCCTGCCTTCCTTTAAGGGTAAGGGCTGTGTCATCTATGATAATTTAAAATCGGTATTGGGCCTGCAAGACATTGTGGCCGATAAAATTGCTACTGAATTGAGTGAGGGTAGATTTGCTGGTCCTTTCCCTGAGCCCCCATTTTTGGATTTTAGGGTCTCTCCATTAGGCATAGTTCCGAAGAAGGAGCCAAATTCATATAGGCTAATACACCATTTGTCTTATCCTAAAGCGGATTCGCTCAATGACGATATTAGTGAAAATTTGGCTTCAGTTCAATACGCCACCTTTGAGGTTGCCTTGGAGAGACTCCGGTTTGCAGGAAGGGGGGCTCTTATGGCTAAGGCAGATATCAAATCTGCCTTTCGCCTGTTACCCATTCATCCTAGCTGTTTCAACTCGCTAGGTTTTCATTTTAAAAATCAATTTTATTTTGATAAATGCCTCCCAATGGGGTGTTCTTTATCATGTTTTTATTTCGAAAGCTTTTCTACTTTTCTGGAATGGGTGGTGTCACAGGTCTCTGGGTCCCATCTTATAGTACATTACTTAGACGATTTCCTTTTCATAGGTCCTCCTTCCTCTAACAATTGTAAAATTTTATTAGACGCCTTTATCCAAATATGTGAGCATTTTGGGGTCCCTCTGGCCCTTGAAAAAACTGTTCTCCCCTCCACTTGCCTAGTCTTTTTAGGTATTACAATAGATGCTGCTCGGATGGAATTTAGATTACCGGAGGAAAAAAATTGAGAAACTTCGCAGATCCTTATTGCTGATGATCCGGAGAAAAAAGGTTTGTCTTAAAGATCTACAGTCCCTACTGGGGCTGTTAGCCTTTGCCTCCAGGGTAATACCGGTAGGTAAAATATTTTCCAGACTAATTTATGCAGCAATTTCTGGCCTGAAATCTCCTTCATCTCATGTGAGAATTTCAAGTGAGATGAAGGAAGATTTTTTAGTATGGATTCAATTTTTGTTGTTTTTTTAATGGTGCCGCAACTTGGCAGGAACCTTTTATTGTAGATGAAGAATTTTTACTCTTCACGGATGCAGTGGGGTCTAGGGGCTAGGGCGCCGCACCATGGTGTGACAAATGGAAGAGTCTTGGACTTACACGCAACATTGTCTTGCTGGAGCTTTTCCCGATCATAGTGGCCCTAGAATTATGGGGCCATTATTTTTGGAACAGAAGAATTATGGTAAGAACGGATAACAAGGGCGTGCTATTCGCAATAAATTGCTTGTCTTCAAAATCGCCGCCCGTTACCATAACGTTCCGCTACTTGGTTGCATTTTAAAGTGTCTACACTTTAATATTTGGTTAAAAGCATCTTTTGTGCCGGGTAAACATAACATATTGGCAGACTGTCTGTCCCGTTTTCAGATGGAACGATTCTTTCATCTGTTGCCAACGGCAGACTTAACTGGACACTCTTGCCCGGCGCACCTATGGAAGCTGATCTAGTCGGTGTCATTGAAAATATTGAGTTATCTCTAGCCCCATCAACGCTTGCTGGATACCGATCAGCTTGGTTTCTGTGGCTACAGCACCTTCAGTCCTTTAATGCAACATCGGATTCCTTCTCTGAATTTTTACTTTTATCCTTTTTGAACTCACTTTTTAAGAAACAATTTTCATGGTCGCACATAAACAAGATTCTTGCTGGAATATCCTTTTTTAACAAACTGCATAACCGGCCGGCTTGCTTTTCATATTTTTCGGTAAGACAGGCCCTGAAGGGTTACAGGAAGCAACATTTCAAGGCCGATGATAGAAAACCAATCTCAGTGGAACTGTTGGGTGAGCTATGCTCGGCTTTGGATAGGGTTTGCTTTTCCAAATATGAGTCAAAAATGTTTAGAGCTGCTTTCTCGGTAATGTTTTTTGCAGCACTAAGAATTTCTGAATTAATCCCCGATAAGAAGTTGGGTTTTCCCGGTCTAAAGATTCAGGACATTACTTTTTATTCTGCTAGCGTCTGCATTTTTCTGGCGCATTCCAAAACTGATCAAGTAGGTGCTGGCAAGCGAATTATTCTTCACGAATTCAGAAATTCTTCAATTTGCCCAGTGTCTTTGTTAAACGAGTTTGTTTCATTGAGACCCTGTTGCAACAATGTTTTATTTATTCATGCTTCTGGTAAACCTCTTTCTCGACACCAATTTTCAGCTGTTTTACGTATGTGTTTGAAATATCTGAACTTAAGTGATGTGAAAGTAACCTCCCATTCGTTCCTCATTGGGGCAGCAACAGAAGCGGTTAGGTTGGGCTTAGGGGTGGAATCAGTTAAACAGATTGGCAGGTGGGCATCAGATTGCTACAAATCTTATATTCGCCCAAACGCTTTTATTTAATTTCAGGGAACAAGTTCACAATATGGATCCTGGGCCATTCGTATATTCACTGGGCTCATCAGCGGGCAAAGAAGAGGGTCTACTCCGAGAATCTGGGATTGGACAGGAACAAGTTCCAAGTTTTATGGTTTAGTAAACGTGGTATGGTATGGGCGGAGCTTATTTCAGAAGTATTGAGGCTTACTAGATCAGCCCCCCGCCTGACATATTAGTCATTCACCTTGGGGGTAATGATATTGGTCGGGTTAAAACCTTAGATCTGCTGTTCACAATGCGAGATGACCTGATCTTTCTCCAATCCCTATTTCCTAATTTACGTTTCGTTTTTTCAGAAATCATACCTCGTTTGGTATCTTTCAGATATCACGGTTTTAAGCCTATCGAAAAAATGAGGAAACGCTTAAATAGGGGGCTTTCCAAATTGTTGTTGGGTTTAGGAATTCTGCCTTTTAGACATGTTGAGTTGGAAGGTGGTTTGGTGGGTCTCTATTGAAAAGATGGTATCCATCTTTCCGATATTGGCTTGGACATTCTTAATAACAATCTGAGCACTTGTATAGAGCTGGGCGTGTTGGGATGGTGGGGACAGGCGGAAAGTTTCCGCCTGTCTGGTGGATGATGTTGGAAAAAGTTCAAGTTATGTTTGTCAACCTGAGCCGTAGTGGCTAGGTTGTTGATGTGAGTTTATTCTGAAAGTGTAAATAAAATTGGAAATATTTATTTTGTATGTATTTAAAGGCAATAATAAAACAGCCGCGGCCTTTTATGTCCAAGCCAATATAGTGTGGTCTATTTATTTATTTATGGTAATAAAAATATATATACAGTGGGTACGGAAAGTATTCAGACCCCCTTAAATGATCTTAGCAAATGGCTGCAATATAACAAAGAGTGAAAAACTTAAGTTCATTCTTCTTCCTCATGAATGTACACATAGCACCCCATACTGACAGAAAAACACAGAATTGTTGACATTGTTGCAGATTTATTAAAAAAGAAAAACTGAAATATCACATGGTCCTAAGTATTCAGACCCTTTGCTGTGACACTCATATATTTAACTCAGGTGCTTTCCATTTCTTCTGATCATCCTTGAGATGGTTCTACATCTTCATTTGAGTCCAGCTGTGTTTGATTATACTGATTGGACTTGATTAGGAAAGCCACACACCTGTCTATATAAGACCTTCCAGATCACAATGCATGTCAGAGCAAATGAGAATCATGAGGTCAAAGGAACTGCCTGAAGAGCTCAGAGACAGAATTGTGGCAAGGCACAGATCTGGCCAAGGTTACAAAAAGATTTCTGCTGCACTTAAGGTTCCTAAGAGCACAGTGGCCTCCATAATCCTCAAATGGAAGAAGTTTGGGATGACCAGAACCCTTCCTAGAGCTGGCCGTCTGGCCAAACTGAGCTATCGGGGGAGAAGAGCCTTGGTGAGAGAGGTAAAGAAGAACCCAAAGATCACTGTGGCCGAGCTCCAGAGATGCAGTCAGGAGATGGGAGAAAGTTGTAGAAAGTCAACCATCACTGCAGCCCTCCACCAGTCGGGGCTTTATGGCAGAGTGGCCCGACCGAAGCCTCTCCTCAGTGTAAGACACATGAAAGCCCACATGGAGTTTGCTAAAAAACACCTGAAGGACTCCAAGATGGTGAGAAATAAGATTCTCTGGTCTGATGAGACCAAAATAGAACTTTTTGGCCTTAATTCTAAGCGGTATGTGTGGAGAAAACCAGGCACTGCTCATCACCTGTCCAATACAGTCCCAACAGTGAAGCATGGTGGTGGCAGCATCATGCTGTGGGGGTGTTTTTCAGCTGCAGGGACAGGATGACTGGTTGCAATCGAGGGAAAGATGAATGCGGCCAAGTACAGGGATATCCTGGACAAAAACCTTCTCCAGAGTGCTCTGGACCTCAGACTGGGCCAAAGGTTTACCTTCCAACAAGACAATGACCCTAAGCACACAGCTAAAATAACGAAGGAGTGGCTTCACAACAACTCCATGACTGTTCTTGAAAGGCCCAGCCAGAGACCTGACTTAAACCCAATTGAGCATCTCTGGAGAGACCTAAAAATGGGTGTCCACCAACGTTTACCATCCAACCTGACAGAACTGGAGAGGATCTGCAAGGAGGAATGGCAGAGGATCCCCAAATCCAGGTGTGAAAGACTTGTTGCATCTTTCCCAAAAAGACTCCTGGCTGTATTAGATCAAAAGGGGGCTTCTACTAAATACTGAGCAAAGGGTCTGAATACTTAGGACCATGTGATATTTCAGTTTTTCTTTTTTAATAAATCTGCAACAATGTCAACAATTCTGTGTTTTTCTGTCAGTATGGGGTGCTATGTGTACATTCATGAGAAAGAAGAATGAACCTAAATGATTTTAGCAAATGGCTGCAATATAACAAAGAGTGAAAAATTTAAGGGGGTCTGAATACTTTCCGTACCCACTGTATATATCAATTAATTATGGTTTAAGTTTTAAAAACATTTGGTTATTTTAATTATCTAAAGAAAAAACATCCTGCCTGCCATTCCCATGAAAAGAAAGGGGTGCTGATATAGCCCCCCCCCCCCTTCTGTATGGGATGGTGGCAGGGGATTAGTATATAATAGTAGCCTCTATAGGATTTCCTCAGGTACTCTGCCTGTTGAACTTTTGACCTAGGTCAGAGGCTGGTTAAGTTTCCCGCTTTTTCAGGGGGGTATCCAGGCAGTTTCTGGAGAAACTGCTGCTTTCCCGCCCGTTTAATAGCTATCACTGGGCAGATTTGCGCGTGGAGCTCCGCTCCCTCTCAAATGTCCCGCTCTTTTACAGCTATTCCAGCCTGAGCTGGTTCCCAAGGGGCTATTTAAGAAGCGACCGCGGGGCTCCGGGTCACTTCACCCTGTCTGGACTTCAACTGCTGCGTTCCCCTCCCTCCCACCCTCCTTTTCTTTGGGTTGTCACGGCCCAGTTATTATTTATTGGCTATTGCTGTCGCCTTAGTTTGAGTACTTTGGTGGACGAAATTATTTATTAATAAAGTTTGAGTTGTTGGATGATGTTGGTAAAAGTTCAAGTTATGTTTGTCAACCTGAGCCATAGTGGCTAGGTTGTTGATGTGAGTTTATTCTGAAAGTGTAAATAAAATCGGAAGTATTTATTTTGTATGTATTTAAAGCCAATAATAAAACAGCCGCGGCCTTTTATGTCCAAGCCAATATAGTGTGGTCTATTTATTTATTTATGGTAATAAAAAATATATATATATATATATATACTGTATATATATCAATTAATTATGGTTTAAGTTTTAAAAAATTTGGTTATTTTAATTATCTAAAGAAAAAACATCCTGCCTGCCATTCCCATACCTATTAAAGTATTTTGTTCTCCCCTTTGTCCCCTCTTTGGCAATGAGTCCTTCAGGAGTCACTGCCAAACCTTTAGCAGAACAATAATCAAGGCATATGTTTGGAGATCTCTGATCATACTTTCATAAGGGGCCAAAGGGGGTTGCAAGGGTGGTAACACAAGAAAACAGGACTATGTAAGGACAGCCTCCTTTGCCGTTTTATCAGCCAAGGGATTGCCTCTGGAGACAAAATCTCTCCTATGTGTATGTGCCCTACAATGAACTACAGCAACCTCTGAAGGCAAAAGAACAGCATCCATAAGATGTTTTGACTAGCTCCGAATGAGAGATAGACTTGCTGTTCTGTCTTCTTACACGTTCATACAGTGTGTATTCAAACATTCAGCATAAACCATTCCTGTCTCCCAAATAAAAGGCCTGTTGTATGTAGTTTAACAGGTTTATTATGTGATGGCAAACAGGATTGTAGAAATATGGTAAAACTATAAGAATACAAAAGGACATGTATAAGTACAGAGTATAAGAACTGCATGCATCATACATTACATAACAGTGAAGCACATGGTACAATGACTGCCTATACATAGGACCGCATGGCTAGCTAACAGTCTAACATCTACACAGTTAACTTTTCTGAGTAGTAATACAAACAACTGCACAGCTCTGCATACTATGATGCCCTAGTTACAGAGGTAAGTGACTCACCAGATATGCTGTTACACAGATGGTGGAGTTTTAGAAGCGAGACATGAAGAAACAGCTCTGATTCTGTGTCCAGGAGACTGAGGACTGCCCTCTCCTCTTCCCAGAGTGCCTTGCAAGAACCCACAAAGAGTAGTACCACCCACAAGGCAGAATTATTATAACAAGAAAAACAAGATGTAGTACAACTTAACACCACTAGATGGTGCTATTAACTAGCTAATAGACTATTATTGACAGACTATGGCAAATGGTTATGAAACCCTGGCTGGACAGAACACTCCCCGCCTGGCGTCAACTGACGCCACTACTAGGTAGATTAGGTGAAAACAACAAAACAAGTTCCGCCACTGGCCTAAGGAATAACTTGCACTCGCCAAGCTTCCATACTTTGACTTCGGCTTTGCGTACGTTCCCATCTTTGCTTGGGAATGTGTTGGTGATGAGGCCCAATGGCCACTCATTTCGATGCAACTGGTTGTAAGATGAGCTTGCTCACACACCTCTTAGCGCCAACTATCCATAGTCCGGCAGCTCATAGATTCCCTTCGGTAAACAATTGGCCTTGATGTTTCACTTGAATGTGATGGTGCCATACAAGCAAGGTCGTGACGTGATGATGTCCGGGAATTATTACAGGATGTTTCTCCACAAATTCCACTTTGGCTTCTTGAAGACGGCCTCCTATTCTGAGCAGCCCATTTTTGTCAATGATGGGATCAAACTTCTTCAAAGCGCTATCCTTGGAGACTGTTTGGCCTTTGTTGAGGCAGTCTCTCTCTTTAGCATAACATTCACCTCGTATAGTGTGAATTATTAAGTCTTTGGACCTTTCCATATTTGGAACAGTAAATGCGTGCTTACAGTGATGCCAACCGTTGCATGGCTTCTGGTTCACCGAAAATGTCGACTTGTACGATTGAGCTATATGAACAAGACAGGCTATAGCGCGAACAAGTGACATCCAGGTGGAGAACCTTTCGAAACGATGAGACTTAAGTTGGTGGTCTGAAGTCACCTTATGTAGGACCGTTACTTCAGGTCGGATTTCTTCATCCGCATCCGGGTCTACTAAGTCGAACAAGTCAGATTCAATGCTGCAAGACATAGAAAAGTACAGGAATGCAGGACCCGTAAACCATGTTGTGTCTTTAAGATGGCTTGCTGCGACAGATCTAGTCGCATGGTCTGCAGGATTATGGTGTGTGGACACATAGTGCCACTGTTTAGGACAAGTGGATCTCCTGATCCTAAGTACCCAATTGCTGACATAGACATAGAAGCGTCTTATTTCGTTGCAAATGTATCCTAGGACTACCTTGCTGTCTGTGTAGAACTCGACTTCCTCGATTTCCAGATGTAGTCCTGTTGTTATAAGTTCAGCCAACTCCACTGCAAGCACCGCAGCGCAGAGTTCCAATCTGGGTATCGTGTGCTCGCGGAGTGGTGCCAGTTTGGTCCTGCTCATAACGAAACCCACATGGCATTGTTCTTTGACATCTATAGTCTTTAGGTACGCTACAGCTGCAATCGCCTTGACTGAAGCATCGCAGAAAATATACAGTCTTTGCATCTTGACTTCAGTTGATGACACGGAAGCATATGGTCGTGCTACCTGAAGGCTGGACAAACCTTCCAGAGACTTTCTCCATCCTGTCCACAGGTCTTTTTTCTCCATGGGAAGTGGATCATCCCAATCAGCCTTTTCTGTGGTGAAGTCTCTTAGTATCATTTTACCCTGGATGCTAACTGGCGCTACGAATCCCAGAGGATCATATAAGCTGTTTATGGTAGACAGGACTCCTCTGCGTGTAAGGGGTTTTTCGTCTGTGCTGATTTGAAAGGTGAATGTGTCTGCCTTTAAATCCCAAAGCAAACCAAGGCTTCGCTGTATGGGAAGGGAGTCTGTACTAAGATCCAAGTCCTTTAGACCACTTGAGTGGTCTTGGGGTGAGAAGGCCTCCATTAACTCACGGCTGTTGGAGGCAATTTTGTGCAACCTCAAATTAGATAAGGCCTTGTTGTTAGGTAGGCGCCGTCTTTGGGGTCTAAATGGTAAAGGTGCGACCCAGCTGTTTGATTTGTCTTTTACTCCTCCTTGATCCATGATATCTAAGAACAGCCTGTCTTCTATGGACATTGCAACCCTGTTGTCTTCTCTTGTTCTGTGGAAGACTGTGCACCCTAGGTGATCTTGCTCACCATCGCAGGCATGATCTTCACCAGAGGAATCCACGTAAGGACAAGGCACAGGATCGCTGTGTGGAAATTCTTTTATCAGGAAACTACTCTGACATGGCTGGAATAGGGATGGACGTCCATTTTTGAGTGTGTTGGTGAGCATACTGTAGACCGAGGTCGGCTTGTGTACCCTTCCTTGACAGACGTCTCCTATGATGACCCATCCTAGGTCAAGTCTCTGGGCGTATGGAGCGTTTTGGGGTCCATTAATCTGTCCTCTAGCCTTGTGAACTTGTAGTATGTCTCTTCCAAGGAGTAGGACTATTGGAGCTTCTGGGTCCAGCTCCGGTATCAGGTGAGCTATACGCTTCAAGTGGGGGTGGTGTGCTGCTACCTCAGGGGTAGGTATCTCAGATCGGTTGTCAGGAATGTGATTACACTCCAGTATGGTTGGCAGAGACAAGCAGGACTGACCATCTATGGACTCTACTTTGTAACCAGCTGCCTTCCTCCCCGCCGTCTCAACGGTACCTGCACATGTTCTTAAGGAGTAGGGAGAACCAGGCCCTATGATGTTGAATGTGTTGAAGAAGGTGGATTTAGCTAGAGACCTGTTGCTTTGGTCATCCAAGATTGCGTATACCTTGATCGCCTTGTCTCGGTAACCGGAGGGGTAAACTCTGACAAGGCAGATTTTTGAGCAGGACTTCCCTCCTGTAAGTCCTTTACATATCTCTGTACACTGAGAAGTGACTATTTCAGTGTCTACGTCGGTGTCTATCTGCTTTCTGTTATGCTCCTCTGCTTGGGATGATACCTGAGAGGGTGGTCCAGGGTGCAAAGCCGTGTTGTGTTCCGTGCTCCCACATTCTGTGCATGTCACACTGACCTTACAGTTCCTGGCGAAGTGTGTTGTTGTAGTGCAGCACCTGAAGCAGATGTTGTTCTCTTTGAGGAATTCTTTGCGGTCCTCTAAAGACTTCTCCCTGAAGGCTCTGCATTTCAGTAGAGGATGTGGTTTCTTGTGCAATGGGCATTGCTTGCTAACGTCTTCCAGTTTGTTCCCTTCTTGATAAGGCTTGAACGACCTGAAAGGAGAACCTGTGGAAGCAACATTAGTTTTGTGGACTGCCACTGGTGTTTTGTGAGGTTTGACACCAGGGGCAGTGGGACATGACAGTGTAAAATCAAAACTGGAATCATTTCTGATCCTTGCCTGTTGAGCAACAAAGTCTACAAACACCCTGAAGGGAGGAAATGGTACATTATGAGACTGTTTATAATGAGAACCATGTGTGATCCACTTCTCCTGTAAGTTATAAGGAAGTTTTTGGACAATCGGATTAACACCTCTGGCAGTGTCCAGGAATGCTAGCCCTGGTAGATCTCCTTCTGCCTGAGCAACCTGTAACTCTATTAACAAGTCACTGAGTTCCCTGAGCCTTTGGTAACTCCTACCAGCTACTCTGGGAAAAGTTTCAATTCTTTTATATAAAGCATTTTCTATAGCTTCTATTGACCCGTAACATTCATCAAGTCTTTCCCACACCATCTTTAGACCTTTGCCCGGGTAGTTTATGTTAATGTCTCTGATTCTTTTGGCATGTTCAGCAGATTCATTTCCAAGCCATTTTACCAAGAGATCCAACTCTTCACTACAGGAAAGATCTAAGTCCCGTATGGCGTTCTGGAAGGAGGCTCGCCATGACCTGTAGTTCTCAGGTCGATCAGTGAACTTTATAAGTCCCTTGGTAACCAGTTCCCGTTTAGCAAAGAACTTAGCAAAGTCCATGACCGCATGGTTGGCGCCAACACTACCCGGTGTGCTGTTATGCTGCGTGTGTGGTGTATCACCATACCTTTTGGAAGTTTCTGGCTTAGGAAAATCTGTATAATACCGCTCTGATGCGAAGGGTGTCCCTTTAAGTTGAAGCGAAGGTCGTAGCTTTTGTCCCGTAGAGCGGTAGTTGTGGTCGCGATCACTTTGCCGCATACCTTCTTGCTCGATGTACTGTGATTCAAGGTAGGGTCTTTGACTCACTGTATACGCTGGCTGATATACCGGATCATAGGTGTCATCTGTCTTGGGATGCTGGTAGACATATTCTGAGACGCACTGTGCTGGATCTTGTTGATCTAAGTCTGGTCCGAGTACTTGGCTGTGTTTCTCAGATTTAGAACAGTCTATGGCTTCTAAGCACTCTGCTTTGGCTATTGCGGCTGCTACGTCTGGCCCGACTACTTGGCTGTGTTTCTCAGATTCAGAATAGTCTATGGCTTCTAAGCACTCTGCTTTGGCTATTGCGGCTGCCGCTTCTTTCTCTGCTGCAAGTTTTTCCAGTGATATCTTTAGTTGCATCTCTTGTGCAGCAAAGGAAGCCCTTACTTTTGCAGCCTCAGCTTCTGCACGGGCGAGAGCAGCCATTTCTTTTATGGAGGACTTGCTAGAGCGGCTCGCTTGTGACCTTGTCCTGTATGATGATGCCTGGCTGGTGGACATGGTGTTTCTGTTGCTGGCTGCTTAATGACTCCGTGCAGGCTCAGCCTAGGTAACAACAGACTTCAGTGTGGTATGGCTTGAGCTGTGCTTGCTGGGGGTTACACTCTCACTACTTGTGACTGTGTGGCAACCGCTGCAATCATGTGCGCGGGAGCGCGTGGCTGATGGCGGTTCCGTATAGTCAGATCCACTATCGCTGGTGACTAGCATCTGTTTTACTGTTCTGTCTTCTTACACGTTCATACAGTGTGTATTCAAACATTCAGCATAAACCATTCCTGTCTCCCAAATAAAAGGCCTGTTGTATGTAGTTTAACAGGTTTATTATGTGATGGCAAACAGGATTGTAGAAATATGGTAAAACTATAAGAATACAAAAGGACATGTATAAGTACAGAGTATAAGAACTGCATGCATCATACATTACATAACAGTGAAGCACATGGTACAATGACTGCCTATACATAGGACCGCATGGCTAGCTAACAGTCTAACATCTACACAGTTAACTTTTCTGAGTAGTAATACAAACAACTGCACAGCTCTGCATACTATGATGCCCTAGTTACAGAGGTAAGTGACTCACCAGATATGCTGTTACACAGATGGTGGAGTTTTAGAAGCGAGACATGAAGAAACAGCTCTGATTCTGTGTCCAGGAGACTGAGGACTGCCCTCTCCTCTTCCCAGAGTGCCTTGCAAGAACCCACAAAGAGTAGTACCACCCACAAGGCAGAATTATTATAACAAGTTTAACAAGGTAATCATTGACTACTGCTGCCAATGGATACCTGACTGTTCCCATTTTGATAATATACTCAGACAAAGCACTTTGACAGAAGCTCCAGATCTAGTGACTTGGGATGATGAAAAAATACATGCTTACAAAAACTGCAATGGTGGCTGCCCCAGGGCTAGGACTCCCTGATTGTTGTAAACCTTTTCATTTGTACACGAGGGATAATTGTAAAACAATGACTGCTGTCCTTGTGCAAGAGCATGGAGGTAAGCTGAGACCTGTAGCCTATTTTTCCAAAGTAGTTCCAGTTCCGGTACAAGGAATGCTGGCGTGTCTATGGGCTCTGGCAGCCTGCGCAATGGGGGTAGAGATGTCAATGGTTCTCACATTGGGACAGTCAACACATCACATCAAGTTTTGCAATTGTTAAAATATCTAAACACATACCTAAAAAAGGACAGCATGTCTTTTTTTGTTAGTGGGCGTGCCATTCCCACGACAGCTGTAACCCTCGCTGAGCTTATTTTGCATACCTCGGGGATGAGTGTAAACCACAAATATTCAACCTGTAGAAGACAGAACTGGACCCTGGACTGGGAGACTTTACGACCCTCTTTACACAGTTAATTTAGCAGGATTACAGTATCAACCTTGCTAGCCTACAGGGAGGGACTACACAACAGTAATGGCACTTTTCCACTGCAAGTATCGGCTCGGCTCTACTCGGCCCTGCTTGACCCTTTTTGCATTTCCACTGCTGGTACCGCATGGTACGGTGTTGGAACGGTTCGGTACGGTTTGGTATAGTTTGCTTTTCCACTAAAGTAGTACTAAAGTTAAGTGGGTGGGATAACAAAGATTCTCTGACCAATCAGTGACTAGTAGTGGCTGCATGCAAAGGATTGTTATTAGCTCAATCCCTAGGAAAAGGATTACTACTTCCCACAGTCTCTGTCCAGACACCTAAATTTGAAACCCAAGGCTTAACATAGTAATAATTTGTTGATGACACTCTGCCTAAATAATCTTTACAATTTTCTCCATAAATTGGAGGTGCATATTTGCTACTTTGGGAGCCCATTTTCAACCAAACCATAAAAACTCTATAAGGATGCGAGGTAGCCACCATACTGAATAGCCTCTCTTCTTGCTATCCCTACTGTGTGTTTCACAAAGACCTGCTTCTCACTGGGATCAGCTGTACAAATCTCCTTTCACAGAGACATCCGACAATCCAGCCAACCACAAGAGTGCGGTGTTGGAGCACACATTCCCATTCTTATACATACATATATCTTATAACTTTAAGTATGCAGCATATAATACAGCTTATGTGTACATAATGGAAGCCATCCAGCCATCAAAACCTGCTGTGTTCCAACAGAGCTTCTACGCAGCTCATGCAAAACTTTTATGCAGAGCGCAACCGGATCTGTACCAACAGATCTTTTATATCTGTCCCATTAAAACAATTTTATGCCATGAAAGGAAGCACAGCACGGGGAGAAGTGTGTGACGTCACCGGGGAGCTATGGCAACACGACGTGTTTCTGAGCGTGTGGGAAGCTCTGACTGAGCATGTGCGCTCTTTCTTCAGGTGTAAAGTACGTGTACTTTACACCTGAGGAAACAGCGCACATGCTCAGTAAGAGCTTTGTGCATGCTCAGAAATGCGTTGTGTTGCCATAGCTCCATGGTGATGTCACACGCTTCTCCCCATGCTGTGCTTCCATTCGCGGCTTCCGCCTGGGACCCGGAAGTTATACAGGAGACTGCTGGCATCATCTCCTCCTACAGACCATGGTGTCCCCGGCTGCTGGATCGGGTAGAACGGTCGGACCACTCACCAGGAGGAGTGATACTAATGCACCATCCTTAAAGCGGAGTTCCACCTTTTTTTTCCCTGTCCGCTTGCTCTAAATTACCTGTAAGAGAATTGGATAATTAATTTTTTTTTTTTTTTATTCACTTACCTTGTTTTTAAAGAAAATATACTTACCTTACTTCCTCTTTCTCCCTCTGCGGACACGGCCGCCGCCTTCGCTTCCTTCTTGCGTTGACTCCTGGGAGCTGAACGTCATTGCTCCCAGGAATCAATGCGCCTGCACAGGCCCCGCTCATCAGTTCCGGCGCAGACACGTCATTCCCTGCTAAACAGCTTCTGGGCATGCAGTGATGACGCGCTTGCGCCGGAACGGACGAGCGGGGCCGGTGCAGGGCATTCTGGGACCGAAGAGGACGCAGAAGAGGACACGCAGGCTTCAGCTGCCCACACCTGAGATGGCAGCGCTGGACAAGAAATTTTCAAGGTAAATATTTCTTCTAAAAGGTAAGTGAACCCGGGGACAGTTCAGAGGCTATCATTGCTGAAATGCACTAGCCCTGACTGTCCCGGGGGTATTTTTATCTAAATTTTATTTTTCAGGCCAGAACTCCGCTTTAATAGCCTGATGCTTTCTGGCTTTTGTGAGTTGCCATTTGTCGTCTTTTTTATGTCCTGTAATAAAAAGTCTACACTCAGAGGCGCTTTTCTGTCCTTCTTATATATCCTCTCCAGAGTTTGCCATCACTCCTGATAAGAGCTGCCCATATTGAGTGCAACAAGCTATCCACCATCATCAGCTTTTTGTCATAGACTTTTTTAACCCCTCATTTTTAATTCTTGTACCAGAGACTCATATCTGCTTCTCATGAACACTTTATGTATATTGTTCTGTATCTAGTCTAGTCTAGACTGTAGATGTCAGCCCCCAGATTGCCTCTTTCATTTGTTCGACCATTGAAGGAAGGTTTCGGGAATACAGGCAGCCTATGGCCATAAGATTATATGACTGCCCTCCCCCCAGGCTGTAGAATCCAGCCTCTCCCCTCCATTTGCTGCTACCTGCCCTTCTCCCTGCATTGTGGAAGGATAGGGATGCTATAGCCATAGGGTTTTCCTTCTGTAGCTAGGCCTCAAGTGTCCTGACTACAATTTAAAATAATAAAAAAACTATCTGGCTGCTCACTGCTTGGTAAGAGGGTTATTATGCTGTGCAAACAGATGAATTGCAGATGTGCCTGGCCTCTGCTATGTGCTGCCTGCCAGCATCCATAATAAATGATAAAAAAACAAAACTAAAGCAGTTCTTCGACCTGTTTGAAAAACAAAATTAAGAGTCAGAGGCACACATACAAATACAGGGGCGCTACAAATACTTTAGCTGCTGATTTTTAATAAAAGGACACCTACCTGCCCAAGGATCCATCACCGTCCTCAACCAAACTGGATCTTCGCTGGTCTTCAGGTTCCCAGTTCCAGCATGTTTATTGTGGACAGCCAGCTGTGTTTCCCACTGAGCAAGCGTGAGCCGTGCTGTGCTTTGCGATGGTCCCGCTCGTGATGATGACGTGATGTGACTATCCGACCGGAATTGGGAACGGGTATGTTAAAACCAGGTACCTGCTCCTTCCCCCCTAAAAAAGTGCCAAAAATAGATAGGAGGGGGGAAGGCAAAGGGAGGTAAAGGGTGGAACTTCTCCTTTAGGGTGGAGTTCCAGTTTAAATAAAAATACACAAAAAATGTTTTAAAAAAAATATTAACACATAAAAATGGAAAAATTACAGCTGGGAGTCTCCCATCCAAACCAGGCCATTTCCCCCTAAATTATATGGGAAGGGCTGCAGCACAAGCCATCAGAGTTGGAGGTGGTTATAGTGTAGCTCAGTGTTTCTCAACTCCGGTCCTTGGGGCACACTAACAGGCCAGGTTTGCAAGAAAACTGAAATACATCCCAGATGATATAATTTGGTGCTCAGTGATTGCAGTATTCTAGTCTGCATCTCCCCAATACCTAAAATCTGGCCTGTTAGTCAGTGGCGGCTGGTGAAGTTTTAAGATGGGGGGGCGCAAGACCCCGCCCTTCTATTTTGGCCCCTCCCATTTCTCAGAAGCCACACCCCTTAGACCCCACCCATTTTGTCCCCTGTATTTTGCTTGCGTGAACCAATTCTCCCAATATATCACATATTAAGGGGTCCATCAGTACTAGTATATCCCATAATAGGGAGCAGGGGCCCTATTATGGGATACACTGACAGAGTGGCACAAACCCCACAGTACAGGCCCCTTGTACAAACCCCACAGTACAGACCCCCTAGCACAGACCACACAGTACATGCCCCCTTTCAATGCAGTGACCAGCGTACATGCCCCCTTTCAATGTAGTGACCAGTGTGCATGCCCCCTTTCAATGTAGTGACCAGCGTACATGCCCCCTTTCAATGCAGTGACCAGCGTACATGCCCCCTTTCAATGTAGTGACCAGTGTGCATGCCCCCTTTCAATGTAGTGACCAGCGTACATGCCCCCTTTCAATGTAGTGACCAGCGTACATGCCCCCTTTCAATGCAGTGACCAGCATACATGCCCCCTTTCAATGCAGTGACCAGCATACATGCCCCCTTTCAATGCAGTGACCAGCATACATGCCCCCTTTCAATGTAGTGACCAGCGTACATGCCCCCTTTCAATGCAGTGACCAGCGTACATGCCCCCTTTCAATGCAGTGACCAGCGTACATGCCCCCTTCAATGTAGTGACCAGTATACATGCCCCCTTTCAATGTAGTGACCAGTATACATGCCCCCTTTCAATGCAGTGACCAGCATACATGCCCCCTTTCAATGCAGTGACCAGTGTGCATGCCCCCTTTCAATGTAGTGACCAGCGTACATGCCCCCTTTCAATGCAGTGACCAGCGTACATGCCCCCTTTCAATGTAGTGACCAGTGTGCATGCCCCCTTTCAATGTAGTGACCAGCGTACATGCCCCCTTTCAATGTAGTGACCAGCGTACATGCCCCCTTTCAATGCAGTGACCAGCATACATGCCCCCTTTCAATGCAGTGACCAGCATACATGCCCCCTTTCAATGCAGTGACCAGCATACATGCCCCCTTTCAATGTAGTGACCAGCGTACATGCCCCCTTTCAATGCAGTGACCAGCGTACATGCCCCCTTTCAATGCAGTGACCAGCGTACATGCCCCCTTTCAATGTAGTGACCAGTATACATGCCCCCTTTCAATGTAGTGACCAGTATACATGCCCCCTTTCAATGCAGTGACCAGCATACATGCCCCCTTTCAATGTAGTGACCAGCGTACATGCCCCCTTTCAATGTAGTGACCAGCGTACATGCCCCCTTTCAATGCAGTGACCAGCGTACATGCCCCCTTTCAATGTAGTGACCAGTATACAGGCCCCCTTTCAATGTAGTGACCAGCGTACATGCCCCCTTTCAATGTAGTGACCAGCGTACATGCCCCCTTTAAATGTAGTGACCAGCGTACATGCCCCCTTTCAATGTAGTGACCAGTATACATGCCCCCTTTCAATGTAGTGACCAGCGTACATGCCCCCTTTCAATACAGTGACCAGCGTACATGCCCCCTGCAGAGGTATGGCAGTGGGAGAGATGGGATCAGGCAAAGGGATGGCGGTGGGAGGGATGGTCATGGGATGAGGCAGAGCAGAGGGGGATGGCGGTGGAAAGGCTGGATGGATGGATGGATGGTCATGGCCCATGATGACCATCCATACAGCCTTTCCACCGCCATCCCCCTCTGCTCTGCCTCATCCCATGACCATCCATCCATCCAGCCTTTCCACCGCCATCCCCCTCTGCTCTGCCTCATCCCATGACTCATTGGATGAGGCAGAGCATAGGGGGATGGCGGTGGAAAAGCTGGATGGATGGTCATGGAGGACTGACAGGACAGGAGGACTCACCGGTGGTGATGTCTTCTTCCAGCAGATGACCTCCGGTGGTCTGGTCTCCTCTCCGGTGCCGCCGTCACTCCCGTCCGGTGTCCACCCGACTCCATCGCCCGCGGTCCGGTCCACTGCTGCGAGTGACGTCAGCGGGGTCAGCGTTGGATGTCCTGGATGCTGTGATTGGTCCAGGCTGGAGGCTGGACCAATCACAGCCAGGAATCCACGAAGTGGGGGTTTCCAAGGAATCTGCCTTGCGCCCAGGTTACGCCCCCCACGCCCCCCAGAAGGCAGCCAATCGGCGCCTCTTCTGGGTGGTAACCCCACCCCCCCACCCCCTCCACATCGGCTGGCGGCGGCGGCGGCGAACGCAATTTTTTTTTTTTTTCAAACTTTATTGCTCGTTTTGCAATCTTTTTTTTTTTTTTTATCTTTTTTTTTTTTCTTCCTTTTTTCAGGGGGGGCGAGGCCTAGCGCCCCCTATGCACCGGCCGCCACTGCTGTTAGTGTGCCCTGAGGACCGGAGTTGAGAAACACTGGTGTAGCTGGTATTTTGCAGCTCCATATGGGTCCCCTGAGAGAGCACAGCAGTGCTAACTGTGCAAGCTCTAACCAGTGGTTTAGCCTGGATACCCAATATCCCATGGGGAATTTACCTCTGAGAGTGTCAACATCAGTAATGAACCTGATGTAGTCAGCAATCATGTGGTTTAGGAGGCGCCTATGAGTGGTGCCTGCAGTCAGGCTTGACTGCTGTGCTTTAAGAAAATTACTTTCAGGGATCAGAGAAATTTTAGTCGTCAAAGGGGATCCTGCCACTACCAGGGGTTTTTATGCAGAACACCTTCAAAGTGCCACAATTTGGGCTCTCTTCTATGATGATGGCAGTAAATTGGCCATTTTAAATTTGTATCAGGGATCTAATAGGTTAGTCATCCAGTATTGGTCCCTTTCTTTGGTGACCTGAATCCTGGGGTCCTAGCACAGAACAAGCCCCCCTCCAGTCTCATGCCACCCACACACAACTCTCAGGTTTAGGAGGGGTAAAATGCCCCCTTGAAGCCTGCCTCATTTCTTCCTTCTCACTGCCAACACCCCAACTCTCACATGCTGGTCTTCCGGGCACAATAATGGTGACTGGGGGATGGTCTTCTGGGAAACATAATGGCACAGGCTATAAACTCAAAGAAAGGCTGATTTCATTAACTGGAATAGGAGCAGCTGCAAAACCAGCAGTTTTTACAAGCTGGCATTAGGATGCTAGGCATAGTAATGATTTAAGAAGCCTTTATTCTGCTGCTTCAGCAGCTGATACAATAAAAAAGCCCACACTGCAGAACTCCAGTCCTTCTGGGCACAGAGAATTCCGGGGGCTGGAGTTATTAGTGTATAGAGGGGATAGAACTGGATGGACTTTGTTGACACCATAACAGGACAATTAAGTCATAAAAAATTGTATTTTTATTCTGAAAATGTTACAAATATATGTATATGTACAAAACAGACATAAGACAAAAAGCAAAACAAGACTAAAGACAAAGTCTTAAAAGCAAGCGTAGCTGCTGATATGATAGTCAATGTAACTATAACCCCTGTAACCACCTCATTGGAAAAAGTAAACCGTCTATTATATAGTAAAAGACAGAAAAACAGACAACCCGTGGTTGTTATCAATAAACTTAATTGGCGAATAATACGGTTTTGCTTTTTTTGAGACAGGACTCTCATTGGGGGGTGAAGTATAACTCAACTTTATTGAACAAGAAACATACTTTTATACAGTTTTCCCCCACAAGGTTTTTCCCCCAGTTAAAAACAGGCCCTGATATTCATAAGCCAATGAAAACAGGGTTTTATACTCCCATACAGTGTACACAAAGATATACATTGTGGGACAATCCCCCCTCCCCCTTAGCAGCCAATCCACATACACATATATCCCATAATAAGCTTATCTTAAGGCAGACAGAACAATGTGAGGTCATTAACATTTAACAATGAGACAGGCTCAATCCACATTCCCTCCCAATACACAAACAATAGGGAAGTCTGCCAATGACGGTCTGTGTGTCTCTCTCACAGACAAGCACATGGAATACACTGTGTAAGATGGCATTAAATCTTCATATTTCTATATGAAGATATGGTTGACCAATATTACTGTCCCACTTGAAGCAATCCAAACCATTAATTATCTGTCTTTCACTCATAGTGAGGGTTAGTACTGTCACAGTAAAAAAAAAAAGCACTTGTGGATTGAACTATTTTTTTGTTTTATTATTATTCTCCTTTAAGAGGGGCTATGTACTTTTGCTAATAGATGTCTCTCACTACCATCTCAAAAAGTTGGGAGATAAGTTTGTGGCTGTAGTATCTCAAATAATATCCACTAATTTCTATTTCAAGATAAAAATTGTCTTATCTCTCCATCTTAAATTGCGGCATAGCTAAGCTGCTTACATATTATTTAGCCAGTAATCAATGCTTGTGGCAATCGTCTCTCAGATAATAATATGAAGCCCATCTTGTCTCTTTCTATTAGCTGCCCTTTCAAGTTCTTGCATACTGTCCAGGCATAGCTAATTTGTACCAAACATACCTGAAATCTACATATTGAGTATTTGTAGAAAAAAATCGGGGATACAGGGGTTGAGGGGTATCGGGGAATGTAGGGTTGTGATTTTGAAGTGTTTTTGTGTACAGTACTCTGTTTTGACTTGCCACTGATCGATTTGAACAAACTTGAGGGCTTTCTGCAGACTCACTGTTGTGGGGGATTAAAAGGCTACATTATGTTGGAAACGTTGCCCCTTATTTGTGAGACTGTGTATGTGTTTTTTCCTACCAAAAGTGCTTTACCTAACCAAGTAGTAAGTGCATACCTCCCAACCATCCCAATTTCTGTGGGACTGTCCCGGGACTTAACTAAATCCAGCTATTATTAGATCCGCCCCATTTCCAGCACCTGGATAATGGAACACTTCCTCTGGTACTTAATGACAGTATGAGACCTCCTGGCCAGCATTTTACAAGCCACTCCTTCTCATATTGTTTATGATTGCCCTCATAAATTTACTATAGTTCACAGTACATCATGAACAATTGGTTCCACCCACCCGCAACTCCCCAGCAAACAGTACCAGACTGTTTGTACAGGCTGTAATTATTTCTGATTCTGGTAAGCTCATATGCATGTCATACTTGTTGGAGCACCGTGGTGACAGCAGGCATTGGCTTCCTATCTTTCATCTACTCCATCCACTCCTATCATCTTTGGATTTATATCATTGGGACCTTTAATTTATGTTTACATCACTATATGGACACTTTAATTCACATTGTATTTTAATTTTGTGATTTTCAGTAGTCACTTTTTACTAGTTCAGTATTTTCTTGATGTAATCTATCAACAATTTAGGTGTTTTTCACATGTCATTTTGTGATATAATATCTCACCTGATATTGGTTATCATTCTTTTTTGAATTAATTTATTAATTATTCAGGTGTTTCACAAATAGCGCAGCTTTCTTTCTTTATAAACAGTACCCTCTGCCCACACACCATAAATCACTCTCTTGTACTCACGCTATTCGAACTAGGTCCCGCCCCTTTAGCGTCCTGTAGATCTCTAGCCACCACATTCTAGTCATTTACCTTCTTAGTTCCCTCCACCCACACTTTATTCTTTTCCACAGACTCTGCCCCTAACACTTCCTCATTCATAAGTTTCCTCCTCTTTAATCTCTTCTTCATGTGTTATCGGTGCTAGTAAACAGGTATGTCGGTGCTGGTATATACTGTATGTGCAGCCCCTCGGTGCAAGTTTGTTTGGTATGGTTGTTGTGCAAATTGACAATACTTCAATAGTGAGTTTTCTTATCCACCTTCAGTGATTTTATCCTCCAAGTCTTTTATTGATAAATACAGTATGTTATTATTTTCTTCTTCTTCGTTTTTCTCTTAAGAGGGACTGATCTGGGATCTGAATATTAAGCTGTTGATCTAGGGTCTGAATCTGTTAAGTGCACTGCTCTAGGAGCTGAATGTTAAGGGGGCTGATCTAGGGTCTAAATGTTGGGGGGGGGGGGCTGCTCTGGATCTGAATGTTAAGAGGGGTTGATGAGGAGTCTGAATATGTTAAGGGGGGCTAATCTGGTGTCTGATTGTTGAGGGGGCTGATCTAGTGTCTAAATGTGTTAAGAGGGGCTGATCTGGGGTATGAATGTTAAGGGATGCTTACCTGATATTAAAAGGTTATGGGGGCTGATCTGGATATGAAGCTATTAAGGGGGCAATCTTAGGTCTAAATATGTTAAGAAGGGCTGATCTTGGGTCGGAATGTTAAGAGTGGCTGATCTGGGGTCTTAATATGTTAAGGAGTTTGATCTGGGGTTTGAATGTTAAGGGTGGGGTGATCTGGGGTCTGAATAAATTAAGGGGGGTTGACGTGGGGGTCTGAATATGTTAGGGGACCTAATCTGGGGTCTGAATGTTGAGGGGGGGGCTGATCTGGGGACTAAATATATTATATGTGGCTGGTCTGGGACTTAATGTTGAGGGAGGTTGATCTGAGGACTGAAGATTTTTTGGGTGGCTGATCTGGGGTCTGAATATTAAGGGGGGCTGATATGGGGTATAAATATGTAAAGGTGGGCTGATCTGGGTCTGAATGTTAAGGGGTGCTTATTTGATGTTTGAATGTTATGGGGGTTTATCTGAATATGAAGCTATTAAGGGGGCAATCTTAGATCTGAATATGTTAAGAGGGGCTGATCTGGGGTCTTAATATGTTAAAGAGTTTGATCTGGAGTCTGAATGTTGGGGGGGCGTGATCTGGGGTCTGACTAAATTTAGGGGGATTGACCTGGGGTCTGAATATGTTACAAGGCCTGATCTGGGGTCTGAATGTTGAGGGGGGCTGATCTGGGGACTGAATGTGTTATGGGTGGCTGGTCTGGGACTGAAGGTTGAGGGAGGCTGATCTGGAGACTAAATATTAAGGGGGGGTTGATCTGGAGGTCTGAATATGTAAAAGTGGGCTAATCTTTAAATATGCTAAGGGGGGCTGATTTGGGGTCTGAATGTTAAGAGGGGTTGGTCTGGGGTCTAAATGTTAAGAGGGGGTGGTCTGGTGTCTGATTTGTTAAAAGGTGGTGATCTGGGGTCTGATTTGTTAAAAGGTTGTGATCTGGGGTCTGAATGTTAGTTGGGTTGATCTGGGGCCTGAATAAGTTAAGGGGGGCTGATCTGGTGTCTGAATGTTAAGGGGGCTGATCTAGGGTCTAAATGTTAGGGGGCTGATCTGGGGTCTAAATGTTAAGGGGGTTGATCAGGGGTCTGAATATGTTAAGGAGGCTTATCTGGTGTTTGGATGTTGAGGGGCTGATCTGAGGTCCAAATATGTTAAGGGGAGGTTGGTCTGGGTCTGAATATGTGAAATGGGGCTGATTTGGGGTCTGAATGTTAAGGGGTGCTTATCTGAGGTTTGAATGTTAAGGGGGCTGATCTGGATATGAATATATTAATAGGGCAATCTTAAGTCAGAATATGTTAAGAGGGCCTGATCTGGAGTCTTAATATGTTAAGGAGTTTGATCTGGGTTTTAAATGTTAAGGTGTGGGGTGATCTGGGGTCTGAATAAATTGAGGAGGGTTGGCCTGGGGTCTGAATATGTTAAGGGGGCCTGTCCTGGGTTCTGAATGTTGAGGGGGGCTGATCTTGGGACTGATTATGGTATGGGTGGCTGATCTGGGGTCTGAATATTAAGGGGGGCTGATTTTGGGTCTGAATATGTTTAGGGGGTGGCTAATCTGGGGTTTAAATGTTAAGGGGGGCTGATCTGCCATCTGAATATGTAAAGAGGGGGCTGATCTGGGGTCTGAATGTTAAGAGGGGTGATCTGGGGTCTGAATATGTTAGTGGGGCTGATCTGGTGTTTAAATAATGAGGTGGCTGATCTGTAATCTGAATGTTAAGAAATGTTATGAGGGGCTGATCTGGGATCTAAATCTTTTATGGGGAGGTTGATCTGGAGTCGTAATATGTTAAAAGGACCTGATCTGGGGTCTGAGTGTTAAGAGGGGCTAATCTGGGGTTTGACTATGTTAAGGAGTTTGATCTGGGGTCTGAATGTTAAGGAATGTTAAGGAATGTTAAGGGGGGGGGGAGGGTGATCTTGGTTTTGAATAATTTAAGGGGAAATTACCTGAGGTCTAAATATTTTAAAGGGGTCTGAATGTTGAGGAGGGCTGATCTAGGGACTGAATATGTCATGGGTGGCTGGTCTGGGGCTGAATGGCATGGGTGGCTGATCTGGGGTCTGAATATTAGGGGGGCTGATCTGGGGTCTGAATATGTAAAGGTGGGCTAATCTGGTGTCTGAATATTTTAAGCGGGCTGATTTGGGGTCTGAAAATGTTAAGGGGGGTTGATTGGGGGTCTGAATATGTTAGGAGGGCTGATCTGTGCTTTGAATATTTTAAGGAAGCTGATTTGGGGGTCTGAATATGTTTAGGGCGAGGCTGATCAGGGGTGTAAATGTTAAGAGGCGCTGATCTGCCATATGAATATGTTAAGGGGGCGCTGATCTAGGGTCTGAATGTAAAGAGGGGGTGATCTGGGGTCTGAAGTTTAAGTTGGGTTGATCTAGGGTCTGAATATGTTAAGGGGGGCTGATCTGGTGTCTGAATGTTAAGGGGGCTGATCTAGAATTAAATGTTCTGGGGTCTGAAGTTTAAGTTGGGTTGATCTAGGGTCTGAATCGATTGGGCTGATCTGGCATCTGAATATGTTAGTGGGGGTTATCTGGGGTCTGAATATGTTAAGGAAGGCTGATTTGAGGTCTAAATTTGTTAAAAGGGGCTGATCTAAGATTTGAATGTTAAGGGGGACAATTTGGGATCTGAATATATTAGGAGGGACTAATCTGGGGTCTAAAAATGTTATTGAGGGTTGATCTGGGGTCTTATTATAGTAGGAGGAAAGATCTGCAGTCTAAATATGTTACGAGGGGGTGATCTGGGGTCTGAATGCTAAGTGGGTTGATTTTGGGTCTGAATGTTAAGTGGGTTGATCTAGGGTTTGAAAGTTAAGATGGGCCAATTTGGGGTCCAAATACATTAAGGGGGCTGATCTGGGGTCTAAATATTGTAAAGAAGGCTGATATGGGGCCTGAATATGTTAAGGGGGGGAGGGGGGGCTGATCTATGGTTACAATGTTAAAGGGGCAATTTGGGGTATTTAATCTATTAAGAGGGGGAGGGCTGACCTGGGGTCTGTATATGCTGAGTGGGCTGATCTGGCATCTAAATATTGTAAGCAGGGCTGATCTGGTGTCAGAATGTTAAGGGGGCAATTTGGGGTCTGAATATATTAAAGGAGGCTGATCTGGGGTCTGAATATGTTAGGGGGGGCTGATCTGGCATCTGGATATTTTAAGGGGCGGACCTGGTACCTGAACGTTAAGGGGGCTTATCTACGGCTTGATTGTTAAGGGGGACCAATATGGGGGTCTGAATATGTTAAGGGTGCCTAATCTGTGGTCTGAATGTTAAGGGTTGGTTGACCTGGGGGTCTAAATATGTTAAGGGGGTCGATCTCAGGTCTGAAAGTTAAAGGGGCTGATCTAGGGTCTGACTGTTAAGGGGGGTTGATCTGGGTCTGAATATGTTAAGGGAAGTTGATCTGGGTCTGAATATGTTAAGGGGATGATATGGTCTGAATATGTTAGGGGGCAATCTTGGGTCTGAATATATTCAGAGGCTGATATGGGGTCTGAATAGGTTAAGGGGGCTGACCTAG